>NC_090648.1:163398897-163998897 GCF_040937935.1 Hyperolius riggenbachi | reverse complement strand
TTTCAAAACACCCTTCCTTTTTTTTTTTTTTTTTTTTTAATACAATTATATATTTTGTGGTGGATCAGAGTTTGCTCATGCTATTTTAATGTATGTAGAGAAAGTTTGATTGTGTGTGTGTGTGTGTGTGTGTGTGTGTGGGGGGGGGGGGGTTGTAGGGGATTGTGTGTGTCACTCTAAATCCTTAGGTTGTAAAAAAAAGGCTTCCCTATGCAGAATGATAACAATAAAATGTTACAACTAGTGTGTCCAGAGCTTTTGGACTATCACTATCAGTAGTGACATAGCTAAGGAGCTGTGGGCCTCAATGCAAGTTTTACATTCCGCCCCCCCCCCAAACATTGATATTGGCGCACCAAAACCTTCCAATGGCAACTACAGTGTCAGAGGTGCAAGAATGGAATGGAGAGCAGCTTGTTAATGATTACCACTATTCAAAGTATCTATAGAAGTCATTATTATGAGCACAGGACCAATAGAGAGCTAATACTACAGTTGAGGGAGGGCCCTTCATGGCCCCTCTGGCCTAAGGGCCCTGAGATAGTCACAACCTCTGCAACCCCCTATTGCTACGCCCCTGAGCATCAGAAGACCCCAGCATAGTGTCCAGGCTAGACAGGACAGGTGATTTTTTTAATACAAATTTAAGTAAGTAGTCCAAATGGAAGTGTTCTGTACAACTACATTAACTTTTGTTTTGATTGTCTAAGTATTGATACAGATGACATCTGTAATGTGATTGGTTGATTCTTGCATGCTTGTAGCTGCTTTATTTTGAAAATTAAACTCAGTACTCTGTACAATACAAATTCCAGTACTTAGAGCTGATTACCTCTTACTATATGTATACTAATTGAGATTGCTTGACATATAATATGTAGTGTTTTGTATGTATCCTTGCTATCAACCGAAGCAATGACATACTGATTATGTAATATTCAAACTCAGCAGACATATGTCATATTCAAAATGTTAAGTTACTACACCTTAAATGAAGAAAAAAAGTCCTGATTGGTTTTCTCAGTTCTTGTAAATCACACAATACTTGTTTTGTTAACATGAAGTGATATTCCACATTTACAGACAAGAATTAATGCCTCCAATAAAGAAATGAACAGTCTAATTGGCACCTAGAGAAAAAATATCTTCCATTCTGAATGTCATTGCATCTCTGTAATTAAATATAAATTGAATATCTCTGCATCTCTGGCTTTTGAGTAGAGGAATGTTTGTCAAAACGTCGTAGCAAGCATTACAGCTCTATGTGATATAACGATCACTTACAGATGGAAAGTATCACAGATTGTTGCCAAATATTTATCATCTTAGGGCATGTTATCTTCTCGATAACTTTCACTGGACATACTGGTCAGCTGAAGAGGGGTTTGATTCCATATTAGGGCTAAGCTTTAATGTTTTGTAGATTTCCAAAATTTGCATTTCCGGTTGGACATTGGCATTTCCAAATTGAAATACTGAGGTCTGGCATTGCTTAAAGGAATACTATCAATACCCACGTGTTCTAAAATGGCATGTACACATAATGTCTAAGTAGCTGTGTAAACATTTTGTTACTTTTCATGTTAAATATCAGAGGCAAAAGCTTTAATTTAATTTTCACCTAATTTTGGTACATTTTCATTTGCGGAGTGCTGAAAAGTTATTTTAAGCATAAGATGAAAAATTATCAACTAGTAGAAAACTTAGAAGGAAAAGTGATTGGATTGGGCCCAAAATCTCTAACTTTCACATTATTTTGTCATGTTGAGGTTCTTCACAGTACTACTCAAAGGGGAATTCTTTATTTGTTAAAATTGGTAAGAGCAAAGATTGGTGAAGCCTAAGTAATTTTGTAATTATTTAAGATTACCTTTCCATGTAAACGTGCAGCTACCTAATGTTTTCCATTGGTGATGGTGAGCTGAACTTAGGCTTGGAGCACAGTTTACTAATAAACTTACCTTTGCTTTCCAAGTAATTAACTGCACGGGGGAGGAGGCATAGTAGGTCATTTTCAACCCCTGAACTTATCCACTGATTGGAAGAAAATGTTGACATTCCCATTTGCCAATCTATCTTAGGACCACTATCAAATGAATCTGTTTTATATGCATATAAAAACAAGGTACGCCAGCTTATATAATGTTTTCAAATATTCCTTTCAATAAACATAGTAAACATTAAAGGGGAATTTTCCTTTATGTTAGCCTCCTTGTCTCTATGGTCTATTCTCTGAAACTCTTCCTTCAGCTGGACAATTTTTTTGCAATTCACTTTTCTTCTTCCCTCAACTTAACCCTAACTTTTAAAGCTTCATTATAAAACACTTTGCTTTCATAATTTTCTTTTCCTTAGCATCATCTGGACAAGAGGTCCGGGGCCCCTGGCCATCGTGTGAACCAATCGTGTGTTTTTAAGCATCATCTGGACAATGTCATAAAGTTCTGTTCTCTATTTCTTAAAGGACATCCGAGGTGACATGTGACATGAGGAGACAGACATTTGTATGTACAGTGACAAGCACACAGATAACTAAGCTGTGTTCCTTTTTTTCTTTCTCTAAGCTAAAAATCAGGTATGCAAGTGACAGTTTCTGTCTGGGTCGGGACCGGGTCGGTCTATAGCCTAGCCCTCGCTGATAAGAAATTACAGCCATAAAACACTTTCCTAGCAGAAAATGGCTTCTGAGAGCAGGAAAGAGACAAAAACGATCAATAGTTCATAGATTTTAGCTCTGACATGCTGCAATGCATGTGCCATTGAAAAGGGGCCATGAAAAAGTAAAAACTTAAAAAGTAGATTGAAATGTAAAATAAAACCGTGGGATAACTAAACAAAAGTCATTTCTAGAAGTAGGAGGATAGATACAATTATTTATCTCATTCTTTATTTTCACCTCAGATGTCCTTTAAGTCTAAACCCTTTAATTTTGTTTTTCACCTCTACTGAGTATTCATAAGGGATTTCATTAAGCACTCATTTCATTGTTTCTGCTGGCTTTTCTTGTTTTCTTAAAGGTTTTGTTTTTGAAGTTTGTGTAGAAGTACAAACAAATACAGAATAAAGATAAAGCAGATAAAAGCAAACAACATATAAATATCTTTATTCACAGGATGATTTAGTAAGTCTATGGAATGAATAAAAGAAAGCCCATGCATACAGACCTATTTAGCGGAACTTGTGTAAACTAGGTCTGACAACTAAGTTGGCAAACTCATCCTAGGAAAAGTGCTACAGGCCTCATTGCAGAATATCACTAGGGACTGAAGCGAGGGGCTGATGCCAATATCTGCCTGAGTTATCTCATGTAAGATAACTCAGGGCAGACCTGCCGCAGTCAGCTATTCTTGTGCTGCTTGCCAGCCTAAATGCAGAGTAGCACAGGGAGCACTTTCGTATTTACCTAATTCCTGACAATGTATCAAGTCTCTTCTTCCACCACAGAGTAGCGCTGTATGCTGACATGAACCTCTTGTTCTTGATCACATGACATCACATGTGATCAGGACCTGGAGGAGAATGTCCGCATACAGCGCTACTCCGTGGTGGAAGAGGACACTTGATCAAGGCTTTTAAATTTTTTTGTTGTTGCCATGTTCCCTGGGTTAGCCTTGACATGCGTATAACATTTGGTGTTGATATCATGTATGGTAGGGCTTGCAATCAACTGTAAAATTTGATCCCATAGACTTCAATGCAAATTTGAAAAAAAAAATAATTTTAGCTGCAACTTTGTACAGGTAGACATTTTTGCTAAGCGAATTTCAGCCAAATTTGCTGTAAATTAAAATTCGGAAATTCTACCCGCTCTTCCTTAAAGGACTGCACCAACAAAAAAAGTAAGCAGTTAAAACCTAACAGAGCCAGCAGATTTTGGACTAATCCATCTCCTCATTGGAGATTCTCAGGGTTTTCTTTGTTTTCAAAAGCATTTCCTGAAACGGCATTTTCACAGCCAAAATAGTAAGATACCAGCCAGTCTCCCTACTCACTTGCACACTGTTTTGTCAGGTAGACTTAGCAACTGCTGTTCAGGAAATGCTTATGGAAACAAAGAAAACCTTGAGAATTCCCCATAAGGAGATGGACTAGTCCAAAACCTGTCCGTTCTGTCAGATTTTAACTGCTTATTTTTTTTTTTGCTTTAAATATTTCCTATATCTTTTGATACAGATAAATGTAATTGGAGGCCAAATCAGGGGAGAATGGACAGTGATCCAATAAAGTTATTTGTTTACTATCTAAAAACTCCCTCACAGAGAGTTCTGCATGATGTAAAAGCCATGGGTTATTGGCAAAAAGTCAATTTTTTCCATTTAATTTTTATTTGCAACCTTTTTAGCAAAAATTGACATGGACACAGCTGTGTGACTCTGATATATCAAGATTATGAAATGGTACTGAGGTGTTTGTACAGTGTGGTAACCTTTTACATTTCTAAAAAAAATTAGACTAAGGAAGGCAGAGTTAATTAGCTATTCTTCCACTTTGCCTCCTGCCAGCTTTTTTTTATCAGGGGTCATATATAGGAGGGATTTACAAAAAGATGTTTTTCAAACGACAATCTGCACAACTGAATAAAATAAAAAGTTACTTCCTCGCACATTTTTGAATGTTTGAAGCACCTTCACTGGGCTAAAAAAGAGAATATTACCTATAAATGCCACTCCAATTAAAGAGTCAATTTACATATTGACATGGTGGGCAGCACTTCAACCGTTGCACTTCTGTGTGGAACTTTGCTATCTGCACTACCCTCAATTTGGGGGATGTTCACAAATTTCTCTGACCTTGCCAAGTGCAGAGTGCACATAAACGTTACTGGTATCTATACCAGTTATGTAGTGTGTGTTGTGCAAAAAGTGCAACTTGCTTTACCAGGTAATGCGCAAGTTACTAGTTAGCATGTGTTACGCAAGTAGTTTACTGTAAGATACTGGCGTAAGTCCCAGTAAAATTTCGGTACGCTGTCTGCGTATGCCAATTTTGCTGCAGCTTGTTAAATATACCCCATTCTTTCCTAGAGGTAAGTTTCTGAGCGGTAATAGTCTTTAAAAAAAATCTGTTTTGTTCATTTTGCTCATCTCACAGTACATAAAAAAGCATAGAACACTCACACCTATGAAGTGTTGCATTTTGTAATTTTGCAGTTTGACATTCCGCACGAGGTCAGATTCTATGGAACAGGCAGACATCCTATGATCTTTGCTGCCTTGCTCATTGTTCCCCCAAAAGAGCCATAAAAATGAGAAAGGGAATAACGGAAGATTACCAAAGGGATTTTTAAAATATTGATTTTAAACTTTACTGTCTGCTTGTTTTATTGTTTGGATTATTGAAATGCGTTTTGGCCGTTCTCTACAAATACCTCATCTGCATTTATATGGAGGCACTGGGTAAAAAAAACAAATCCTGATGCGTATAAGTATTAATTTTCCAGAGTGGGCAGTTAGTATATAATTGTACATAGTAGTTTTATTGGCAGTGTAAAGGAAACCAAACGGCAATAAAATAGTTTTAAAGTTCCTTCTTCGCAGTCTGGAAAGGTGTTTAAGTTTGAACTGTGTCTTTCCCCTCAGGCAAGCGCTGACCTCAGCTTCTGAAAGGCATCCAGGCTTTCCTCCGGTAGACACGTGTGGATGTGTGTTTTAAGTTTGGCTCAAAGATCTTTTTGTGAGCTAAGCCAAGAAAGCTGTAAAGGGGTCCCAGCCTGCAGAAAATAGAGCAAGTATCAATCAGCATTCTCTGGAATAACGGCTTTCAGTCTTCCCACCAACTTGACCTTGTGTACACATGTAAAGACGTAAAGCTATATTTAGTCCACCTTTATTGCCAAACTGACAGCTTATTCCCGATCATATAGTGAATTCAACCATAGGAAAGAGAAGGTGGAAGGCCAGATGTAGGCAACCTGTGGCTTTCCATTTATTGTACAGCTCACAGCCATAAACGCGGAAACGTTAAATACACAAGAGACAGATTTTTGCAAGTGACGGGTTTTATTTTTATTTGTTTTCATTAAACTTCCATTAAAATAAATTGCAAGTAATTTGCAAAGTTCTAAACACAGGGACAGAAAGTAGGCATTCACCTAATTATGCAAATGGTATTCAAAATAGAATTAAAAGCTGTTTATTCTATCTGTGTCGCAAATTAAAATGAGTACTTCATCATAGCCTCTGCCCTCAGCTAACTCCATAGAATAGCAAAGTCACACATTGAGTTTTACTGTTTGTAATGTAACTCTTTCATTAAGATAAATCTATGATTGGCTAAAGGATCTTCATTCTACCAGGTGAATGCACTCAACTCGCAAAAGGGGGAGCAGGAAGGTGTATCAAGGTGGCAATGGCTACAGCAATCAATACATTTAAAAGGGTAATTGGTTTTAAAGGTGTTCCAGACATCCAAGAAATTTTGATCATCTTGCCACACCATTCAATGCCAGACAGTTTGATCATCTTGCCACACCAGTTTGGGTATAGTTATGCCTGTGTGGTGGGAAGGAAAAGCTAGGCTGCTGGTTTATGTTGGGATAGAACTAGTGACTAGATATGTCCCAATATATTCATCATCGTTTCTAAGACCCCTTGGTGATAGCAAATAAATACAGACAGCTGTCATTTCAAGCTTAAGGTGGTTTATAGTGTAATGTTAAACCCTTTAAAATCGTATGCAAGATGAAAACTGCTCATATAATTCCTATTGAGCCATATATTGCTTCAATGTTTACTGTTGAAAGAGGAACTGGATTGAACATTTTTCCAATCAGTAGCTGATACCTCCTTTCCCACAAGAAATCTTTACCTTTCTCAAATAGATCATCGGGGGGAGGGGGGGGGGTCTGTATGGCTGATATGGCTGATATTGTGGTGAAACCCCTCCCACAGTGTGATGTCATGACCATGGTCCTGACAGTTTGCTGTATGTGAACCTTGTCACATTGTGGGAGATAATGGCTTTTTCCACCGATCACCTGGCGGAAGTAATGATGTCACCACCAGTGATATATTTCAGAATGTAAAACAGGGAGTGAAAAGATTTTAAAATAGGCAAACACTGACTGAATAATCGATAAATTAATATTCTGAAAAATAAGTAATTTTATTTATTATGCTATTTTCACTACAGTTCCAGCTTAAAGAGAACCCATTGCATCAGTATGGCCTTGCTTGTGCCTGAAGAAGAGCACGTCTCCAGTGTGATTACTGACAAGTCCTTGTCAGTCATCTTCAGGGTGTCTGCGCTCAGCAACCAGAGGATGGACTTTATAGCAGGGGTGTCAAACTCAATCATGGAAGGGGCCAAAATCTAAAACATAGGCTAAGTCACAGGCCAAATTGTTTATTATGATTTAACATTTATTGAACAGTCTCAAACTAAATGGCTTAGCACTAGCAAATATAGGGCGCTGGCTCCTCCTCCTTCTGCAGAGTATTACAGTGGAGCCATTTAATATTTACCTGCCTCAGTGCTGCTTCGGCAAAAATAAATTCAAGGTGAAATGTGGCCCAAGGTAAGATGCTAGCCTTCACTTCCCCCATAGTCTTTTTGGCAAGCCAAGGCAGTAAGGAAGTGGAGCGTGGGGGGGGGGGGGTTACCAGTAGTGATGCCGTGAACATCAAATTTTTGGTTCACAAACGCAACTTTGAGCCAAACGTTCGCTACCCGACTGTTCACGCCAGGCTACATAGACTTTAGTAGGCAGGCGAACATCAAAACTTTCAGGGCATCGCTACAGCGACAATTTCTTTAAAAAAGGTGTAAAACATGTACCAAACCTGGACAGTGGCATGGCAGAGGAGAATCAACAGCAAAATAGTCACCAAAAATACGTATTTTGCGCAAATGCTTTTTTAATGGTTATTTTTAAAGTATAATGGCTACTGACTTTTAAATGGTTAATAGCAAAGTACCTGTACACACAGTGGGAACAAGAGGGACATTTTTTGTTTCAAAAAGACCTTGTAGTTTTTGAGAAAATTGATGTTAAAGGGAATGTCCAAGCAAAATAAAAAAATGAGTTTCACTTACCTGGGGCTTCTCCCGGCCCCATGCAGCCATCCTGTGCTCTCGTAGTCACTCACTGCTGCTCCAGTCCCCCGCTGGCAGCTTGCTGACTTCGGAGGTTGGTGGGACGCATTGTGTACATTTTTACGCATTCCCACTAGTGCAGAAACGGGGGACTGGAGCAGCAGTGAGTTACTACGAGGGCACAGGATGGCTGCATGGGGCTGGGAGAAGCCCCAGGTAAGTGAAACTCATTTTATTATTTTGCTTGAACCTTCCCTTTAAAGTTAGAAGAAAAAAGTAAAAATTTAAATGCAGAAAAATGTATCAACATGTTTATAAATGAATTTTTTTAACATGTTCAGAGTGTGGAAAATTAAAACAAAATCAGGTGGGATCCCGCCTCCCAAGCCTCTTTAAATCTTTGTCCTTCATGCAGGCTGGGATTGCAAGAATACGGAGCTCTGGTTGCATGGGGCTTCGCACCCTGAGCTATACCAGCCCGCATGGTCCATGGTATGGGGGGTCTGGAGGAGAGGGGCGACCAATCCATGGACAATGGTGCCCCAAGAGGAGGTGGGGGCCACCAACACCCTGGGGGGTTCATGGTGGCATCTGGGAGACCCCCTGATACCAGCCCACCAAGAAGAAAGGAGTATAGGGGTAGTAAAGTACCCCTTACTCATTTCCAAAAAGGGTTAAATGGAATAGAAACACAACAAGGAAAAAAAGTCCTTAATTAACAATAAATGCTTACCATAAAAAAAAAGTTCCCATGCCAAAATCCTTGGAAATGGTCCCACACCAATATGCTCTAATCTTACTACCTTGATATATGTCTACTGAGTATAGCTGAGAGCGCTGTCCTCCCAATGCTCCACTGCTGGCTCTCACTGTCCCCCCTTCACCCACAACTATCACCCCCACTCCTGCTGGCACCTAGTGCACCCATGGGTGCCAGCATGGGTCGATGCGATAGGTGTGGGCAGAACAGTAGGAGCCGGCGGTGGAGCATCCGCATACGATGGTGCTCTCAGCTATACTAAGTATAGCTGAGTGCAAAGCATCTTTGAATTTCCCTCCAGGGCTCCCCATTGGTACCTTACAGAGACTCTGTAACAAAATTTTCAGCCTTAGTTCTTCTATCCTATAAGTTCCTTTGCCTGTTCTAATGTGCTCTGGCTTACTGCAGCCTTTCCTAATTGCACAGTGGCTGTGTTATCTCTGTTATGTGATCTAATCTGTTTTCTTCTGTTGGCTCTGTTGGCTAAGGCTGGAATGTGTGGAATGTGCAGGGCTGTTTGTGATATGATAGAAGCGATACACACCCTCTGCAGGCCCCCTGCAGGCACTGTATGACTCACACACTCTGCTTATGTGAGCCTATCACAAGCTGGTTAGTTTGTTTGTAAACACTGCCTAAAACTGTTAATCACAAGCCAGGATTGCAGCAGTGAGTGGGGGAAACAGCACAGAGGGGCCCAGGAGAACATAATCAATAGAATGGTATGCTTTTTGCTGTAAAAATTTTAGAGTACAGATTCTCTTTAACAGACCAACGGGGATCCTCCTGATATAAGTTTAAGTAAGTGTGTTGAAAAATGGTAACATAGGTGAGAATCACGGAAGCTTTTTTTTGTAGTGCAAAAAGTTGAAATGTAAACAATGTAAACAATTTTCTGAAAAAGCATATGGAACAGTTTTATAACCAATTATACAGTTTTACAAATTATTATTTGTTAAATAATGGGTTATTTTAATCAGTAAACTTGGTAGGGAAATGAAAGTGGAAGATACAAAGCGATATAATTGTTTTATATCTACGCTGTGCCAAATTTTTGTAGTTCCTGGTGGTGAAGATGCTTACTGGCGAGTGCTGCAATACATGCTGGGAAATGAAGTCTGTAGACGTAAGCAGTGATGATCGTAATCAGTTAATTACGATTATGCAAAATTTTGCGTACATTTCCGCAATTACACCTATACGTAACTACTATTTGCAAATTCAATTGATTTCGCATAGACATTTGTAATTTTGTGTACAATTTTGTGTAAATTTTTGCGTAATTTTATGCTGTCCTTGGCAAATACCGGTAATAGCAAAGCCCCCATACGTGCTATTGACACCAAAATTTCTACATATGTTAAGAAAAATTTTCCAAAAAGACCTTGTAGTTTTTGAGAAAATCCGTTTTAAAAATGCATAGAACAATTGTTTTTTAAACTCAGAAAAATGACAGTTTAAAAATCATCTTTCTTTGCATTTTTAAAATCGACTTTCTTAAAAACGAAAAGGTCATTTTGAAAAATATTTTTTTTATTACTTGTACCCACTATTATCCTTAACATTTGTAGCAATTTTGGTAGTATGTATGGGGGCTATTAACAGCCAAAGTCGGCATAAAATTTCACAAAATGATGCAAAAAGTAATTGAAAATTTATGCGAAATTGTGAAATATTACTATTACATGCAAAATTAATTACAATTTTCTCATTCGATTTTGCATTCCGAGTCCGATGTGTAATTGCAAATTTCGATGCGAAATTTCGCATATGCTAAATTTTGTCCCACCACTGGATGTGAGTACATCTCTTTACTCATATCTACAGACTACATCTTCTGGCATGGATTGCAGTGCTCATGAGCGTGAGTCTTCACCGGTAACTACAAAATTTGGCACAGTACTTGCGGACTATGGTGACTGCCATATCAATGGGGAGGCTAGGGGAACAGCCCACCTCAGCCTCCACCACTCCAACTGTACCTTATGGGGAGGTTAAATTTGTACATTTTAAGTTTTTCCTGCACAGTTCCCTTTAACCTCCTGAGAACCACATGTTTATACCCCCCTAATGACCAGGCAATTTTTTTACAATTCAGCACTTTGCAACTTTAACAGTTTATTGTTTGGCCATACAGCTTAGCACTAAAATGAATTTTACCTCTTTTTCTTCCCACTAACGGAGCTTCCTTTTGGTGGACTCTGATTGCTTCTGCAGTCTTGATTTTTTTTATTAATAAATGTTTATTCTTATTATTAAAAAAAAGTTTATATGTCTTTTATTTTCCCCTCCCCTCCTAAATAAGCCCTAGACTGCAATACAGACACTACACAACCCATACATAGGCATCAGCCTATGTATGGGATTACATTGTGAGCTGTTGGGAGGGACAGTTAAGTGATAAGGGTGTCCCCTGTACAGCAATGTGCTAGATTGTGGTGCTGTACACCTATTTATTTGCTTTTTTTTTACATTACAGCCTGCCAGCCACGATCTGATGACAGAGCCCCGATTTGTTTACCCGCAGAAAATGTGCGCGCGAGCACGCATTCCTTGCTAACCCCGCCTCCAGGACTTTGACACCAATCGGCATTAGGCGGTCCTGTGAGCGCATCTCTCCCACTGCCGTGCCGATCGACGCTAGGTGGTTGGTGGTCGGGAGAGGGTTAAGAATGTGGTTATATTGTCTGACACAATGCACTGCAATACCCTTTTGTGAACATAGACACATTGAAATAAACTTGCTACCCACTTCCATTTTCAGTGCATTTTTGAGGAGACATTTTGCCTGTCTGTTTTCACTAGTGCTTTTTCTTGTCACCAAAACCCTGGCAAATTATACTGTTCTCCTGGCGCTCCTGTATAGTGCTAATTGTAGCATTAACTAATTCCCGCAGGGCAACCGCTTTGCGGCATTGGTTTTTGACCCTGCATAAGTTGGCATGCGAAAGCAAATGCATATTTGCATGAGCATTGCCTCATGAATAGCCAATTAGGCCAAATTTGCTTAGCCAGATATGTCAGGTGTTCACTTGGTGTTTAATGCACACATTTAATTCTTTGTGTAGTGGCAAATGATACTATCAAGGGACTTCCAGGCAGCATTCCTGCTACTTTCACCAATTTAAAAAAAACTACTACTAACTACTACTACTACTACTACTACTACTACTAACTACTAACTACTACTACTACTACTACTTCTTTATGCAAGAACTATACCCTTTGATCACAATGCATTTCACATTGAAAAATACGCTCTAATCTACTAAGAAACAAAAAAGTGCTGAACTAGTTTCTTAGAAACTACATTGACAATTTTTGCTCATCACTTTCAGGGATCAGAAGGAAATAGTTGCAATTACCTGGACACAGCTAGTACTTTTAATAGGACAATGCTGTACATCTGCAGACAGAGCATAGCAGTATTACCCAGTAATGGCCACAACACAGCAGCATAGTCTACAGAATAGCTTACATTGATTCATTATCCCAATGTAAATAATCTGCTGGACACATTCTAAAACTGGCCATTTGTAATATAAGCAGAACTCTATCACTGCAAGTAGTTGAATGTTACTCAAATGTAGATTAATGTATTCATAAAACAACAAAATAGGAATCAACCTACACAACAGGCCCAGATATGAATTTATTGAATGGTAAAATGGTTAGGTTCTAAAACAGTTCCTTCAAAATGTAGTTTTCAGGAATCATTCAAAATCCATGATATTTGCCTTTCAAAGGTTGCCTTTAAAATGTCATATAATACAGTAAAATATTTCATAATGAATATCAGCCTATAAATATATACAACATCTACAAACAGTGATTTCTACTTCACCACAGCTGGATTACTGTAGAATTGTACCTAATGTGTATTTCATGAATCTGACTCCGCGACCACTTTGTGGCAGCAGAATTTAATATTCATAAAATGCCATGTTTCTCCAAAATGGTTTAAACCCTAAGAAATTAACAATACAAAAGATAAAATACATAATAACACCTATATTTTAGCCCTGTTCCTCATCCTCATCAGAAAATATACAATGAGTAGAAATTACAGGTGTATAATTTATAAATATGTTTAAGTCAATTGGAACAACTTTTGGCTGTAGGATCCAGGATCCATAAAGTTGTTATTCAAAAGTTATCCAAAACCAGGGGTATTTTTTTTATCCAATATGGGTCAAAGAATGCATACAAAGTATATAGTTTGCTATTTTTTAAAGAAATGTAAGCTCATAAAACTGAAAGCATCTGAGCTAGTGTTGGGCGAACAGTGTTCGCCACTGTTCGGGGTTCTGCAGAACATCACCCTGTTCGGGTGATGTTCGCGTTCGGCCGAACACCTGATGGTGTTCGGCCTTTTAAGTTCGGGTTCGCCCCGAACTTCTAATGGCCGCCGAACAGGGCCGAACAGGGCCCCTGTTCGGCCGAACAGGGCCCTGTTCGGCCGAATACTGCCCCCCTATGGGGTCGCAGGCATAAGGGGGGAGCATGCCCCGATCGCGGGGGGGGGGTCGGAAATTCCCCCCACCCCCTCCGCTAGCGCTCCCCCCTCTGCCCGCTTCCCCATTCAAAAGTTTAAGCAAAGTACCTGTAGTGGATGGCCTGGCAGTGGGCGGCACTGTGGAGTGAGGAGGAGGAGTCCGGAGAGTGACAAGTTGAGGGAGGCCGGGCAGCGGGCGTGAGGTCAGAGAAAGGGCGGAAGTACCACAAGGGTACTTCCGCTGAACCGCCCGCTGCCCGGCCTCCCTCAACTCGTCACTCTCCGGACTCCTCCTCCTCACTCCACAGTGCCGCCCACTGCCAGGCCATCCACTACAGGTACTTTCCTTAAACTTTTGAATGGGGAAGCGGGCAGAGGGGGGAGCGCTAGCGGAGGGGGTGGGGGGAATTTCCGACCCCCCCCCGCGATCGGGGCATGCTCCCCCCTTATGCCTGCGACCCCATATGGCCCCCAAAAGCTGGATGTTCGGAAAGTTCGGGGTTCGGCCCGAACATGCCGAACATCTCGGCCATGTTCGGCGAACTTTCCCGAACCCGAACATCCAGGTGTTCGCCCATCACTAATCTGAGCACAAAGCTAAAATTGATATAAAGGTGGGAATGGTTGAGATTTCTTTTAGAGGGTTAAGTCCTATTCAGTGCAAGTTTCTCTAGATAGTGTTTATACGGGTCCTGAGTAGCACACTCTTAAAGGAAACCAGAGACGATATAAACTAAACGTTTTATACATAACTGGGGCTTCCTCCAGCCCCATGCTCACGGATCGCTCCCACACCGCCTTCCTCAGTCTTCTGTATTGCCGGTACTGGGTCCCGTAACTTTGGCCAGTCGCGGCCAGTCTGGGCAGAGCCGGCCTTTGGGGGGGGGAAGTGGGGCAATCGCCCCAGGCCCCGCACCTGGAGAGGGCCCCGCACCCTCTGAGGGTCCTGTGCAGCCAGCCAGACCCGAACTGATCCGTGGCAGCCCTGCTTCAGAAGTTGCTGCACATAGTTGCATTGCAGGCTGTCACGGACATCAGTTTCAGGCAGTCGGACTCGGGAATGGGAGGCAGTGGGAGGTGATAACGCTGCAGGCTGCTGACAGTCTGTGACGTCTTCTAAGCCTGCAGCCTGTCCCAACGAGTCCTCCCTCTCCTCTCTCTCTTCTGTACGGGACTGTGTTCTGCAGCCACGCCCCCCTTCCTCTCCAGGCTGCTCGTTGCACACAGCTTCCCCGGGAGATTCAAGCGTCACAGAGCCAGAGATGCTATCAGTGAAAAATACTGGAAGAAGCTTGCCTGTCACAGGCAAGTAATTAACAAGAATAGATAAGAGTCAGATAGCTGCCTGCAATACATATATGCCCACTAATGGGAGGGAAGGTGAATGGGGGTTCTGCTGATTGTTTACTTGTGTGTCCTTCCCAGCATGTCAAAGAGACTACTCAGGGTGCAATCCTGGTAAGGAATGTCTCTTTCCCTCCTCTGTTTCCACTATCCTCACCATCACATTCTCTGTAGTTTCCTCTCCCCTCTCTGCCATCTAGTGCTCTCTACTCATCGTTCTATCCTATCTTACAGTCTGTACCACCCTCTCATACATGTTCTGCAACATTTTACAGATTACATAGTCATGTCACTGACTGTCCTCAGGGGAGCTCACAATCTAATCCTACCATAGTCATAGTCTAATGTCCTATCATATTATTATTATGTATTTATATAGCACTGACATCTCCTGCAGCACATTACAGAGTACATAGTCATGTCACTGACTGTCCTCACAGGAGCTCACAACCTAATCCTACCATAGTCATAGTCTAATGTCCTATCATAATATTATTATGTACTGTATTATGCACAGATATCTTCTGCATCACTTTACAGAGTACATAGCCATGTCACTGACTGTCTTCAGAAGAGCTCACAATCTAATCCTACCATAGTCTTATGTCCTACCATATTATTATGTATTTATATAGCAGTGACATCTTCTGCAGCACATTACAGAGTACATAGTCATAGTACATAATCATGTCACTGACTGTCCTCAGAGGAGCTCACAATCTAATCCTACCATAGTCATAGTCTAATGTCCTACCATATTATTATTATTATGTATTTATATAGCCCTGACATCTTCTGCAGCACATTACAGAGTACATAGTCATGTCACTGACTGTCCTCAGAGGAGCTCACAATCTAATCCTACCATAGTCATAGTCTAATGTCCTACCATATTAATATTATGTATTTATATAGCACTGACATCTTCTGCAGCACATTACAGAGTACATAGTCATGTCAGTGACTGTCCTCAGAGGAGCTCACAATCTAATCCTATCATAGTCATAGTCTTATGTCCTACCATATTATTATGTATTTATATAGCACTGACATCTTCTGCAGCACATTACAGAGTACATAGTCATGTCACTGACTGTCCTCAGAGGAGCTCACACTCTCATCCTACCATAGTCATTGTCTAATTCCCTGCCGTATTATTATTGTGTATTTATATAGCACGGACATTTCCTGCAGCATTTTGAAGAGTACATGGTCATGTCACTGACTGTCCTCAGAGGAGTTTACAATCTAATCCTATCATCCATAACCAGAGTGTCTGGAGGAAATCCACGCAAACACGGGGAGAACATACAAACTCCTTGCTGATGTGGACCTGGCTCAAACTGGGGACCCAGCGCTGCAAGGCGAGAGCTCTAACCACTAGGGGTGTGTGTGTGTGTGTGTGTGTGTGTGTGCGTGCGTGCGTGCGTATGTGTGTGTGTGTGTGTGCGCAACATATCCATGTTGTCTCTAGGCCCCGCATATGAAACTCGCCCCAGGCCCTGCATACTTTAAGGCCGCCTCTGGTCTGGGCAAGAGAAGTGCTCCCTCTACATATCTCCCCGGCGGCTGGCCGCGACTGGCTGAAGTTACGGAACCCGGTATCAGTGTTGTAGAAGACTGAGGATAGCGTCGTGGGAGCGATCCGTGTGCATGGGGTTGGAGGAAGCCCCAGGTATGTTTTAGTTTATATCGTCTCTGGTACACTTTAATAAGAAAGATTAGGGTCATATGGCTGTCATAAGAAATAATAAGGGAGCACAGAACCATCAATTGAACTAGCTTTAATTGCATATAGATTAACAGAAAGTATAAACCAGCAAAATTAAAAACATTTCCCAAATATAAATCACATGTGGTTACCTATGGGCCCTGAGTAGAGAAGTAGCCCCCATAGATAATTAATTCTTATTAACCCAACCCCCGCACCCCCCATGGCTCCCCTTACAGGGGGAGGTTCATTTTATATATTTTATATTGGTGCTCGGGTCCCTTTTAAGTACATGTTAACATGACATGTGTTTGCCTCTAGAGTCCCATTGTGATGCATATAACAGAAATGCCACTAGGAAATTAGAAGTATATAATATGCAAAAAAAAATGGAATTTAAACATAAGTGTTATATAACCGCTAAAGCTCAGAAACCGTGATTGGGAAGTTCCATGGAGTTCCCAAGAAAATTGGACAAGGGAAACAAATGACTATTGTTCAATTTTGCCTCTTTCTATGGGGTCTTTTCACAAATCATGGCCTGGACACCTATCTGTGAATCTATAGAATAATCTCCACTACCTGCATTATTAGTAGAAAGCATCAGATGTCTTATTGTGTTTTTATCTATTTATACAACACTGTATAAAGGCTTCTTGTGGAGCCTTCCTGTAAGTGGACAAAAGCCATCTATTTGTATAAGCATCAAAATAACAACAAATACATTCTAGGTGTATTTTTTAGAAAAGATTCTATTGAAATAACTTTTTTTCTGTGCCAACTCCATATCTGACCAAAATCGTCATCGTATTCTCTTATAGTACAGCCTAATGGGGATTATTTCTTTTTTTCAATGAAAGTTGTGCTTGCTGTTATGAACTCAATAGCATAACTGTGCCAGGGTCTATCTTGAAATACATTAAAGATTTCCAGACAAAGGATAGAAAAATACTCCCTGCTGCATTCCATTGCATTAATGGTAAGCTGATAATTTAAAAGAGGCAATTTAATTGCGATGACTGCATAAGAAACCACTGTTTGTAAATATTATACAAACTAAACTAGACATTATAGTAAAAATATAGCAACATTAAAACAAAACAAAGCAAAAACAAACAAACCATGACACAAGGTATTGTTTTAATGTTAACATGTATCATATGCAAATTAATAGTACTTTGCTTAAACTTTCTGAATTAAATTTAGATTAATTTCCCCATTTATGGCTATATAAATACCTCGTTAGGCTCCTGTATACCAAACTGGGCTTGATTCACAAAGCCGTGCTAACTGTTTGCACGGGTGTGCTAAACAGTTAGCACGTGAAGTGCCGTTCGCGGACTTTTGCGCATGCAAAGTGCCGCGATTCACGCGATTAAAGCCCAGGGAATCTTAAAACTTCAGCTTATATACATAGGGACATCAGGGTGAAGAAGAGACTTTACTTTGCTAATACAGATCAATGTCATTAACCTCCCTGGCGGTTTATTTATTTTGCCAGGGAGGCTGCGGGAGGGTTTTTTTTAAATTAAAAAAAAATATTTCATGCAGCCAACTGAAAGTTGGCTGCATGAAAGCCCACTAGAGGGCGCTCCGGAAGCGTACTTTCGATCGCCTCCAGCAATCGAAAGTAACAAGATAGGCCGCAATGAGCGGCCTATCTTGTTTCGCTTTCCTCGTCGCCATGGCGACGAGCGGAGTGACGTCATGGACGTCAGTCGACGTCCTGACGTCAGAGCCGCCCGATCCAGCCCCTAGCGCCGGCCGGAACTGTTTGTTCCGGCTGCGCTGGGCTCGGGCGGCTGGGGGGACCCTCTTTCGCCGCTGCACGCGGCGGATCGCCGTGGAGCGGCGGCGATCGGGAAGCACACGCGGCTGGCAAAGTGCCGGCTGCGTGTGCTGCTTTTTACAGAATTGGAATCGGCCCAGCAGGGCCTGAGCGGCGACCTCCGGCGGCATACCCCGAGCTCAGCTCGGGATTACCGCCAAGGAGGTTAAGACATTGTATTTTCTTTTTATGATGGACTGATAATGGTTAGGAGGAACTGTTACATATCTTGGAAGCTCTGAGCTGGAACACATCATTGAGAGGAGTGATAGTGAACGGGATCATAAACTTTAGTCTCACTCAGATGAGGTTGTTTAAAATAACATACTTCTTAAACAGAACAGACAGCAGTATTTTAATTTTGGCTGCGAGCTGTATTAAATTCAGTTAAAAGTATGCAATGATAAAAGTTTCATTTTCATCTCAAAACTTGGTCTATGATATTCAAACTTTTGATACATTTTTTTTCCTACATGAATCTGTCCCTCTCTGGTCTAAAGTCTTACATTAAAGTGTACCCGAGGAGGATTCAAGGTTGTCTCTGTGTCCCCTCTGCACCCCCTGCTCCACTCTGGGCATCAGGAACTCCCCCACCCTTCTCTCAATGACCTTTTGAAGCCTATCCCCGGTGATGGACGCTACCTGATCCGGCTTGCATCCTGGATCAGGTAGTATGTTTTTATTACCAAATAACGCTCGCACGTGTTCTCTATAGCTCATATAAGTTATGTTTTTGGCAGCAGAAATGTGTTACAATAGGAACATCAATTTGTTCTTATACATTCTAGTTTACATTCTAAAGACTTTCTCCATATCATATCACTGCAATCCTTATTCTTGTTTATGGGTTTTGCAGCACAAAATGAAGGAACTTTGGATAGAACTATCATTTTGTTTTACCATTGCCTGCTTGATGTTTGTGAGGAAAGGTTAATCATGTGGGTGGGTTGCTCTGCATATAGTAAGAACTAAGCCATAGGAAAATATGGAGATTACTTTGAAAATCAGTTTTACTTTCAGTTTTAACTGAGAGCGACTGATAGAGTGTAAAGGGACCCTAAGGCTAAGGCTACGTCCACAGTGCTCCGTTGCGGTGCATCATGACGGAGGTTTTTTAACGTCGGAAATCGCACATCAATGATAAGTCAATGCGACGTTCAGAGTGCGATGCGCGTCAACGAGGTACGTAAAAATAACGGCGATCATGCTCTGCGTTTATGCAAATTTTGCGTTGACGCATTCAATGTTCACCTATGGTAACGCTTGCCTGTTCAAAGTGGTTGGCTGAATGTTATGACGTTGTAGTTATTGCACATGCGCATTTAAATACTGATCATGTGTTGTCAATTTTATGTTACCTGTTGTAGGTATAATGAGGCGGAGTTAGCCTCATGAATGGAATAGTTCTGTGCTATTTGGAGATGGCAGGCCGCAAGAAAAAACTTGCAATAGATATAGATGACCTAATAAGTAGGATGCAGACGCATCCCGAGCTATATGATCAGACCCATTCTCGTTTTAAGGACAATGGTAACAAGAAGAAAATTTGGGAGTAGACAACAGCTGCCTTCTATTTGGATTGGGATAGCCAGGAAAATAAGGATCAAAAAGGTCAGTATATAACTACTGTTATGTAAGTTTGTGGTATATATATATATATATATATATATATATATATATATATATATATATATATATATATATATATATATATATATATATATATTTTTTTTTTTTTTTTTTTTTTTTTTCTTTGATTGTTACAAGTTTGTATAGACTGAGCGTGGATTGATGCCGTAATCCCTGTGTGAAAGAGTATGTAATGTTATAATGTTCTAAAACAGATGTGTAATGTGTAAATGTTGTGACCGTGAGCATGTATCCGGGTCACCTACCACATGTATATTGCACGTGGTATAGTGTTTTGTTATTTATCATATGGAATTTTTACATCGCACCCACATTCGGATAGCATACAAATTATCATGTTGAATGCGTAAGTAAGGTCGCATATATGTTTTTTAAACAATTTTTTTTTTATCTTTTTGTAACATGTGGTGCTTTTCAAGGCAATGGCACCTTTTTTTTTATCCTCTTTGAAACTTTTATTCATAATCAAATTAACACACAACTTGCTAACTAGCGTAACTTTGTTTGAACATAAAAACAATGTAACATGTTGGAACTATAACTACTAATTTCTGTGCTCCTCAGGATGCAGTTCTGCATACATTATTTGCACCCACACCACGATAGAATGCATTGTGCACAACAGGATTAAGTATTCTCTTCTGTTGATGTAATAATTGTTCTCATCTGTAAAAAAAACATAGAAAAATAATTCTCAGTGTGATTATGAAAAGGTTTCAAATATGTGCCTTTGTAGTGTTTTGTCATGAAAGTTAATAATCATTCTTTAATTCCAACAGTACAGCAGCTTAGTCTGTAAGTACATAGTGTACTGCAGAATAAGCTGTGATGTCACCTTTCCCCTAAACTCCATTGGTTTGTCTGCACATGTGTCCAATACACTCACCATAGTGTCCCCAATCTCAAAACACATGTATTGTGATGACACACTACGTGAGGAGAGTCACCTTTCAAGGGAGCAGAAAACTGGATTATTGCACAGGCACTGTATTATAGAGGGGAGGTTTTAGGCCAGCTTCTAGTGCCCTATACTCGGCATTTACACACTGCCCTGTGAAAGCACAGGAGTGTGTCATGGTGACATAGGTGCACAAGGGGATAGAGGAAGGCTCAAAGGGGTACCTAAGGAGGCACAGTGAGACATAGTTAGGAACAGAGGTTTCAACACATAGCCAGATCATCATGTGCCTATTCCATTAAGTGTTTTCATAGCCAGAGTTTATGCGCACATGAAAAAAATTCTGTATCCAATAGCTTGTTATGAAGTTTGTGTCAAACATGCATAGTTGTGTTTGGCAACATTTCACAATAATCTATCTGTGGTTGGTTGCACAGGGGGTCAGAGATGGCAAAAGGGGACACAAGGACACACAAAGAGGCATACAGTGAACAATATGGAGGCACAAGAGGAAATACTTTAATGTACAAACCACGGCACAGGCAATACATAATGGTGGTTTACTGGCTTGGTTTGTGGTCTGTCCTTAAAAAGGGGCATGCTTCCCAGCAGCAATAGTGTAAAATCACCAAGTGAGCTGTCCTTGGTGTGGCTTAAAAATAATATTATTGTGATTAACTCACTTCCATCGGTTATGGTGTTGCTCCCTGATTGTTCATTTTCATGACGTGATGTCTGAGGCTGTGGTGGGACATCTGTTGCCTGTTCAACTACATCATCCAAATCCAGTGGCAATGTATCAGCTGAAGAACTTATGGAAGGTGCAGGGCTTGGTGAAAATGCCATTGTAGAGTTGTCACTGGAGGAAGAGGCTGGGATATGTGGCGGTGGTGTGTCAGGTGGTGGTGGAGTTTGAGTATCTGATGGTGTGTCAGGTGGTGGTGGAGTTTGAGTATCTGGTGGTGTGTCAGGTGGTGGTGGAGTTTGAGTATCTGGTGGTGTGTCAGGTGGTGTAGTACTTCTGGCAGCTGTTGTTCTGGTCATTGGATAAATGTCTTGCTGTCTTTGCAGACGACGTGTCCTGAGGCGTCTTCGTTCCTCTGTATGACAATAGAACATGAATGTTAAAGTACACAGCAATGGGAATTAAGATTTCCATTTGTTTATCATTTTGCCTAAATAATTAACTCATAGTGGTATATTTACCCTGTCTATATTCCTGCTTCATTTGTTCCAGCCACTTTACGCCCCTTCTTTTTAGGTCACACCAACGTTTCACAATAGAGCTGATGGAGTGGAGTTTGAAATAATTACGCAAAAATAGTGCCTGCAGGCTAAGCAGAACACGGTGCTTCTGATACCTGCTCCTCATGAGATCATATTTGTTGCGAAACATGGTCTGAAAATAAAAACACCCAAAAAAATATTACAGCCATCTCTAACATATCATGTTATAATTACACAATACATTTACAACAATAGAAGCCCTGGCCCCTCTAAAGTTGCAAACATCCTATTGCAGCTGAGGCCTAATTATATGTATTGGTATGTAAAGAAGGCACATGTTAATGATCATATCTGTAATAGTAAGGTGAGGTCAGAAAATGTATTGTGACATTCAGCCATTATTGTAAATAATACTGTTCCATGACAAAGTGAACGTGAATTTCAAACAAATATTATAAGGTATATGTGTGGGATGAAGTAGAAAGTGCACTTACTTTGGCTAAAATTTCTTTCTCCTCCTCGCTGAAGACTGCTGGTGGCATCTTGCTCAAGGCGCGGTCTGTGTGCGTCTACACATAACAGGATGAGCGTCTAGACGCGCTGTTCAACCTCATTGGATCACATGACGGCACGCTTTAGCGCCACTCAGAGGCGTCTTAAAGTAGCCGCTCTCTTTCTATTTGTATGCGGTTGTTAAGTCGCATAATGAATACGATTGCATAGAAAAAAGTACTACTGCTTTGGAGTCGAATATAATCAATGCTTATAAAACATTACAATAACATGGTGTATGTATTGTGCCTATCAGAGCTAAATGTATTTATGTGTGTAAGTTTCACATATCACTTATTACACATATGTATGTAACTGTAGAATACATACATATAGGGCTTGATTCACAAAAGAGTGCTAACAGTTAGCACTCTTTTGTGAATCAAGCCCATACTGTAATGGCTGTGCTATATTATTAATTTATATGTTGATTTGAAAATTTAAATAAATATTTGGCCATTTGCTGAAATGTTTTTCAAAAAATGGTTAAATGTTCCATATTTCTAACAGTAAATTACACCTAAAGGACGCACTTCATGAAGCTTTATCCAACATTTTAGGAATTGTTTGATAATGTACCTCATGGTTAAAATCTAATTGTAAATTGACAAAGGTGTTATAGATGTTTTCACACTTTTATCAATAACACCTTCCATAAATGTATACCACCTTAGTGACTTCAGAAATCGATTTTACCCATCAGATACTTTATCTAGCTTTGGATATAGTGTTTGATAAAGCTTCGTGAATTAAAGGTATAGTGTTCATAATTATATTTGTTATTAAAATGTTATATACATGTTTTACATGTCTGCTATGCATATAATGATTTATTCTTATAGGTATATTTCAGTCCTTGAAATGCAAATCGTTGGAAAGCTGTGAAAGATAACTACAAAAGAGAGTTGGAAAAGGAGAAACGTGCAAAAAGTGGAAGTGGACCAGCCCATGTGAGCAAATATTGCCACTTTCAGCAGCTGGAATGTCTACGTCCTACCTTTGATGGAAGACAGTAAGGCCCCGTTCAGACTGCAGAACGCGGACCGCAACGCATGCGGACCACAACGCGTACGAACGCACGCCATCCGCGTTCGTATGTGTTGCGTGGCTGATTCCATCACTGAAAAGTGAATGGGACAGCCATGCGTTTTTACAAAAAATGCATGCAGCATGCGTTCCCGGACCGCACAGGTCCGGAACGCATGCAGTGTGAACATCAGACATTGCACTCTATGCAATGTCTGATGTCGTGCGTGTCGGTCACCTGCACGCGTTTCCAAAACGCGGCTGGAAACGCGTGCAGTGTGAACGGGGCCTAAGTGTGATAAGACACAGCTTTTAAGTGTGCTTATAAATATTTTCCCCCGAAGTGTAGTTGCTAATGTTTTCTCCAGCTTCTGGGGCAATTTTGTGCCACTAGGGGCCCACAGCCAATGCCAAAAGTTCTACATATTGACTGTATGCTACAATCCAACATCAGTGTACATGTTTGTAATAGTGGTCATCATGTGTTACATTTCAATCTCCTCTGATTACAGAGGTCAGATGTTAATGTCACAATTTAATAGTGTGCTTTAGATGTATCTTTATTTACAGTGTTTGTCTGGCAGATTTGAATATATGTCCTCTAATAAAAGCAACATACACATGACAGTACTTATGATTACATTTCTTACATATATATGTAATAATAAAACATTGTATTTTTTCTTTGTGTAGGACTGAGGATAGCTTCCAAATTGATGCTTTGGAGACAGAGAGCAGCCACACTCAAGATGGAATGTCACAAATGGACACACTAGAAGCTGCACCATCCACAAGCCAAAATGCCCCTACTGGACGAAAGAGATCTCGTGAGTTAGTTGGACCAGGAAGAAATGTGGATACCAATATGTTTTATGCTTTTCAACAATTGATGGAAAGATGGAAGCAGAGCCAAGAGCAGATGTCACCTATACAAAAATCGGCCAATAGTCTGGTTACATATATGGAGAAAGTCCCTGAAGAATCACTACCATTCATGCATAAAGAAATTCTTGATGCTATTATTAAATACCAACACAATACAAGTATAAACAGTCACAGCCAAGACCAACACAGTAATACAGTATGTAAACATTCCCAATCTTCATCAATACATTCCCAACCTCCATCAATACATCCCCAACCTCCATCAATACATTCCCAGCATCCATCAATACATTCCCAACCTCCATCAATACATTCCCAGCATCCATCAATACATTCCCAACCTCCATCAGCACATTCACAACATCCATCCATACATTCACAACATCCATCCATACATTCACAACATCCATCCATACATTCACAACATCCATCCATACATTCACAACATCCATCAATACATTCACAACCTTTGGCGAAAAGTTATCCCGCCACTCAGTGGCGTAGCTAAGGAGCTGTGGGCCCCGATGCAAATTTTACAATGGGGCCCCCCAAGCACTCTATACATAACAATTGATACGGCGCACCAAAACCTGCCAATGGCAGCTACAGTGACCCAAGGGCCCCGATGCAGTCGCAACCTCTGCAACCCCTATTGCTACGCCCTGCCGCCACTCATCCATACGGTTCTTCACAAAAAATACATGTACAACAAAGACAATTGCCATATTACAAACAAAATCATCCAGAACATATTACTCAACACTATATTCCTAACAATGACCACAATCAGACACAACCACACCCTCAGCCATTTAACTCTCAAATGCCATCACAAACAACAAGCTGTATTGAAGCTGTACATGATTTAAATTTTTTTTTAAAAAAGTGCCGCGCTGCCTCCTTGCAGGCGGAATTGGACCGGCAAGGAAGTTAATGTTATTATGTTACTTTGGTTTATTTGTGTACCCTAATGTAGCATTGTTAAGACCTCAAATAAGGCCTATTATGCTGCACACATTTAAAAAAATTAACATGAAAATAAACCCATTTCAAATGTTCCTTGTGTCAAGATATTTTATTTTTAATATGTCATACTTTACCCTACAATTACAAACTATAAGGACTACTTACACATCAATGAACTTTCAATTAGTGTGTTTGCATCAATTCAAATAAAATTTACTATTGTGGTTTTCAACTATTTGAACAACTACTCATCTTGCCATGCAACATATCCCTCAGGGCTTACAAAATATTATGCCATAGAATTGCGCATATTTAGAGCATCAGAGGTTCCACGTGGGGGGTTTGCTGTCACATCTTGCATAGCACAAACCTGTGGGTCATTTGGTCTACCACCTTCTCTTTGCCTAACAAAGTTGTGTAGACAACAAGCTGCTTTTATGACAGCAACAGCATTAGGCAAATTAAGCTGAATAGGTGTGTGTAGAATCCGCCATTTGCTGACCAAAATGCAAGGCACATTCAACAACACGCCTTGCCCGGGTTAGGCTTTGTTAAAAATGGTGGTAAAATCATTAAGACCTCGTGATGGATAAGGTCTCATCATATGAGGACCAAGGCCAAAGGCCTCATCTCCCATCAAAGTATATTTGTAAGGTGGTCCTGCTCGTCTTGGCCATTGTTTTGGAGGTGGGAAACCCAAAAGACCTGCTTCCATTCTTTGATAAAAATTTGAATACTGGAAAATAAAGGAATCACAGGAGCTGCCATAAGAACCAACATCAATATAAATTAAATTACTGTTTACATCAACAATAGCCAAAATAACTAAAGAAAAATAACGTTTATAATTATAATATCGGCTCCCAGACTTGGGGGGCATAATGATGCGCACATGTTTGCCATCAATGGCTCCCAGACAATTTGGAAAATCAGCTACGTCCCAAAAACCATCTGCTATCCGTTGCCATGTGCTTTGATCAGGTGGGGCCATGTAAATTGGAGCCACTCTCTTCCAAATTGCCTTACAGGTGTCTCGAATGATGTAAGCTATTGTGGATTTGCCCAGATGGAAAGAATAATGTAGGGAAGCAAAAGACTGGCCTGTAGCCATATATCTGTAATACAAAATAACGAAACACACACCATTACACATCAATGTATCAACATTTAGAACACTATACAAAAACCTTGTGAAAATATTCATTATAAAGAGATTCATAATAGTTTTTACATTGTACAACCACAAAAATATATTTGAACATGGATTACCACACAAACATTTAGTTACATTACACACTGGTCTAGAAGTATCAACAACACCGAACATAATGGCCTCGATTCATAAAAGTGCTGTCGGGAAGGTAACGTTGAGCGGGGAAACACCGCTGTCGGTATTTCCGACTTCAGGGTGGTAATTCATAAAAATTTTGCTAGTTGTGACAGGCGTGCGGAGATATTCCGCTGTAGGCAGGCGTTAGGCTGTCGGGAGACATGTGGAAACAGGAGAAGCAGGCGGAATCCCTCCGTGCGGTGTTCTCTCTGCAGCTGCTTGGGAGGTCTGTCCCATTCACTGCACTGTATTCCGCACGCTTCTCGCCACATCAGAGGTAGTGGTAATACCCGTCCGCATACCGCTACCTCTAATCTTTATGAATTGACTACTTGTTACTTTTGCTATGATAATCACCGCGCAAGGCGGTGATTTATCACTCTGCTCGCGAATGTCGGCTTTTCATGCGGAAAAAGCCTTTATGAATACAGATTTTTCTGTGTGGTCGGTAAAGTGAGCAGTTTTCAGCATTTCCGAATGCGGGAATGCTTTATCAATCGAGGCCATTGTATTTACATTCAACAGCCATTAACTTATAGGTATTCATTGAAAGGATATTATACATCTTCATGAGTCTTGTTTGATGAAGCCTTGCAAGACTACAATAGTAATATTTCCAGACAAATAAAAACATATTGACAACACTATTAAAATATTAACATATGTGTTGGATACATAATCATACTACTTAGGAGCCCTTGCTTACACATGTCACATGCTTTTTTGAGAAAAACAACACTTTGACAATATAGTTGCTAAGAATGTTTACACTAAATAACACATTTTTAAAATTCACATAACTATGCCAAGTACATTATATAGAGATTTATTAACATCATACCTCAAGGTCACCAATAGTTTCTCCTCTGCTGAGATAGAAGGTCTGAAATTGACATTTTCTTTTGTAATATCAACACGAATAAGCTCCAAGATATGTTGAAAGCTAATGTGAAAATGAAGAACATATTTAATTGGGGCACACACACTAAATTACAGCAAACATTGGCACATTTTACAAAACTAACTACTCACCTTGCTATTGACATGCGGGTAAAATTAAATAACTTCTCAGGATCAGCTATCAGATCAGGGTACAAAACTCCAAAATAGCCCTTCTCAACCCTTTCTTCTAGGAGAGGATGTACCCAATACCTCCTCCTCTGCCTTTGTAAAAGGCGCATAAAAAATAATAAACGCCCACCACCAAACATTTGCTCATCTATGCTAGCACACATACTGACTAACCAACTTCACCTATACCTCCAATTTTTCAAACATACAAATGCTCATTTATAGCTGTAAATGTGCAACACAAACGTCGCATATTATGATGCTATTTTGATTGTTGTGCCTCCGTTAAATCGCATGCTAACGCTCAGGGCCGGCCCGCTCATGAGGCGGGGTGAAACTTTTGCCTCAGGCGGCAAAGTTCTAGGGGCAGCATCTGCCCGTCCGTGGGTGCGGGGGTGCCGGCCGCCGAGCTGGAGGGGTAGCTGGCAGGACAGGGGTATTGGGCCTAGCGGTGGGGAGGGAGGTCGGATCCCCCCCTCCCTCGCCTGGGTCCCCCGATCTGCGCTCCCCTTCAGCTTTAAATGTAGCGTAAGCAGCCGACAGACAGTAAGAGGCACGGGCGGGGGATCACTCACCTCTTCCTCGTTCCAGCGTGCGCTCCACTGATGTCACTTCCTGCAACGCCGCCCACTGTATTGTACGTGGCCGGCGTTGCAGGAAGTGACGTCAGTGGAGCGCACGTTGGAACGAGGAAAGTGAGTGATCCCCCGCCCGTGCCTCTTACTGTCTGTCGGCTGCTTATGCTACATTTGAAGCTGGAGGGGAGCGCAGATCGGGGGACCCAGGCGAGGGAGGGGGGGTCTGACCCCCCTCCCCACCGCCAGGCCCAATACCCCCGTCCTGGCAGCTACCCCTCCAGATCAGCGGCCCCCCACGGGGGGGGGGGGGGCAAATTTTTCAAAACTTGCCTCAGGCGGCAAAAAGTCTAGGGCCGGCCCTGCTAACGCTACCACTTTACTTGCTATTTAGCGTTGCGTTTTAGCCACGTTGTGTATCAGCGCAACGCGCGTTGGCACTGTGAACCTAGCCCAAGGCTGGATTCACAGTGGTTAGTTGCATATCACTCGCCTTAAAATGTGTGTGAACTGCAATGGAGCCTGGCCATAGACTTTAATGCAAATCCTGCATGCAGTGAGTTAGAAATACGTGATCAGTTACTGTGATCAGGTCCATAGAATAGTATGGGCAGTGAGTTGACATGCAGAATTTGTCAACGTATACATTTGCATAAACGCAGAGCAGGATCTGCGTTATTTTGCCATGCCCCATTGACATGCATCGCACCGCATTGCATGTGAACATCACATTTACTTTTCATTGCTGTGCAATTTTCTCCGTAGATAGATAGATAGATAGACAGATAGATAGATAGATAGATAGATAGATAGATAGATAGAGAGGCAGAACAAGGCCCTCCAGCACTCAAGGTTGAGACACCAAAGTGCACTCCTGTATCCCTCCTACACCAGCCGTCACACACTGATTGCTATTAAATTAAGAGGCGCCCCAGGGCCCCAACACCTTAAAGAGGAACTCCAACCAAGAATTTAACTTTATCCCAATCAGTAGCTGATACCCCTTTTACATGAGAATTATATTGCTTTTCACAAACAGACCATCAGGGGGCACTGTATGACTGATATTGTGGTGAAACCACTCCCACAAGAAGCTCTGAGGACCACGGTCCTCCTGGCAAACTGCCACAATGTAACAATGTTCAGAGACAGGAAATAGCTGTTTACAGCTGTCTCTAACGGCCAAAACAGCTAGCAGCAGCTACTTAACCTGCCCACAGTAAAAATGTCACCATGTAATAAATGTCAGCATGTAAATCGGGGAGAGGAAAGATTTTACAATGAGCAAACACTGACTAAATCATTTATACATACTTATTGTAAAAATGAAGCACTTTTTTTATTACATTATTTTCACTGGAGTTCCTCTTTGATCTCTAGTTGCCTTGCTTGCAGTCACTGCCATGTATCACCTTTTCTTATTTCTCTCTGTTTCAAACACAATAGGGGAATGATAGCTGAGTGAGTTGTGAGCCCCCTCCTACACTGCGCCCTGAGGCTGGAGCCTCTCTCGCCTCTGCCTCGGCGCGGCCCTGGATAGATAGATAGATAGATAGATAGATAGATAGATCGATAGATAGATATTGCAAAACCTTAATCTTTTTTTTCCACTGAGTTACTCAAAACTTTTGGCTTTAAAAGAAACCTCACGCAGTAAAATACTCTACTACAGCTATGCAGAAATGATGAAACTGTTAAGCTTTAAAGATTATTATTGTAAAAAGGCATGGAAAAGCCTGCACATCATATCTGAAATTAATAAGATAAAACTCCAGCAGAAAATGTAGATTCATTTAAAGAGTGTTAAATGTTGAACATGACCTGGCTATGTCACTTACCGTATAAAAGAAAACTTAAGTATTAACGCAGAACATTGTGAAAGCATAAAAAGCTCCTTTTATCATGCAGCCCAGTTATGTCCCAGTGTGAGTCGTGCAGTCTGGAGGATGCCATTATAATAACTGTATTATACATTTGGAGGATTTTTTTTTCTCTTAAGCCAGATTTTGTGTAGTTTTATAATGTCAAAGGCTCAGCTTAGCTAGCAGTTCTTTCATAGAGGCAAATAAACATGATTATGGTAATTTGACTGCCAGCCATTAGTCACCTCCTGGCCGCACCTATTCATTGCCAGATTGACTGACAGTCTCTATGGCTTTTGCCATTTTGCTTTCAAAGTGTGACACCTTAACAAAGCTCAGTGTGCCAGCCTGCACAATGTACATCCAAACTTTGTGCTTGTTAAATACAGGTATTATCTAATGACTTCACATACGAGAGTACCTTTTTTTTCCACCCAAGTTTGTTGCAAATGTATGTCAAAGCTGGCGTAGAAGGAGAGAATAGTCACACTGGGTCTTGATGCTACACATTTCACACATTGCACACAAGCATAGCAGGGTCACATTTCTAAGCACAAGTATGAGAACATAATCTTAAAGGATGGAGTCCCCGCACTTCCCCGTGTCTTTTATGAGCTCTTAACCCCCTTGGCGGTATGAAAAATACCGCCAGGGGGCAGCGCAGCAGTTTTTTTTTAATTATTTTTTTTTTAAATCATGTAGCGAGCCGAGGGCTCGCTACATGATAGCCGCTGCTCAGCGGCATCCCCCCAGCCCCGCCGATCGCCTCCGGCGATAGGCGATCAGGAAATCCCGTTCAAAGAACGGGATTTCCTGGAGGGCTTCCCCCGTCGCCATGGCGACGGGGCGGAATGACGTCACCGACGTCAGCGACGTCGGGATGTCATTGGGAGACCCGATCCACCCCTCGGCGCTGCCTGGCACTGATTGGCCAGGCAGCGCTCGGGGTCTGGGGGGGGGGGCCGCGCGCCGCACCGGATAGCGGCGATTGGGCGCGCGGCGGCGGCGATCTGGGTGCTGGCACAGCTAGCAAAGTGCTAGCTGCGTCCAGCAAAAAAAAAAATTAAGTAAATCGGCCCAGCAGGGCCTGAGCGGCACCCTCCGGCGGCTTACCCCGTGTCACACACGGGGTTACCGCTAAGGAGGTTAAAGCACTTACGAGGTCTGTTTTGTAAAAAAAACATAAAAAAGTTAGATACCTGTGTCTGTTTGTAAGGCACGGAGGATGCCGGGTCCCCGCTGCACAATATCCCCCCGAACGTCCCCCGACCGTGCGGCCCGGGTCGGGCTCTCCAGCCTGTACAAAGATGGCGGCCGGAGGTGGCCGCGGCTGCGCAGTACGCATAGCCGCGAGTGCGGCTGCGCAGCTCTAAGGCCAACCCCCCGATCCACATAACAGTAGCGTGGATCGGGGGGTTGGCCTTAGAGCTGCGCAGCTGCACTCATGGCTATGCGTACTGCGCAGCCGCGGCCACCTCCGGCCGCCATCTTTGTACAGGCTGGAGAGCCCGACCCGGGCCGCGCAGTCGGGGGACGTTCGGGGGGATATTGTGCAGCGGGGACCCGGCAGACTGGCACGGGAACGGCGTCCTTCGTGCCTTACAAACAGACACAGGTATCTAACTTTTTTTATGTTTTTTTTTCCAAAACAGGCCTCGTAAGTCCTTTAAGAATAGCTGGCTGTGACAGCATTGACATTTAAATACAATCAATAGTATCCATTTCATTGTTTTGAAATGCTTTGGTGCAAACTTAAGGGGCCCATACACCTAACGATTTTCCCACCGATATACAGCAGATTCGATCACTGTGATTGAATCTGCTGTGAAACCGTTGCGCAAACGTGTACATTATCTTTAGAAGAGGCTTCCTTCTGGAATGACAGCCAGGTAGACCAATTTGATGCAGTGTGCGTCATATGGTCTAAGCACTGACAGGCTCATCTCCCACCCCTTCCATCTCTGCAGCATTGCTGCCAACACTCATATGTCTATTTGTAACAGACAACCTATGGATATGACACTGAGCATGTGAACTTGTTTGTTCGATCATGATGAGGCCTGTTCTGAGTTAAATCACTCCTGTTAAACCGCTGTATGGTCTTGGCCAACATGCTGTTGTTCAAGTTTCAGGGGGTTGGCAATCTTCTTACAGCCTAGGCCATCTTTCAGTAAAGCAGTTCTCTGCCATGAGGTGCCATGTTGAACTTTCAGTAACTAGTATGAGAGAGTGTGAGTGTGATAACACCAAATTTAACACACCTGGGCCCATATGCAATTCACTTTTTCACCTGAGTTTTCTCCTAGGTAATAATTTTAAACTTGTCAATAAAATGCTTTTTAAGCCACCAGAAAGCAGGAAAATACTCAAAATAATTTTGATAGTATCCTTTCACCTACTTTTCGGTACTTTTTTAGTTGAAAATTGCTGAAAAATTATCTTAAATCGAAGATGAAAAATTATCTCCTAGGAGAAAAGTCAGGTGAAAAGGTGAATTGCATATGGCCCCTGCTCTCCATTCACACCTGAGACCTTGTAACACTAACGAGTAACATAACCCAGAGGATGGAAAATTTCTAAGTGGGTAGAATTTTAGCAGTATTCATTTAGGGGTGTGCTCAATTTGGTTGCCTGTAGTTCAGACATAAAATTTACAGTCTCATCAAAATAACTCAACACACAGCCATTATACTGTTGTACAAGCTTTCCACTGACTATAGTACCAAAGTGTGTTGTCTCAACATGCTGCCAAATCTTCAGTATTTTCCTATGAAAAGATATAATAAAATATTGGCAAAACTGTGAGAGGTATACTCACTTTTTTTGAAGGATACTGTGGCCCATATGCAATTCACTTTTTCTCCTGAGTTTTCTCCTAGGTGATATTTTTAATCATGTCAATAAAATGCATTTTAATCCCCCAGCAAGCAAGAAAATACTACTTTTACTCCTACTTTTTGGTACCTTTTCAATTGCAAGGTGTTGAAAAGTTATTCTAAATTAAAGATGAAAAATTATCTCCTAGGAGAAAACTCAGGTGAAAAAGGAATTACATATGGCCCTGTATATTTAAAGGGATACTGTAGGGGGGTTGGGGGAAAATTAGATGAAGTTACCCGGGGCTTCTAATGGTCCCCCGCAGACATTCTGTGCCCGCGCAGCCACTCACCGATGCTCTGGTCCCGCCTCCAGTTCACTTCTGGAATTTCTGAGTGCCTCGATCCCGCTGATGTCATCAAGAGTGCACAGCGCAGGCCCAGTATGGTCTGTGTCTGCGCAGTACACTCCTGGTGACATCAGCGGGAGCGAGGACACGGGCGTGCAGGCGCAGTGGTTTTCTGACTTTAAAGTCAGAAATTCCAGAAGTGACCCGGAGGTGGGGCCGGAGCATTGGGGAGTGGCTGCGGCAACACAGGATGTCTGCGGGGGACCATTAGAAGCCCCGGGTAAGTTCAGCTCATTTTCCCCTGACCCCCCTACAGTATCCCTTTAAAGGGAGTCTGAAGTGAAAATAAAAAATAATTAAATAAAAGAAATAAAAAAAAAGATACTCACCTCAGGAGAGGGAAGGCTCTTGGTCCTATAGAGCCTTCCCAGTCTCCTCATGGTGTCCGCGTTCCCTTGCAGGCACCCCATTAGCACTCTCCGACCGATCAGTCGGTGACTGCTCTCTTCCACTTCTAGTCCCAGGCCACCTGATACTGCACACACACGAGCGCCCTCTCTCGTGCACTTGCTCCACCTGCGCAGTACAGAGCCGCCTGTCTTCGTGGGCCTGAGTTCTCCTGAAGACTTCTGTAGCCTCCCATGGTGGTAGATTTGAACCGCGGATCCAGCACTGGAACCGTGAGAAGACTGGGAAGGCTTTATAGGACCCAGAGCCTTCCCTCTCCTTAGGTGTCTGTTTTTTTATTTTTTACTTCAGATTCTCTTTAAAGGGGCACTGTGGCAAAAAATTGGAAAATAGAAAATATGTGCGAACATAGACAAATAAGAAGTAAGTTTTTTCCAGAGTAAAATGAGCCATATATTACTTTTCTCCTATGTTGCTGTCACTCACAGTAGGTAGTAGAAATTATTATTATTATTTTTTTTTATTTATATAGCGCCAACATCTTCCGTAGCGCTGTACATAGTACAGACAAATAATGGGGAACAAATATACATAAGAAATACAAGACACTGTAGAGTCATGACATTGAATAGAATAAATACAGGTACATAGGCTGTGGGAGAGAGTTCCAAAGGAAAGGGATAGCCCGTGAGAAATCTTGGATGCAAGAGTGAGAGGAGGTGACTAGGCTGGAGGACAAAAGGGTCTCCTGTGAGGAACGGAGAGAAATCTGACAGAAGCGTAGAGTTGAGCTGAAATTTTCGTAATTTCGCATTACTAAAATTACGCATGCGAAATTTGCGATTACGATGCGAAATTACAGTAGCGTAATTGCCATTAAAATCGTAATTGAAAATACCGTAAGCGTAATTTTCAACGCGTAATTTCGCGTTTCGTTCATGCCGTAATTTCGCATTAAACGCTACCGTAATTTCGCGTTAAACCGTAACGCTCCGTATAATATAAAAAAGCCGCCGACTTTAAGGGTTAATAGCAAAGCCCCCTTAAATGCTAAGAGCCTCAAATTTGGAGAATATATTAAGGAGATCAGGAGGAATAAGAGGAAATTTTTTTTTTTCAAAAAGACCTTATAGTTTTTGAGAAAATCGATGTTAAAGTTTCAAAGTAAAAATGTATACATTTAAAAACCCGCCGACTTTAACGGTTAATAGCAAAGCCTGCTTAAAGTTTAGGAACACCAAATTCCTAGGGTATATTAAGGGGATCAGTGGAAATAAGAGGAAAATTTTTTTTTCAAAAAGACCTTATAGTTTTTGAGAAAATCGATTTTTAAGTTTCAAGGGCAAAAATGTCTTTTAAATGCGGAAAATGTCAGTTTTTTTTGCACAGGTAACAATAGTGTATTATTTTCATAGATTCCCCCAAGTGGGAAGAGTTTTACTTACTTCGTTCTGAGTGTGGGAAATATAAAAAAAAAAACGACGTGGGGTCCCCCCTCCCAGACCTCTTTAACCCCTTGTCCCCCATGCAGGCTGGGATAGCCAGAATGCGGAGCACCGGCCGCGTGGGGCTCCGCACCCTGACTATACCAGCCCGCATGGTCCATGGATTGGGGGGTCTCGGAAGGGGAGGGGCAGCCAAGCTTTCCCCTCCCCCTCCGAGCCCTTGTCCAATCCAAGGACAAGGGGCTCTTCTCCACCTCCGATGGGCGGTGGAGGTGGAGGCCGCGATTTCCTGGGTGGGGGGTTCATGGTGGAATCTGGGAGTCCCCTTTAAAAAGGGGTCCCCCAGATGCCCACCCCCCCTCCCAGGAGAAATGAGTATAGAGGTACTTGTACCCCTTACCCATTTCCTTTAAGAGTTAAAAGTAAATAAACACACAAACACATAGAAAAAGTATTTTAATTGAACAAAAAACATAACCACGAAAAAAGTCCTTTAATATTCTTAATTAACCATTAATACTTACCTGTCCCTTTAAATAAATGATCCCACGCAATATCCTCGGAAATGTTCTATCAGTTACAATGCCCATCGGAGGTGGAGAAGAGCCCCTTGTCCTTGGATTGGACAAGGGCTCGGAGGGGGAGGGGAAAGCTTGGCTGCCCCTCCCCTTCCGAGACCCCCCAATCCATGGACCATGCGGGCTGGTATAGTCAGGGTGCGGAGCCCCACGCGGCCGGTGCTCTGCATTCTGGCTATCCCAGCCTGCATGGGGGACAAGGGGTTAAAGAGGTCTGGGAGGGGGGACCCCACGTCGTTTTTTTTTTATATTTCCCACACTCAGAACGAAGTAAGTAAAACTCTTCCCACTTGGGGGAATCTATGAAAATAATACACTATTGTTACCTGTGCAAAAAAAACTGACATTTTCCGCATTTAAAAGACATTTTCGCCCTTGAAACTTAAAAATCGATTTTCTCAAAAACTATAAGGTCTTTTTGAAAAAAATGTTTTTCCTCTTATTCCCACTGATCCCCTTAATATACCCTGGGAATTTGGTGTTCCTAAACTTTAAGCAGGCTTTGCTATTAACCGTTAAAGTCGGCGGGTTTTTAAATGTTTACATTTTTCCTTTGAAACTTTAACATCGATTTTCTCAAAAACTATAAGGTCTTTTTGAAATTTTTTTTTTCCTCTTATTCCTCCTGATCTCCTTAATATATTCTCCAAATTTGAGGCTCTTAGCATTTAAGGGGGCTTTGCTATTAACCCTTAAAGTCGGCGGCTTTTTTATATTATACGGAGCGTTACGGTTTAACGCGAAATTACGGTAGCGTTTAATGCGAAATTACGGCATGATACGACTGTAATGCGAAAATTACGCGAAAATTTCGCTTACGCGAAATTTCGCGAATTCCTTCTTCATTACGATTATGTACTTACGGCCATAATCGTAATTACACTAATTACGCGAAATTTCGCAAAATCGTAATTAGGTCATTACGCTCATCAGGTTTTGGACTAGTCCATCTCTTCTTAGGGGATTCTCAGCAAGGCTTTTATTCTTTATAAAGATATTCCCTAAAAAGGATTTAAACAATGATTCTGGCTAGCTTCCCTGCTCGCTACACAGTTTTTTGGCAGTTGGACGGAGCAACTCCCATTCACTTTTGAAAATAATTAAATCCATGAGAATCCCCTATGAAGAGATGGGTTAGTCCAAAACCTGTCTCTTCTGTCAGATTTCTACTACCAACTGCAAGTGACAGCAACATAGGAGAAAAGTAATTTATGGCTCATTTTACTTAGAAAAAAAAAACGTACTTTTTATTTGTACATGTTTGCACATATTTAAAATTTTTACATTTTTCGCCATAGTGCCCCTTTAACTTCCTTGCTGGTTATCCCGAGCTGAGCTCGGGGTAACCCGCCACGAAGGATTTCTCAGGCCCTGGTGGGCCGATTTACATAATTTTTTTTTATTACACGCAGCTAGCACTTTGCCAGCTGCCTGTATCACGCAATCGCCGACGATTCACCGCTACCCGACGCGTTAGAGGGCCCCCCGCTGAGACTCCGTGCGAAGCCTGGCCAATCAGTGCCTGGCAGCGCTGAGGGGTGGATCGGGACTCCCGCTGACGCCACGGCGTCGATGACGTCGGTGACGTCATCGCAATCGTCACCATGGCGACGGGGGAAGCCCTAAAGGAAATCCCGTAAGAGAACAGGATTTCCTTATGGGCATACGCGCCGGCGGCAATCGGAGGGGTGGGAGGGATGCCACAGGGAGGGGGGCATCATGTAGCTAGCGCTAGGCTAGCTACACGATAGAAAAAAAATTATGCAAAAAACCCCTTCCCTCGGCCGCAGGAATCAGAACGGCAGGGAGGTTAATTTATTTCTATATTTTATTCAATATTTTTTTATTTATTTAATATTTAACCCAGTGACTTTGTTATCTATTTTATCAGGTGAACAGCTAGAGCAATGAATTCCCCTCTGATCATCATACTATGCTTCAAGCTTACTACTGGGACCTTTGGTCACAGATCATTGCGTTTCTGTCTGCTTATTTCAGCTTTTAACATAATACTTAATGCTGTTTTGCAGACGAGACAACTGGTGTTACCTAATAAAATATTTATAAAGGTACTGTTTACGGTGGATAGTAATACTCTACAGCTCATATTCATAGTTGGGTTGCATTTGTATGCATCCGTCTGACAGAAAGCAGCTGTAACTCACAAACTGATTATTGTGGAATATATTTGGAATAATTTTTATGTGACTTGAGCAGTGCTTTTATCACTACTAGGGCTGGTGTGATATATAATTTGATTTCCCTCGTGTATTTGTAAAGATGAATAAAAATATAGAAAAATGTTGTTTTGATGCAGACGTGTCATACGGTTGCAGTTACAAAAATAAATAAAAAATACACAAATGTTGCGCTTTTCCCCAAATCGTGAGCATTGAACAGCCATTTCAAGCTTGATGCATCATGACTACCAGAGCACATGATGCAGCAATAAGCTGTCTTTGGGCAAGGCCTTTCTCTTACTGTGAGTTCCACATTCATGTGAATGTGAAGCTGAACACAGCCAAGCTAAAACTAACATGGCACTGAACCAGCTGGCTTTAAGATTATACATAAGTCATGTAATTTAGGAATCGGATATGTTAATTCCTGAGCCAAGTGGTTTTACTACAAAAAATACATACAGTACTTGGGGCTTCCTCCAGCCCCCTTCAGGCTGATCGGTCCCTTGCCATCCTCCCAGGACGCCTGGATGCATCGCAAGGTGGTCCGGTAATTCCTCCATGGGGTGGGGGGAATTGCGCATGCGCATCCCGGCCACCCCCCAGCGCGCTCCCATGGCTGGAAGCGTTCTGTGCCTACTTGGTACTACTGTACAGGTGCAGAACACTCCCAGCCACAGGAATGCGAAGGTGAAGCGTGTGCGGCCAGACTGCCGACTGGATACAACCTAGCGGAGGATCCAGGTGGCACAGGAGCGGTCACCTAGCGGAGGATCCAGGTGGCACAGGAGGACAAAGAGGGACTGATCAGCCTGAAGTGGGCTGGAGGAAGCCCCAGGTATGTATCATTTTTTTAGCGTATCAGGTACAAACTAAGTGACAGGTATATGGAAGCTGTCATATTTATATCCTATTATACAATACCAGTTGCCTGGCAGCCCTGTTCATTTATTAAGCTACAGTAGTGTCTGAATCACACAACAAACAAGCATGCAGCTAATCTTGTTGATCTGCTGCATGCTTGTTCAGGGACTATGGCTAAAAGTATCAGCGGCAGAGGAACAGCAAGATAGCCAGGCAACTGGTTTTGTTTAAAAGGAAATAAATATGGCAGCCTCCGTATAGCTTTCACTTCAGCTGTCCTTTAAAACTGTGCATTATGATGGACACACAATGGTGCATTTCCAGCATATGTATGGATGTGCCAGGTCATTTGCTGGTCTGTCACATGACTGTTGCAGCCAATCACACTGGTTGCCTTGAGCATCCATTGCCGCAAACCTCTTGGGTTTCCCCATCACTGATTGGGTCACTACAGTCGGGGAACAGCCCTCGAATACTTATGGGAGCCAGTAGAAGCATGCTGGGGCTCCCCTATGAATTGAAGCAAACCAATAGGAATACTCTCTCCCCAGTGAGGATTCTCATTGGCACACCAGTCACCACTCAGTTGGACTCTGCTGCTTCATCAGACTGAAGCAATGGATGCGATGGCAATAGACATGTGTGACTGAATCCTATGATTAGCATAGGATCCATCAACGTGTCTGTTGATCTGCTGCCTTCTGATCTGATAAATGACCATTTTTACTGACTGCATGGACTCAGTCTAATGCTGGGATTACACGGTACGTTTTTTGCTAAGAATCGTTCTGATAGATGCCTTTGATGATAAAATTCCAACATGTCCGATGTTCCACTCGATTCATTCCCGCTCGATTTCTTATAGAAGTCAATGGAAAAAAGATAAGAAAAACGAGTGGATGATAAGAGAATCGAGCAGAAAATTGAATGGCTAATAGATCGCGTGCCGAATCTACCGTGTAATCCCAGCATAAAGGACGGTTTTCTTGGGGATGACTATTAGGATATAGAGAGAAAAAAGTTTCTAATGTTTGGGGAAGTTAAGTTGTTGGTGGGGGTGGGGGACTGCTAAAGCATGGAGAGATGTAGTAAATAACACTAAATGACCCCTAAAGTGAGAGGGATATGGAGGCTGACATATTTATATACCGGTTACCTGGCTGTTCTAGGGATTTTTCTGGCATAAGTAGTGTCCTAATCACGCACCCAAAACAAGCATTTGGCTAATCCAGTCAGACTTCAGTCAGAAACACTGGATCGGCACGCTTGTTCAGGGTCTAAAGGCTCGTACACACGCTCGTACGGATCGCTCAGAAACAGCCTTATCAGTCTGCAGACAGACTGTACACACGCTGGACTGTCGCTGGAACTCCCGCCCAGCGGGAGGGTCCGACAGACCCGTCGTTCCATAATATCAAGCGTGTGTACAAGCCTTACGAAGCAGAGGATAAGCAGGACAACCAGCAAAGGGCATTGTTTAAAAGAACATAAATATGTCAGCCTCTGTATCCCTCTCACTTTAGGTGCCCTTTAAAGGGAACCTAAACTGAGAGGGATATGGATGTTTCCTGTTAAACAATACCAGTTGCTTGGCAGGCCTGCTGATCTCTTACGGTGCAGTAGTGGCTGAATCACACACCTGAAACAAGCATGCAGCTAATCCAGTCTGACTTCAGTCAGAGCACCTGATCTATATGCTTGTTGAGGGGCTGTTGCTAAAAGTATTAGAGACACAGAATCAGCAGGAGAGTCAGGCAACTGGTATTATTTTAGAAGGATAAACCCTCATCTTTCTAAGTGTAGGTTCCATTTAAAGGGTGGTTCTGTGGGGGATGACTGTTAGGACCTGGAGAGAAAATAGTTTTGAATGTTTGGGAAGTTGGTAGAGATGTCGCGAACCTCCGATTTTCGGTTCGCGAACCGGGTTCGCGAACTTCCGCGGAAGGTTCGGTTCGCGGAAAAGTTCGCGAACCGCAATAGACTTCAATGGGGAGGCGAATTTTGAAAAATAGAAAAAATTATGCTGGCCACAAAAGTGATGGAAAAGATGTTTCAAGGGGTCTAACACCTGGAGGGGGGCATGGCGAAGTGGGATACATGCCAAAAGTCCCGGGGAAAAATCTGGATGTGACGCAAAGCAGCGTTTTAAGGGCAGAAATCACATTGAATGCTAAATTGCAGGCCTAACGTGCTTTCAAACATCTTGCATGTGTTTACATCAATCAGGGAGTGTAATTAGAGTACTGCTTCACACTGACACACCAAACTCACTGTCACCGCGGGGAATAAAGGTTGGATTCTGGCCCGAAGTGGGAGCCTGCTGAGACCCATGCTGTAGCTGCCCTGACCGTGCTTTGCAGACCAGGCATCTGTGGTCAGATGGACCCTTGAGCCAGCGGAAGACAAACCAAGTCAAAAGCATTTGCCAAGAATGTTTTACGGAGGGCAAGTTTTTTTTGCCCTTTTTTAAATTTTTTTGAAAATGATAGATGGTTGTATTTTTAAATTGTTTGAAAGTTTAGATGGTTGTATTTTTAAATTGTTTGAAAGTTTAGATGGTTGTATTTTTAAATTGTTTAAAAGTGTATCCATTCTTCCTCCCCCCAGCCACGAACAATACCATGGGAACGTGGAGCAGCAGTAGCCCCCTGTGACGGCTGCCGCGGTTGTTCTCCGCGGCTTGTCTTTTGAGGGGTGCTGCTTTTCCTCAGGTGTTCTTGCCATAGCTGTTTGTGCCTTCTCTCCAGGTGCCTTCGTAAAACACTTGTCCCTACGTGACAGTTGGCCTTTCCACGGCTCAATTTTTGCTGGCAGAGACAACAGATGGCTTTGCTCCGATCTGAGACACACACGTGAAAAAATTTCCAAACCGCTGAACCCCCCTGGGGTGATGGCGCTACGGTGGCATCAGCAGCTGACATTGAAGGGCATGTTGGCTGGCTGGCCATAGCTGGTGATACATGGCGCCGGACACTGCCCCCAGCTGTTTCTGAGGATGAGCTCCCTCTGCATCTATCATGGAGTCGTCTCCTCCTACTCCTCTCTGACTCCTCCTCTGAACTGTCCCCCTGGTCATCTCCTCTACCGGGAACATATGTGGTATCCGTATAATCGTCATCATAATCCTCCTGGCCAGCTGCGCTTTCCTCAGACACCTCTTTAAGTGCACCAACTTCAGGTGGTCCACCATCATCCCCATCCACACACGTTACGTCCATACTATCGCCACCTAACTCAGACGTATGAGGCGCCTTCTTGTTGTTGTTGCAGTAGTGGCTGGGAATCAGTGATTTCACCACCACCACCAAATAACTCCTGCGAAGTGTCAAATGCAGCGGATGTGGTGCTTGTTGTAGCGCTGGTGGCTGCGGGAGATGAGGTGTTCTGTGTTAAATACTCAAGCACCTCCTCACGATTTTGGGAAGTGATGGCACGTGCCTTCTTCTGAGCACTGTATTTTGGGGCAGGTCCGCACGAAATCACAGCAACACCACCTCGCACAGCCACAGACCTGCCGGTGCCTGGTGGCCTTCCTCTGGGTCTGCCTCTACCTCTTCCTCTACCTGGTTTGTCCATTTTGTCCATCTCGGGGGTATGCTAGCTATATGCAGTGAGGTGGGTTCTCACTCAACACAACAGGTAGTTAGATGCAGTGAGCTGGGTTCACTGAACATAACAGGTAGTTAGATGCAGTGAGCTGGGTTCACTGAACAGTAAAGGTACTTAAGATGCAGTGAGGTGGGTTCTCACTCAACACAACAGGTAGTTAGATGCAGTGAGGTGGCCAGGTGGGTTCTCACTCAACACAACAGGTAGTTAGATGCAGTGAGCTGGGTTCACTGAACAGTAAAGGTACTTAAGATGCAGTGAGGTGGGTTCTCACTCAACACAACAGGTAGTTAGATGCAGTGAGCTGGGTTCACTGAACAGTAAAGGTACTTAAGATGCAGTGAGGTGGGTTCTCACTCAACACAACAGGTAGTTAGATGCAGTGAGCTGGGTTCACTGAACAGTAAAGGTACTTAAGATGCAGTGAGGTGGGTTCTCACTTAACACAACAGGTAGTTAGATGCAGTGAGGTGGCCAGGTGGGTTCTCACTCAACACAACAGGTAGTTAGATGCAGTGAGCTGGGTTCACTCAACACAACGCTAGGTATATGCAGTGATGAGGTGGGTTAGGTAAACACAACAGGTACTGGGTAGTTAGATGCAGTGAGCTGGGTTCACTGAACAGTAAAGGTACTTAAGATGCAGTGAGGTGGGTTCTCACTCAACACAACAGGTAGTTAGATGCAGTGAGGTGGCCAGGTGGGTTCTCACTCAACACAACAGGTAGTTAGATGCAGTGAGCTGGGTTCACTCAACACAACGCTAGGTATATGCAGTGATGAGGTGGGTTAGGTAAACACAACAGGTACTGGGTAGTTAGATGCAGTGAGCTGGGTTCACTGAACAGTAAAGGTACTTAAGATGCAGTGAGGTGGGTTCTCACTCAACACAACAGGTAGTTAGTTATATGCAGTGAGCTGGGTTCACTCAACACAACGCTAGGTATATGCAGTGATGAGGTGGGTTAAGTAAACACAACAGGTACTGGGTAGTTAGATGCAGTGAGCTGGGTTCACTCAACACAAAGCTAGGTATATGCAGTGATGAGGTGGGTTAAGTAAACACAACAGGTACTAGGGTATATGCAGTACTGGGTAGTAGACAGTGCAGCTCCCTGTCACACACACAGGTAGTCACTGAATGTGCTGGGCTGCTGGCAGTGGCACACACAATATCAATTAGCAAGGCTGTGCATGCAACAAAAGTGTCAGTTTGACACACAGAAAAAAAAATGTACAGAATGAGCTCTGAAAAGAGCTGTTGCTGGGTGCTTTAAAAGCAATAATAATCAGTCAGGAGCAAACAAAGCAGCCTAGAACCTAACTAATCTGTCCCTAGGAGAAAAAGTCTGCAGCAGCTGTCCCTTTCCTCTCTCTAGCAGGCACACGAGTGAGGCTAATGGCCACCGGACCCTGACTTATATAAGGGGGGGGTGGGGCTCCAAGGCTTAGTGTAGCCTGAATGGCTACAATGTGCCTGCTGACTGTGATGCAGAGGGTCAAAGTTGACCCTCATAGTGCATTATGGGGCGAATCGAACTTCCGCAAAAGTTCGCCTGGTGCAGGTGAACGCGAACCCCTTAAGTTCGCCTGGAACCGTTCGCCGGCGAACCGTTCGCTACATCTCTAGTTGTTGGTGGGGGACTGCAATGAGACAGGTCTTCTCGCCGCATACCGGCAATAGCTGCACACCAAAATATGCCACCAGAGGACAGGCTAAATCAGTAGGGTAATATATTTGTTATATTACCCTATGGTGCCTAGCTCAGGGAGTGCCATCTCTTGGCTTCTCCCCGCACCCAGCTGCAACAATAGGTCTGCAGACTGCAATGGCATAGAGGGACTCCTTTCAGTCTAATAGACTCCTTTCAGTCTAATAGACTCCTTTCGGCAACAATGTAGGTGGCACTATTATGACATTTAGGGCTTGGTTCAGACTTGAACCAGCAGCCTGGCATCTTGGTCAATTGACTTTTCTGTCTGTGAGCAAATATAGAAATTTCTTAAGGGTTCATATACTTTCTAGCTACACTTTCCATTCATACGCATTGCGGGTCAGTAAGGATCCCTGGTCTCTTCATCCAGACATTTATGACCAGTACTTAAAGGAATACTATCAATACCCAAGTGTTCTAAAATGACAATGTACAAATAATGTCTAAGTAGCTGTGTAAACATTTTCCTACTTTTCATGTTAAATATCAGAGGCAAAAGCTGTAATTTATTGAGGGTAGGATTTAGCTATATTGGGACAAATCAATTGCAGAAGGGTGTCTGCTTCAATGCACAGCCAGAGTTGCATATCAGACTACAGAAAGCAAATATCAAACATATCAAACTCTGAAAGCAAAAACAGTATGAAAAGCTGTGACAATTAGTTACATTTCTTCTGCTCTCTTTAGACACTTCAGTCAGAAACAAAGGACACAGAAGCTGCAGCTGTTGGGAGCTTTCTCTCTGTCACACACAGAGTTACACATAGAGTTAACTGATCAAGTGTGAGGGGAATTTCCCCTCTCCTCATGGCTCAGTCAGCCGTCAGTTTTGGCGTCAGTAAAGTTTGAAAGTATTTTCATACAGTAAACAAAGAGGTTGCTACTAAAATGTATACACCAGTACTTAGCAGCACTTCCCAAACAATTCCTGTGCCAATTGAAAAAAATATATGAATCGATAGTATTCCTTTAAGTACATACATTAACACTTAAATTCCTACTTCACTAAGTTTTTTAATTGGTTTCTCTGTTAAGTGTATATGTTTGCTGGATTTAAAGCTTGCTGTGTTTGTAGAAAAAAAATAACCGACTCATGCAGCTTTGTCGAATATCTTTATTTTCTGGGAGTTACCAGCTTCAATATATATGGGATTAGACCACAAATCAGTAAAAAATGTCAGAAACTCAATCTTGGTGGTCAATGTAATTAACTTTTACATCAAAATGGCCCACTGTCGCCAACGAAACTGATCTAAATTGTGGTGGATTATGGTAACCAGAGACCCTCATGTATCCAATGTAATAAATATATTAAACAGTAGACCAATTTTCTGGGCTAAACATGTTGACGCATACATGATCCAGTAATCCCTCAGTAAATTTCCTTTCAACCATTCTCTTGTGTGTGAATAAAAAAGAGAGACGGTATTATGGGATCAATATGCACAGCTTAATATTGCAAGGTAATGACTGCTGTACTGTCAAACAGCTACGTGTTATGTATCTATGCTGACTAAACTGTATATTTCCTTATGGCAAAGGGTTAGCTATGTTTGGTTTCCTAGCAATCATTCACCTACAACCTATTTCATTGTGCTATATTCCTGAAAGTAAAGCAACAATATAGCTTCTGCTATTTAATGTTTAGTAATTCACTTACATGAAAAGAATAATAGCCTTTGGCACTTGTCAGCTTTCTTCTCTTCAGAAATATATTGCCATCATCAGAAATAATGTCAACAAAGGCATTGCTGAGCACCCCCAGCTAGCAGACGCAATTATGAATGGCTAGACCCTTGGGGGACGTCACACAGCACGGACAGCCACCACACTGACTAGAAAGCTTAAACCTATTGTAAGGCTCATTCACAATACAGTTCTGAAAAAGCAGGTGTAAAAAATGCATGCATGTTTGTGTCTGTTTTCCACATTATTCTGTGCACCTTAGCATATGTTTTTTCCATACAAAAATAAATATATGTGTATATAAAAATGTATACACTGACACAAACAACTGCACAATGCGCACAGTTATGTGTGATGTCCATAGATATCTGCTGGTCAGGGGTGCTGCTAAGGTTTTTATGGCCCCAACCGGCACATCATTTGTGGCCCTCGCCCCACTCATTACAGGTCCCTTCTCTAGTTATAATAGGAAACCAAAGTCGCCCCCCCCCCAGAATAGGTAGCCCAGGTATCCTCCCAGTATAGGTACCATCCCCCATATAAGTAGCCAAGGTGTCCCCCCTATAGGGCATTTGTGTCAGTAGGGGTATGCAGTGCCCTTCTTGCTCCCCATCCCACACCTGCAGATCAGCAGCGACCTCAAAAGAGGAGAGCAGTGCATAGTAACAGTGCGGCACACTTTAAATGCAGAAAAGGAGCAATTACCTCACGTACGCACCTGAAGTGTACGCAGGGGCGGCCGTACAAGCTACATACAGGGCAAACTGGTAGTATGGAAGGCCCCTGCTGTAGGTGGCTGCTGGGTTTGCCTGGGCCTAGCTGCAACCCTGCTGTTGGTGTGTGTTTGCAGATAGGGGTGTGTGTTTTCAGATAAAATAGTAATTTTATGGACTTGCATATGTTCCTACAGGAGTACTGTACATCTAAAAAGGAGGTACTGATTTGGGGAAGCCAAAGATGGTTTCCCTAGCTCCAGCTATACTTATGCCTCAGCTATAACTAGCACCAGAATTATGCAGTTTTATTGTAATTTTGGCTGATATAGCACTGATACAGCCGTAATTCACATTATGGCCTATAGCGGCGCTCAAATAGTAGGTTCCACGCAGCTTTAAGATTACCTATCTTATACATACAGATCCATACAGGTTCAACAATGTCCATGTGTGGTGGGCTACAACATAAGGCATCACACGTCGAAACTGGACAAAATGGCGCAGGGAGATATGGGCACAGCATGTGCTGCCATAGGCATAATGGGGATTACAGCTATAGCGGTGCTCAGACAGTAATTTGAGTGCTGTGACAAAATGGATCCTCAATTTCTTCAAAAACAGCGTCATTTGGCTGCCAGCAATAGCTGCAATAGTAGGTCAGCTAGCCTTGTGGTGGCTATTGGGGCGTTCTAAAAAATGTATGTCCCTTACATAAATGAGTAAGTTTAGGTATACTAACACTATTCTTTAGATAAAAGTCACTGCTATTACTGATGTGTTTATACACTATTTCTTTTGAAAAAAGTATTGATTTAGGGTTATTTTAAGCATGACCAGGGCTACATTTATCAATAGGCACAGTAGGCAAATGCTTAGAAAAAAATTGATGCTAAAGAAGCCCCACCTCCTTTCCACTGCCTACTTCTATATGTCTGCTTTATCAGAATTATTATGAGGAAGTATAAAATACTACATTGTGCATCATTTCCTGTTCCTGTAACTACTGATGTGATATGGAGCACATGTAATGGCTTTTCTAATGTACCAGTTTTCTTTTAAAATTGATGTCCTCTGAGGAGATTATGTGGAGCAGCCTAAAGTGTATTCAGGGTATTCAGATGTATTATGAGTGTGTCTTACAGAAGGTGTGCTTGCTAAGTCAACTGTGGATTAAGTAATGATTTACACATTCATTTATGGATATTAGTGCTCGCAACCCAAATTCATCATATTCCAGTGTGTCTTTTAAGTAACACCTAGGGACTATATCCATCATCTCCATAGCATGCAGTCATGAAAGGTTTTACAATCCAAATGGGACAATAGCTACGTAGCTATCACCATCACCTTTCTGCACTGGTTTTTCAGATTTGAATACCAGCCAGTAGAGCAGGGGTCCCCAAATGTTTTGGGTCGAGGGCCGGGTGAACATACTTCAGACTGCTGGGGGGGCGGAGTATGCATAAAATGATGTCTGCGGGCCAGACAGTGAAGCATACCCAGGCGACAACCTGAAGTCCAATTGGACAGCAGTGTCTCCTGATGAGGAATTTGATTGGAAACCAGCAAAATTACTGCTTTCTGGCTTCCACGTGGAAGGCTGGTGCCAGCACTGCTATTCTATATGTGGACCGACAATATTTAAAGATGTAGTTGATTGCATCTATAAGTAATACATTTTGTGTGTGGGGGGCCGGTTAAAAAGCCTCAGGGTCCGCATTCAGCCCACGGGCCTTAGTTTGAGGACCACTGCAGTAGAGTGTCTGTAAAGTCACAGAGGTTGTATATCATCCCTGTGTTTGAATGGGTTCCCTTGGGGTGGTCTAGTTTCCTCCAACATCACAAAGACATCCTGGCAGTTCAACTGTCCAAATACTGTGATAGAAACATATTATAAAAAAAAATGTAGTATGATAACATGCAAGAATGTAATACTAAGGGCCTGATTCACAAAGTGGTGATAACTCAGTTATCACGTCTAAAAGACTTTAGGCGTGATAACCTTTGCACCGCTGAGTTAGCACCGATTTGTGCTCTTTATTGCGCGCAAAGTGCCGCGCGCAAAGTTTTACGCCCGCAATCACGTAATTCCACGCGCAGCGCCCATAGGGTTTAATGGGCGCATCGTGCTCACTGCACCGCGCGGCGCGCGATTGCACGCGAGAATTTCGCGTGAGTTTTATTTTATCACGCCTAAACTGAGTTCAGGCGTGATAAAGGGCTTTTCACAGGTGTGCAAACACTTTGCACCGCTTTGTGAATCAGGCCCGAATTCCCCGCTTACACTTAATCAGTTGGTACACGTTTTTTTATCTTCTCCATAGCAGTGCATTGTGAAAAAGATTTCAGTTAAAAACCGTTAAGTGTGAACTGTGCCATAGGAAAACATGGACATTACTAAATTAGTTTTCCTTTCAGTTATAATTGAGAGCAACTGATTAAGTGTAAACAGGGCCTAAGGCATCAATTCATCAAGCATTACCGCAGTTCACATTCAGTAATGCTAAAAACAGCTGATTTTACCGAGCACTTAAGAAAGTGTCAATTCCTCAAGGCTGTTACCGCATGAAAAGCTGCAATTATCAAGCCGTGAGGTAAATTACCAACTTGTGCTGTAAATACCTCAACAAATGTCAGTAAATGTTAAATGATCTAGGTTACAGCATGCAGCAAAACAGAGTTCAAAGTTCGATTACCGTCAGTTCTGTGTCAGTATCAGTGCGGGGCTCACAGAACTCACAGAAGCAGAGACTATTACCTATGACTGACAGGAGCAAAAGCCAATAGAAACATCCCGTTTCCTGAAAATCACGATGATGCATTTTGACAGAACCCGCAGGCTTCTGCGGTGGGTCTAACTTTCCCACCCCCCAGGCAGCCAGCAAAAAGATCATGGAACAGAAGAGGCTTCCCCTGCCTCCCTTCGGCAGTTCAACCTCTTAGGTTTCTGTTTGAAGATGTGGAGGAGCTAGTGGGCAAATCATCTAAACATGGCAAGTGTAAAGTCTCCTGGACGTTCATGTAAGCTGTGGCAATTAAATAAAATGTTAAGAAAGACTAATGGACAAAGTGAGCAGAGGCAGTATAACTCACAGTATAACAAAAAATGTACATCTAAAGGGATGTCGGGATGCCTCTTACTATTGTAATGCCATCTCTTCACACACTCTTCTGCTGTTACCAACAATGGACTTCGGTAAATTACCGAACTTCTGCCGCACCTGTGAAAATATTGATGAATTAGCACACAAAAGTCTAAAATATCGAATGCGTTTTTTTTCCTGACTTGTTTTTGTTTATCAAACAGCCTTGATGAATTGACACCTAATAAATTAGGATTCTACTCTAACCTTCATTATATACCCATATGCAATTAACTTTTTCAACTGAGTTATCTCCTAGGAGATAATTTTCATCTTCTCTTACAACTAACTTTTCAGCATGATACAATTGGAAAAGTACCCCAAATTTAGTGAAAAAGTACTATCAAATTTATTTTGAGTATTTTCTTGCTTGGTCTCTTATAAGGCATTTCATGACAAGGTGTGAAAATATCACCCAGGAGAAAACTCAGGAGAAAAAGTGAATTGCATATGGACCATAGGGCCTGATCCAGTTATTTTTTTATCCTAGGAGATAATATTGATTATTCTGTTTAAAATAACTTTTGCACTCTGCAATTGAAAAGTTACAAAAAGTGACTGTCAATATTAAGCCGAGTATTTTCTTGCTTGCTGGTGGCTTAAAAGGCATTTTATTTATAATGTGAAAATATTACTTAGGTGAAAACGTAGGAGAAAAAGTGAATTGGATCAGGCCCATAGTCTTTTATACTTGAAGGGCACATATGATAGATCTGTCTCAGTGTTATTGCATTAGCACATCTGTTAGAAGGAAGAGGCAAGACAGCAATTTGTTTTAGCGGTTTTATAAAAGACCACCAACTGCTCAGATGAAGGATAATATCCCATAAAGGCCCTAATGGCTGATGTCAGAATACTAGAAGCAGTGTCTCATATGGGGTCGTAGCATAACCCCATTATTGAGCATACTATTATTATGGATCCTGCTGCAGGTCATATCAGTTTGCACTTCCATTACAGTGGATTACTCTCGAATGCTAATGCTATTTATATACACAGTGCAGATTATAATGCTCTCAAAGGAGCAAAAGCATCAAATTGTTTATTAACCTTAAATCATTCTTTAGGCAAAACTGAAAAATACAGAGACCATCATTCAGTACTGATTGGAGCAAGGTCACCGGGGTGAAAAGGTTGAGAAAGCACTGAGTTCTACTAGGATTACATTATATCCGTACAAGGCTTAAATAGGCTGTAATCTCTGAAAGCTGAGGCCACCTGAGCTGATCCATTCAAAGTAGTTAGTTATTCGAAAGCATGAAAGAGAATTCCCATTGTGATACAATTCCTGAGAATTCTATAAAACTAGCACACCGGATATATAGCAAACATGGGAAACAACAGGAAAAGTACATATAAGTTAAGGCACTGAATGGGATTTGTGGCAGGAAAGAGGGGGCGGCACGTGGGACCACTCTACTGCTGGCCTGCAGACCACCGTGCTCTTTCCTCAAAGTCCCATCAGACTGCCTTGGCTTCCCTAGCACAGTCTAATTTTGTCTTTTATAGGTGAACTAATAAAGCAACATAAAAAAATGAAATACTCTTGCGGAATGTAACAGCAAAAGGATTTGTTACAGAAAAAGAGAAAATTATGTGTTCCATTATTCAATCTTTTAGTTTGTTGTGTTCATTTTATCAGTTCAGTGTTCATCTCGGTGGCCTCTGGTTACGTTGTTCAATGTGTCTGCAAAATAGATGATGGCCAGGAAAGCGCACATCTCTTGAATAAAGATCTGAATACAATATTGAAATGTTGGGATTCATATTCACATTGGCACAGGGCAGACCAGTGTTTGTTTATTTGCAGAATGCATGAAAGAAGGAACTGTATTATGGGGTGTGCTAAAGATGCAGCGGTTCAGGATAAGTTGCAACCAATCTTATGTATAGTCTTGGGGCGTACACAGATTAAAGTCAGATGAGGTGGCTGATAATGACCGCCTCAGACAATAGTGTGTGAACAGTGGCCCGACTGCTGTATGGAAAGCGATCCCCTAGGTGGATACATTTGGTTAATCAACAGCCAATACCTTTGTTGGCGCTGCTCACTCTGCCCACTGTGTGACGTCCTTTTAATGCCACTCCATTGGCCTTCCACTCACCACATCGCAACAGAACGCATTGTCAGCTGTACAGCTCCCTCTGCATTTGTACAGCCTCGGCCCAGCAATGTCACCCGAGGGATAGGGATCCAATCCCCATCAGGCAACATCATGATTGTGTAAGGGCCTTTAGAGGACATTTATTATCTAGAGAGCAAGAGAGTATCCCTCAAGAGACAGTTTGAGGCTAGCCTACGGGTTATTGATGGATTTTGCTGATATGGAGAGGGGACAAAGTGTGATGCACAACGGAACAGCTTTGAGCATGCGTTAGTAGGGGAACAATGGGTTTGGCCTGCTCTCAGCTATGACAATCCAGAATGCTGGATCTTCACAACACATAATGGCTGATATACACATATTAGATTCTTGGCAGGGATAGCCTCTGACCACCCACACTAGGTGAAAACCATCTGAGACTTAACAGCTTAAAGGTTCCACAATGCAGAAATCCAGCTTTTTCTCAGAGTGTGGGTTAGGGTAAGGTTTGTCTATAGTGTTAAGAATAGTTTCTAGTTAAGCACAGAGTTAGAAACATGCACACTTAAAAGGAAAAGGTCGACATTAGGATTATGGCCAGACCACAAATAGCAAGGAGTTAAAAGTACACCTGAACTGAGAGGGATATGGAGGCTGACCTATCGATTTCCTTTTAAATAATGCAGATTGCCTGGCTGTCCTGCTAAACCTCTGTTTCTAATACTCTTAAACGTAGAACCTGAACAAGCAGGCAGATCAGGTGTTTCTTACCAGGGACGTTGCTAGGATCCTAAGAGATCCGGGGCACGTTTGGGCACACCAGCCAAAAAAATGGGTGTGGCCATGCACCCGAATGTGGGTGTGTTTATGGGCGGAGCCAAATTCACACGAACTTCACATCGGTCTAAGTAGGCTTGCCAGCAAAATGTTGGATTTAGCCCTCCTCACCCATGCTGACTGGTCTGGCTTTCTGCTGGGAGGGCTGGTCTGCCATCAAGTTGTCTGGCACCCCCCCCCCCCTCACATAGCATTCCCCGACCTGCCATTAAGGCACCGCAGCTCCTTGCATGACCCCATAAAGGCATCACAGTACACTTTATAGAGAATTTATGTGTGCATCAAACCAAGTAACACCTGACAAATCTGGCTTTGCAAATTTGGCCTAATTGGCTATTCACGAGACATAGCTCATGCAAATATGCATTTGCGCATCGCTTGCCAAAGTTTGCAGGGTTAAAACCAATACCGCAAAGCGGTTGCCCTGCGGGAATGAGTTCATGCTACATTAGCACTATCCAGGAGCGCCACAGGGAGGCTTCCCAATGCCCCCATACAACCGGGGTGCCGCGGGGCCCCAAGCGTTCTCACTGCCTGGAAACCATGGCGGCATCCTGGAAGGAGAGGCTGGGAGGTGCAGGCGACCCCCCTCCCCCAAGCATGGCCAGTGCCGGGAAGAGCCGCCCGCACCTGCCTCCCAAAATTTAAAAACAGGCACTTACCTTAACGTCCATTGCTTTCTGCTACATGAGCGCAACTTGGGAGCGAACACATTAGAAAGGAACCAGGCGCAGACAGACTGCTCCAGGGCTCTCACCTCCTAGAACAAGCCATCCACCACCTGCTTCCAAAGGGGGATAGAAATGAAACACTACACTTTATAGAGAATTTATGTGTGGATCAAACCAAGTAACACCTGACAAATCTGGCTTGGCGAATTTGGCCTAATTGGCTATTCATGAGACATAGCTCATGCAAATATGCATTTGCTTTCGCTTGCCAAAGTTTGCAGGATTAAAACCAATACCGCAAAGCGGTTGCCCTGCGGGAATTAGTTCATGCTACATTAGCACTATCCAGGAGCTCCACGGGGAGGCTTCCCAATGCCCCCATACAACCGGGGTGCCACAGGGCCTCAAGCGTTCTCACTGCCTGGAAACCACAGCGGCATCCTGGAGGGAGAGGCTGGGAGGTGCAGGTGACCCCCCCAAGCATGGCCAGCGCCGGAAAGAGCCGCTCGCACCTGCCTCCCAAAATTTTAAAACAGGCACTTACCTTAACATCCATTGCGTTCTGCTACATGAGCACGACTTGGGAGCGAACACATTAGAAAGAAGTGTAGCATGCGCCACTCCAAGCAGGGCAACCGCTTTGCGGTATTGGTTTTAACCCTGCAAACTTTGGCAAGCGAAAGCAAATGCATATTTGCATATTTGCATTTGTCAGGTGTTACTTGGTTTGATGCACACATAAATCCTCTATAAAGTGTAAAGCATCACATTACCCAGCATGGCACCAAAGCACCCAGCATGCCCCCCCCCCCCCTCCACACCAATTGATGCACCAAAGCTCTCAGCCTCCCAACTCCCTGACTCTGCCTGGGGGACATCGGGGGCACCCAAAAATAGATCCATGGCATGTGACACTGATCTTTTGGGCTAGCAATGCCCATGTTTCTTACTGAGGTCTGACTGGTTTACCTGCATGCTTGTTTAAGGGGTGTGATTCAGACACTACTGAAGACAAAACGATCCACAGGACTACCAGGCAACTTGTATTGTTTAAAATAAAATAAATATGGCAAAAACCATAATTCAAGTGTACTTTAGTGTAGTGATAGGTGAGGTAAAATCACTGTTTCAGCACCTTTGCAGTGTGTATTTGAAGAACATATAGGGTTGCCAGGTGTCCGGTTTTACACCGGACAGTCCGGTTTTTGTGCGCTGTGTCCGGTGCAAAAAGGCATGCTAAACCGGACAATTAAGTTGTCCGGTTTAGAGCCCCCCCCCCCGCAGCGCAGGAGGAGAACAGCGCAGCAGAGAGAGAGCTGGGAGCAGCGGTGGAGAAGGGGGGCAATCTCCCCCCCTTCCCTCACCTTAGGGTGCTCTCTCTCCCCCGCTGTCTCCTCCAGGATGATGTGCAGGCTGGCGAGTGGCTGCAGGCGGAACTTACCTCTGTGTCGCTCCAGCGCCGGAAGTTCGGGTCCCGCAGCCGCTGAGATTCGACTCAAAAAAGATCCGGATCAAAGATCCGAATCATTCATGAGCCGGACAACACTAATCAGTCTGAATAGTGTTGTCCGGCTCATGAATGATTCGAATCTTTGATCCGGATCTTTTTTGAGTCGAATCTCAGCGGCTGCGGGACCCGAACTTCCGGTGCCTGCGACACAGAGGTAAGTTCCGCCCGCAGCCACCCGCCAGCCTGCACATCATATTGGAGGAGACAGCGGAGGAGAGAGAGCACCCTAAGGTGAGGGAAGGGGGGGGAGATTGCCCCCCTTCTCCACCGCTGCTCCCAGCTCTCTCTCTGCTGCACTGTTCTCCTCCTGCGGGGGGGGGGGGGGGAGGCACCTGGCTACCTAACCTATTCTGGGCACATATAGCCCCTGGCTACCTATTCCGGGCACATATACCCCCTGGCTACCTATTCTGGGCACATATAGCCCCTGGCTACCTATTCTGGGCACATATACCCCCTGGCTACCTATTCCGGGCACATATAGCCCCTGGCTACCTATTCCGGGCACATATAGCCCCTGGCTACCTATTCTGGGCACATATAGCCCCTGGCTACCTATTCTGGGCACATATAGCCCCTGGCTACCTATTTTGGGCACATATAGCTCCTGGCTACCTATTCTGGGCACATATACCCCCTGGCTACCTATTCTGGGCACATATACCCCCTGGCTACATATACTGGGACATATATACCCCTGCCTACGTATACTGGGACATTTACACCCCTGCCTACATATACTGGGACATATATACCCCCTGGCTACATATACTGGGCACATATATCCCTGGCTACATATACTGGGAACACTGGCTGTTTGTCATTATGTGCATTTAGTGGTGAAAAGCTGTCTCTTTTGTGCATTTACTGGTGAAAAGCTGTCTCTTATTATGTGCATTTACTGGTGAAAAGCTGTGTCTTATTATGTGCATTTACTGGTGAAAAGCTGTCTCTTGTGCATTTACTGGGGAAAAGCTGTCTCTTATTATGTGCATTTACTGGCGAAAAGGTGTCTCTTATAATGTGCATTTACTGGTGAAAAGCTGTCTCTTATGTGCAGTTACTGGTGAAAAACTGTCTCTTATGTGCACTGGACCAGTACTACTGGTGAGGACAGTTAGTGACATGGCTATGTACTCTGTAATGTGCTGCAGAAGATGTCAGTGCGATATAAATACTATAAATTTTTTTTAAAAAAAAGCCCATTGCTTAGCCCCACTCTACATAAAAGTGCGCTTCTGACTCCGCCCCTAACTCCACCCCCTGTCCGGTTTTCTCCATCAGCCGACCTGGCAACCCTAAGAACATAGGCTCTCTAAAAATCTGTGGTGAATTTGAAAAATATCACCACGCTCTGAGAAACAGCACTCTGAAGCTGAAATGATATTTTATCAGAGCTGTAGAAATTGTCGCTTTCAACTGCGTGTCATTATTCCCTTTCCAGAGGTTTTCGTACATGACCTAATCCATTTCAATGTCTTTCGACAGGTCAAAGTGATAAAATTATTTCCTTGCTGAAGTGTGTTTCATGGTTTCTCAGGCATCTCTCTGTGACCCGCAGACATGCACAAACATGCTTTCACGTGCACACACACATACTGAAAAAAAAAAGATAGGTAGGTAAGTTATTGCAGCAAATCTTACCTCACAATAATGAAGTCAGATCACCTAAGAAAGGTTTTCCATTTTCCAGTGTTTGCTAAGGTGTATTGCTAACACTGAGGTTGGGAAAGGAAATGCTGAAGCAGAACTATGAATCAAAATCAGATGAAATTGGCCTAGTAAGATTGCAGTTACAAGGAATTTTACTTCGAGGTTTGTCTTCGATCACAAATAAAATAAGAATAAAGCATAAGGATGATTAAAACTACTTAACTTAAAGAGAAGCTGTCAGCCATACTATCACAGGAAAAAACAAACAAATATATAAGTAGATAAATACTTGCTCTACTTACTTAACATATGTATTGCACTGTCCACGTTATGATTCCTGTGAATTTTATAAAGGAAAAGTAGAGAATCCTATTCTAGACAGTTTCCATATTTACTGTGGCTATTTTGAAGCCAGTCGTGATGTAATATCCGCCCTTAAGGTCCGTACACACGCCGGACTGTCGCTGGAACGCCCACCCAGCGGGAGGTGACGACGGACCCGTCGTTGCCTCCAGTCCGGCGTGTCTACGGACCTTTAGTCTCCTCTGCCTGATTTGCCCGCTCTTTACTATAGAAAGTGCATTGTTTCAGCCTGAGAAATTTTGGCCAATCAGAGAGGAACAGAGGTGTGGGAGGGGAAAACAGGAGGGAAAGAGGCTTCAGCCAATCAGGCTGCATTAGTTAAGTCTGAGGAGAAGTAGAGAAGCAAAAAAAGACAACCCAGCATGCCCTGCAACTTCTCTTTTGTGTACCAAATTTTCTGTGTACCACATAAGAGTCATGTAAACTGGGGAATGATAATTTATCAAGAAGAAAAATAATAGTGATTGTAACTTTTGGATTGCCTGATCAGCATCCTTATTACTTGTTTACTAGATAAAAATAAAGAATTGATTTTTGATTTTATGCCCGACAGTTACACTTTAACACATACTGTTCATTAATCATTATATCATAAGTTCATTTTTGCTTTAGGTTTGCATTAAAGCTAATGGGAACCCTTATTTAAATAAAAAAAAATTCAGATACTCACCTAAGGAGAGGGAAGGCTCGGTCCTAATGAGCCTTCCCTCTCCTCTCCCGGTGCCCCCGATGCTGCGCTGGCTCCTCCGTTCACATCCCCCGCTGAGGGGACTTCGGAGGTCTTCGGGAGCCGAGTCTTCCCGAAGACAGGCGGCTCCACACTGCGTATGCACAAGTGCGTCATAGAGGGCGCGTGTACATGCGCAATGTAGAGCGGCCCGTCTTCAGGAGCACTCGGGCTCCCGAAGCATTTCCGAAGCCTCCCTTCATCCGGGAGAAAGCTGTATTTGACCGAAACAGTCGAATACCGCTACGGGGGAGCCAGGACAATAGCGGGGACCGGGAGAGGAGAGGGGATGCTCTACGGGACCCAGAGCCTCCCTCTCCTTAGCTGAGTATCTAACATTTTTTATTAATGCGGGTTCCCATTCACTTTAAGGCATCAGTTCCTCTGTGTCTGTTTTGAAGTGTTGTCTATCCTCTTGCACCCTCTACTGCAGGTGTTACTCACAACTGCAATTATATGACTGCTACTTCACTAATCATCAATCCCGACCTAATATTATAGAGGTGAGAACTGTAGGTTTGCTGCCACCAATTAGCAGATACTTTTAAATCCTGTTCTATGTTTCATCCATAATACATCGTCTCCACTGCTTGGATGCATTCTCCAGGTAGACCTGTACAGGTCGATTACAGCCTGATCCAGCAAGTGTTTGATTACTGCCTAACTGCAATTTGCAAATTGATCAATTAGTAGTGATCAATATACTTTGCTTCAATCTATCTTGATAAGATCTCAGCAAAAATCTGACTGAAGCCTTGCACACACACTAGATGGAATTTGGCAGAGGCAATAGATAACAGCTACCTATGCCAAGAATCTACTTATGTACAGCCAATGCTCCATAAATCCTAAGCCAGCAATCAGTCCGGCATCTTGATTCGGCCAAGCGCTGGTCAAGAGCATTTTTCAGCGCTAGTCTACTTTAGGGGACCCAGTGGGAACCCCCATATTCTAGCACCGCACACTCACCTTACAAATGAATTCTAACTGGGTAAAAATGACATTAGCTTGAAGATGGCAAATTAACGAAAAATGTAACACGAAGTAAGAAAAAACCCTGGCCTGATACATACCAAGAGTTGCCTCCTTGTCAGCCATCTTGCCACATCGTTCTGAGCCGTTCTTGTCTTCTGATTGGTTCCTTTGTGCCTGAGTTATAAATAAAAAAAAAAACTTGCACCAGCAGTCCATCTAGTGGTGGAAAAGTATATAACAGTAAAGGATATAACATTCAATGATGATGATAATAATTAATATTGATAATAATAATTTTAGGGTGTTTTATATTTATGTATTTTTATTATTTTACTAACTTGCTTTACTGGAACCATTGTCCCCTTGTCCGCTTGCTTTGCTCGCAACGCTGTGGGCTTGTTCATCACTTTGCTGAGACAACTTTTTATGTGAACTCTATGTCAACTTGGATAGTGGAACACACTACATTCGCTAGGCTTTGGGGTAGAAATTTGGCAACCCACGAGCAGGCGAGGGCCCTGGCGTGCAGTCTCCACTATTCCTTGCTTCCTGGCGTGCAATCACCACGAAACAAGGAGGTAGCCCACAACCAAGCAATTGAAGCAAGCGGACAAGGAGACAATGATTCCAGTAAGGCAAGCTAATTAAATAATGAAAATACTTAAATTAAAAAAAAAACAGTTAAAATTAGTAATAATTGTATGTGATATCCTTTACTGGTATATATTTTCCATCACTAGGTGGAGTGTTGGTGCAAGTTCTTTTTTTTTTTTTTTTTTTTTTACTCAGGAACAAAGGAACCAATCATGAGGCAGGAATTGCAAAGAATAATGAGGCAAGATAGCCGGCGAGGAGGGGAATCTGCCGTTCCGACAGTTCATTATTAGTAAGTATTGGATTCTCTTTTACTTTTTGTTACGTTTTAGTAAATTTGTTAGCTGCTAGCTGATGTCATTTTAATTTAATTACATGGAGCCAGAGCTGCGCAATTCATTTCTAAAGTGAGTGCGCGGTGCTAATCCACGGGGACTCCCACTGGGTCCCCTAAAGTAGACTTGTGCCCCAGGGATCCAGTTTTGTTTTCAGTCTGGCGAAGAAACAAATGAAGCCTTAACGTGTTATTCACTACAGTACAAAGGAATGTAGACTTCAATCCTGCACCACTCCTTCCCATGCCCAGTAGACATACATTTATTGACACACTGTCAATTTCCAACTTGTTTAATGTAAGTAGATTGGTATGGTATGGTGGGGCAGGATTTATCAAAGTGCTCCAATCTACTGAAAGAATGGATCAATGACCATTAGGGATAATTACTAAGATGCTGATAATTCCACATTAATGTACATTTTATGCTAATTTTATGCCGCTTGAAAAAGGATGGATTCAATGCGGCAACAGCTAATCCACCATCCCTAATTTTCAGCTTTAGTAATTCAAGTTATTTTAGGAGATCGTCAATCAGATGGTAATAATCCCAACTTGCATTTAGTGCAAATTGTATGCAACTGGGAGTGGGCCAATTAAAATCTACAGGAAGTACATTATACATTGGCCAAATTCAAAATTGCAAACAATCTGCATGCACGCTAAAATTATTAGCATCTTATTGACCACTCCTAATTATTATTTCTAAATGCAATGTGCATCTATATTACCTTAAAATAAACCTAGATGAAAGGGGGGGGGGGGGATTATACATACCTGGGGCTGCCTCCATCCCCCTCCAGGCTTATCGCTCCCTTGCCGGCCTCCTCTGCCTCCTGCTTCTTCTGCAATTGGACCTGCAATGTCCTTGCAGCAGCCGGCCCCAGAAAGTCCCGGCCGTGCATATGCCACCATTGTGCACCTGTGTAGAATAGGGAGCGCAATGGGTGAGTGTGTGCAGCTCTTACTGGTCCTGACTATAGGACTTTTTGGGCCAAATGTAGAAGGACCAAGAGGCGAAGGAGGAGGTTTGAACCCAGGACTCAGAGGCACAGCCACAGCTGGACATGTTGTACTCGTGTGTGAAAAGTTAAAAGAAAAAGTTGCTGTATCTTTTCTCATCTTCTATCTACAACATTTCCCCACAGATTTTGTTGAAAACATAAATATAGCTGACTTTCCTGCTTTGGCATGAGAACTGTAATTAGTCGCTGAGAATTTACTTCTTCCCTTGTCATGGCATGTCTGGCAGATCTACAAGCTGACCAGCCATCTAACAACTAACTGCAACCTATCAACTACCAATCAATGCTGGGAACCCTTCCCGGGAGATTTTCTGCTAATATAGTGCAGTAATGCTAAAATGATAATGCCATCAGGATATTAACTGCTTTTTATGATTCCACAAGCTATATATTCCTAATGGTTTTAAAGGGAACCTAATCAAAAGCCAGAGCCAGAACTTTAACTTTTAAAAAATCCTTAAAGATGAATTCCACTTAAATTATTACATTTCATGAAATGTGAATGGGTGCTGCGCAATACTTTTGTCATTACAAAAGTGAAATTAAAATGATATCACATTTTCAATCTGTAGCCATGTAACGCTTTCTGAAAATGACAGTAAAGTGAGCTTGCATTTCAATGCAATCCTGACAGTAGTATGTTGTATTGTGTTTTAAATATTGTTGCCATGACACTGTTCAGAAACGCCTGCCTCTCTGCAAGAATAATTCAGGCTTTGTCCGCATTGCGTTCCTTCCGCGTGTCCGTCAGCGTTGGCCGGTTTTTGAATCTTTTTTTTTCGATTTCTATGCATTGGACGGTTTTGTTAAGCGCTTTTCTAAGCGCTTTTGCATTGCATTGCCAGTCAGGAAGTTAACTCATTGATCCGGAAAAGAATAAATACAATGTATTTATTCTTAAAAACGCGAAACGCAATCGCTGCATTTTGTGAGCGTTTTGCATTTACCTATGCCTTCCATTGAGGCGGAATCGCATGAAAAATGGCCCAAGCACCGCTTATGTGAGCAGATCGGAAACAAATCGCTCAGATGTGAACTCTCGTAGGGAATCAATGCACAAGCGGTTTCAGGGTGATTTTGAAAATCTACAGTGCTTAAAAATTGTCAAAAACGCCCCTAGTGTGAACAAGCGCTAAAGGACCACTCCAGCGAAAAAAGTAAGAGTTAAGGTCTGTCAGAACTGACAGTTTTTTGGTAGTCCATCTCCTTATGGTGTATTCTCAGGGTTGTCTTTGTTTTCATGACTGAGCATTCCCTTAACGGGAGTTGCTCAGTCTAACTGACAAAATACTGCCGTTCAGGAAATGTTTTTAAAAATGAAGAAAATCCTGAGAATCTCTGCTCTTCTATCGGTAAATTTCTGCTAGGTTGTGTACAACATCACCCCCTTAACCTTTTCGGGACCGCCTCTATGAGATCCTACGCCGCACTTGTGGCTGTTCTAGCCTGATGCAGTTTCCGCTCCCGACGCGATCATACGCACCCGGAGGGGGAGATTAAGCTGTCATATGACAGCCAACATCTCCCCCGAGTGATCAGCAGCCATCGCGTATGGCTGCTGATCACGTGATCACTACGATCGCCGTCGGATCGTAGTGATCAGTTTGACAGCTGCGGCGGCAGGGGGGGGGGAAAGAAGAGGATCCACTCACCTCCCTGCCGTTCCTGCGACGATCGGCGCCCCCCTCCGCTCTGGCCGGCATCTCCTCTCCGTCTGACGTCAGCGCCGGGTCCCGGCTTGATGACGTCATCAAGCTGCGACCCGGAACTGATCGTCAGATAGAACGGAGATGCCGGCCGGAGAAGAGGGTCCCGTGCGGCTCATCGCTGGAGCCTGGAAGGTAAGTGAAGGCTGCGGGCAGAAGGGGGGGCACCTGCCACCATGGGGGGGACACAAATCGGGCAGCCACAGACGGGATCCGGCCACCTGACCCCCCCCAAACGCGCGCACCCCCTTCCCACGCAAAATGCCTGGTCCTTAAGGGGGAGGTAGGTTGCCGGTCCCAAAAAGGTTAAAGAGACTTTTCAATCTAAAATAAACATTGTATGTATTCTCTTCTCATAGTGTTTGACTTTCCTGGGACTTCTGCCAGCCCCTTGCAACCTTCCTGTCCTGTGCTGGTCCTCCACGATCCTCCGTTCTACTTTCGGTACTGTCGTACCATCAACTTGTAAGTCAACGGCAAGCCACGCGTATCTTTCCCACCCGCAATAGTGTCCTGCGCTAACAGCACAAGATGCTATTACAGAGACAGATACAGGTGGCCCGGGGCGCAGATGCCGAGTCAAACAAACCCAAAGTAGCTGGTGGCGGGAAAACGGATGCTGGTGGAGGACCGGTGCGGGACAGGAAGGCTGCAAGGGGTTGGCAAAAGCCCCAGGTAAGAGAAACACATTGTTTTTGTTTTTTTATTTTTATTTCAGTTCCGCTTTAAATGTTATAATTACTTGCCAGGTCACTTTTCTTCCAACTCACTCCCCAAGCCCTGTGACCACCTGCTTCTGGCGAGTAGCCCCATCCCCACGTAGAAGAGCGCTGTGGCACTCTCTGTATCTGAGACAGATAGTGCCTTGAAGCACCACAGTATTTCTCTGAAAGGGGGTGGGGCTTTGCACCAGAAGCCTGTGGACACCAGGCTTGGGGAGAAAAAAAAACTGTAAGCGATTACAACTTTTTATGAAATGAGAACGCATACAATGTTTTTTTAGACTGAATAGTCTCTTTAACCTCCCTGGCGGTATAGTTATTTCCAGATTTTAGGGTCTAAAAGCGGTGCCATTTTTTTACACACTTTTAGACCCTAAAAGTAGGGAAAGAAATCATACCACAGTGAGATCTGTGGCAGCCCTGCACTTAATCACCTCCCTGGGATCCTGCAATTCTCCCTCCATCCTCCAAGTGGCACTGTACCCTTATAGCGAGATCGCCCTCTGTCATTATGATGACAAATGGCAATGTCCCTCAAGGGATCCAGAGCCTCCGAGGTCCAGAGGAAGAATGGCTGCCAGCGTCTGGATCCTGGGGGAGGGGAGTTGAAATGCCTGCTGCACTGCATGGGCTACCTATACCTCCTAGTGGCTACCCCCAGTCTGACTCGGGATTACCGCTCCTGGCTTCTTTTTTCCACCCTGAGCCTGACTCAAGGTTACCGCCAAGGAAGTTAATAATCAATCCCAATCAGGACGCAGCAGGGAAAGGAGAGCATACAGCTGATGTTATAGCTGAGCAGTGTGTGGTAATCACCGAAGAGTGGAGGAGGAATGATGGGACAGGATACTAGTGAGATACAGGTGGGGTAAGTATTAAAACAATATACTTATTCGTCCTTGTTCATTGTTCGTCATTTACTAAACGTTGATTAATTTTTATCTAGGAACACTGAACAATCACTGTTTCTTATGTGCACATAAAATTAAATTAAGCTATAATAATATTTCTCATTAACCTTTAAAATATATGGAATTTCAACAGAAAATATTGATTTTTTTTCCTCAGCAATAGAGGCATTTCCCTTTAACGCTAATTTTAACTTTGTGCCTGTTGCCTGTTGAGCTTATTCAAATTAATAACTAAAAAAAGCTCTAGAAAACAGCTTGCTATAAGCAGGAATTCTAATCCTCAGCACAAATATGTTTCCACCGCCATGAAATGTGCACCAAGCAATCGATAATTTGTCAACTTTAGCCTATATCATATATTCAGCACTTATTAAGATATAGATTTCCTCTATAATTCTTTTTCTCGCTGTCATTTTATTTTCAAGTCATAAGCTTTACGGAACAGTTTGAAAAGCATTGGTAGACCACTTTAGCTTATGAATGATGGCAGCTGGGAGCAGCATGAAGAGAGGACTAATAATTGTGCTAAATTGATGTATGGTAAATGGTTGCACCAGGACTTGAGTTACATCTTTCAATATTCTTGTATGCTGTATATTCCCCTTCCTTCCTTAGAATGATGTCATTTAGGATCTGGGAATATAGGAAAGGGTTGTCATGTGACACAGGCTGGTAAAGGGAGGGAAAGAGATATATAGGCACCGACATCAAATAGGAGTGTAAGGACTAATGGACCTTGTTTGCAATAAACTTAGGTGACAGGATACATCATGCATGCCATAGCATGAAATTAAACTTTCTGAAGGACATCATTTTTAAACCTCCGCTGCCGACACCTTATTGTTTTATAGATTCGGTGACAGAAAACGCAGGTTACCATGTAAGCACCTACATTTCTGACAGCTACATAGTCCTTTTTTATGTCTTACATCGACTTCACACTGCATAACAGGAATAGGATATATGTATTAAATAGGGATGGGACAAATGCACAATTTCTTTGAATCCGAACACGAATATGAATCTAAAAAGGTTCTCGAATTTCTCGAACCTTTCAAATCATGACTCTAGCGAATCCTGCACAAAAGAATTGTGCAATCGTGGTATAGTTGCCCGCAATATAGGTACCCAGACATAGGTGCCCACAGTATAGGTAGCTAGGTAAAGGTGCCTTCAGTATAGCTAGCTAAGTATAGATGCATTCAGTATAGCTAGCTAGGTATGGGTGACTTCGGTATAGCTAGCAAGATATGGGTGCCTTCAGTATAGCTAGCTAGGTATAAGTGCCATATAGGTAGCAAGGTGTGAGAGATCGCGGAAAAGCCGCCGCGTGTGCTACTGAGCAGGTGGCTGATTCCGCGTCCAGCGCGGCGGTTTGCACGTGGAAGCGTGTGTCTAGTGGCAGGGCGGAACGCGGAAAAGCCGCCGCATGCAACAACAGTCAGGCGGCTGGTTCCGCGTCCAGCGCGGCGGTTTGCACGCGGCAGCATGTGTCTGGTGTGGCTGGGTCTGTTAGTGCACACAGGCTTAGGAATACACGCATGCGCGCTGAGAGGCAGAATTCTTATACTAGGCAGGGAGAGTCAGCTGACCACGCCGATCAGCTGACTCCTGAGCAGGATACTATTGGTTGAGAAATTAGGGGTGGTGCTGGAGAGCACTACTCCATATATAGTTTCTGCTGGCCAGTTGCAAGTTGTCTGCCGTTGCGATCACTACGTGGAAGCGCTCAGACCTCAGTCAGATCCTACAGTGTGTTTGAACCAGGTGGCCCTGGGAATTCACACTTAGCCAGATTACTTGAACTGTTATTCTGTTTATGCTCAGACTAGTTCCAGGGTGTAGAGACCAAGGACCTCACACCCAGCTTTGGGAACTGTACTATCATTTGTGTTATACTCCAGACTAGTTCCAGGGTGTAGAGACCAAGGACCTCACACCCAGCTTAGGGAACTGTACTATCATTTGTGTTATACTCCAGACTAGTTCCAGGGTGTAGAGACCAAGGACCTCACACCCAGATTAGGGAATTGTATTACCATCTGTGTTATTCTTCAGACTAGTTCCAGGGTGCTGAGACCACGGACCTCGTACCCAGACTAGGGAACATTATTACCATCTGTGTTTCTTCAGACTAGTTCCAGGGTGCTGAGACCACGGACCTCGCACCCAGACTAGGCATTGTTTGATATCTGTTATGACTTATTGCTTTTCTGACTACTCCTCTGTCTTCTGATTTGGTACCTCACATATCTGATATTCCGTTGCCAGACCCTGCTTGCCTTGGATACCGAATCAGCCTTCTGTCTTTGTACTTATCTGTCAGTCTGTTGCCGACCTGGCAAGCCTGACCACGAGAGCTATCTCTCCTATTAAGAGATAGTCTCCAGACCAGATAGTGACATCCACCTTCAGGTGTCACTCACTCTCTGGCCTTCCCTATCTTCAGCCTGACTCCACCCCTTGAGGAGTCTCAGGCTGCTGGAGGATTCCTGTGCTCTCAGAGCAGTGTCTCTTTACTGTCTATTATCACCTGCTCAGCAGGTGCATTACTCAAAGTACTACTGTTGCACCAAACACTCACATGACATACCAAAAGGTGTCCAGAGGTTAGCACTATATTTGTATTATCTGTGATTATGCAGATCATCAATAATCAGGTATATATGTGCATTCTTGGTGATACTGCAGATCACCAATAATCAGATTCTCTCTGCGTGCTGACACCAATCGTTACACAAGGTATATGAGCTTCAGTATAGCTAGCAAGGTATATGTGCCTTCAGTATAGGTAGCAGGGCATATGGGGCCTTCAGTATAGGTAGCAAGGTATATGAGCCTCAGTATAGGTAGCTAGATATATGTGCCTTCAGTATAGGTAGCAGAGTATAGGAGCCTCACTATAGGTAGCAGGGTATATGTACCTTCAGTATAGGAAGCAGGGTATATGTGCCTTGAGTATAGGTAGCAAGGTATATGTGCCTTCAGTATAGGTAGCAAGGTATATGTGCCTTCAGTATAGGTAGCAGAGTATAGGAGCCTTAGTATAGGTAGCAGGGTATATGTGCCTTCAGTATAGGTAGCAGGGTATATGTGCCTTCAGTATAGGTAGCAGAGTATAGGAGCCTCAGTATAGGTAGCAAGGTATATGTGCCTTCAGTATAGGTAGCAGAGTATAGGAGCCTCAGTATATGTAGCAGGGTATATGTGCCTTTAGTATAGGTAGCAGGGTATAGGGACATTTAGTATAGGTAGCAAGGTATATGTGCCATTAGTATAGGTAGCAGAGTATAGGAGCCTCAGTATAGGTAGCCGGGTATATGTGCCTTCAGTATAGGAAGCAGGGTATATGGTCCTTTAGTATAGGTAGCAAGGTATATGTGCCTTCAGTATAGGCAGCAGAGTATAGGAGCCTCAGAATAGGTAGCAGAGTATAGGAGCCTCAGTATAGGTAGCAGAGTATAGGAGCCTCAGTATAGGTAACAGGATATAGGGGTTTTCAGTATAGGTAGCAGGGTATAGGAGCCTCAGTATAGGTGGCAGAGTATAGGAGCCTCAGTATGGGTAACAGGGTATAGGAGCCTCTGTATAGGTAGCAAGGTATATGTGCCTTCAGTATAGGTAGCAGAGTATAGGAGCCTCAATATAGGTAGCAGAGTATATGAGCCTCAGTATAGGTAACAGGGTATAGGAGCCTCAGTATAGGTAGCAAGGTATATGTGCCTTCAGTATAGGTAGCAGAGTATAGGAGCCTCAGTATAGGTAGCAGGGCATAGGAGCCTCAGTATAGGTAGCCCTGTGCTCCCCATTCCCACCGCGACCTCCTCTGCTCGCCCCCTCTGCATAAACAATTACCCGCTCACCTCCAGCATGGAGCGCAGACCGGCAAACCTCTCCTCTTACTGCCATGTTTCCCCTAGTGGCCGGACCGGCTTTTACTGATGACCTGATAAGTAAAAGACGGTCACTAGGGGTAACAGGGAAGCCAGCGTGAGGTCTGCCACTCCGCATTCCGCTCTGGAGATAGGTGAGCGGATACTTTTAACTATGCGGGGGTCAAGCAAAGGAGGCGCATGGGGAGGGGGGGGCGTAGGAGGACAAGGGCGAGTGGGCAGAGCGGCGAATGCGCGGGGATGCAGCCTTGGGATTCGGCAGATTCAGCGAGCGGTAAATGGCATCAGGATATGAATCCACGAATCCCGAATATTTCCCAATATTCAAGGGATTCGTGGATTCGCCGGATTCGTCGAACCATCCCTAGTATTAACTATTTCGGTGTGTTTTCCATATGCACTTATCTGGAATGGAGTCTGGCTTTCTCTCCAGGCAGACAATTGAATCGGTATATTTGCTGACTTTATAAAGCTTTCCAAGGACCAGTGGCCATACACCCAATTAAGCTGTGAGGAATCAGAGCCAATTGGAATTTCTGCATTGGGTAGAAAGAGATCTACATAATTAAAAGAACAAAACAGTGCAAAATACGTTTTCGACTTCTTAAAGCATAATGTTCTGCTTAAAGACACAATACCCACAGAGGCAAACACACAATGCCCAGAGAGCATCCCTTGAGAAAAGTTGGTAGGACAAACAGAAAATTTCTTGATGCTATCATTAGTCACAGGGGCATAACTCTCCCCCCCCCCCCCCCCGTGAAACTTTGGCAATGCATTTGGAAACTGGAAATGCATTTGTACGGTTTCCACCCTGCAATGTCGCTCAGGGGATTGGATACTGATCCTTGGCCGGGCGACAGTCCTCGTACATGTGTCCTTGGTTCTTTACATTCTGAGCAAATTAGCTTATCAGTAAATATTAACATTGTTACATTCAACATCTACTGACTTCAATGAACTGCTGCTTTTGAGTAAATCAATATGGCACATTTCTTATCATTCACCTAATCAGGATTCACATGTGCCTGTGTAAAATATTACAATAAAAAACCTCTCCCTCTTTCATTGTTACAAACTGTCATCTTGTCTACTGCCTCTCATGAATGCAGAAGGTTTGCTATATGGAAAAATATGGTTCTCTTCCCTCATCACTTTTTATTTTGTGTAAGAAAACAACTATTAAATTGCTACAGATCAATGGACATGACTTGCTAAATGTTCATAAAGAGTTATGATAACGCTGCAGTTTCTATTATGGTTTGCAGATGCAGTCAGCACAGCAATGCACAGCATGTGAGTAAACTATGGCAAGGGTATGGACTTGCATACGTCCTCACCATGCAGATCAAACCATGCCCATGTGTGGTGGTCTAAAAGCCTGTACCTACGATGCAATTTTCCCATCTATTGTCCCGACAACCACTGATAGGGATGAGCGATCGTTTCCGCAATCTCATGACATGGGTACAGACTAGTGTTGGGCGAACACCTGGATGTTCGGGTTCGGGCTGAACAGGCCGAACATGGGCCAGATGTTCGGCATGTTCGGCCCGAACCCCGAACTCAATGCAAGTCAATGGGGACCCGAACATGCCGCAATACGGCCCCCCTATGGGGTCGCAGGCATAAGGGGGGAGCATGCCCCGATCGTGGGGGGGGCGGAAATTCCCCCCACCCCCTCCGCTAGCGCTCCCCCCTCTGCCCGCTTTCCCATAAAAAAGTTGGCGTAAAGTTAAATAGTACCGGTGGTGGCTGCTGCAGTGGCTGGCTGGCAGTGGTGTGAGTAAGGAGGAGGAGTCCGAGTATGACGCGTTGAGGCCGGGCAGCGGGCGGTTCAGCGGTAGTACCCTTGTGGTACTTCCGCCCTTTCTCTGACCTCACGTCCTCTACGTGATGACGCATACGAGGGTACGCGTACTGGCTGGCAGTGGTGTGAGTGAGGAGGAGGAGTCCGAGTATGACGCGTTGAGGCCGGGCAGCGGGCGGTTCAGCGGTAGTACCCTTGTGGTACTTCCGCCCTTTCGCCCTCGTATGCGTCATCACGTAAAGGACGTGAGGTCAGAGAAAGGGCGGAAGTACCACAAGGGTACTACCGCTGAACCGCCCGCTGCCCGGCCTCAACGCGTCATACTCAGACTCCTCCTCCTCACTCACACCACTGCCAGCCAGCCACTGCAGCAGCCACCACCGGTACTATTTAACTTTACGCCAACTTTTTTATGGGGAAGCAGGCAGAGGGGGGAGCGCTAGCGGAGGGGGTGGGGGGAATTTCCGCCCCCCCACCCGCGATCGGGGCATGCTCCCCCATTATGCCTGCGACCCCATAGGGGGGCCGTATTTGGCCGAACAGGGCCCGGGCATTGAGCAGTTCGGGCGAACCCGAACAGTTTGGCCGAACACCATCAGGTGTTCGGCCGAACTCGAACATCACCCGAACAGGGTGATGTTCTGCAGAACCCAAACAGTGGCGAACACTGTTCGCCCAACACTAGTACAGACACGTGAGCAAAGCACGCAAATGCCATTTTGCATTGCATGGTGATAATGACCGTCACGGCAGATCAGATCTTTAACCACATCAGCCCGCAGTGTTGTTCACCTTATGCATCCGAGCAACTTTTACCTCCCATTCATTCGCCAATAACTTTATAACTACTTATCACAATGAATTGATCTATATCTTGTTTTTTCCGCCACTAATTAGGCTTTCTTTGGGTGGTATATTTTGCGAATAATTATTTTTTTCTAAATCCGTTTTAACAGGAAGATTAAGAAATAAATGGAAAAAATGCATTATTTCTCAGTTTTTGACAATTATAGTTTGAAATTAATACATACTACCGTAATTAAAACTCATGTATTTTATTTGCCCATTTGTCCCGGTTATTACACCATTTAAATGATGTCCCTATCACAATTTATGGTGCCGATATTTTATTTAGAAATAAAGGTGCATTTTTTCAATTTGCGTCCATCACTATTTACAACCTTATAATTAAAAAAAATATATAATAATAATATACTCTTTAGACATGCATATTTAAAAATTTCAGACCCTTAGGTAACTATTTGGGTTTTTTTTTATTATTGTAATTTTTTTTTTTGGATTAAAAAATGTATTTGGGTAATTTTTGGTGTGGTAGGTAAACAGCTAATTTTAAATGTAACATAATGTAATTATTTAATAAAAAAATGTATGTGGGTGCAGTTTACTATTTGGTCACAAGATGGCCACAGTCAAAAAAGTCCTGGAAGTGAACGATCACGCTTCCAGGAACTAGAAAGAGGATGGGAAACTTTTTTTTTTGCAGAAAGACCGCGGCCTCTGATAAGAGACCGTCGGTTTTTCTGCGGAGGACTTACAATAGATCAGTGAATGGGAACTATATTCCCATAACCATTTACTGATCGGGTGGCTAACGGCAGGCAGCGGGAGCACGCGTGATAGTGCCTCAGGCTGAAGGAGCTGCACAGTCTATCTGGACTGGAAGGCTAAACTCTTTAAATACATACAGGGTGCACCTCTGTTACGTTTTCCTTGTGTATGTGCAAAAGTTCAGGTCCACTTTAAAAAAAAGGACAGTTTTTTTTACTGCAGCCAAAAAGTGTCTGCAGCTCACGATAATGACATCCATATTGTAGGTCTTTTTCTAATTGTCTTCTCATAAAGCCGTGAGAAATTTGAGAAGATACCTTGAATAAACACTTCTTTACATAATAAATAAATAATATACGGGCAAATAATATGCGGGCAATGCATACACAATCAGGCAGAGGAGAGAAAGGGAGGAAATGACATTAGGGTTGGCTTCAAGATAGATACAGTTAAAATGGAGAATCCTAAGAAGGATTTTCTCTTTTTTTACTATAGAAAAATCACTAAAAAAACGTAGACAGTGCAATACATATGTTATGTAAGTAGAACCAGTATTTATCTACTTATTTATGTGGGTTTTTTTCTGAGATAGTATGGTTGACAGCTTCTCTTTAAAGAATGGGCAGTAAAAGCAATAGGGTTAGGATGTATCCAGGTCTCTGAATTTGTAAAGAAAGCAGAATATTATATATTGTCAACCAGAGAAAGATTAATGTGAAGTGGGTAATGGGAGTCAGACAAGGTACTAGCCAGGCCCCTAGACACCCTTCAGGACCTAGGCACCTATTTGGGCTCAACATACACCCCATACAATCTTGGTTGTACAGATTTACCAAATCTGTGTAGTATAAGGGGCAACAGATTGAAAATACTTTGAAAGGATCATTTTGATAAGCTCCTATACTACATTAAAGTGGTAAGATTGAACAACCAAGTTTGTATGGTGTGTGGTGAGCCTAAGTTGCCTTGTAGAAAATCCAGCTCTGCTGTCATCAAGTGAACAGAAGTCCAGGAATGAAATGGGAGGCAGTTGATTTTTAGATATCTGTATTTAATCTATGAAGGGATGACTGGCAGCAATAGGGGATGCAGAGGTTGCTGCTGCATCGGGGCCCTTGGGCCAGAGGGGTCCTCTCTCAAATTCAGTATTAGCTTTCTATTGGTCTTGTGCTCATAATAATCACTTCTATAGATACTTTGAATAGTGGTAATCATTAACAAGCTGTTCCCCATCCCCTTCTTGCACCTCTGACACTGTAGTTGCCATTGGAAAATTTTGGTGCGCCGTATCAATTGTTTTTGAAAAGAGTGCTTCGGGGGACCCAATGCAAAACATGCATCAGGGCCCACAGCTCCTTAGCTACATCACTGACTGACAGGGAAGTTAATTAACAATTAGACTGTGGTGGCTGGATGGTGTAAGTGGTGGCTGGATGGTGTAATGGTTAAGGGTTCTGCCTCTGACATAGGAGACCAGGGTTCAAATCTCAGCTCTGCTTGTTCAGTAAGCCAGCACGTATTCAGTAGGAGACCTTAGGCAAGTCTACCTAACACTGCTTCTGCCTATAGAGCGCGCCCTAGTTGCTGCTGCTCTGGCACTTTGAGTCCCCTAGGAGAAAAGCGCAATATAAATGCTATTTGTCTTTGTCTAGACAGCAATTAGGTATATACTGTACGTGTGTTTGTTTTCTATTGTGTTTGTTTTTTATTGTCCAAACCTGGAACAGCTGCATAGCAGCAGATTGACTTTTGCACAAACCTTCAAAAGCTGTACATTGACTATTGCACAAAACTAGAACAGCTGTAGATTGACTATTGCACAAGCCTATAACAGCTGTAGATTGACTATTGCACAAACCTAGAACAGCTTTAGATCGACTATTGCACAAACCTAGAACAGCTCTAGATTGACTATTGCACAAACCTAGAACAGCTGTTGATTGCACAAACCTAGAACAGCTGTTGTTTGACTATTGCACATACCTAGAACAGCTGTAGATTGACAAAGGTGGAACTACTACAGATTGACTCTGTTGCACATACCTGAAACTGCTACAGGTTAACTTTAACTTTGTTGATTTATATGGATTGTTTACTTGTAAACTGGAGGCTGGAAAATGTTTCAAAATCAGATTCACTCTAAAGTAATTAGCTGCAACCACACAGCAAAAAACACCACCTACCTGTTATGACAAATATAATAATACACGTTCCTCTGTGTAACTGCCAGCTATACCATGATTGACAAAATAAATGTATATTATACTGTACGTTATTTTAACTTTAGCTCATAGATTTAAAATGCAGTCACTTGAGCAACTGAAATGTCTGAAGAAATAGGAGACTGGTGAGGGAAATGGACTTGTGGAGGAGACAATGTCATCACAGGCACCATTGTAAAGGGCAGACAGTTGAGTTGAAATACAATGAGCAGATGTCCAGACTAATGTAATCATTTATAGCCGAACGCTCCTCTGTGGATGTAGGAGTCTTCTAACAAATGTCTCAGGTTGTTCAAATACGCAACCTTATCTGTGCTATGCAAAGGTGAGAAGGCATTACAATTCCTTCACCAAAATACAGGCTATTCATTCAAGTGTTACAGACACCTTTGCAATAGCCAGAAATACTTATAGATTATAGATAGATAAGGGTCCAGAGTGTATGTCTTCTCTTGTCCTTATTTATTCAATCTATCCCTTTTTTAGTAGCTTATTTACTTTTTTGTAAGCAAATGTATTAATCATGTAATTTGTTTATACAAGACCTGAAAAGAGTAAGATACAGGATACCGTTACTGTTTGCCTTTTATGCTGGGAACACACAATGCAATTTCCTGCCCGATCGCCGGGAATCGGGTGATTATATCCGACATGTCCGGTGTGTTTCCGATCCAGAAAGGGATCGATTTTGCAAAGTTATCATCGGAAAATCGATCCCTTCATCGATCGGGAGCAGTTTGGACATGTACACATGGTACAACTTCCTGTCCGATCACCAGCCAATCGGACAGGAAATTGCATCATGTGTTCCCAGCATTAGGAAATATTTCCTTCTTGGCTGTTATGCTAGTCCTCTGCTTCTTATACTTGTTAATTCAGAATGAGTGTGCACATCAGCTATACCACACAGAGAACATTCATGCTGAATTACATTGCTGAAATCTAATTCCACATGAATTTTCTCACTGAGGTTTATCTACAATTGCAGTACTAGCCGTTAATTGCTGATTGGGTTCTATTACGACTGATCCGGCTGGACAAATGAAGCTATGTTATTCACCTATACTGTGTGTCAGGGGCGCCTCTGGCCATTTTGTCACCCCAGGCGAGGAAATCTGTGCCGCCCCCCCCCCCATTAAAATAATCACAATGCTGCAGCATTTCACCAGAAAATAATCGTATTACAGCAGTGGTTCAGTGCAATACTACGAGCCGCCGATCTACCACTTATATACCACTGTGTCCAATTGAAAAATGTACTGTTTGATCGTAATTTTGATACATTTTTGCAACGGATTCATTGGTCGAAAGTATAATCGATCTGGGTGGTTGGTAATCACCAGATTCAATTCTAGTGAAAGAATCTGTCAGTAAAAATGAATGCATGTATTGACAGCTATAGGCTAGGGTTACTAATAATAAGATCGGGGTGATTAAATTGTGAGGGTAAGAGGTGGTGGGGGGCAAAGTAGCGAATGACAAGGAACATTTATATTGCATTTTTCTCCTGGCGGACTCAGGAGCTGCAGCCACTCTATAGGCAGAAGCAGTGTTAGGGAGTTTTGCCCAAGGTCTCCTACTGAACAGGTGCTGGCTTACTGAGCAGGAATAGCTGAGGTTTGCTGAGGTTTGAACCCAGGTCACCAGTGCCAGAGGCAAAGCCCTTAAACATTATACTTTCCAGAGAGAGGGGAGAAAATAACTTTTATTTAGCTTCCCTGTATGACAAGAAGATAGCCAGCACTAGGGTAAGGGAGAAAAGAAGGTTATTTAAGGGAGAGAAGAGGAGCGGAGAGATACTGAGAATAGCCTGAGATGGAGCAGAGAGCTTAGATAGTATTGTAGTCCCATACCACACAGAGGCTACTTGTCTGTAATGTGACTCCTGTCCCTGCCAATCTCTCACACAAGGCTGCAGCAGCCCTCCTGGAGTCTAGGGACAGTCGAAAACTTTTCAACCTGTGTATTCCTTATCAAGCTGCCCACATGCAGTCTTTACAATGGTGAGAGAGCAGACAGAGTTTTTTTTCTATGGACTCTGCATAAGGCAAGCCTCCTCAGCCAGCCTAGTGCTTTACATTGCCTTATACAAGAAAAACCTCAAAGCACCAGACACTGTACCAGCAGTCTGGATGAAAATCTCTCCCCTCTGCCCCTGGCCAGTCCGTTCTGGAATGCCTTGTACCTGCTTCCCAGAAAGACACAATCCTCCTCATCTGATTTGTTTTCTTTTCATGGTCATAAGGAGGGGAAGGATGGGGCAGGACAGGAGTAAACAGACACACTCTAGATCCCGAGATAACAACTAATTAGGGAAGGTCATACAAAGAGTTGTAGACAAAAGTTTTGTAGACTCCTTATTAGATGCTGAGCAGCAGATGCTTTCATTAGAACTTTTTATCTCCGCACCCTCAGTTTTCAGTCTCTAAGGACAGGAAAAATAAACCTTTTTTCCCTCTGGAAACGCCTCCAGATAAATCTGCCGCTCCAGGCAGTTGGCTTATCAGCTGGTGCCTAGAGGCGCCTCTGCTGTGTGTGAACAAAGTAGTCCTTGATTGATTCCAGTGCTGGTTGTGCATGTTTTTGTACTTCTAACTTTACAAACACAGCTAAACTGAATAGCAGAAACAGTACTTGTGATTTGGGTTTTGTAGTGGAAGTGGGCCCTAAGTTTTAGAAAATTTGATAACTTTTATCAAAAATAGAAACATTGCCGCCTTAGCCGGGTCCTTAATATAAGTGCTCTACTTTTCACCAGGCAGTGAGAATTGCCAACGGGCAAGGCATGTTGGGTGATTCATCAGAAAGTAAATTATTAAACATGTGGCCTCTTACTAATCCAACCATCCTGCATGTCATTTGGTATTGGTTGGATGAAATGCAGGTGTGTGTGTGTTGGGGAGGGGGGGGGGGGGGGTCAGGGAGGGGGACTGGGTTGGATGGTGATATCTTCACACCCCAGTAATCGCCAGTGCCCCAGGTCAAGAAAAACTGGACTCTTCCCAGTTTCAGGTGTCCCAAGAGGATTTAGAGGGAATATTGGGGGAGGAGGACAGTTATGTGGTACCAGATGGTCTCATTCCTGGAAGTGACCAGGTAGCCGCCCCCCCCCCCCCCCCCGCCTGGGTAATTAAGCAAAGAATCTTACAACTGAAACAAGCATGTGGCTGTTGTGGTCAAACTTTATGGTGGGTACACACCATGCAATTTTCACTTCAGATTTAATTCAAACAAGTGATCAGATAGATAAACAGATCTGACATCAATTAAATATAGAAGAAAGCTAGCATCCCCTTGTATGCTATTTTTTCAATGAAATCAGATTTCCAATCATGTTTCTGAATAGCTATAGTTCAAAAATAAATTGAAAGGACATACACACAGAATGATAGCCAGTATTTTGATCGATATTTTTCAGCCTGTACAATCTACTTCTGATTGAGAAAGAGATCAAATTTGAGCTGGGATTGGTCTCAGGCAGTCAGTAGGTTGCATTTTTTTCTTTGTCCAATATGATCATTTTCTAGATTGAAAATAGGATCTAAAGTGAAAACTGCATGGTGTGTACCCCAAATTTAAGATGCACATACATCTATCGACAATGGCGGCTGATTGTCCATCCGATTCGATAATTATTATCGAATCGGATGAAAACCATCCTGTTCAATTGGGTGCACGGTGGTAACGGCAAGCGACATTGGGACAAGCGCCAAACACAATGAAACCCCCGCCGCTGTCCCCCTTATGTCAAATGTGCCCCCGGGTGCTCCAGCAACCATGTACAGTGCATGAATAGGCGGAGGATGGAGCCTGGCGCCAGCGGCGAATGAAGACAGGTAAAGTATAGTGCACCGGGTATGAGAGGCACATTGGACATTAGGGGGCAAAGCGTCAGGCCGATGAGGTGGCAGATGCGGCATCACAAAGCCATGATCAATGAGCACGAAATCGATCGTGAATTGGCCTGCGTTGTATGGCCACCGACAGACCTCTTCTCAGGGAGAAATGTGTGTCTTGGTCGAATCTGCCCATCATCGCTAGATGTATGGCTACCTTTAGTCATAGCATCAGATCTGCTTACTCATTCGAGGTCTGTGGCTTAAAGTATTAGAGACAGAGGACCAGCAGGACTGCCTAACAACTGATATTCTTTAAAAGGAAATAACAATTGATGCCTTCACATCCCTCTCACTACAGAAACCTACATTTTAGGTCATAGGTCAACAGGATTCTGAGATTATACTTAGCCTGGAACCTTTTGTGATTGAATCCTAGTAGATATTCACTATACATCTCCTTGCTACAGATATCTGGTTTTGCCAGTGTACTTAACAGTCCTTAAAGCAAGCTTTTTCTGTGCCATATGTATAAATGTTGCAGTGCTGGAAAATTACAAAGAGCTGCTTTGAGATCAAACTTAAGGGCTCTTGGGTCTGTGCTCTGCAATTTTCATGTGATGTGATTTTTATATACAGGATACAATAACAGCTATTTTGTTGGGTCTCTTTAGAGTAAAATTATAGCGGAAACGCAAATTGCCCCTATAAGAGAATGCTCTTTGTTGTAATCCCACATGTAGTCCTAGCACACAAAACCACTATGTATATGATCCTTAGGAGGAATACAGCTTCTCTTTGAATGTATTAGATAAGACTCCCATGTCACCAATTTTTATTAGGTTCGGTTTAATCTTCACAAGAAAAGGTCTTATAATTCAGCATATTCATTTCCCAACAGCACCGTCTTTCATAAAGTTATTTGTACTTGTAATAGATCCCTCTGTCCACTTCCTATTGGCTGTGTCAATATATCACGAAAGGTATTTGCATAGTTCTGCTAATGATAAACAAGTATATCATTTTTATTATGCAAAGAAACAAAATTGATTCATTCCTCCTCAAGTAAGGTATATTTCACAGAACAGAACAAACTCTACTGTTGTCAGGTTGCAGCTTTCTGACATTTATGAGTATCCACAAGAGAGGATATTGAGGAGCACAGAGTTTAATAATTTATTTGATCTCTCGTCACATGGCACGTCAGAGCATACAGTGTGAACTGTGAAATGTGTTCTAAAGCTAAGTGTACATGGCCATCAGATCCAGGCGTAAGATCCAAGGAGGGATAAAACATTAGGGGGACAGCAGCTGGAGGAGGTGAGGCGGCGTCACAATGCTGATTCTCGCAAGATTTTGTGCTGAAATTGATTGGGAATTGGCCTGCAGCTTATATCTTAATTATTAGATAGGTAGTTTAATACATAATTTTTATAGCTCACAGACACAATTTTAAAGGTGCTTTTCTTGTTTTTTGTATATTTGTGACATACTGTTTTTAACAGCAGGGTGTGACCGTGGAGGTAGTCTGGCACACCTGCGACTGTCCCATTACCCATACAGTGTGCCTAGTCTGAAAAGAGAGATATTTATTCATTTATTAATCAATTCATTATTTATTTGGATATTAATGGTTTGTTTGGGGACTAATATCCTATACTTGAGCTACCATCAGTATGTGCTCATTATACATATTTCATCATTCTGGGAATGTAATGTGTAAATGCATACATCTCTATATATATTTGCTTCCCTAGCTATTTCTATGCACATACCCATTGAGATACGTGGATGTGCATTATCATTTGCACAAATTTACTGTGTCCGAATATATTGCATTCAAATCTATTGTAGATTTACTAGCTCTTTTATTTGAGTGACCATTTATCATAATTATTTGTTTAAATCCCCCTGAAAACCAGTTCATAGCAATTTTACTAACTATATATCAGCTACTTATTGATTGCATAGATTTGTATGCATCCATTGTATGCTCATGTTTTATTGTCGCATTAATTTTTCTACTTACAATTTTTGTTTTTTATTTATATATTATATACGTATTTATTAACCTATATGTTTGTTATAATGCTAAACTGTAGCACTAAGCGTCTTACTTGATGGTTATAGGCACTTTATTTGGCCTGAAGAAGTGGGCAAGATCCCACGAAACGTGTTGCCTGTGCTTTTTTTTTTACTAATAAATATCCATTCCTATATGGGTGTGTCATCATTGAGGTAAGCCACCTCATTTATTTATATTTTAGTTGCTTTTAATGTATTTTTGTAATGATCTGCTCTGCTGTCTGCACAGGCAGACAGCTTTTTGACCATTTTGTAGCTCTGAGCGTTGCAGGTCTCTGGAAAGGAGACCTGTCTTCACTCTGCAACTTTCTGAGCTGCTGTTCTGGTGAGGAATTTGCATCCACTTGGCATGCAAATTGCTTAGCTGCTTCCTTTGATGGCTTGCAGTAGAAATACCATTTTCTCCCAGAATCCCTTGCTGGTCATGATGGTTTGTTCCTGCTAACTTGCCTGGAAGTCTCAGCCCTCTGCTCATAGTAGGCTATTATTGCTAGCTTAGAGTAGTTACCCTTTGGGAGTGCTCCTTGCACTCCTATTTAGCGTAGTCAGGTTGTATTATCTGTTTTGCCTTGTGCTGTCTATCTGTTGTGATTGTCTTGTCGCCAGCGGCGGTCGACAGGAAATCGTTCTGTCTGTTGGGATCGCATTCGCCCTAGCGGTAGTGGCGGTGGTTCCTTCTGTTTTCTGTCTTAGGGGTGCAAGCCTGAGCAGCGGTTGCTACTGGTTGCGCCATCTGTCTGTCTGTCTGGATCGCATCCGCCATAGCGATGGTTCCTTCTGTACTCTGTCTGGTAGTGTAGGCCAAAGCTGCGGTTGCTACTGGTTACTCCTTCTGTCTGTCTTGTCTGGAATGAACGCTTGCTGTAGGCTCAGTGAGGTAACCATTTATCAAGCGTTCGCGTTCTCTATTCTTTTGCGTGTTTTATTGGTTAGTTAGGGTTGGCGTGTTTTGTCTCTGTTGCGCTTTTTGTGCGGAGACCGCGCCATTAGCGTGCTTTGTCGCTGTTACGCTTTTCGTGCGGCGACTGCGCTTAGCGAGTGCGTTTGTTATTTTCCTTGGCGTTCTGATCATTGTTATTTGCTGTGTCTTTCTTGCTACACTGGTGCTCTGTCTTACTCGGTCTTGTGTCACTGTTGGCAATCGCCACTCTTGTGATTGCATTCCCACTTGTTTTCTGCTGTTGTGTCTTCACCGTCACCGGGTGGCGACTAGATTGGTGGACACATACATTCTGTCTCTGTGCTCACTCTCTCTCTCCAAGGGCTATCTTGCCCAGTATAAGCTTCAAATCATACAATTCCCATCTGACATCTGTGGCAGTGCAGAGGGTTGGTTCCTCTGCACTCCACAGCTCCATCTGCCGGTGGGAATTTCCCTCTACAGGTGCATTGCACCAAAGCTGGGTTCTGTCGTTTTATACGCTTGTGGAGGACTTCCGCAGTGCCAGCGCACATCTTGTGCGCTGACCACGGAAATAATTCCCCAATCGATACAATTTTATTCACCTTGGGCGCCTCTTTACCCCTTTTTTACTCTGTCTCACCCCATCCGTGGGGTGCTCCTACACCTGACCACTGTTGGTCTCTGACACTACCTAGTTTGCCAGTGTGTAAGAGTTTTTTTCAAGAGAGTGACCTTCAGCAGGTCTCCTGGTACCCCGAGTGGAGTCGGGCTTGTTCATCTCCACCTGCCTGCATTGGTCGGTTGCCCTTCTGCAACCCACCTTTGTGAGTACTATTTTAACACCATTTAATTTATTCATCAATCTCTGTGACGTACTGCACCATCTGGACTCCCGTTGTCTCTGTATTTCTTTCCATAGGGTGCATATACTCACCCTCAACCTTCTTGTATCTCACTGTTTCTTGTTTGTTTAAGGTTTTACTGCAGGAAAGTTCATTACATCTGCTCTGTTTCATAGTTTAAAATACAGAGTTTGTGCAAACTGCAAATAATAGAGAATGATACAATGTTATAAAAATAAAGCTATATAACTGAAAATAAAAATATGAGAATCTTTCCTTTGTTACTAATGATATATTATTTATCTGTACTACACATACAATTCATTATATCATAAGTTTGTTCGTTTTTTTTTTTTGCTTCAGTGTCATTTTAAGTTTATAATAAAACGTGTCAGTCAGTCACATGTCATTACAGAACATGGTTTTCTGGTGTCTTGTTTCGCTGAAATAGAATTATATTAGAACTCTTCGGAAGATGACTCTGTTACACACAACATGATATTAAGTTGTTCTTCCAAGCAGATAATGTAAATTATTGATCAGACCTCTGTAATTTAGATTTCCATTTAAATGTGACAACTATGTCAAAGCGGACCCATGCATTGACTTTTATTGCAAATATTTACAGACTTAATTCTTAAATGATCACCCTCTACCTAAGTACCTAAGCAGTTAGTTAATTGGGTCTAGACAAAGGTCTGTTCTTTCACCCAGATTTAGTGAAAGTTCATTGATTGATTTTCTGTTCCATATGAACCTACTCATTTATTTTCCAGGGCTACAATGAGCAGCTTAGGTTTTTCTTATTCTGTACTCAGACAGATTTAGCCCTGGAGCCAGCTAGAACTAACTAACTAACTAACCCTACAAGAGTAACGTAAGACAAGGCAATAATTAAGAATAACAATTTCATCCAATTCTTTCACAGTCACAGCTGACTGCTTCTGTCATTAACACTGCCAGATCTGCTGCCATCTTCTTGGATCTTTTTGCCGGCTTTGAACGGTTGGCTTCTTGGCCAAGTCCAAGACTCTTTTCATGCTGAGCATCAAACGGCCTGGAAATCTCTTAGCATGTATATTGTTTTATTTAATTATTCCAATTCATTTCAAGAGTTCAGGGAGAAGAAAACACAGCCTTTTGATCCCATGGCAGTGTAAGATTAGTCTTGACAATAATTCAAGCCTTGAAAATGACAAGTTCTTAATTCACACATCAGCCTTGAATGCTGTAACATTTCTCTATGTACGTATTAATTCAATACTCTAGGCGCATACAATTCATAAGGGGGAACGCCAATTTGATTTCCTTTTCTAACGATAGAGTGAACAACAAACGTTTGCCTTCTTAAAACAGAAAAGGCTTGATTCACTAAGACAAATAGCATGCCTTATCAAAGTTAGCACGCCTTATCAAACTGAACGCGCCTTATCAGAGTAGCATAGAACTTATGCCTGCTAATTGGCAATGATGAGAGCTCCACTTGTCCTGCTCTGAGCCCCTGCGGGTTCGTAGCGCTCGCTATGCTACTCTGATAAGGTGTGCTAACTTTGATAAGGCATGATATTTGTCTTAGTGAATCAAGCACAAAGTCTTTGCAATAATTCAGGTTGGAGTGAGCTCTGAGATGTCTCACAGTGCATCACTGCTGAATATGCAAATCTCCCCTTTGTCGTCCCTGTAAGCGAAACACACCTTCAGATTGGCTGGAATGCAATGATACGTCAGCTTGTTAAATGTACAGAGCCATAATAATCCAACATGCATATAGACTGTTTCGGATTGGTTGATCCTCATCAGTGCATGGCATGGATTAATGTGGCTCTATGGAGTAGGACTTGAACCCAGCGTTACAGAGTACCCAGCAAGGCCATGGATGATTTGCATATTCAGCAGTGATGCACTGGTAGACATCTTAGAGCTCACTCCAATCTGAATTACTGCAAATACTTTCTGTTTTAAGCAAGGAAACTTTTGTTTTCCATAGCACTTTAGTAAGAGGGCTTTTTGGTCCACTGTAGCCCCTTACACACTCCTAGGAGTTCTGGTTCACCATGGGTTTGCTGGGTACTCGGTAACTAATTATACAGTACAGCTGGTATTTTGTGTAGGTCAAGCTCAGGGCCGGCCCTAGACTTATTACCGCCTGAGGCAAAATTTAAAAAAATCGCCGCCCCCCGCCCGTGGGTGGGGGGGCCACCGAGCTGGAGGGGTAGCGGGCAGGAAGGGGGTATTGGGCCTAGCGGTGGGTCCCCCGATCTGCACTCCCCTCCAGCTGTAAATAGTTAAGTACCTGTAACGATCGGTATCAGCACGCAGAGAGAATCTGATTATTGGTGATCTGCTAGAGTCACCAGTAATGCAGATATACACCAGATTATGAATGATCTGCAGAATCACTAATAATCCAGGTATGTCTAACCTCTGGACACCTGAGGAATGAGTGTACAGTGTAACAGTAACACTTTGAGAGAGAACCGCCAGAGGAACTGGAGGCAGGAAGAAGAAGGGAGTTCACCCCAGACTGTGGGTGAATCCCTTAGGCCAAAGGCTCCCTAGGAGAGGGGCCTAGGCCTGGTTGCAGGAAGCCCTGCTCCTAATAAGAACTGATTCGCCCTGACTGGATGTGAGATCCTATCTCTCTACACCCTAGTGGTGGGCTAAGGAAGTACAGGTACACAGTGCTAGTCTTGGGTGTGAGGTCCGTAGTCACGACACCCAGGAACTAGTCTATTACATAACATAGCATTGACACAGTTTCCTAAGCTTGGGTGTGAGGTCCATAGTCACAACACTCTGGAACTAGTCTATAGCATAACATAGCATTGAGACAGTTTCCTAAGCTCGGGTGTGAGGTCCGTAGTCACAACACCCTGGAACTAGTCTACAGCATAACATAGCATTGAGACAGTTTCCTAAGCTTGGGTGTGAGGTCCGTAGTCACGACACCCTAGAACTAGTCTATAGCATAACATAGCATTGAGACAGTTTCCTAAGCTTGAGTGTGAGGTCCATAGTCACAACACCCTGGAACTAGTCTATAGCATAACATAGCATTCATACAGTTTCCTAAGCTCGGGTGTGAGGTCCGTAGTCACAACACCCTGGAACTAGTCTATAGCATAACATAGCATTGAGACAGTTTCCTAAGCTTGGGTGTGAGGTCCATAGTCACAACACCCTGGAACTAGTCTATAGCATAACATAGCATAACATGAGAAGGTAATCTAGCTCAGTGTGAATTCCCAGGTCCTTCCTGGTTCAAACACACTGTTGGATCTGACTGAGGTCTGTGTGCTAACACATGATGCATTTGCAACAGCAGACAATGTGAGACTGAGGGACAAGTGGTTATATAGTGCAGCGCTGGCCAGCGCCGCCCAGTCCCTTCCAGCCAATCCGCGTACATCCTTGGATCAGCTGACCAAGGAAGTCAGCTGATCCCTCTCTGCTTCCCATAAAGCTTCTGTCTTGCCGCGCACGCGCGTGTATTCCTCAGCCTATGTGCACAGGAAGGCTGTAACACATCAGACACATGCCGCCACGCGTAAACCGCCGGACTGGGCGCGGAAGCGGCCGCCACGCCGTCAGAGCACGCGGCGGCCATTCCGCAATCCTTCACAGTACCAGTGTGTAGATGAGAGGCAACGGGCAGGGATCACTCACCTTTTCCGCGTTCCAAAGTGCGCTCCACTGACGTCACTTCCTGCAACACCGTCCACTTACAATACAGTGGGTGGCATTGCAGGAAGTGACGTCAGTGGAGCGTTCGCTGGAACGCAGAAGAGGTGAGTGATCCCCGCCCGTTGCCTCTTAATCTACACACTGGTACTTAACTATTTACAGCTGGTAGGGAGCGCAGATCAGCGAACCCAGGCGAGGGAGGGGGGGTCCGACCCCCCTCCCCACCGCTAGGCCCAATACCCCCTTTCTGCCCGCTACTCCTCCAGCTCAGCGGGCGGCCCCCACCCACGGACAGGCGGGTGCCACCCCCCCCCCAGATGTGCTGCCTGAGGCAAATGTTTCACCCCACCTCATGAGCGGGCCGGCCCTGGTCAAGCTTTTGCAGCAAACTGCTTCTTCAGTTGACACTATTTTTTTTTCAGTCATTTAAGGTCAACTTTTGTAAATCAAAATAAAAATTGAATATGCATATTTATAAGAATTACCTTTCTCCCAAAGTAAAATGCACTATACATTTTTTTAACCCATGTTGCTGGACTAGGCCATCACTTCATGGAGGAGACTCAGTATTTTCTTTTTGCTTTATTGGACAAAACTGGTTCATATTTAAACAAGACAAAAGACCAGGGGCCATATGCAATTTAAGGTGATAAGAAGCTCAAATCATGCAAGCTTCTTATCACCTCAATGTTCGGGATTTACCGCCAAAATCAATCCAGTTTCACCTGAGCGATGTTGTAGCATTAAAAACAAAACTCAGGCAAATACTAGGTATTCGTGCTGAGCAATGCGGAGTGAGGAATTTGTGCCATGAAACTTTCTTTCAGCACCACGGCACTGCTGCCTCACCCCTACTCCGGGAGATGTGCATGCACCTGTTGATAGAGACAGCTGCTGTTACGCGTCATTTGAATCAGGATGATTCTCATTGGTCCACCTACTGGATGAATGGGGGGGCCCCGGCTGGAAACTCTGGACATTCAAAGTTGCTTTTGCTAGGGCACCCAGTGAGAGGAGGATATTGTCAACAGCGGTGGAGGTCACGGCAGGTTCCACGGGCAGCAGTGAATGGTGGGCGATCGGCAGGAGCAGTGATGGTATTTTTTTATTTCTTTTTTTTATTTAACTATTATATAGGTCAAAAAGTGAAAACTGATTCCCCTTACCTAATTAAATCCTGGGCAACTGGAACTTTCTTAATAAAGGAGGCCCTCAAATAGAGATGGCCTAAACTGTTCTCCTCCGAACAGTATTAGGCAAACTTCCGCTGTTCGCATTTGTGGCGAACAGCAAACATTTGGCGTGTTCGACCCACCCTCTATACATCATCATTGAGCTAAACTTTGACCCCTTACCTCACAGTCAGTAGACACATGGCAGCCAATCAGCTAGCACCCCCTCCTGGACCCCCCACCCCCCTATTAAAAAGCAGTTGTGGTGGCCATATTGGATTCATTCTCTAGTTACAGTGATAGTAAAAGCAGGGTCAGACTTACTGTAGATAGTTAGGGAAAGCATTAGCTGGGTCTGTGTTCTTGTTCCTCACTGACTACTTGCTGAAAGCACCCCAAATAGCCCTTTCGAGGGCTAATACATCAGTCTCCTGTGTTGTTGTGTTGTTGTGTTGTTGTTGTTGTTGTGTGTGTGTGTGTGTGTGTGTGTGTGTGTGTGTGTGTGTGTGTGTGTGTGTGTGTGTGTGTGTGTGTGTGTGTGTGAAATGCCACAGCCCACTTAGACCCATACCTGTGCACACCACTGCTATTTGTTGCCTCATTAAGTTGCAGGCACAGGATACCACTCCAGTGCATTATTTTTTTACTGTATTCTTATACTACTATTGCATTTCTGTGTGTGTCACAGCCCACTGACACCCAGAGCTGTGCACACTACTTCTATTGGTGTTATATAAATCAATAATAATAATTATAATAATAATAATAATGTGACCACATTAAGTTGCAGGCACAGAGTCCCACTCAAGTGTATTATTTGTAGGAATGTAATGTGATTTCTGCCCTTTAGCAATTAAAACACGACTGCGTCAACTCCGTAATTATGATAAGACTTTTGGCATGGATCCCCATCCGGCATGTCACAGTCCAGGTGTTAGACCCCTTGAAACAACTTTTCCATAACTTTTGTGGCCAGAAACAGTTTTTGTAGGTTTTAAAAGTCACCTGCCCATTGAAGTCTATGGCGGTTTGCCAGATTCGCCTGTTCGCGAACATTTGCGGAAGTTCATGTTCGCTGTTTTCGAACCCAAAATTTGATATTCGTGACATCTCTACTCCCAGATGCCAAAAACAGCCCACAGGACATAGGTGATAGGACTTTTAACCTGCTCAGAGCAGAGATTTTATAATGGGAAAAAAGCAACTAAACGACTTATAAATAAATATTGTAAAAAATAAGCAATTTCATTAGGTTATATTTAACGAAGTTCCTCTTTAAATGTCACAAATAAATACTTTTTAATAACAATAATTATCTAATCGTGTATGCTTCTTGCTAAAATGACATAAATTCTTTGCAGGTCTTTTTTCGGAGTATCGTGCATTTCAGCAAATGCATCTCAAGCTGCAATTATTGTTGTTAAGTTCTGCTTATTGCAAAGAGGAGACCTCGTTCTGTTCGCAAATGCTCAAAGGTGTAAGTATATAAAAATAAGGCAGCTTGGAAATGTTCACAATAAATGTGTGCGCTCATCTGGTGCAATTGACCTGCCTTTTTCCTAAAGCTGTAATCATAAACTGTTACAGGACACAAGCCAAACTCTCTTTCACTGCAAGCATAAATCACCGTGTTTGTTGTATTTTCTGGAGAGGTCTCTGAATATCCTCCATTTTCTTGTTTTACTTGTTGTCCCCTGAGCCCAATACTACGATCACTCTCACAAAAGGTCAAGTATAGCTTTGTAAAAGTAATTTAACTTGAACATTGTAAATGTTATACAACCTCACCTTAGCTCACCTTTCTATAAAAAAACGGCTCTTTTTGGACCTGAGCAGCCATTGATTGTTAGATTACGAAGCTGTAATGAAGCATTGATTAATTCCCTAACTGAAAGTTTCCTTCTCATTAATTAAAGTATTACTAACTGAAGAATTTTGAACGTGAAGAACTGTAAATTAGAAGGGACAGTTTGGAGCTGCCACAAACATTCTAGACATGCAAAAGCGACTGCTTTAAGAGGATTTGCGAAAATAAGATGAATGCTAGTTTGCTCGGGAACTGCCTGCGTAGTAAAGCATTACTCACAGCCTCTTCCCATCATACGTTTCTTGACAGGACTTAGTGAAATGAAATGTGACCATTCAGTCCGCCAGTATTTATGTGATTCTGCATAGTTACCAAATTTAAAGCAAACCTGAAGCGAAGATAAACTTATGAGATAATCAATTGTATGTGCAGGACAGCTAAGAAATAGAACATTAGTAGCAAATAAAAGAGTCTCATATTGTTTTCCAGTACAAGAAGAGAGCATCTCTGAGCTATTCGACCTGCTGGGTTGAATACGGTCCTGTTTTCTGAAGTATTGAAACAGCCAAGAAACAGGGAGAGACAGCTTGTGATAAGGTTTTACTGCAGGAAGGTTCAGGGGGCCATTATTTCTGCTTTGTTTTATAGCTTAAACGACTGTGTGGTTTCTAAGCTGTAAATATGACAGAGTGATGCAATGTTATAAAAAAATAGCTTTATAGCTGAAAATAAAAAATATGAAAAAATATGATACTCTTTTCTTTGCCACTTATGTTCTATTTATTATCTGTACTACACATGCAATTCATTATTTCATACGTTTTTTTTCCGCTTCAGGTTTGCTTTAAGCAGGGTGAGGATCTGCTGTTAAAATATTTAATTACTGTTCTTTGAATACTATGTAAAATAACTTTCTCATTGACAGTATACACGTTTTCTGAAAGATAAATCAAATTTCTACTGGAGTGGAGGTGTCATTTTTTTTTCATTTTGAAGTAGCAGATGTTTGGCACATTGGCCTCTATTCTGGTAAATTTTCGAACAAATTGCCTCATGTACAGTAATTTACCTCATGAGGTAATGATGACATTTAGCAATTCTGGTAGGTTTTAGTCATGTTTTACGTCATGCAGTACATTATGAGGTAATTTGTGAGGTAATTTGCACAAATTTTACTGAAAATAGCTTTTGTCATGGAAATTAGAGGGCATGTTGGCACATCATTTACCGATCAGTTTAAGACCTGCCTGTACCTGGAGGTAAAGTCAATTTGTATGCATTTTGCAGTTTTAAGTGGAGTTCCTATTGCTGTTTTAGTAGGGTTCCTATTTAGGTTGTGTAATAGAAAATAATAAGATAGTAGATATACAACTCCAAATATGTACTGAATTATTTTTTCATAGGGGATGCCTATAAATATACTTTTCATAGGTTGCTACATAATCAAATACACCTTCCCCCCCTCAAAAAAAAAATCTTCCAAAGACTATGCCAACTTATGGAGGACAATTAAAGACTACTATTATTTATTTACTGCAAGCTTACCACTGAAATACTGTACGTTTACCACACTTTATGCATTTACCCAACGTTTTGCTGCATGTTCGGAAATACAGAAAAATCTTTCAGAATTGCTAAAAAAAAAAAGAGGAAAATACTGCATGAGGTATTTTACCTACAAAAAATGTTTACCTCACATAGCTACCAGAATTGAGGCCAATTTCTGCTGTCATTTATTCCATATTGCTTGCATGGAAGCTGCCACCCTTGCAGATGATGTCAGCACTGTGCCCTGCCTAGAGATAAATCTTAGCTTTCAGTCCCTCCTGCTCTGCTGCATTCAGCGGGTCCTAAAAGCTGACATTACTAGTTTATCCGTCTTTATTTTGTGTACACAAGGAGTAATAATAAAAACTAAATAGTAATTTCTGTACATGAAATGGAATACAGTAAGTGTGGGCCTAAATGTACTCAGTCTGCTGTTATAGTTCTGTAAGTACTATACATTTAAAGAGAGCCCGAAGTGGATGCTAACACAAAACAATAGATACTTACCTATGAAGAAGAACCCTTTTGGTCCTCCAGGGTGTCCTCCTTGAGACACTTCCTCTGCCTGGAACCCTCTGGAAGTTCACAGCTGTGCTTCTAGGTGCACGAGTGTGGCCATGATGCACCTGCATGAGTAGTTTATGGACGAGTGGCTCCAGGTAACTACGCAGGCACGGCATACTTGTACACAGTGAGGCGTTTGGCCTGATAACATATCCAACATTCTGTTGTCCAAGCATAGCAACAGTGGGGGCAAGGAGGACACAGGAAGTCTCTGAAGGATCCAGAAGCTTCACTCTTTGTAGGTAAGTATCTATATCTTTTTAGTTAGCATCAGGTACACATTAAGAAAACCAGCGAACATGGAGCATGTTCAAACTAAAAACAAATTATTCAGTTTATCTTTGATTTGGGAGATCCACTTTGGGCTGAGTAACTAGCGCCTACAGTTGAAGATAGAAAGTGGAGGAGGAGGCTCCAATGAAAATAATGCATAACATAAGTACAAACAAAGAGCAAATAACAGCACAATATATGGTAGAGGTAATAGAATAGGTTAGGGTTATATCGCTGTCTCATCACCCTCTTACTAAAAGGTCAACTCAATAGTCACCCCAACCCACTGAGTTGGTTAAAGGGGTAGCTACACACCCCCTGCCTAATTCCATGACCCAAAGATGGCAACACATGGTACAATAAAATTTACACTACTTTTTTTAAATACAAAATAATTGTTTGAATAGAAAAACTGATGATCATTTTTTTCATAGAATAGAATGGTGTAGAATAGATTGAATATTTCTTGTTCTATACACCCAAGCAATGTTTTCCCAGTTTTCTATTCTTTTTTTATAATTAGGGAAGAATTGAACACTTGTGAGTCAGATTTTTCAAAAGTTACAATCAATCAAAAAATCAATTGTCATTTTCAAATAAAAAAATATAGAAAACGGTATTGTGTGTGGCCACCTTAAAAGGAACCTAAATTAACTTTAAAAAAAACAGTTTCACTTATGTGGGGCTTCTACCAGCTTCCAACATCCATTCTGTGCCCGCGTTGGTACTCAACGATTCTCCAGTCCCCCACCGCGGCGAAGTTTCATTTTTGCCGACTTGCAAGCCGATGTCCACTGCGCCTCCGAGAAAATCTGTACTCTCTACTGCATCTTTGTAGGACATTGCCGGTGACGAGAGCACAAACGAGGTTGTGCGCAGCCAATGCCGCGCAGGTGCAGTATCCATTGACTGACTAAGTCAGGAGAAAATGAAACAGAGCCATGGTGGGGGACCAGAGGATCGTTGAGCACTGGTGCAGGCACAGGACGGCTGCAGGAGGGTAAGTGAAACTCTTCTTTCATTTTAATTAGTTTACGTTCCCTTTAACACAGCTGCCTAGCTGATCTTCTTTCACTAGCTCTGTTCCTTTCCCTTCTTCTTCTCACGAAGTTTTGCTTTAGAGTGAAAAATATTTACAAAAAAGTGACCGGTGCACTTTAGTGAGTTACCGAGATTATATATATATTTTCAGGACCCGTGTAAGAATGCGGGATGATCTTTCAGTAATGGCTAAGAGTGCAGGCTTGCCTACAGGTAGACAGCAGTACATTACAGTGACAGTCAATTTACATTTGTATTATTTTAAATCACTCTGAAGATCTGATATATGAGATTTTTTTCCAATTCTTTTTTTAACAAGGAGAAAGTTCCCTATTAATCTTCCTATGTAAATGATTTTGCTGCAGATGAAACAGCACCGGCTAGCTCCAGTACAGAGTGAATTGTTCACAGTAGGGCCATCTTTAGTAGCTTGGATTTCAATTTCCGCCATCAAAAAATACAATGAACTGAGATATAATGGCATGTGAAAGCTTGGCGTCACATTGAAAGAGAGCCTTCAATTTTTCACTCATTTACATTTTTCCTACTGTTTTGTGTGAGCCTCTGGCCTGGTGGCAGCTCACGGCAATTCTTCGAGAGGGGAAAATTGGAAGCACAGCTTTTAGATCTGCATTATGAACTAGGCCTAACAGCACCATAAAATAGAGTGTTACGTTCCACTGTGTCACTGTATGCTAGGATAATGCTACTTTACCTATAGAAGAGGTAGTTAGAGATGCAGAGCATAGTGCAGTTACCAACTTTTCTGCTTTGTAATGGGTGCTGCAGAGACAGGTATGGTCAGCTGAGATCAGTAAACATGCATGTGTTGTCTTATGATACCTATGTACAGGGGAAAGGAGAGAAAAATTTAAAGTGGACCTGAACTCAAAATCCTTCTTTGCGCTAAAAGATACACAACAGCTTAATAACCACAAAAAACATTTCTTTGTTACAGCTGATACAAATGCTAAAGTACATCTGTACTGTTTTTACTTCCTGATTAATGGAAGCAGACATATTGCTTACAGCCTGTACTTTCAAATGTGCTTATCTGCTTATCTGCCATAGGCAGTCATGTCAATTATTCCATCAGATTCACACCATCTAAAATACTTTTATTTAGCAATCTTCTTTAAAACGTTACAACATGTTAAAAGTCCACATGTGGGTTGCACCATACGATGACGCACAGGCGTTTCGGGCCGTCCTCGGTCCTTTATCAAATCATGACAGACCCACATTAACATCACATTGCTAAACTCACTTATATAAATCCCAAGAGAGGACCACATAGAGAACTACTACTTAGCATATATACATATTCATCAAATGTGAATGCACCAATCAGAAAACAGATCATATGCAATGGTACTAAAATCCCCAAAGACAGTGTTAATCTCCCAAGAGTTCATGTGTGCCATAAATCTATAAAATGGACACTCACCAATAACCTTCCTCTTGTACAAAATACTAGGGAAAGATAGTTATTATAAGGCTCAGCGTGTCCACGTAAGAACATCTATACCTTACCGGCACATACCAATCAGAATTCAGCCTACAAAGTCCGTCTGAGGACTAATCTTATGTATGGCCAATCAGGAGAAGGTATCCGCAATCCCCGCATCCACATTGGAGAGGCCAAAATAGGCAATCTCCAACACCGGCCAATACACATACCTACGTCATATCGTGTGCAGGGACCAATAGTAAATGCGCCGACAGCGTCCGCCGCAGCTGCAGTCTAGGGAGAGAAGCACGTGACAAGTCACGCGCTCCTCCTCACCAATGCGTGAAGCCCGGACGGCGTCCGCTCAAAGACTCGCAGCGAGGAGCATCATCACATCACGTGCTCCCGCCCGGCCAATCAGTACATTGCCGACAGCGTCCACCCTAAAGCACCCATTGGTGCAGTGTAAACAAAGCGTCCCGCCCGGCCAATCAGTACATCGCCGACAGCGTCCGCCCTAAAGCACCCAATGGTGCAGTGTAAACAGAGCGTCCCTAGATACGTAAAAAACAAAACAAAGCTTACGCGTCAATATGTAAGATGGTGCGAATCTGATGGAGTAATTGACAGACAACTTGTGACTCCAGAGGCGATTGCAGCACATCAAATTACCATCAGTGCAGTGACAATTACGAATTTATAGGCAGTCATGTGACACGGGGAGATCAAATTACAACTAGTGATTAGACACAAATAAGGGGGAATTACACAGGCTAAACTCTTTAAATACATACAGGGTGAATTTCGAGTACATTTGAAATCGGCGCCGGTAGACTTGGGTGCAGGATACAGCCGGTATATGGCTGATCCTGCTTCTGCACAAGTCCGGGCCGATTTAATTACTATTCCCCCTCCAGGCCGCCATGGATAGTGGGGAAATGAAATAATTTGGCTTCCAGCGATTGCTGGAGGCCGAATTATTATGTTTTTAAGCAACCTCAGCTCCATCTTCTGACGGAGCCAACGTTACTCACTGAACGCTGCAATAGGAATGATTCCTATTGTAGTCTATGAAGGCGCCGGCTGCGCCCAAATCTAGCAGCGCTGAAAAGCACTGCTCCGTGCATTTCTGTTATGTTTTCTTTGTGTCCTTTGTAAGAGTTCAGGTCCACTTTAATGTACTTTTATAAAATGCTGAAAATATTTTTCATACCTTGTTAACTTCATTAAAATGCTATTTTTTTTAATGAAAACTGTATACAATAGCTATACTTATTCTTACTTTTACTATTCTCAAACTTGCCCATACCCACCCATGTCTGTACTAGTACCCCCACTGAAACCTATCCTACAACCTGTGCAATGCCCAACAGACAAAAATGTGTTAGTACATTTATATTTTTACATGTTCACGTGAAGTTGGCAACTGAAATTGATGTATATGAAATATTTAAAATAATTTGAAATATATAAATTAATTTTTACAAAAATGTGAAAAAAGGCATATGCCACAGTCACTTTGATAGTGATTTGCTAAATGAGACATGCAATGGTGGATCACAGAGTTTTTTGTTTTGTTTTGTTTAGAGGATAACTGAAGTAAGAGAAATATGGAGGCTGCCATATTTATTTCCTTTTAAGCAATACCAGTTGCCTGGCTATCCTGCTGATCCCCTTCCTCTAATACTTTTAGCCATAGACCCTGAACAAGCATGTAGCAGATCAGGTGTTTCTGACATTATTGTCAGATCTGGCAAGATTAGCCGCATGCTTTTTTCTGGTATGATTCAGACACTTCTGCAGCCAAATAGATCAGCAGGACTGCCAGTCAACTGGTATTGTTTAAATGGAAAATAAAAATTTGGCAGCCTCCATTTCCCTCTCACTACAGTTGTCCTTAAAACATGTATTTATGTGATAGGAATTATTTTTTTATATAAATGTCCTTCTACCTGATTGGATGTTTAAAGTGATTACATTACAAAGAATACAAAGAGTGCACTACTGTATATTGCACTCCTCCTATGTTTCTAAAAATTATTCTGTAAAATTCCCCAATAAGAATAACAGACTAATTGACTTTGAATGGTAATATTGTAAAATCATAGTTCAGGTTGTGGCAATTCATGGACAAAAGAGAGCGGAGGAAATGCAGATGGTTTCAGTTTTATTTTGCAAGAATAAAACATATGAAAAGCAAAATGGGATTGTTCACATCGCTTCTCCTAAAAAGTTTAAGTGATTACAAGAATGGCACAGCCCATAATCAAGATCCTTGTCACCATGGTGATCTGAGGTGCCGATACGTCTTACGTAAATTTGGAAACTCAAGTGTTCTGATTAGATTAAATGAAAACTGTGCAGTACCCAGTTATTGGTTAGCAAGCTGCTCTTGTAAACTCTTAGGGCTTGTTTCCACTGTTGCGACGCGATTTCGGCCGCATTCCGACGCTTGTAAAAATGCATGCGGATGCGTTTCCACATGCGTTTTTACCCGCAATTTCGCCTGCGATTTCGCATGGCAGGGTGCCATGCGAAATTAACCATGACACTGCCAGGGCTAAATAAAATTGAAAAAGGTGCGAAATCGCACGCGAAATCGCGGGTAAAAACGCATGTAACAAACGCATGCGTTTTTACTATTAAATACATTAGCGGCGATTCGCACGGATTCCCGACGCAGGCGAAATCGTTGGCTCTTTTGTGCGTTTTTTTCACGCTGAAAAAAACGCACCTCAACAACGCTACAGTGGAAACAGGCCCATCCACTTGTATTACATGTGCGGATCTGCATGCGTTGGACGCATGCAGATTCGCGATAGTGGAAACGAGCCCTTAAGGATGGTATGAGCTCTTGAAATCGGAAAAGTTCCTATTCTCATATTGGAATTTGGCTGTTCCGAGTAAAATCGTAGAAATCAGAATTTTCCGAGGACTATATTCTGTCCTGTCAATAGGAAAATTGGCTTCAGAAACAATAATTTGCATAAAAAAACCATTAAAGTGTACCAAAGACGAATAATAGTTTTATAAATACTGTACCTGGGGCTTCCCCAGCCCCATCAGCACGGATCACTCCCACACCGCTGTCGCTGTGTGCAGTACTATAGAGTACAGTACAGATAGAGCTCACTGCGCATGCTCAGATTGGCCACGACTGGCCAAAGTTACATGACCCGGTAACAGAGCTGGAGAAGGCTGAGGATAGCGGTGTGGGAGCGATCCGTGTGGAGTGGGCTGGAGGAAGCCCCAAGTATGTATAAAACTTTAACTATTATTAATCTCTGGTTTCCTTAAAGGGACACTTAAGCCAGAAAAAAAGAGTTTTACTCACTTGGGGCTTCTACCAGCCCCCTGCAGCAGTCCTGTGCCCTCGCAGCCACTCACTAATCCTCTGGTCCCCTGCTGCCAGCTAGTTTTGTTTTTGCCGACAGGCCCGACAGGACAGGCCATGCGTAGCTTTCTCCGCATTCCTGTACAAAAATACGCGTTGTCGCATTACCAAAGCATAGATATGCAGTAACGCGTATTTTTGTACGCGTTGCGGCCCACAATAGCGCTAATTGCAGTCGGGAATGCGGAGGAAGTTACGCATGGCCAGTCCTGTTGGGCCTGTTGGCAAAAACAAAACTAGCTGGCAGCGAGGGACCAGAGGATTAGTGAGTGGCTGCGAGGGCACAGGACTGCTGCCCCCTGCAGCAGTCCTGGTAGAAGCCCCAGGATGGGTAAAACTCATTTTTTTTCTGGCTTAAGTGTCAACACAATGACTAAGAAAGTGAAAATTGTCTTCTAAAACACGAATTTTCAGCCTATAGTATACAATGTATAAACAGAGCTCAGAACTCGGAATGCAGTACAGTGTACAACCGCAAAGTATCATTTTACCTAGCTTGAAATACATTTTTCCTATGAAACTTTAAAATCAATTTTCTAAAAAACGACTTGGTCCTTTCTAATTTTTTTTCCCATGATCCCAATGATACCCCTAACATACATGGCAAATGGTGACTATAGGATGTACGGGGACTTTGCAATTAAACGTGGAAATCTGCGCCATTGACTTCAATAAAAAATGCCTTCGGAACATGAAAATCAGAACACGGAGTTCGGTATTTGCCTGTGGAACACCAAATTTCATCAAAATCAGAATTCAGCTGTTCCAAGTAGCAACCCTAAGGACCAATACATGCAATGGGCCTGATTCACAAAGCAGTGCAAAGTGTTTGCACACCTGTGAAAAGCCCTTTATCACGCCTAAACTCAGTTTAGGCGTGATAAAAAAAACTTGCGCGCAATTGTGCGGCGTACGGTGCAGTGCACGCGATGCACCCATTAAACCCTATGGGTGCTGCAAGCGCAATTGCGCGATCACGCTCAAAGTTTTGCGTGCGGGACTTTGCGCGCGATCAGCAGCACAAAGCGGTGATAACTCTGCTAGTGCAAAGGTTATCACGCCTAAAGTCTTTTAGGCGTGATAACTGGGTTATCACCGCTTTGTGAATCAGGCGCATTGCATAAGGTGACAGAAGTAACTTGCAGCATACATACACATATGTACTTGCATGTATTTTTTAACCACTTAAGCCCTCGGTCGTTTTCACTTTATGCATCCGAGCAATGTTCACCTCCCATTCATTAGCCTATAACTTTTTCACTACTTATCACAATTAACTGATCTATATCATATTTTCTTCCGCCACCAATTAGGCTTTCTTTGGGTGGTACATTTTGCTAAGAGCTATCTTACTGTAAATGCATTTTAACAGTAAGAATAAGAAAAAAAACTGAAAAAATTCATTATTTCTCAGTTTTCGGCCATTATAGTTTTAAAATAATACATGCCTCCATAATTAAAACCCACGTATTGTATTTGCCCATATGTCCCGGTTATTACACCGTTTAAATTATGTCCCTATCACAATGTATGGCAATATTTTATTTGGAAATAAAAGAGCATTTTTTCCATTTTGCACCATCACTATTTACAAGCTTACAAAAAAAAAAAATTCATCTTTACATAGATATTTAAAAAGTTTAGATCCTTAGGTAAATATTTATGTGTTTTTTTATTAAAAAAAATTCCACGAAGCTGGCACCACCAAATGTAGTAAAATAGCTCTTTATTCAAACGTCATTAAAATGACATTCAGTCAATGATCAAAAATGTAGCAATGGCGACAGCCCGCTGTTTCGAACTTGACGTCCTTTGTCAAGCCATACTGCTATATATAGCAGTATGGCTTGACAAAGGACGTCAAGTCATTTTAATGACGTTTGAATAAAGAGCTATTTTACTACATTTGGTGGTGCCAGCTTCGTGGAATTTTTTGTTACTGGGTCACCTGGTACTGTGACCATGAGCTAAGGCACACAGAGGTCTTCTTGCATGGGTGCTTCTCCATTTTTGTGAATTGTGTTTTTTTATTGTAATGTTTTTTTTTATTATTAAACATTTTATGTGGGTATTTTTGGGAGGGTGAGATGCAAATAGTATTTGTTTTGGGTAAATATATATGTATTTTGATTTTTACATTTAGATGTAGTTTTACTTTTTGGCCACAAGATGGCAACCTTGAGTTTGTTTACATGACGTCACTCTAAGCATATAATGTACGCTTAGAGGGACATAGGAGGCAGAAAAAGCAAAGCCTCCGAGAGAAGCTGTTGCTTTTTCTGCGGGGGAGAGGAATCAGTGATCGGGCACCATGGCCCGATTCATTGATTCCTGGGCTAACGATCCACAGCCGATCACTTGAACATGAGTTATTAACAGTAATTTCTAAAAATTCATGAAACAAATATGTATATATCTTTTCTAAGGAAAAAATGAAAATTTCAGTTTAAAATACAGAAATACAATGTCCAATGTCCTGTTACTCTTGGATACAAAAAATACACTACTTTGACAAGCCTTACCCATATAGCCATAATCAATCCCTACCTTGTCCTCATGAAGGCCAAAACAGCCTCAAACAGCTGTCTGCAGTTTGGATTGTTCAGCTTAGCACATTAAATAAGCCGTAAGTGTGCTGTTTCAATGTGCAACTGATTTACAAGTAATGTTTTGAATATTCTACCCTCTACACTAAAGTGATACATTGTGAGTGTTACTTCACGCTCATGTGGAGATTAAATTTGCAAATACCATCTGTTTTAAGAAGACAAAATTGTGTTTCTCTGACCCTGATCTAAGTCTGTATAAATGTATTTGATTCATCCGTCTGGTGTCTCTTTCCTTTTCTATCTAAAGAGCAGTCTTGACTTGCTTGGGCTTCCCCTCATCTCTATCTCCTAAATCATTACAAGCATTCACAGTCCTTTGAGACAGACAGTCCTCAGCCTTCTAGCATGCTTAACATAAAAAGACAGTGAGGCAATGGCAGCTGCGGAAAAAAAACAACTAGTAGAGATCGGGCATTCTTTCAAATTGGATGTGGGCAATGAAGTACATTAATCAATGATTTAATTTGTGCTAACATTAAACTAGCAGCTGTCAAGCCTGCAAATGTGAATATAATTTTGAAATTCAGAAACTGAACATAAGACAAGCAAGCAAAGGCAATGCTGGACCCTGGCTTAAAGCTCTGAATGAGGCTTATGGCGGAACATAAGAACAAATAATTTGGGGAATTTTGTCTCAATGACTCACTCAATTTTATTTTTTTAAGAGTGATGATAAAGAATTGATGATTGCTATAAAATATTCTGGTTTCATTTTTTTTCACTACTTTATAATATGGTCAGACAACTCTGGAATTTAGTGGTCATAATAAATATAGGTACACGTTTTTCCTCTGCATGCTTTGTAGATCTACTAACACATGGGTTGCCACCAAAATTTGGTTTTAATGCCAATATTATTATCAGTTCCAAAACCAACAGAAAGAAGTGCCATTTTCCACCAGAAAGGGTAACAACAATTTTTATACTTGGTGCTTTAATTACCATCAAATTATACATGTGATTAGTCAGAGATGAGGGGTAATAACCAGGCTTAACTCTCTAAATACATACAGGGTGCTTTTCTCTATGTTTTTCTCTGTCCAGTGCAAGAGTTCAGGTCTACTTTAAGTGGATGTCTAGGTGCACTTTTATGTTTTTTTGGGATGTTTTAGGTTTTGTACAAATAAAGTTTGTTACAATAATTTTTAACCCAGATTTCAGAAATAACCATCTTTGATCACATTAAAGTCCTTTCATAGAGTCTGTTTTTTTCTGATCTATACAAATTTTTATTCAGAGTGTATGGGATATAATGATAAATTTTTTTGTATGTGTAGAAATGCACTCAGTGTTAGGTGGCATGTTGGTGTAGTGGCTAGCACTCTTGCCTTGTAATTTGCATTGTTTAAAGGGAAATTAATATGTCAGCTTCCATATTCCTCTTACTTTAGGTGTACTTTAAGATAGACAAAATGATAAATATAAAAGTGGTAATCTGGCCCCTGAATTTCACTGAGACCAAAGTTAATACATACATTGTTATTTTCACATTAATACCAATTTTCACATTTTTGGTTATGTTTGTTTTATTATATTTTCTGAAAAAATGTATGTATTATTCCTTTGTTTTCATTAAAATTGCATTTGACATAATTATGCTGAAATTCTGAATGCTCTGAATAGACATTATGAGACCCAGGCCTGTAAGCAATTAACTTTCACCTAGGAGAAAACTCAGGAGAAAAAGTGAATTGCTTATGGGTAGTGATGAGCAGAAATTACGCCGATGTGTAATTACGCATCGAAATACGCAATTACACATCATAATTGTAAAGCGTAATTTCAGGGGAACAGTGTAAGAAATTGCGTAGTTAATTGTTCCCATGAATTACGCATGAATTTAAAGAGAAACTCTGGCCAAGAATTGAACTTTATCCCAATCAGTAGCTAATACCCTTTTTACATGAGAAATCTATTCCTTTTCACAAACAGACCATCAGGGGGCGCTGTATGACTGATATTGTTGTAAAACCCCTCCCACAAGAAGCTCTGAGTACCGTGGTACGTCTGGCAGTTTCCTGTCTGTGAACCTTGTTGCATTGTGGGAAATAGCTGTTTACAGCTGTTTCCAACTGCCAAAAAAGCATGCAGCAGCTACAGTACATCACCTGCCAACAGTAAAAATGTCACCATGTGATAAATGTCAGAATGTGAATCAGGGATTTAAAAGATTTACAATGGGCAAACACTGACTAAATCATTTATAAATTATTGTAAAAATGAAGCACTTTTTTTTATTACATTATTTTCACTGGAGTTCCTCTTTAAGCGTAATTTGCGCGTAATTTTGTGCTGACTTTGATGGTTAATAACAAAGCCCCCATACATGCCATTGGTACCAAAATAGCACCACATGCTAAGAAGAATAGTGGGTAAAAGTTACAAAAAGAATTGTTCAAAAAGACTTTGTAGTTTTTGAGAAAATCAAGTTTAAATAAACCAAAAAAATGTTTTTTAAACTGTCATTTTTCTAGGTTTAAAAACCATTTTTCTTTACATTTTTAAAATCCATTTTCTCAAAAACTACAAGGTGTTTTTGAAAAATATTTTTTTTGACTTGTGCCCAATATTCACTGTAACATATGCAGCAATTTTGGTAGTAATAGTATTCATGGGGGCTTTGCTATTCACCATCAAATTTGGCACGAAATAATGCGAAAATTACGTGTAAATTCGTGTGTAATTACGAATGATTACACAAAGTCAATTAAATTACAAATTTGCAATTACGTGTATCGGTATTTGTGAAAATGTAAGCGTAATTTTGCATAATTGTAGTTAGCAGATTACGATCATCACTACTTAAGGGCCCCTGGCCTATATGCAATTTACTTTTTCATCTACGTTTTCGCCTGTTTAAAATAACTTTTCATCACTTTACAATTGAAAAAATGCAAAAAGTAGGTGGAAAAGTGTTGTCAAAATTATTCTGTGGCTTTTCTTTCTTTCTGGTGGCTTAAAAGGCATTTTATTGACCAAGTATAAAAATATCAAATTAGAGAAAACTAAGGAGAAAATGTGAATTGCATATGGTCCTGTCTCTTTAAGTGCTACCTTTATTGTTTGATGGCATCCCTATTTGAAAGTTACGATGGATGGAACTGGCATTGCCTGGAGATAGGACTCGCAACCATGGCTGCTGGATTGGTTTTAGATTTCCATTAAAATATGTAGTTATCATTACCAGTGTGTGTGTTAGGGGTTAACAGACTCAGATGACCCTGTGGCAGGGATAACTGCTGTCAGCCTGCTGCTTCCTAGATTGCTGTCCAGTGAGTTGAAAAAATTCTCTGCATGGAGTGGCTGACAGGATGCCTACATAAACTTCTTATAGAGAAAATAAGTTTTTACTATGCTAAGATAAAAGGTATTTTATGAGTTGTTAAGTTGTGGAATGATATCTTCAGTAAGTTAATAAGATCAATAAAATTTACAGTTATAATTAGATATGGTTAATGCTAATAACTTCAGGTAGCATCCAAATTGAGTGCAATTAATGAAGAGGTTGGAATTAGATCGATCCAATTCCTCATGAAACATAATTCATTAGCTCAGTTCCAAGCTGCATTCAATTTGCATGCAAGAAGCCATTTTAGCATTTCATTGAAAATCTCTAGTTATAACAACTTAAGCTGGCCACTAACTATCCAATCTTTTTCATTCAATCTTACCATTTCTATGTAATGTAAGGTAACTGATTCAATTATCCATTCAGTACATTCACTCAGTGTACCTTTATACTACATAGATTTGGTAAGATTGGATGAAAAAGATTGGATTGTTAGTGGCCACCCTTAAGGCTGGTTTCAGACGGGAAACCCGCATTAGGGGAGTGCTCTGGTGCGACGGTCGCCATGTACCATAATGCTAAAAATAGCCTTCGGAGATTACCGCATTAATGCACAATAATCTTCTTTTGGCTGCAAGCCAAGCAGGAAGTGAACCTCTCTAGTACTTACTTCCTGTGGCCAGAATTTCGAGTTGAGCAGAAGTGTATTAAAAAAAATGCTTCAAATATGCAACACGAACGCTAACTTTTTTTTAAAAAGCTACTTCGCCATAGACTTAAATGACTTCCGATCGCCACATGTCGCCACGCAAGCTGGCCACCAATGTGCAAATGAGAGCACCGCAGAAGTATGAAATGCCCCATAGACTTTCAATGTTGTAGTATTATCCTGCAGCAAAATGGTAACGCAACGCATCAGTGTGAAAGGGACCTGAAGGATAGCCGAAGAGCTTTGAATTTAGTAATTCATCCAATGCTGTGGTGGATAGGAAGTAGGGATAAGCAGTGAATTTGCACTCATCTGTCTAAAGGTGCCCATTAACAGTACAATTTTTCACTAAATGCAATATTTTGATGCAATTTGAATGATGGTAACTAATTGCCAATTGGAAGGTAATTATCGATTATTCACATTTACTGAACAATTCTTTCTTCAAATTCGATCATAAAATGCAACTTTTGGATCGATTTTATCCTATTTTGTAATCGACCAAAGAATCAATCCTTATCGATTGCCTTCATAACCACTTGAGGACCGCCCCCAGCCGATGGGCGGCGGCAAAGTCCGGGCCCAAACGACCGCAATACGCCCATCGGCGGGGGCGGCTGCGTGGGTGGCTATGCGGCGATCGCGTCATTCGTGACGCGATCAGCCGCCGGGGACTGGCTCCGCCCACCGCTCGTAGTAACCCGCCGGCCGTTCGGAAGCGCCGGCGGGTTACTAGCACCCGGATCGCCGCATGGAAATAGTATAATAGGCTTTGTAATGTATACAAAGCCTATTATACTGGCTGCCTCCTGCCCTGGTGGTCCCAGTGTCCGAGGGACCACCAGGGCAGGCTGCAGCCACCCTAGTCTGCACCCAAGCACACTGATTTCCCCCCCCCCTGCCCCCTGATCGCCCACAGCACCCCTCAGACCCCCCCCTGCCCACCCCCCAGACCACTGTTTGCACCCAGTCACCCCCCTAATCACCCATCAATCACTCCCTGTCACTATCTGTCAACGCTATTTTTTTTTTATCCCCCCACTGCCCCCTCCTGATCACCCCCCCACCCCTCAGATTCTCCCCAGACCCCCCCCCCCAGACCCCTCCCCCCGTGTACTGTATGCATCTATCCCACCCTGATCACCTGTCAATCACCTGTCAATCACCCGTCAATCACCCGTCAATCACCAGTCAATCACCCCCTGTCTCTGCTACCCATCAATCAGCCCCTAACCTGCCCCTTGCGGGCAATCTGATCACCCACCCACACCAATAGATCGCCCGCAGATCCGACATCAGATCACCTCCCAAATCCATTGTTTACATCTATTCTCTCCTCTAAACACCCACTAATTACCCATCAATCACATATCAATCACCCCCTATCACCACCTGTCACTGTTACCCATCAGATTAGACCCTAATCTACCCCTTGCGGGCACCCAATCACCCGCCCACACGCTCAGATTGCCCTCAGACCCCCCTTTATCAATTCGCCAGTGCAATATTTACATCTGTTATTCCCTGTAATAACCCACTGATCACCTGTCAATCACCTATCAATCACCCCCTGTCACTGCCACCCATCAATCACCCCCTGTCACTGCCACCCATCAATCAGCCCCTAACCTGCCCCTTGCGGGCAATCTGATCACCCACCCACACCAATAGATCGCCCGCAGATCCGACATCAGATCACCTCCCAAATCCATTGTTTACATCTATTCTCTCCTCCAAACACCCACTAATTACCCATCAATCACCTATCAATCACCACCTGTCACTGTTACCCATCAGATTAGACCCTAATCTACCCCTTGCGGGCACCCAATCACCCGCCCACACGCTCAGATTGCCCTCAGACCCCCCTTTATCAATTCGCCAGTGCAATATTTACATCTGTTATTCCCTGTAATAACCCACTGATCTCCTGTCAATCACCTATCAATCACCCCCTGTCACTGCCACCCATCAATCACCCCCTGTCACTGCCACCCATCAATCAGCCCCTAACCTGCCCCTTGCGGGCAATCTGATCACCCACCCACACCAATAGATCGCCCGCAGATCCGACATCAGATCACCTCCCAAATCCATTGTTTACATCTATTCTCTCCTCTAAACACCCACTAATTACCCATCAATCACCTATCAATTACCCCCTATCACCACCTGTCACTGTTACCCATCAGATTAGACCCTAATCTACCCCTTGCGGGCACCCAATCACCCGCCCACACGCTCAGATTGCCCTCAGACCCCCCTTTATCAATTCGCCAGTGCAATATTTACATCTGTTATTCCCTGTAATAACCCACTGATCTCCTGTCAATCACCTATCAATCACCCCCTGTCACTGCCACCCATCAATCACCCCCTGTCACTGCCACCCATCAATCAGCCCCTAACCTGCCCCTTGCGGGCAATCTGATCACCCACCCACACCAATAGATCGCCCGCAGATCCGACATCAGATCACCTCCCAAGTGCAGTGTTTACATCTCTTCTCTCCTCTAAACACCCACTAATTACCCATCAATCACCCCCTATCACCACCTGTCACGGTTACCCATCAGATTAGACCCTAATCTGCCCCTTGCGGGCACCCAATCACCCGCCCACACCTCAGAACGTCCTCAGACCCCAGCCCTGATCACCTCGCTAGTGCATTGCTTGCATCTATTTCCCCCCTCTAATCACACCTTGAGACACCCATCAATCACCTCCTGTCACCCCCTAGCACACCTACCCATCAGATCAGGCCCTAATTTGCCCCGTGTGGGCTCCTGATCACTCGGCCAAACCCTCAGGTCCCCCTCAGACCCCCTTCCGATCACCTCCCCAGTGCATTGATTGCATCTATTTTCCCCTCTAACCGCCCCCTGAGACACCCATCAATTACCTCCTGTCACCCCCTAGCACTCCTATCCATCAGATCAGGCCCAAAACATCCTATCATCTAAGAGGCCACCCTGCTTATGACCGGTTCCACAAAATTTGCCCCCTCATAGACCACCTGTCATCAAAATTTGCAGATGCTTATACCCCTGATCAGTCATTTTGAGAAATTTGGTTTCCAGACTACTCACAGTTTTGGGCCCATAAAATGCCAGGGCAGTATAGGAACCCCACAAGTGACCCCATTTTAGAAAGAAGACACCCCAAGGTATTCTGTTAGGTGTATGATGAGTTCATAGAAGATTTTATTTTTTGTCACAAGTTAGCGGAAATTGATATGTATTGTTTTTTTTTTCACAAAGTGTCATTTTCCGCTAACTAGTGACAAAAAAAAAATCTTCTATGAACTCACCATACTCCTAACAGAATACCTTGGGGTGTCTTCTTTCTAAAATGGGGTCACTTGTGGGGTTCCTATACTGCCCTGGCATTTAAGGGGCCCTAAACCGTGAGCAGTAGTCTAGAATCCAAAGGCCTCAAAATGACCTGTGAATAGGACGTTAGGCCCCTTAGCGCACCTAGGTTGCAAAAAAGTGTCACACATGTGGTATCGCCGTACTCAGAAGAAGTAGTATATTGTGTTTTGGGGTGTATTTTTACACATACCCATGCTGGGTGGGAGAAATCTCTCTGTAAAAGGACAATTGTGTGTAAAAAAAAATCAAACAATTGTCATTTACAGAGATATTTCTCCCACCCAGCATGGGTATGTGTAAAAATACACCCCAAAACACATTATACTACTTCTCCTGAGTACGGCGGTACCACATGTGTGGCACTTTTTTGCACCCTAAGTGCGCTAAGAGGCCCAAAGTCCAATGAGTACCTTTAGGATTTCACAGGTCATTTTGCGACATTTGGTTTCAAGACTACTCCTCACGGTTTAGGGCCCCTAAAATGCCAGGGCAGTATAGGAACCCCACAAATGACCCCATTTTAGAAAGAAGACACCCCAAGGTATTCCGTTAGGAGTATGGTGAGTTCATAGAAGATTTTATTTTTTGTCATAAGTTAGCGGAAAATGACACTTTGTGAAAAAAAACAATTAAAATCAATTTCCGCTAACTTGTGACAAAAAAAAAAGTCTTCTATGAACTTACCATCCTCCTAACGGAATACCTTGGGGTGTCTTCTCTCTAAAATGGGGTAATTTGTGGGGTTCCTATACTGTCCTGGCATTTTAGGGGCCCTAAACCGCGAGGAGTAGTCTTGAAACGAAATTTCTCAAAATGACCTGTGAAATCCTAAAGGTACTCATTGAACTTTGGGCCCCTTAACGCAGTTAGGGTGCAAAAAAGTGCCACACATGTGGTATCGCCGTACTCAGGAGAAGTAGTATAATGTGTTTTGGGGTGTATTTTTCCACATACCCATGCTGAGTGGCAGAAATATCTCTATAAATAGACAATTGTGTGTAAAAAAAATAAAACAATTGTCATTTATGGAGATATTTCTCCCACCCAGCATGGGTATGTGTAAAAATACACCCCAAAACACATTATACTACTTCTCCTGAGTACGGCAATACCACATGTGTGGCACTTTTTTGCAGCCTAACTGCGCTAAGGGGCCAAAAGTCCAATGAGCATCTTTAGGCTTTACAGGGGTGCTTACAATTAGGCACCCCCCAAAATGCCAGGACAGTGAACACACCCCACAAATGACCCCATTTTGGAAAGTAGACACTTCAAGGTATTCAGAGAGGAGCATAGTGAGTCCGTGGCAGATTTCATTTTTTTTTGTTGCAAGTTAGAAGAAATGGAAACTTTTTTTTTTTCCTTTTTTTTGTCAGAAAGTGTCATTTTCCGCTAACTTGTGACAAAAAATAAAATCTTCTATGAACTCACCATGCCTCTCACTATATACTTTGGGATGTCTTCTTTCCAAAATGGGGTCATTTGGGGGGTATTTGTACTATCCTGGAATTTTAGCCCCTCATGAAACCTGACAGGTGCGCAGAAAAGTCAGAGATGCTTGAAAATGGGAAAATTCACTTTTGGCACCATAGTTTGTAAACGCTATAACTTTTACCCAAACCAATAAATATACACTGAATGGTTTTTTTTTTATCAAAAACATGTTTGTCCACATTTTTCGCGCTGCATGTATACAGAAATTTTACTTTATTTGAAAAATGTCAGCACAGAAAGTTAAAAAAATCATTTTTTTGCCAAAATTCATGTCTTTTTTGATGAATATAATAAAAAGTAAAACTCGCAGGAGCAATCAAATAGCATCAAAAGAAAGCTGTATTAGTGACAAGAAAAGGAGGTAAAATTCATTTAGGTGGTAGGTTGTATGACCGAGCATTAAACCGTGAAAGCTGCAGTGGTCTGAATGGAGAAAAAGGCTCTGGTCCTTAAGGGGCGAAAAGACTGTGGTCCTGAAGTGGATAAACAGCAAATTTTCTATACAATTCGATCATAAAAATTGCATCGAAAGATTGCATTTGGTGAAAAAGTTGTACCGTTAATGGGCACCTTTAGTGATATTCTCTTGAAATTGGTAGCCAACTTCACTGTAGAAATATTTTAGTTGAAGAAGAGGATTTGATGATTTTCTGTGTAAACAGTTGATACCTTATTAGAACAATTTTTTGATCCATTTTCACATTCAATGGCATTGGTCAGAAGACATGATATGTCAAGGATTTTATTTTGATCTTGGATTGCTGCACTTTTGTCTAATCGAAGGTGCCAATTTTGCAAAAATGATTTGCTAGATTCTCCAGACAGATCGTAAGTTTGATGAAAAACTTGGCAATCAACATTTGTTCATCCCTATTGGGGCGCCTGATTTTGTTAATCCCTTTTTGGAATCCTGAATCCAACAAAATTCCAAAACAAAATCCAATGTTGAATTGGATTCATTGCAAAATTGTAATTTATTGAGAATATATTTTTACACTAACAATTAGTGTAAATTTGCAAACGTGTTCACTTTAGGTTACAATGGGCCTGATACACAAAGCAGCTGTAAAATTGCAGTGCAAAACAGCATACAGTAATTTTTCTGGTACTAATGGCAGGGGCAACATCAGGCCCAATTTTAGATTTTCTGCATAGAATTTACTTATTCAGGTCCTTTGAGCATGCTCATAAGATTTTTTGATATTTATGCGAAATGTGTTTGTGCGTTAATTTCACATAACATTCAGAATTTACATATCCGAATTCTGTATTATAGATACCAGTAAATGTTTTCTTTTTCTTTTGCAAGCATACTTTTTTTTATGAAAGCATACACTATATTGTCCAGACCTTTCTTTATTTTAGTGAAGACAATGTCAGGTTTATTTAAAGGGTACCTAGATCAATACTGTACTTGATCAGTAACTATCTATACTGTCCATCCTATGCCAAGTCAAAATTTTTGTAAATGCAAACTTATTTAACCAAAATAAAATTATACTATTTTTAAAGGGACCCTGATCAGTGCCAAAAATTAAAAGATTACACTTACCTGGGTATTTTTCCAACCCACCTTCAGCGGCGAGGTCCCCCGGCATCCTCCTGGCTCCTCTCTGTATGCCTCCGCCGGCCCCGTTACCGGCGACACCCGTGCCTGGCGTCGGGCCGGCTTTTCCTGGTTCCTTATGCTCGTCGTCATCACGCCGGCCGCTTCGCATCATCACGGCGGCCTGCGTGACAGGTCTGCGCATGCGTGGAAATCGCATACGCAAACCTGTCATGCCAGCTGCCGTGATGACGCAAAGCGGCCGGCGTGATGACGACGAGCATCTGGAACCAGGAAGAGCCGTCCCAACACCCGGCCCAGGTAACGGGGGCCGGCGGAGGCATATGGAGAGGAGCCAGGAGGATGCCGGGGACCTCGCCGCCTACGGCGGCCTGGAAAAAGCCCCAGGTAAGTGTAATCTTTTAATTTTCGGCACTGCTCAGAGTCCCTTTAATATCTCCGTTACAATCAATTTCCTGGATGCCACATTGTTTAATAATTGAGATTGTTGGACACAAGCTCTTCAATCTGGTGGTTGCCACACATCTTATATCATCAGGTTAATTTAAAATCGTGAAATGCTTAAGGTCAGATTTTTTTCCGTGTCGGTGTGTTTTGTTTTTTTAAAGTGGGTTCAGATATGGTTTACTGATTACAACAAAGAGAAAATGTGTGCATCAACCAAGTAGAACCTGATGAATCTGGCTTTGCAAATTGGGCCTATTGGCTATGCATTTGCTTTCACATGCCAAGCTATGCAGGGTCTAAAACTAATACCACAAAGCGGTTGCCCTGCGGGAATTAGTTCATGCTACATTAGCACTATCCAGGAGCACCACGAGGAGGATTCCCAATGTCCCATACAACCGGGGGGCCGCAGGGGCCCCAAGCCCTCTCACTGCCTGGAACCCACACAGCGGCACCCCGGAGGGGGAGGCTGGGAGGTGCAGGTGACCCCCCCAGCATGGCCAGCACCGGGAAGAGCCGCCCGCACCCACCTCCCAAAATTAAAAAGAGGCACTTAACTTAACGTCCATTTCGTTCTGCTGCATGTTCATGACCTGGGCACGACACATAAGAAAGGAGTGAAGCAAGCTTGTAGGGCTCAGGGGTAGCTCTCACACAACACTCCAGAGGGGGGGAGGACAGGCACAAACTGCCAGCTCCAGGGTTCTCACCTCCTAGAACAAGCCATTCACCACCTGCCTCCAAAGGATGGAAATGAATTACTGATTACAACAAAGAGAAAATGTGTGCATCAACCAAGTAGAACCTGATGAATCTGGCTTTGCAAATTTGGCCTATTGGCTAATCACAAGACATTGCTCATGCATATAGCATTTGCTTTCGCATGCCAAAATATGCAGGGTCTAAAACTAATACCGCCAATACTTTTTGTTGTAATCAGATATGGTTTAACTGCTCTTTTTTTCCTCCTTTAGCTCCGTTCACACCTAAAACCGCAAAACGCTGGCGATTTCCACTGGCGTTTTGCGGGAGTGATTTTTCCACGATAAACGCAGAAAAATCACTGTGAACTGTAGCATTTTCAGGGCGATCGCGATTAGCGTGCTATGCATGCTAATCACAATCGCTAATCGCCAGCAAACCGCTGCATGTAACACGTTTGCGGTTAACATTAACCGCAAACGTGGCAGTGAGAACACTGCCATAGTGTTACATGTGCCACTAGCAGTTTGCCTTGAGCGGGAATTGCGCGATTCCCGCTCAAGTGAGAACGGACCCTTAGCAAATCCTTCCAAACATGGCACTAGTGATATGTTGGTGATAATTAGATCTGCTACAGTTAACCTGTATATATTTACACTTTCACAGACTTTTGCCTTCTGATATTGTTGTGTTCTATTTTTCAACATGCACTTGTAATGGCATCATTATTTCTCACTTACTTGCACTGCTATCCTTTGCTGAGTGGTTTAGTCTTTATTATATAGCATTATATAGTTGTGCTCTGGCATTGCGCTTTTATGACAACTTGGAAAGGCATCTGTTTTAATGCACTGTTCCAGGAAAAATAAAAAAAAGACTATAAACCATGTCCTGTTGTCTTTCACGGAGTTAAAGTGATGCAGTATTCCAAATCATGCTGTTGCTGCTAATCGAGAGATTCACCAAGCAGCTTGACATTCCTGTAACAACAGCTGTAAATATTTTAAAATGTTTAAAGGTCCATACAATTGTAGCCAACCTGCCTGGCATGTGGACATGGCTTAAAGAGGAAGGGTAGGGATAATGAAAAATGTAAAGTAAAGGACAACTTCCAAAGAGACCCAAACTGAACTGCAAGGCCAAAGATCATCAGTGTCTGTGATCATCACACCATCCACTTCTTTTTGAGTGACAGGTGGGATCAGTGAAAGATGACTCAGGAAGACTCTTCTGTTGGATGAAGAACATAAAAAAACAGACTGGAATTTGTTAAAATTATTATTATTATTATTTATTGTATTTATAAAGCGCCAACATATTACGCAGCGCTGAACAATAAATATATACAATGATACAAGGATGACATACATAGGGTTATACACATAGAACAAAGTTATACATACAAATTGTACAAAATACATGATCATGCAATATGGGCTGGTTAGGTAGGCCCAGTAATACAAGTACAGGCTGTCATAGGACAGGAGTACATGATCCTGTAGATTACACTAGGGAGTGGAGGACCCTGCCAGAGGCTTACAATCTAAAGGGAGGGGTGGAAACACTAGGGGGGGGGGCTGTTAAATATTCCTTAGAGAGTTACTGTGTGGTAGGAGGTGGGTAGGCCATCATAAAGAGATGGGTTTTGAGGGCTTGCTTGAATGTGTTGAAAGAGGGAGCAAGTCTGATGGGTGGTGGAAGGGCATTCCAGAGGGTGGGGGCAGCTCTTGAGAAATCCTGCAGGCGGGCATGGGAGTGTGAAATGCGCGGGGTGGTGAGGCGAAGGTCGTTGGAGGAACGGAGGGGGCGACCTGGTGTATACTTGTGAACAAGCTCCGAGATGTAGGTAGGGCATGTTTTGTGCACAGATTTATACGCCAGGCATAGAATCTTGAAACTTATCCTGAGACGGATAGGGAGCCAGTGCAGGGATTCACAAAGGGGAGATGTGGATGCAGAGCGGTACGAAGAATGGATGAGTCTTGCAGCCGCGTTCATCACTGATTGAAGGGGGGCAGTGCGTTTCAGGGGGAGGCCAGAAAGGAGTGAGTTACAGTAATCAAGGCGGGAGATGATGAGGGCATGGATGAGCAGTTTGGTCGTGTCCGGGGTTAAGAATGGGCGGATCTTGGAGATATTACGGAGGTGGAAATTGCAGGCTCTTGTGATGTTTTGGATGTGTGGGATGAAGGAGAGGTCAGAGTCCAAGGTGACACCCAGGCAGCGGGCCTGGGAGGTAGGGAGAATGGTTGTGTTGTCGATTGTGAGGTGGAAACCTGAGATGGGTGCAGCAGCATGGGGTGGAAAGATCAGGAGCTCAATTTTGTCTAGGTTAAGCTTTAGGAACCTAGCTGACATCCAGGAGAAAATTGCTGAGAGACACGAGGAGACCTTGTTTATGGTGGTGGCTGAGAGATCGGGGGTATGGAGGTAAATCTGAGTGTCATCTGCATAAAGGTGGTAATTGAAGCCCAGGGAGGAGATAAGCTTGCCAATTGAGGAAGTGTATATGGAGAAAAGAAGGGGGCCTAGAACAGAGCCCTGGGGGACCCCAACTGAAAGGGGGGCAGGAGTTGAGGAGGAGCCATTGAAGGAAGTGGTGAAGGAGCGATTGGATAGGTAGGAGGAGATCCAGGCCAAGGCAAGCCCATGGATGCCCATGGACTGTAGTGATTGGAGGAGGAGGGAGTGGTCAACAGTGTCAAATGCTGCAGAGAGGTCAAGGAGGAGCAGGATGGAATAACTGCCTTTGGCCTTGGCAAGGGTAAGGTCGTTGACCACCTTGGCGAGGGCTGTTTCAGTTGAGTGCGCAGGTCGGAATCCAGACTGTAGGGGGTCAAGTAGGGTATTGGTGTTGATGTATTGGGTAATGCGCTGGTGGACTAGGTGTTCGAGGAGTTTAGAAGCATAGGGAAGGAGGGAGATTGGGCGGTAGTTTGAGGGTAGGGATGGGTCGAGTGAGGGTTTTTTCAGCAGGGGAAGCACAGTGGCCTGTTTGAATGCTTTGGGGAAGATGCCTGTGGAAAGGGAGAGATTGAACAAGGAGGTGAGGACTGGGGCCAGGTCAGGGAAGTGGGGACGAAGAGTATTCGCGGGTACGGGATCACAGGGAGAGGATGTGGGGGGGGGGAAGCCACTAGCAGCAGGCTGACTTCATCAATGGTGGCAGGAGCAAAAGAGGCGAGGGGTGGATGAGACAAGGGAGCCGCTGGGAGGGAAGGCAAGGGGACAACCTGAGACGCATTGGTAAGGGAGGGATGGAGGAGGGAAATTTTATTGCGTATTGTTGCAATTTTAGTGGTGAAGTGGTTGGCAAGGTCATTGGCTGAGAGGGAGGAGCTGGGAGGGGGAGGAGTGGGGTTGAGGAGGGAATTGAAGGTAGCAAAAAGCTGTCGAGGGTTGGAAGCTTGGGTTACAATCAGTGCTGCAAAGTACCTTTGTTTAGCCTCAGAGAGGGCAGTGTGGAAGAGTAACAGTTTGGCCTTGTAATCTAGGAAGTCAGCATTGAGATGTGATTTCCTCCATTTCCGTTCGGCTGCTCGAGTTTCTTTCCTGAGGTTACGTGTGTGGGTGTTGTGCCAGGGTTGGGGGTTGGGGGGCTTGATAGGGCGGAAGATTGAGGGGGCAGCTTGATCTAAAGCAGATGAGAGGGCAAGGTTATATTGTGCAGCCGCTTCATTGGGGCATGTTAGGGTGGGTAGGTGGGAGGAGAGGGAGAGAAGGGGACTTGCTAGGACATTTGGGCTGAGATTACGTAGGTCTCTCTGCCATCGAAATGTTTATTTATATATGAAACACCATGCCTACTGTAGAGGAAGATCAGTTATGTTTCAAGCCTGATTTGCTGCACCTGATACAAGATGCTTTGAATCTAGGCAGAGAAAAAAGGAATCTCAGTTTTATGAAAACAATCTGAGGCAGTGGCGTAGCTAAGGAGCTTTGGGTACCAGTGCAAGTTTTACATTGGGCCCCCAAAGAAGTCTATACATAACAATGGATATGGTGTACCAAACCTGCCAAGGACAATCACAGTAGGAGAGGTGCAATCAGGGGATGGGGAACAGCTTGTTAATAATTACCACTATTCAGAACATCTATAGAAGGGAATACTACCAGCACAGAACCAACAAAGAGCTAATATGGCCATTGACAAAGGGTCCCGATGCGGTCGCAACCTCTGCATCCCCTATTGCTATGCCACTGTTCTATGGTAAAACATACTGACCAGTTTTAGAAAGATCTGTCAGTTACCGGTCGTGCATCTTCAACAGGATCTAAAATACACAGCTAAGGCTCTCAAGAATAGCTAAGAGCAAAACATTTCAGCTCTTTTCTATGAGTTCTGAATTATATCCAATCAAATGTTTACATAAACATATGTTTTGGAGGAGGCACCTTACACCCTGACACATCTGGAACAGTTTGTCCAGGAAAAGTGGTTCAACTAAGGGTTGGCCAGTGCAGAAGTCTCATTACCTTGATTTGCATTGTGCAGAAAGAACTACAGTGTGCACCGTGAGCACAACAAGATTACTGGTACTAATGCTAGCCAAGTACCATGCATTGCATAATTAGTATAACTTGCATGGGTGACACGAGCATTGCTATGGTTATGTGTGTTATGTTACTTACATAGCGCACATTACCATAGCAACATTCACATTACCAATGTTCAGTGGGTTGTGCTCAGGGCCGGGCCGAGGCATAGGCTGGAGAGGCTCCAGCCTCAGGGCGCAGTGTAGGAGGGGGCGCACAATTCATTCGGCTGTCATTCCTAATTGTGTATGAAGCAGAAAGAAATAAGAAAAGGGGATAGATAGCAGTGACTGCAAGCCAGATAACTAGATATTAAGGTGTTGGGGAGGTTGTGGACCCTGTGGCCCTCTTAGTCTAATAGCAATAAGTGTGTGACGGCTGGGGTGGGAGGGATGGAGGGGCGCACTTTGGTGTCTCAGCCTTGGGTGCTGGAGGACCTTGTCCCTGCTCTGGTTGTGCTAAATAAACAATACTTAGTACTCTGCTAAGAATCACTTTATTGGGTTAAGGATCCCATTATTTTCCATGCCATTATCATTTGTGTTATTAGATGAAATATTTTGCTGAATGGAAACTCAAAGGCAAAGTTCGATTTTATTTTCTGTTTTAAAGCAGACCTGAACTAAAAACATGCTCTCTGCTCTAAGGCCTGGTGCACGCCAAAACCCGCTAGCAGATCCGCAAAACGCTAGCAGATTTTGAAACGCTTTTTCTTATTTTTCTGTAGCGTTTCAGCTAGCATTTTGCGGTTTTGTGAAGCGTTTTTGATGTACTAGATTTCAGATATTGTTACAGTAAAGCTGTTACTGAACAGCTACTGTAACAAAAAATGCCTGGCAAACCGCTCTGAAGTGCCGTTTTTCAGAGCGGTTTGCGTTTTTTCTATGCTTAACATTGAGGCAGAAACGCATCCACAATCCAAAATCTGCAGCAGCCCGGGAGTATGTGTTTTTGCAAAACGCCTCCCGCTCTGGTGTGCACCAGCCCATTGAAATACATTACCCTAGCGGATCAGCACCCGCAAGCGGATCGCAAACCGCAGCCCAAACGCTCTGGTGTGCACTAGGCCTTGAGTTAGGCAACAGCATCAGTGTGGAAAAACTGAGATAATCCTCCTGCTGGTCAAGCAGTAGAACTGTGTTATCACTCCCAATAGAAACCTGCAGCAAGTCTTCACTGTGTGAGCAGCAATACCTCGGGCCATATGCAATCCACTTTTTCACCTGAGTTTCCTCTTAGGAGATAATTTTTCATTTTCTATTAAATTAACTTTCCAGCACTCTGCAATTGAAAAAGTACCAAAAATGAGGTAAAAGAGTGCTATTAAAACTATATTGAGTATTTTCTTGCTTGTTGGTGGTTCAAAAGGCATTTTATTTACAAGTTTAAAAATATCACCTTGGAGAAAACTCAGTAGAAAAAAAGAACTGCATATGGGCCCTGATTACTGCTGCTTGGCCAGCAAGTGGATTTCCTCAGCTTTTCCAGCTCCCTGTCCGACCCTGAACAGCATAATAACAAATCCTAAAATAAATCTGCACTGTTTCTACTTCATGGTTCATGGAAGCAGACATATTGTTAACATCCTGTGCTTTCAGATGAGCTGATCTGCCTTATCTGCTGTGGCAATCTGCTCAGGTGACACAGGTGAGAGATCAAATTACGACTTGTGATTAGACACTGATGAGGAGGATTTAGACAGGCTAAACAATGTAAATACATACAGGGTGCATTTCTCTATGTTTTCCTTCTGTCCTGTGCAAGAGTTCAGGTCCACTTTAAATACAGAATAAACAATGATGCATGCCAATTACTTTTGGCAGTTTTAAGAAGCTTATGAGATTTTTAAAAATTTATTTTTCATGGTGATAAATTTGCCTACATCTGTAGATTGTTGTAGTAATATTTTGTACAATTATGATCTCTCTTCAGACACCCAACCACTGGCCGCCTTATCTTTTATTTGACTGCGGTGCTTGCATGTATTAGTGCTGGCATGTATCCTGTGTTGAGTTCTATGCTTAACCTTCCTGGCGGTAACCCCGAACGTAGTTCGGGGTAAGCCGCGCAGGGGGTTTTCTCCGGCCCTACTCGGCCGATTTTCTTAATTTTTTTTTTGCTGGACGCAGCTAGCACTTTGCTAGCTGCGCCAGCACACTGATCGCCGCTGCCCCGCGCCCGATCGCCGCTATCCGTTGCGGCGCGCGGGCCCCCCCCCCAGACCCCGTGCACTGCCTGGCCAATCAGTGCCAGGCAGCGCCGAGGGGTGGATCGGGACTCCCAATGACGTCACGACGTCGCTGACGTCGCTGACGTCATCCCGCCCCGTCGCCATGGCGACGGGGGAAGCCCTCCAGGAAATCCCGTTCTTTGAACGGGATTTCATGATCGGAGATCGCCGAAGGCGATCGAAGCGGGGGGATGCCGCTGAGCAGCGGCTATCATGTAGCGAGCCCTGGGCTCGCTACATGATTTAAAAAAAAAAAAAACTGCCGCGCTGCCTCCTGGCGGAATTTTTCATACCGCCAGGAGGGTTAAAGTGATCCCAAGCCAAAGCTCGGGATCAAAACCAGATAGATACCTTAAAAGAGGAAAGCCTCAGGATCCTTTCAAGGCTTCCCTCACTGCTGTAAAGCCCCCCTTGCAGAACGTGGCCCCTTCACATCGGGGCACTCAACTCTTTTTCCAGAAGTGGGCCCACGCAGTAGCAGCGGACCTGCTGGAGAAGAAAGAGCTCAGCAACGGGGGACAACACAGCAGGGAGGAAAGCCTCAATAGGATCCTAAGGATTTCCTCTCTTTACGTAAGTATCCAAATTTGTGTATCTGAGCTTCAGCTCAGGTACTCTTTAATATTTCTCATAAGGTGGATGTCTTTTCCCATTGGTTAATTGTTCAATAAATACTTGAGTAGTGCTTAGTAGAGATGGTGGCGAACTGCTCGCCAGCAAACATCTATGGGCAGTCTGGTCGTGTGCTACGTCCGGGTCACAATGTCCCGCAGTAGTATAAATGCCCATGTCCGTGTGCGTCCATTAGTCCACATGCCCAGACCTGGCAGTGTACATGCTTGATTGCACGCCTGTGACCGGGCACGCTTCGTGACCTCACGCACATGCGCAAAGCATGCACGGCCACAGGCGCGCAAACAAGGATGCGCACTGCCAGGCCTGGGCATGCATACTAATGGATGCGTGCGGACACGGGCATGTGTACAACTGCGGGACATTGCAACCCCAAAGGAGTACACGGCCAAGCTGCCCGTTGCTATTCGCGGCAAACAGTTTGCCTATGAGGCGAGCTGTTCGCCAACATCACTGTGCACATCATTAGTGGGAAGCTTCTACAAGCTCCAGATGCTTCCAAGATTTTCTTACTGCCCACCGTTTCAGCACAGGGTCCTTTTATACCTATTCGACAAAATCAAGAAAAATAGGTTTCTTTTGGTGATTGATTGGCTCCTGATCACCTGATCACTAAGATTGCATAATTATCAAATTTTTGCTCTTAAAATCTTAATTTTCACCTGTGTTTAGTGCCCCTGCAGTGTACCTGAAAATGAATGATTTACATCATTTTAATATTTCTGCATAGAAAACAAATGGTATATTCCTATTCTGAAAATTGTACTATTGCAGTTTGAGATATTTACATATTTTCTCTTATAAAAACAAGCAAATTACAGATGTATTATAGTTAAATGGTATCAAAAGAAAGCCCTATTTGTTCTGAAAAAAACAAGACTGAGGGCTCGTTCACATCTAGGGCATTTTCTGCCTTTTTTTCAAGCGCAGATGGTTTTCAAAATCGCCCACAAAATGCTTGTGCAATGATTCTTTATGAGAAGGTTCCTATCAGTGCATTGCGTCTGCTTTCCGCTCCGCAAAGTGGTGCCTGTACCACTTTTGGGGCATTTGTGCTCTAATGGAAGGTATAGGAAGAGCGCTAAATGTTTACAAAATCTCTTTATGCGGCGATTGCGTTCGCGTTTTTAAGAATAAATACATTGTATTTATTATTTTCCGGGTCAAAGAGTTCACTTCCTGACTGACGTCAACTGTTGTCATTCTGTTGTAAATGCTGCCAGCAGTTATTTCTGATCTGTTTGTTCACTTCAGCACTCATCAACTGAAGTCCTGCACAGCCAGAGAATGTTTACATACGTGTATCAAGTAAAGAATGTGTACACAAGATAAGATTATAAGCAGTTCGGATGCGGCTTCTCCCTGCAGAAGAAAGAGCCAGCCCTGTGATGTAACCCTTTGATTGCTGTTTTACAAAAAAAAAACACATTGCGTTAGTAAATTATATGCTGTAAATAATCTTTTAGAGCAAAGAAGAAATTCTAGGTTATATTCCGCTTTAAAGTAAACCAAAGATGGCGTGTGTTGGCCAATTTATACTTACCTGGGGCTTCCTTAAGCTGCATGAGGTGCTTGGGGTCCCTTGACGTCCTCCCTGGCTGGTCCATTCTCTCAGAATACCCCCCGTTAATCAGGTCGGCCGCGCTTTCCTGCGGATGCTCGGCAGTGCACAGCACCCCACGTCTCCCCCCCTCCCCATCGTGCCCCTGCAGCCTTCTCAGTTCTGCACCTGCGTAGTAGTACTGCACAGGTGCATAATGCTCCTGGGCACGGGAGTGCCACGGGTGGTGTGCGACTGACCCGATTACTGTGAGGATTTTAGAAAGAAAGGAGCAGCTAGGAAGAATGTCGAAGGACTCCAAGCACCTCATGGGGCTGGAGGAAGCCCCAGGTAAGAATAAATTGGCGTACACACACCATCTATGGTACACTTTAAGTGGTTTAACAAATCACCCCTAGTGCTATTAAAAATGAAATTATTTATTGGTGATAATTATATCTGCTACAGTTAATCTATATGTATCTGCAGGCAGTCCACTACATACACATAGGTTTCACCCTGGGCATTGTAAGTTTGATTGGTTAGGAAATCAAGCCATGTGTTACAGTATATGTACTTGAACATGCGGATAAGTTATTTAATTTCAGACAACTTGGAATTGGACATACAGTATAAACAATGCTATTTGGTGGTTTTCAATGTGCTTCAAACAACTTAAAACAGTTTATACAATACTGTAACATGTAAATAACAAAAATCTGTAATAGCAAAGGCAGTACAGGACACTTTGTATAAGAGGACAACCTTGTATGTACGCATTTATTTATAAGTAGGGGACTATGCGTATTTACATTTTCACAGACCTTGATGTGCTTCACCCAATGCTACCCTTTTTGTGAGTGGTTTTCACATACTGTAGCATTATACAGTATATTTGTGCTTTGGCATTGTACTTCTATGACAGGAATCTGTTTTAATGTAGTGTTCCAGGAAAAAATAAAAAAGGCTTTTAACAGTGTTCTGTTGTCTTTCCTGGAGTTAAAGTGATGCAGTATTCCAAGTCATGCTGTTGCAGCTACTTGAATTGAGAGATGCTGTCTTAAATTCTGTAGAAGTATAAAGCTTCTCAGACAGATGCAATACCACTTTATCTGTTACTCTTAAAACAATAGCAGGAGGAGATAAAACACATGATGTCATTAACCCTGAAGGGCTAGTCCTGTACAGAGCCGGTGCTGCCATACAGGCAAAGGGGGCAATTGTCCCAAGGTCCTCCGTCCACTGCAGGGGCCCCACTCCGCCGGACCCCGCCAAGGGATCTCCCTTACGCTGCTCTCCATTAGTGATGATCGTAATCGGCTAATTACAATTACGTACATTTTCACATACATTTTCGCAATTTTGCCTATGCATATTTACCATTTGTACATTTTTTATTGATTTCATATAGTCATTCGTAATTTCTTTGGCAGTAAATAGCAAAGCCCCCATACATGCTATTGACACCAACATTGCTACATATGTTGAGGGGAATAGTGGGTACAAGTCAAGTCAAGAGTGCATGCCACCGCACTCGACAATGAGCGAGAGACCGTTCGAAATGGCGACTGTCCGTTGTTCTTTACTGCCCAGTTGCAATGTAGACACACTCACTTCCAAGTGTGCCCTACAGCGCTGTGAGCATCTGAGAGCTACTTATACCTGATAGCTATACTTACACCTGATAGCTACACCGGGTGATGGCTGTATAGTCACTGTCTCTGTGAATTAACCACTTGAGGACCTAGGGATTTCTACCCCTTAAGGACCGGCCACTTTTTTTCCATTCAGACCACTGCAGCTTTCACGGTTTATTGCTCGCTCATACAACCTACCACCTAAATGAATTTTGGCTCCTTTTCTTGTCACTAATAAAGCTTTCTTTTGCTGCTATTTGATTGCTCCTGCGATTTTTACTTTTTATTATATTCATCAAAAAAGACATGAATTTTGGCAAAAAAATGATTTTTTTAACTTTCTGTGCTGACATTTTTCAAATAAAGTAAAATTTCTGTATACATGCAGCGCGAAAAATGTGGACAAACGTGTTTTTGATAAAAAAACCCCATTCAGTGTATATTTATTGGTTTGGGTAAAAGTTATAGCGTTTACAAACTCCATTTTCAAGCATCTCTGACTTTTCTGACCCCCTGTCATGTTTCATGAGGGGCTAGAATTCCAGGATAGTATAAATACCCCCCAAATGACCCCATTTTGGAAAGAAGACATCCCAAAGTATTCACTGAGAGGCATAGTGAGTTCATAGAAGATATTATTTTTTGTCACAAGTAAGCGGAAAATGACACTTTGTGAGAAAAAAAAAAAAAAAAAAAAGTTTCCATTTCTTCTAACTTGCGACATAAAAAAATGAAATCTGCCACGGACTCACCATGCCCCTCTCTGAATACCTTGAAGGGTCTACTTTCCAAAATGGGGTCATTTGTGGGGTGTGTTTACTGTCCTGACATTTTGGGGGGTGCTAAATTGTAAGCACCCCTGTAAAGCCTAAAGGTGCTCATTGGACTTTGGACCCCTTAGCGCAGTTAGGCTGCAAAAAAGTGCCACACATGTGGTATTGCCGTACTCAGGAGAAGTAGTATAATGTGTTTTGGGGTGTATTTTTACACATACCCATGCTGGGTGGGAGAAATATCTCTGTAAATGACAATTTGTTAATTTTTTTTACACACAATTGTCCATTTACAGAGATCTTTCTCCCACTCAGCATGGGTATGTGTAAAAATACACCACAAAACACATTATACTACTTCTCCTGAGTACGGCGATACCACATGTGTGGCACTTTTTTGCACCCTAACTGCGCTAGAGGGTCCAAAGTCCAATGAGTACCTTTAGGATTTCACAGGTCATTTTGAGAAATTTCGTTTCAAGACTACTCCTCACGGTTTAGGGCCCCTAAAATGCCAGGGCAGTATAGGAACCCCACAAATGACCCTATTTTAGAAAGAAGACACCCCAAGGTATTCCGTTAGGAGTATGGTGAGTTCATAGAAGATTTTATTTTTTGTCAAAAGTTAGCGGAAAATGACACTTTGTGAAAAAACACAATTAAAATCAATTTCCGCTAACTTGTGACAAAAAATAAAATCTTCTATGAACTCGCCATACTACTAACGGAATACCTTGGGGTGTCTTCTTTCTAAAATGGGGTCATTTGTGGGGTTCCTATACTGCCCTGGCATTTTAGGGGCCCTAAACCGTGAGGAGTAGTCTTGAAAAGAAATTTCTCAAAAATGACCTGTGAAATCCTAAAGGTACTCATTGGACTTTGGGCCCTTTAGCGCAGTTAGGGTGCAAAAAAGTGCCACACATGTGGTATCGCCATACTCGGGAGAAGTAGTACAATGTGTTTTGGGGTGTATTTTTACACATACCCATGCTGGATGGGAGAAATACCTCTGTAAATGGACAATTGTGTGTAAAAAAAATCAAAAGATTGTCATTTACAGAGGTATTTCTCCCACCCAGCATGGGTATGTGTAAAAATACACCCCAAAACACATTATACTACTTCTCCCGAGTACGGTGATACCACATGTGTGGCACTTTTTTGCACCCTAACTGCACTAAGGGGCCCAAAGTCCAATGAGTACCTTTAGGATTTCACAGGTCATTTTTGTTTCAAGACTACTCCTCGCGGTTTAGGGCCCCTAAAATGCCAGGGCAGTATAGGAACCCCACTAATGACCCCATTTTAGAAGGAAGACACCCCAAGGTATTCCGTTAGGAGTATGGTGAGTTCATAGAAGTTTTTATTTTTTTGTCACAAGTTAGTGGAAATTGATTTTAATAGTTTTTTTTTCACAAAGTGTCATTTTCCGCTAACTTGTGACAAAAAATAAAATCTTCTATGAACTCACCATACTCCGTACGGAATACCTTTGGGTGTCTTCTTTCTAGAATAGGGTCATTTGTGGGGTTCTTATACTGCCCTGGCATTTTAGGGGCCCTAAACCGTGAGGAGTAGTCTTGAAACCAAATGTCGCAAAATGACCTGTGAAATCCTAAAGGTACTCATTGGACTTTGGGCCCCTTAGCGTACTTAGGGTGTAAAAAAGTGCCACACATGTAGTACCGCCGTACTCAGGAGAAGTAGTATAATGCGTTTTGGGGTGTATTTTTACACATACCCATGCTAAGTGGGAGAAATATCTCTGTAAATGACAATTGTTTGGTTTTTTTTACACACAATTGTCCATTTACATAGAAATTTCTCCCACCCAGCATGGGTATGTGTAAAAATACACCCCAAAACACATTAAACTACTTTTCCTGAGTACGGCGGTACCACATGTGTGACACTTTTTGCAGCCTAGGTGCGCTAAGGGGCCCAACGTCCTATTCACAGGTCATTTTGAGGCATTTGTTTTCTAGACTACTCCTCGCGGTTTAGGGCCCCTAAAATGCCAGGGCAGTATAGGAACCCCACAAGTGACCCCATTTTAGAAAGAAGACACCCCAAGGTATTCTGTTAGGTGTATGACGAGTTCATAGAAGATTTAATTTTTTTGTCAAAAGTTAGCGGAAAGTGACACTTTGTGGAAAAAACCCAATAAAAATCAATTTCCGCTAACTTTTGACAAAAAATAAAATCTTCTATGAACTCATCATACATCTAACAGAATACCTTGGGGTGTCTTTTTTTCTAAAATGGGGACACTTGTGGGGTTCCTATACCGCCCTGGCATTTTACGGGCCCAAAACCGCGAGTAGTCTGGAAACCAAATGTCTCAAAATGACTGTTCAGGGGTATAAGCATCTGCAAATTTTGATGACAGGTGGTCTATGAGGGGGCGAATTTTGTGGAACCGGTCATAAGCAGGGTGGCCTTTTAGATGACAGGTTGTATTGGGCCTGATCTGATGGATAGGAGTGCTAGGGGGGTGACAGGAGGTGATTGATGGGTGTCTCAGGGGGTGGTTAGAGGGGAAAATAGATGCAATCAATGCACTGGGGAGGTGATCGGAAGGGGGTCTGAGGGGGATCTGAGGGTTTGGCCGAGTGATCAGGAGCCCACACGGGGCAAATTAGGGCCTGATCTGATGGGTAGGTGTGCTAGGGGGTGACAGGAGGTGATTGATGGGTGTCTCAAGGTGTGATTAGAGGGGGGAATAGATGCAAGCAATGCACTGGCAAAGTGATCAGGGCTGGGGTCTGAGGGCATTCTGAGGGTGTGGGCGGGTGATTGAGTGCCCTAGGGGCAGATAGGGGTCTAATCTGATAGGTAGCAGTGACAGGGGGTGATTGATGGGTAATTAGTGGGTGTTTAGGGTAGAGAACAGATGTAAACACTGCACTTGGGAGGTGATCGGACGTCGGATCTGCGAGCAATCTATTGGTGTGGGTGGGTGATCAGATTGCCCGCAAAGGGCAGGTTAGGGGCTGATTGATGGGTGGCAGTGACAGCGGGTGATTGATGGGTGGCAGTGACAGGGGGTGATTGATGGGTGGCAGTGACAGGGGGTGATTGATGGGTGATTGATAGGTGATTGACAGGTGATTGACAGGTAATCAGTGGGTTATTACAGGGGAGAACAGATGTAAATATTGCACTGGCGAATTGATAAGGGGGGGTCTGAGGGTAATCTGAGCGTGTAGGCGGGTGATTGGGTGCCCGCAAGGGGCAGATTAGGGTCTGATCTGATGGGTAACAGTGACAGGTGGTGATAGGGGGTGATTGATGAGTCATTGATGGGTAATTAGTGGGTGTTTAGAGGAGAGTAAACGCTGCGCTTGGGTGGTGATCTGATGTCGGATCTGCGGGCGATCTATTGGTGTGGGTGGGTAATCAGATTGCCCGCAAGGGGCAGGTTAGGGGCTGATTGTTGGGTGGCAGTGACAGGGGGTGACAGGGGGTGATTGATGGGTGATAGGTGATTGGCAGGTGATTGACAGGTGATCAGTGGGTTATTACAGGGAAGGATAGATGTAAATAATGCCCTGGCGAATTGATAAAGGGGGGGGTCTGAGGGTAATCTGAGCGTGTAGGCGGGTGATTGGGTGCCCGCAAGGGGCAGATTAGGGTCTGATCTGATAGGTAACAGTGATAGGGGGTGATTGATGGGTGATTGATGGGTAATTAGTGGGTGTTTAGAGAAGATAACAGATGTAAACAATACATTTGGGAGGTAATCTGACGGCGGGTTTGCGGGCGATCTAATGGTGTGGGTGGGTGATCAGATTGCCCGCAAGGGGCAGGTTAGGGGCTGATTGATGGGTGGCAGTGACAGGGGGTGATTGATGGGTGATAGGTGATTGACAGGTGATCAGTGGGTTATTACAGGGAAGAACAGATGTAATGAATGCACTGGTGAATTGATAAGGGGGGGTCTGAGGGCAATCTGAGCGTGTGGGCGGGTGATTGGGTGCCCGCAAGGGGCAGATTAGGGTCTGATCTGATAGGTAAAAGTGACAGGTGGTGATAGGGGGTGATTGATGGGTGATTGATGGGTAATTAGTGTGTGTTTAGAGGAGAGAATAGATGTAAACAATGGATTTGGGAGGTGATCTGATGTCGGATCTGCGGGCGATCTATTGGTGTGGGGGGGTGATCAGATTGCCCGCAAGGGGCAGGTTAGGGGCTGATTGATGGGTGGCAGTGACAGGGGGTGATTGATGGGTGATTGATGGGTGATTGACGGGTGATTGACAGGTGATTGACAGGTGATTGACAGGTGATCAGGGGGGATAGATGCATACAGTGCATGGTGGGGGGGGGGGTCTGGGGGGGGTCTGGGGAGAATCTGGGGGGTGGGGGGGGTGATCAGGAGGGAGCAGGGGGCAGGGGGGGGGGTATAAAAAAAATAGCGTTGACAGATAGTGACAGGGAGTGATTGATGGGTGATTAGGGGGGTGATTGGGTGCAAACAGGGGTCTGGGGGGTGGGCAGGGGGGGGTCTGATGGGTGCTGTGGGCGATCTGGGGCGGGGGGGGGGGAGAAAATCAGTGTGCTTGGTGCAGACTAGGGTGGCTGCAGCCTGCCCTGGTGGTCCCTCGGACATTGGGACCACCAGGGCAGGAGGCAGCCTGTATAATACACTTTGTAAACATTACAAAGTGTATTATACACTTTGTATGCGGCGATCGTCAGGTTAACATCCCGCCGGCGCTTCCGTATGGCCGGCGGGATGTTGCGGCGAGTGAGCGGCGACAGGCGGAGGCGGAGGATCGCGTCACGGATGACGCGATCGCTCCGCCCATGCCCAAACAAGGACCGCCGCCATTTGTCAATACGGCGGTCCTTGCGGCGTCTGCTTCCCGGCCGCCATTTGTCTATACGGCGGTCGGGAAGTAGTTAAACAGAAAATTTTAAATCTTCACTGCTGGTCGACTACTTCATTTGATTTCAAGTCTGGAAGCCACACAGACTAGACTGTGCAGGAAGGATCCATAGCAAGTGAGGTGTGCTGTTCAGAAAGTATATCTGCCATTAAAGCAAATGGAATTGCCCCAGGGCCTCTGTCCTGACCACTGCTATCCCCCCGCACCAACAGCCTCACCAGGTGCTCTGCCCCTGGCTGCTCCCTGGGGCCCATGCATTATTTGTAGCTCAGCAGCTGCATTGTAATAACTCACCTGTCCCAGCAGCTGCTCTGCCTATGCTCCGTCTAGATCCCCGCTGACTGCCACTTCTCCATGACCTGGCACAGGTTATATACTGTATGCATAACATGCACCGCTGAAGACGCAGAGAATGGACCAAGCAGCCTCCAGGACAGGTGAGTTATTTCAGTACAGCTACTCTTGCCTTTCTGCATAAATGTGAATATATAATTACATAACTTGTTAATACATAACATATGCTTTATATATGTCTCTGCTGATTATAGTTGGACCCCACTAAAAACTTGCATGAGCAAAAACATTGTTGTTCTCTACAATGAATCTTGTTTTTTTCTCTTAGCAGTTAAAGAAAAAGTTTACTGATATGCTTCAAAGACAGTTCTGAAATTTGGTATGGTAAATGTTAATGAAAATGTATGGATATAATGGATATAGTTTCTGTGCCTTTTCTTGACAGAACTGTCAGATTTTCTGGTCTCTTCAAAGATTAAAGGGATTGGGAATGCTTTTGCTTGGGCATGGCAGCACTCCACCAATTGGGAGTAATTTAATAGAACGTAGAAATTGTCAGTGAGTCGTTAATAATTTCAAGGTGATACAAACTGCATGTTAAATTTATGTAGATTTATGCAGCTTGGAAGTGGACCAATCAAAACCAACAGCTTTGATGTTCTAGCTTTGGCTTGGGCGACAGATAATTGGCAGTCCACACTCGATGGAAGTGGGACCTCTGTCATCTAAAGCTTTTTTTTAACTAGCTGGCTCCTGTCCAGACCATGATCATCTGTCACATCTGTGCTTTGCATGTACCAGGCTATAGATCAGGGATGTCAAACCAGTCCCACAAGGGCCGAGGTCCTCACACTTTTTTGACACAGCTCAAATTAATTGATGAGTCTGAATCAGGAAAAGTGTGGTCCATCAGGTAGAACACATTCCTCTTTCTCAGTCCATCCTAAACACTGGCATGGATCTGGCCCTCTAGGCCTGGAGTTCGACACCTGTGCTATAGATTAACAAAACAAGGCCCACAGCTGCATGCCTAAATAAAGTTTCATCACCCAGATGAGAGGAGAGCCCATTTGGCCTAGAGGCAGAGAGACCATCCGCATCTTACTTCTCTAACCCCATTGCTATTTTTATCTTGATGATGAGTATCCTCAAGTGCCTTTACACGGAGTCGGAGTGAAGCAAGTTCTGGCTAAGTCTCTTTCTATTCCTTGCAACCCACCAACCCAAAAACTCTCATTTGTTTCTGTTTATGTTAGGGTCATCCAATGAACTTCTAACTGTACTCAAAGGCCTTACTTATTTCTTGTTAAGAAGACTTCTCCAAAGGAGAATCAGTCCTGGGACCAAAGTGGGACATATACATGCAATATTACTGTAATGCTCAAATCAAATGACCAACCACTCTGAATGTTTAGAATACTTCCTTGTCTGCACGGGACTCCAAGGGAAGTAGCTTAAATGATCAAACCCTGTCGTCTCTATGAGTGAAATCATGTCATTGCATTGCAGTTCGGCCATAATACTTTCCAAAATTCTTAAAATAATAATTTTTGTTAACAACAATGTCATAAACATTCTTCTTCTACTATATGGAAAGTTATTCTCATGACTCATTACTTTGGGAGCCAAAATCGCCTTTACTTTTTGCGTTTGTCACACATAAGGCCTTTTCCCTTTCCACCAGCTTATGCAAAAAAGATAATATTCCCAAAATGTTTTCAATTGCCAGCTGGCCTGTGCTTAGGGCACTTTTGAGATCTTTGCCAATAAATAGCTCACATTCCTTACTGCACTACAGCTGGACAATATTCATGTGGGTAATGTTATAAAGGCCAGATGTGTGTTGAAACACATTGTAAGACAGAGAGGATTACATCACTGAGGATACATGACTGTCCCATTACTTGACTGAAGTCAGGTGGTCAGGAGTCAGAAACCTTAAATTAAGACCTAGGACAAGGTCCTCCAGTACTGAAGGCTGAGACACCAACGTGCGCCCCTCCATCCCTCCCACCCCAGTCATCATACACTGATTGCTATTAGACTAAGGCTCAACACACACCATACAATCTTGGTTTTCCAGATTTACCAAATCTATGTAGTATAAGGGCCAACAGCTTGCAAATACCGTATTTTCCAGCGTATAAGACGACTGGGTGTATAAGACGACCCCCTAACTTTTTCAGTTAAAATATAGAGTTTGTGATATACTCACCGTATAAGACTACCTCTCTTCCAACGTACACCAAATGAAAAAAAAAATCATATACTAGTGCTGTACTGTATGTGGTACCCAGTACATAACAGTATATAGTCAATTGACTGGTTGGATTGGTCAACTCTCCTTGGTATAGAAGAATAGATCGTGCTGTGCCCATAAAATATGCCTTTTTCACCCCTCTGGCCCACCCTTGTATCCTATTTACCTCCCTCTCTGCCTCTCAGATCTCACACATATGCGCCTGCGCCGCTTCACTACAGTTCTCAGCAGCAAGATCTGAGAGACGGTAACAGGATAGGGGGTATCACTCAGCATCAATGATACCCGGCATATAAGACGACCCGCCACTTTTCAGAAGATTTTTAAGGGTTAAAAAGTAGTCTTATACGCAGGAATATACAGTACCTTGAATGATTGATTGGATAAGCTCTTATACTACATGAAAGTGGTAAGATTGAACAACTCAGATTGTATGATGTGTGTTGAGCCTAAGAGGCGCCCCCAGGGCCCCCAACCCCCTAATCTCTAGTTATCTGGTTTGCAGTCACTGCCATGTATCTCCTTTTCTTATTTCTCTCTGCTTCAAACACAATAGGGGAATGATAGCTGACTGAGTTGTGCACCCCCCCCTCCCTACACTGCACCCTGAGGCTGGAGCCTTCATCACCTCTGCCTCAGCACTGCCCTGAATTAGTCCTTATAATTAGGAACAAATTTAAAGCCAACTGGAGAGCTACCCTGGCAATTAAATTAAAATAATATGAAATAATTAGTTAAAACGTAAGGTCGAGTCAGAACAAGAGGTCTCCCATTTTGTATATGTGTCACAGCAAGCAGTATTTTAGGGTCTTTTCCTACAACCCAGCTCAAAGTAAGCACCTTGACACTTGGCCATTCTAAAAGACTTCAAGAAGACTTGCCATTCTCTGTTATAGATCATTTTGTGTAGTATCTAATACATTTATGTCATTTTGAAATTGACAGTTTATGTGTCTGCTTTAACCTCCTTGCCGGTCTAAAAAATCCGGCAAGGAGGCAGCGCCGCACTTTTTTTTTATTTTTATTTTTTTAAATCATGTAGCGAGCCCAGGGCTCGCTACATGATAGCCGCTAAGCGGCGGCATCCCCCCACCCACTCCGATCGCCTTCGGCGATCAGAGTATGCAGGGAATCCCGTTGAGAACGGGATTTCCTGCAGGGCTTCCCCGGTCGCCATGGCGACCGGGCGGGATGACGTCACCGACGTCATAGACGTCGTGACGTCAGAGGGAACTCCGATCCGCCCCTTAGCGCTGCCTGGCACTGATTGGCCAGGCTGCGCAGGGGTCTGGGGCGGGGGGGGCGGCTCGGCGCGGCGGGTAGCGGCGAATCGGCGGCGAGCGGCGGCGATCGCGACCTACACGCAGCTAGCAAAGTGCTAGCTGCGTGTAGGGAAAAAAAATTATGCAAATCGGCCCAGCGGGGCCTGAGATATCCTCCTGCGCAGGTTACCCCGAGCTGAGCTCGGGATAACCGGCAAGGAGGTTAAGGAGGTAAGTTCACCACTGCCTTCTAAGCAATTTTTAACTATCTTAGTTCATTTTACTCTTTTGGCTCCTCTGTTTACTACATAGAATACTTGTGTCCATCCTGGGAGGAGGGGTGATTTACCTCCTTTTTCCTATCTACAGAGAGTGATTTCTTAATCCTGAGTGGGGCAGGTCTAATCTCCTCACCTGCAGTTACACTGGTTGTCTATGTGGTAACCCTGGTTTGTGAGTATCTTCTTCCATACTCTATTAACATACTACAATTACCAGTGCATACTACACTCTCTCGGTGGGCCCTCGGTGTCCCCTCCCTTCTTCTGTTATAGAGCAGAGCATCAGAAGATAGAAATGGGCATTCTCTGTTATCAGGAAGTGATGACACAGGACGCATAAAGCCAGGAAAAATTCAGCAAATATGAGTGCTGCACTGTGCTTTCTTCTTTGCCTTCATGTTACACTGCTACTTCCCTGTGTACTGTCTTGTAAATGAACATCACTCAGAAAACCAAAATGACCCACAACAGCACCACTCTTAAAGTGAACCTGAGGTGAGAGTGATATGGAGGCTGCCATATTTGTTTCCTTTTAAGCAATACCAGTTGCCTGGCAGCCATGCTGATCTGCATTTGGTTGCAGTAATGTCTGAAGTACAGCAAAAACAAGCATACAGCTAATCTTGTCAGTTCTTAAAATATTGTCAGTAGAGATGGCCCGAACCTCTGATTTTAGGTTCACGAACTGGGTTCGCGAACTTCCGCAAAAGTTCAGTTCGCACAAACTTTCGCGAACCGCAATAGTCTTCAATGGGGAGGCGAACTTTGAAAACTAGAAGCACTTATGCTGGCCAGAAAAGTGATGGAAAAGATGTTTCAAGGGGTCTAACATCTGAGTTTTTGCATGGATGAGTGGGATAGATGCCAAAAATCCCCGGGAAAAATTGGTATTTGATGCAAAGCAGCGTTTTAAGGGCAGAAATCACATTGAATGCTAAATTGCAGGCCTAAAGTGCTTTAAAACATCTGGCATGTGTATACATCAATCGGGGAGTGTAATTAGAGTACTGCTTCACACTGACACACCAAACTCACTGTTTAACGCACCGCAAACAGCTGTTTGTGTAGTGACGGCCGTGCTGGACTGGTGCGCACCATGACGAGAGTGCAGGTGATGGTGGCTTTCCAGCCCATATGGTCGCCGGAATGAGGTAGCTGAACGACAGAACAGTGACTGTCCAGCTGATCAAATTTGGTCTGTTCACAATGAAGCAACGACCTTATTATCTTGGGTGTGCCCCCCCCCGAGACACTCATATAGCTGTTGATCATTGCTTCATTGTGATACACGAGCCCCTTCACCGCGGCAAGGGAATGATCACGAAGGGGAATTGACACATGTACATGCCTTTTGTTTTGTTGTTGCAGCTGCAGTGCAGCCAGAAGAATTAGGCAGGCATGTACATGCACCAGAAACATTTTTATAGCGGCCGCTGCCTTAACAATTCAGGAATCCACCTGGAGTCCTGGACCCTGTTGGTGGTGGTGGAGAAGGCAGTCAAGCGGCCTGCGGGCAGAGATGCTGTGTGGGAAGCAACTTAGTCTTGGGGCAGGCAGTCACACAGCGTGCAGGCAGAGATGCTGTGTGTGGGGACTGACTTAGTCTTCGGGCAGGCCTGAGCCCTGAGCGTGCTTTGCAGACCAGGCATCTGTGGTCAGATGGACCCTTGACCCAAAGCTGTGTGCCAGAGATGTCACCACTTGCCTTTTAACATCCCGGTACAATTTAGGTATCGCCTTTTTTGAGAAAAAATTGCGGCATGGTATCTTCCACTGCGGTGTGTGGCTTTGCTTTTGTGTGCTGCTTTTCCTCAGGTTGTCATCTTATTGCAATTTGTGCTTTGTAATCATGTACCTTCTTAAGGTAGTTGTCCCTACATTGGTCTTGGTCTTTCCACGGCTCAATTTTCGGTGGCAGAGAATACAGATGGCATTGCTCTCATTTGAGGCAGATACACAAAAAAATGTCCACACCGCTGAGGCCTGGGGTGATGGCACTTTGGTGGTGGCAGCCGACTGAGTGTTAAGTGGGGTGCCAGAAACAGAGCAGGGGGAGGAAGATATGTCACGCTTCCGTGCGGAAGCTGAGAAAGATGAGGTGGTCTGTGTTAAATAGTCAACTACGTCCTGACAATATTGGGGGTTGATGGCACGTCTGTAGCAACAATCCACATAGGACTCGACCCTTCAAGGAGTGATTTCCAGCAAAATATTTATTTGTGCATAGCGGTCATACAGCATACAGGTAAGCACGTGCCTTCTTCTGGAAACTGTGCTATGGTCGAGGGACGCACGAAATCACGACAGCGCGACCTCGAACAGACCTGTCAGGTGGCCTGCCTCTGCCTTTTGTTTTGTCCATATTGGGGGGCTGAAGTGAAAGGTATGTACTGACTTGACTAATACAATGTGCAGTCACACAGGTGCAGTTAACAGGTATGCACGGAGTGGTATATCACACTGCGTGCATTCACGTAGGTAGGTGGGTGCACTGAACATAACAGGTAGGTATATGCAGTGATGGGTATTACAATGTGCACCTGTCACACACAGACAGGTACAGGACAGGCACAGTGACACTGCGTGCGCTCACGTAGGTAGGTGGGTGCACTGTGAACAACAGGTAGGTATATGCAGTGATGGGTAATATAATGTGCACCTGTCACACACAGACAGGTACCGGACAGGCACAGTGACACTGCGTGTGCTCACGTAGGTGGGTGGGTGCACTGAAGTGAACAACAGGTAGGTATATGCAGTGATGGGTATTACAATGTGCACCTGTCACACACACATGTAGTCACTGAATGTGCTGGGCCTGGCAGTGGCACACACAGTAGGAATTACCAAGGCTGTGTATGCAACACAAGTGTTTGTGGGACGGATACACACACACACACACACACACACACACACACACACACACACACACACACACACACACACACACAAAAGATCACAAGAACAAGATTAGCTCTCAAAAGAGCTGTTGAGGGGTGCTTTTTTAGCAATAAGAATTAGCAAGGAGCAAGCTAAGAAGCCTACAAGAGCCTAACTAAGCTTTCCCTATAGGTCTCTGCACAGCAGCTCTCCTTTATCTAATTACTGCAGGCACACGAGTGAGTCCAATGCCTGACGCTGCCTGCCTTTTATAAGGGGGGGGGGGGCTCCAGGAGGGAGTGTAGCCTGATTGGCTACAATGTGCCTGCTGACTTTGATGTAGATGGTCAAAATTGACCCTAATGATGCACTATGGGGGCGAATCGAACTTCCGGAAAAGTTTGTGGTTCTCCGTGAACGCGAACCACCGAAATTCGCCGGGAACCGTTCGCCGGTGAACAGTTCGGGCCATCTCTAATTGTCAGAAACACCTGATATGCTTGTTCAGGGTTTATGGCTGAAAGTAATACAAGCAGAGGATCAGCAGGACAGCCAAACAACTGGTATTGCTTAAAAGGAAATAAAATAGAGCAGCGACAGCCTCCATATAACTCTCACCTTGGGTTCACTTTAAGTAGTAAACAATTTAAAATACAGCTCATGAGAAAGAAGTAAAAAAGTAGATACTTTTATTTTCAGCCACCCTAGACCCAAGGTACTGACATTCGCTGTTTGATTTTGTAATCTGCCTAGCTGAGTGAGTCTTATATTATATTATTTTTTAGAGGGCTTTCATCTTATACTATATATCATCGTATACACTGTATGTAATTCTTTAAAATAAAAAAATGCAGAACATGAGCAAAGCATTATGTGCAGTTTTTTTTCAGGAATACATTATTCCATTAGTCTTGAATATGTATTGTTAGATGCAGGGGCCTAGCAATAGGGGGTGATGAGGGGCCCTCTCTCAACTACAGTATTAGCTATCTATTGCTCCTGTGCTCATAATAATCACTTCTATAGATACTTTGAATAGTGGTAATCATTAACAAGCTGCTCCCCATTCCCTTCTTGCACCTCTGACACTGTAGTTGCCATTGGCAGGTTTTGGTGCGCCGTATCAATATTTATGTATAGAGTGCTTGAGGGGGCCCTAATGTAAAACTTGCATAGGGGCCCATAGCTCCTTAGCTACACCACTGGTTAGATGTTATAGTAAAGTTTCACTGGTCAGATTCAGAAGCATTCTGCCTTATGCTGTGAAGATGAAGAAGAAGAAAGGCATGATGAACAAATTTCTACAGCCCTCAACCTCCCATCAAACACATCTTCCTCTGATCTGACTACACGAAAGGGAAATCTGGTTGCTTTGAGTTGTTGCGCTTTACAATCACTACAGACCTGCATGGCCTGATTGGATAAATATACATTTGCAGGCTTGTTAACTTAAAAATTCTTTGGAGCTGTTTAAAGAACAACGTATGGTAATCTGTAGCAGCTAGATCCAGAATTCTTTGTTCAGTGTTCTACCTACCGTAAGCTCTAATCTAATTGGCTACTCTTACTATCATTATTGCTCTGTGTCTCTAAGCCTTTTCTCTCCCCTCTGCATACAGCTCCCTTAGTCAGTGAGATGCAATACCAGCTTTGGGGTTATTGACGTAGCTGTAAAGTACAATGCGTTAGTAAGCGAAACATCTGTCAGTGAACGATCTCATTGCTCTTTGGTGTCAGAAATGAATTCTATTGCTGGAGTCTGCTGTGCCGATCGCTGAATTATTCAGTATAGAGACGGAGCACTTTCTGACCTCATTAGTAACCCTGAGGTGAGATGAGCCCATTAGACTAACCACTAAAATGTCACTGAAAATGAAACCTAAGGTCAATGAGATGTATTGTGGTGCTTTAAGAAGAGCTACTGAGTGACTTCAAGCAGAACGCTGCTAAGCAATATTTGAATCCAAGCTGACCACATAACATCAACTAAAGGCAATTTCACATAAACAACAACTTTTCCCTAAGCGAAACATTTACTGTTTATTCAATCCCATGCCTGTAAGGCCTGCTCATACCTGATTGGAAGTAATAGAAATATATATTGAATATAACTATATTTATTCCGTTTTTGTCCCCTGTTGGTGGTTTGAGTCTTTCTCAGTCCCAGAACCCCGAATTGATAAAGACCACAGTCGCTCACTCAAACCTGAAGTATCGCAAATACTTTCTGTTTTATGAAGGCAAGCTACACTGGGAGTTGCTTTTTAGTAGGGGGGCTTTTCTGTCTCTTTTAGTCCCCTATACTTTCCTTGTAGTTGGGTCACCACAAGCTGCAGGGTATTCTGCTGAAGATATGTATATCTGATATTTTGTAATTAATAATAATTAGAGTCAGGTACTCTTTCTGGCTTGGTGCAAATATACTGGGGATCTCCTTTATGTTGGCCGTAATAAACTGACCCGCCCTGTATGCTGTCCACAAGAAACTTATATACTAGTCTGAGCAGATAGCCATTTTCTTTTTTGCTAAGCTAACAGACTTTAATAGATGTAATCCATATCAAACTTTTTTAAAACATGACTGGTTCCCACCTATGTACTCCCCTAAAGAAAGGTATGAGGGATTCTTTGGGTAATTTATTACTATGCATTGTACATCTTGCTGGTACTTTCATTGATTTAGAGTAAGTAATCTGAGCAGCCACAAAGCACCGATGAAGCTCAGCAGCATTCTTGCTCTCTGTAGATTATTATGCATTGTATATCCTCCTAAGGATACTCTCATTGAAGAGGAACTTTACCGAAAAGGCTAAAAAAATAAATCAATACATTGCAAAGTGAGAATTTAAAATATAGAAGAGAGATCAAGAAATGATTGATATTCATCATGTAATTTAATCATATTGTTTGATCCACAATCAGCCTGCCCATAATCCAGAGGTGTATCTAGAGGGGTACTGGCATGGCTCATGCCATAGGCGCCACAGCACCATGAGCACCATGCCTATCCCTGTGCTGCACCCTCATGCCTGCTCCTGCGTCTCCCTTTCACTCAGACCTCAGATCAGATTAATTCTGTTATCTAGGAAACATAACTTATGTCAGTAGAGCGCACTTGGCTTAGTGTTAGAAAAGAGGACAGAGAGGCAATAAGAAATATTTCCAAAAAACTAACTTCAGCAATATCCCAAGCCCCAAAACAAAGGCAACCTAACAAATGTATGCAAGGAATGGATGCGTTTTTTTAGAGTGGAAGGGGGCTCTGACCTGGGGTGGGGGGGCGCAATTTCAGTGTTTGCCAAAGCTCTATATTGCCCAGATACACCCCTGCCATAATCATCTTTACGACTGGCGGACATAAAAAAAAGACAGCACCAACTGCCAATATCTATACCACACCCCCTAACTATGCAATAGGCTAAAAAGTTGTTTTTTTATAGATATACATATGCAGAAAGAAAGATACTGGTTGCTTTGCAGTTGGAAACAGCCATTATTTCCCACAATGCAACAAGGCTCACACAGTGTGGTGTCCTGACAACACACTGTGGGAGTCGTTTTACCACAATATCCGCCATACAGATGTCACTGATGAGAAAAGGTAAAGCTTTCTCAAGGGAAAAGGGGTATCAGCTACTGATTGGGATAAGGTTCAATCCTTGGTCACAGTTCCTCTTTAATTTAGAGTAACGGTAGGTACTGTAAGCAAACAAAATGCACTGGTGAAGTCCAGAAGCATCCCTTATAGCTGCTGACGTTTTTATTTATTTTACATTTTAAATACAGACAGGCTCTCTTGCTGACTTGATGTGAGTGAGATGGAGATTTACTATGTTTTACTGTGTCTACTCTGTGTGCTCTTCCTATGCAAGCTATTAACCAATCGGAGGAGACTGCCACTTCCTTATATAACTATCAAGCATTCTTCTTCCGTATACTCTCTCTTATCGAGTGATCTGATTTCTGTCTAGCATCTCTGGCTGCATGCCTAGTCCAAAAAAATCAGCACAAGAGTCATGCAGGAGGCATTTCTTATCATCAGTGGCAGTCTACTGTACATATTTCTTGTAGCGCAAGTTTATTTTAAGCAGCTCAATGCAACTAATTTTTATCTTATTTTTTATTTATTCCCAGAATGGGGTGGATGTTGAGGATATTTATAAAAAAAACAAACTACACAAGTATCAATATTTCATGGACTCAATAAAATATATGTAGCATCACAGGAGCATCTGCAGTAATTTACGTGCACCTTTTGATATAGTATATTACAAAATCCATTGCATACAGAGTTCCTGAAATACATTACAATCCAATAAAAAGCTGACAATGATCTTATTGCTAAAGTGGTAAGATTTATGAAAGAGTGTGCTGGAAGGAACAAGACAAGATTCTGATAAATGCTAATATTTATACACATGTGATAGCATCTTCATTTCGCCTGCTCTGTATTCAGACTTGCCTGGCCCAACAATACATTGCTGTAAAAGATTGCACTGTGATGACTGAAGAGTTTACAATGGCGGAACGGGATAACTAGCCCTTTACTTGACTTACACACATGCATACATTTAGTTTATTCATAAATCATTTACAGTTCACAATACATTTCTGACATCTGCAGAGAATTTATGCAGCATTTTGTGCCTCTTCCCAGTTATTTTTGTATGTTTGGGATGTATGATTTTAACAAGAACATTTCTAAGCATATATGAAGTCTTTTATTTCATCTCTATATCTATGTAAAAATTGTTCTAAAATTATTCAGTATTACTAGTAATTTTTCTTTATGATTGATTTCAGAGCTACGAACACAAATGTCATGGCCTTTTTTTTAATCTCAGCACCAGTGATTGGTGTGGGCACCCCGAGGGTGTGGATTCTAAGTGGGCATGGGTCTTCACCAGCGCACGCTGCAAGGGATGATGGGCCAACACCCCTAGTGGATGACAAAAAGAGAGAACACCAAGAGCCCAATATAGTGTAGTATGTACTGGTAAGGTATAATTGATAGAGTAATAATATTAATTTAATACTCACAGACCAGGGTTACCAAGTAGGCAACCACTGTCAAAGCAGGTGGGGAGATTGTCCTGACCCCACTCAGGATTAAAAAGTCGCTCTCTGTAGTTGAAGAAGGAAAGGTACAACCCTCCACCAAGGGTGGACTTGATGTAGATAATAGGATAACAGAGGCGCCAATAGGATAAAAAAAACACTAAAAGAACTTAAAAACCCATCTTGGTAATAGAGGAGGCAGTGGTGGACTCACCCCCTCCAAGCAGAACACACGACTGTGGATTTTCAGTCAAAACAATTTTATTGGATACTCCAAATAAAGTGCAACGCGTTTCACGGGATACAAACCCGCTTCATCAGGCAATAACAGATAGGAGTAAACAGCATCTGCCAGTATCATCAACACTGAGCGCCTCTGTCTTAATGATACGCTCAGTGTTGATGATACTGGCAGATGCTGTTTACTCCGATCTGTTATTGCCTGATGAAGCGGGTTTGTATCCCGTGAAACGCGTTGCACTTTATTTGGAGTATCCAATAAAATTGTTTTGACTGAAAATCCACAGTCGTGTGTTCTGCTTGGAGGGGGTGAGTCCACCACTGCCTCCTCTATTACCAAGATGGGTTTTTAAGTTCTTTTAGTGTTTTTTATCCTATTGGCGCCTCTGTTATCCTATTATCTACCCTAGTAGATGACGGACTACTTTGCTGCCTGGTGCCTACCAGGTCACAACCCCCAGGGCTGCTTCACCAATGATGAGAAGAACAGGAGGGGGAATCCTGCAAGAAGGGAAGAAGGACAGACTGGCTGAAGATGGAATTGACAGTAATGGCAACTGGCCTGACAAGCAGCAGAAAACACTGATGGCAGGACTGGATGTCAGGACTGGTTTGAAAGGACTGAGAGGACTGGGTGACAGGCCTGGCAGGGTTAGATGACAGGACTAACCAGACTTGATGACAGGATTGACAGGACTCAAGGGCAGGGCTCCATGACAGGACTGACAGGACTAGATGTCAGGACTGAGGGAGCTGGATAACAGGCCTGACAGGATTGGGTGACAGGGCTGACGGGACCGGAATGACTGGCATGACAGGACTGGTGTGAAAGGAGTGGCATGACAGGACTGACTGGCATGAAAAGACTGGCATGACAGGACTGAGGTGAGAGTACTGATTTGGCAGGACTGACTGGCACAACAGGACTGACTTGATAGAGCTGCCTCGCTTGACTGGACAGTCATGATTAGAGTTGTCTCGAGCCTCCGATTTTAGGTTTGCGAACCTCGAACGCGAACATGCAAAAAAAGTTTGCGAACAGGCGAACTTCGCGAACCGCCATCGACTTCAATGGGCAGGCGAACTTTCAAAATTAAAAAACACTAATTCTGTCCACAAAAGTGATGGAAAAGATGTTTCAAGGGGACTAACACCTGTAGGGGGGCATGGTCCCAGGGAAAAATCCGGATTTGACTCACAGCAGGGTTTAAGGGCAGAATTCACATTGCATTGCAAAATTGGAGGCCTAAAGTGTTTTAAAACATCTTGCATGTGTATACATAAATCAGGTAGTGTAATTAGTGTACTGCTTCACACTGACAGACTAAACTAACTGTGTAACGCACTGCAAACAGCTGTTTGTGTAGTAACGGCCGTGCTGGACTGGTGCGCACCATGGCGAGAGTGCAGGCGATGGCGGTTTTCAAGCCCATATGGTCGGGCTGAGGTAGCTGAATAACAGAACAACAGTGACTGAGTGTCCAGCTGATCGATGAAGCAACAACCTTATGGTCTTTGGTCAGGTGTGCCCCCCAACACACTCATTTAACCGGTCATTGCTTCATTGTGATATGCAAAGCCCTTTACCGCGGCAAGGTAATGATCATGAAGGGGAATTGACACATGTACATGCCTCTTGTTTTGTTAATTAGGCAGGCATGTACACGCACCAGAAAAATTATTATAGCGGCCGCTGCCGTACAAATTCAGGAATCCACCTGGAGTCCTGGACCCTGTTGGTGGTGGCGGAGAAGGCAGTCAAGCGGCCTGCAGGCAGAGATGCTGTGTGTGGGGGCTGACTTAGTCTTCGGGCCGGCAGTAGCCCTCCGGGATCCATGCCTCATTTTGGTACTGAACACTTTTGTGACCTAGGCGACTTCTCTTCTCACTGACAATGCCTCCAACTGCACTGAAGGTCCTTTCTGACAGGACGCTTGAGGCAGGGCAAGACATAAGTTGGATGGCAAATTGTGACAGCTCTGGCCATATGTCAAGCCTGCGCACCCAGTAGTCCAGGGGTTCATCGCTGCTCAGTTGTACAGATACTGTTTGACGACTTTCTCCTGTTGTAGCAGGCGGTCAAACATGAGGAGAGTTCAATTCCAGCAAGTCAGGCTATCGCATATCAAATGCCTCACCGGCAAGTTGTTTCTCTGCTGAAGATCGGCCAAGCACGCCATGGCCGTGTAGGAATGCCTGAAATGCCCACACACCTTCCCGGACTGCTTCAGGACCTCCTGTAAGCCTGGGTACTTAGACACAAATCTTTGGATTATAAGGTTGAGCATTTGTGCCATGCCGGGTTACATTTGTCAACTTTCCCAAACTCAAAGCCGAAATGAGATTGCTGCCATTGTAACGCACCACTTTGCCGATCTCCAGTTGGTGCGGGGTCGGCCACTGATCAACCTGTTTGTTCAGAGCAGCCAGGAGAGCTGCTCCAATGTGACTCTCGGCTTTGAGGCAAGACATGTCCAAGATAGCGTTACACCGTCGTACCTGGCATGCAGCATAGGCCCTGGGGAGCTGGAGGTGTGTAGTTGGAGAGGATGTAGCAGGAGGTGAAGGAAGGGAAAGAGGAGAGGTGCCAGCATGTCTGCCTGCAAGCCGTGGAGGTGTCACTAGGTCTGCTGCACAGCCACGTACTCCCTGTTTGCCAGTGGTCACCAGGTTGACCCAATGTGCCGTATAAGTAATGTACCTGCCCTGACTGTGCTTGGCAGACCAGGCATCCATGGTCAGATGGACCCTTGACCCAACGTTGTTTGCCAGAGATGTCACCACTTGCCTTTCAACATCACGGTACAGTTTAGGTATCGCCTTTTGAGAAAGGTAATTGCAGCCTGGTATCTTCCACTGCGGTGTCCCAATCGCCACAAATTTTCGGAAGGCCTCAGAGTCCACCAGCCGGTATGGTAACAGCTGGCGAGATACCAGTTCCACCAAGCCAGCTGTCAGACACCCGGCAAGGGGGTGACTGGCAGACATTGGCTTTTTCCGCTCAAAGATTTCTTTAACGGACACCTGGCTGCTGCTGTGGGCAGAGGAGCAGGAAGTGCACAAGGTGAGAGGCAAGTGGAGGGTGGTGACTGTGAAGGTGCAAGGGAAAAAGCGGCTGAAGAAGATGCTGCACCTGAAGGAGGAAGAGGAGGTGGAGGGTGGCTTTGCGTTTGTTTGCTGCTTTCATTCAGGTGGTCTTCCCATTGCAGTTTGTGCTTTTTCACCATGTGCCTTTGTAAGGCAGTTGTCCCTATGCAGGTCTTGGTCTTTCCAAGACTCAGTCTTTGATCACACATAGTACAGATGGCATTGCTGTCATCTGAGGCAGACACACAAAAAAACTCCACACCGCTGAGCCCTGGAATGATGGCACTTTGGTGGTGGTGGCATCAGCAGCTGACCTTGAAGAGCATGTTGGCTGGCTGTCCATAGGAGGCGATACATGCCACTGGACACTGCCACAAGCTGTTTCTGATGACGAGCTCCCCTTGCTTCTTTCAGCAACTCGTCTCCTCCTACTCCTCTCTGACTCCCCCTCTGAACTGTAGCCCTGGTCATCATGTCTATTAGGATCCCACGTGACGCTCATGGCAGTATCATCATCATCATCATCATCATAATCCTCCACAGCTTTGCTTGTATACACCTCCTATACACCCTGCATATTAATATGGGAGAATGCAGACATCTGGGGGACCGGTATTATTCAATGGGGCGCCTACATTTCACTGTAAGTCTTTCCCAGGGTCTACCCCTACCTCGCACACACAAGGTGGAGGATTAGCTACTTGTTCAGAATATCCATAACACATGAGAACAGAATGTTTGAATGGGGAGAAGCTTTGTTGCCCCTCGATTGCAGAATACCTTAAATTATAAACCATTTTGGTTAGTATTGCTCAAAGGGTGGAGCACGACACTAACGGACATTTCAGTGTACTAATACTGTTAATACACTGGCATGCATACATTGGGGAAGAGATAAAGCACACAAGTTGGCCCCCTCCCCCTGCTGATGTTGAGTCATTTCCTCACTCTAGTGCAGGGAGGTAGAGACCCTTTAGATATCTACCACAAAACAATCCTTCAATCATGAATCCCCCCCCCCCCCACACACACACACACACATACCAGAAAAATATAGTGCTGGGGGGGAGGGTTGTAGTTGATCACATAATTGGATTGGAAAGGGTTAATACAAATAAAACAAGAATGTTTTAGAACAGGAATGTTTCATAAACATTTTTCCTGACAAAAAGGTAATCTGGTTTTTGCTTTAGTAAGTGTGCACAGCAGGGTTTTTTTTTGCATTTGCACCTTAGGTTACCATAGTGAGCCAGACTCAGTGTGATCTTGCATGGTATCAGAAGTTTACTGACTGTTACTTGCTTCCTTTAAACCTCCACCCTGTTCCTGGTTACGCAACCCCACTCTTACATCCAATTACTAGCAAAGCTTATTTTATCTATGTCACGTTCCTGAATGATGTAAAATGTTTATACCTGCTAACAATGCAGTCTTTTTCCTCCTAGCTGCTCAGAAGAAGGACGGGGAAGTACAGACTATCTGAAAAAAAAAAGACTAAAAAAGTGGACTAATTAGGCATTCAGCACAAATGGCTTCCCAAGTGCACACATTTAATTCAAAATTGTCACTTCCTTTTACTGCTACAAATGCCGCATAATTATTTAAGACAAACAGTGCAACCGAGTGTCATTTTCTCATTAATGAACTGTGAAAGCACGCTTGACACATTTGTTTCAGGATTTAATTCTGTAAAAGAGATCTGGTCAAAAATCACGCAAGTACATTGTTCAAAAATAATATTATGGTGTTTGTCTTCTTACTTGTAGGTGAAATAGTCCCACCTCAGCAAGTTCACTTAAGAACAAGCAACATAACCTAGACTCAAAGCTTATTTGAAATGAGCTAAATAAATGCAACTAACAGGAGCTATTGGCCATATTCAATTCACTTTTTCTCCTAGGAGATCATTTTTCATCTTCTCTTTTAAACATTTTTTTAGCACTTTTCAATTAAAAAAGTACCACAAAGTATGTGAAAAGGTACTATTGAAATTATTTTGAGCATTTTCTTGTTTGCTGGTGGCTGACTAGACATTTTATTGACAAGTTATGAAATTATAAGCTAGGAGAAAACTCAGGAGAAAAAGTGAATTGCATATGGGCCCGTGTGTATAAGAAAGCTCCTATTATTTTCTAGGCAATTCACTTATTCTTTTTAAGGTTCCTGGCATCAAAAACACTAACAAAAGCATGGCTGCACCTACTGCAATGTAATCATTCAGCCTCCAGAGTGGGGTCGATCATGTTATGAAAAGGGGTGTGGTAGTGAAGACCCACTGAAACACTCTCCAGCTAGCTATGTTGGGAGAAATTTGCATTTATAGTAATTTCTTACAACTCCTGTAAAGCTGTGGACCAGAGTTAATGTGTACCTGAGATAAAACAAAATTATACATACCTGGGGCTTCCTCCAGACCCTTCAGGCTCATTGGTCTCATCATCCTCCCAGGCTGCCTGGATCCTTCACTAGACGGCATGGTAATTCCTCCAGAAGTGTCCAGTTGGCGCAGGCGTAGTCCGGCCTCACATGCCCCCTGTCGTGCATCTGGCATATCCTGATCCTGCATGCGCAGATCCCCTTGACTGGCTGAATTACTGGGCCCCCTAATGGAGGATCCAGGCAGCCTGGGAAAATGGCGAGGGACCGGTGAGCCTGAAGGGGGGAGGGGGATCAAGAAGAAGCCATAGGTATGTATATAGATGTATTTTTTATTGATCTCAGGCTAGTGGAAGCCCCAGGTATGTATATTTTTTTTCTTGATCTCGGGTTTACTTTAAGTATGATGAGCTCATCATATCACCCTTCCCCTGGAAATGGTTTTTATTTTGTTACCAATGTGTACAGTGGCCCAATTGCCCTATAGGGGTCTGAGGGGCCCACCAAGAAATAATTTGTTTAATTTAACATAACAAAATGTAAGGACAGCTGAGCGTGCATTTGCTTAATCCCAGATTCTTCCCTGTCACTCCGAGCTGTTTACATTACAGCACAGCTTCTCTTAATTATTTGGTTATTGAACAACTAAAATAGTTATGATGAAAACAATATGACTTTGATTCATTTTCACAGCTTGCCATGTTATGCCCCAACATAGACATCCCTCATAACAAGAATTGGTTAGCAATCTCTATTCATTAGAGTATCCAATTTGCTTCAATTAATTTGTTTTGAAGGTCCTCAAACTCTATTGGTGCATATCCCTTAGACACTGCAATGAATATTAAAGGGCTTGCATAAACATTTATGTTCCAACGAACGTTGCTCAGGAAACTGAAATAATTTAGTATTCATTATATGATGCTTGTGACTGTACTGAAACTTCCAGCATTTCCTTGAACAAAAGGACCTGTATTTAATTCAGATTTATGAACCATGGAATTTAATATTGTTCTGTATAATCTTTAGTCTATAAAATCGATGCTATAGTTTAAATGTACTTATACAAATTGTAGAGGTAAGTGAACTGAGCTGAGAAGATTATGATTTACTGAACACTAGCATGGTCACATTTTGAATATGGAGTATTGTATTAGGCACCACAAAACACAAAAAAAACCATCAAAACATGACTTGTTCAAATATAGGCAAATAAAATAAAGCAGATCTCTGAGTCCAAGACCAAAATTCAAGATTAATCGATATAGAAGAAACAACAGTTAGATCGGCACTAGATGCTGACTAGACATCCAAATGAGGGTATTCAGCAGTGACCCATTTTGCCTCCAGACAGCAACATATACATAAGTCCAATTTGTAGAAAACAGAATCCGGGCACCGATAGGTTGCAATGCAACCACCATGCTTTATTCCTTCCTCAATCACATACAGACAATGGCAATAAGAGCGGCCCACAGCCTTTTCGCAAGTTACACTCACTTCCTCAGAGATTGTTGTTTGGTCTCTGAGGAAGCTTGCGAAATGGCTGTTAGGCCACTCTTATTGCCATTGTCTGTATGTGATTGAGGTAGGAATAAAGCACGGTGGTTGCATTGCAACCTATTGGTGCCCGGATTCTGTTTTCTACAAATAGAAAATTGAAGATTAGCTGCCGAGAGAAAACCTCATATTCACCTTTATCCTCTCGCTTGCTCCAAATATGTCTCTGATCTGAAGCTGATCTGAAGCTTTCTTCTTCCAAAATCCTCACACCGGTGTCGCTGTTGCTAAATATGTATCTGGTCACTGGAATATGGGCAAGGTTAGCATGTAATGTGTCTCTTATTGCCTTCCCATAGGTCCTCTGATCAAAAGAAGAGGGCTGTGGTGACCAGCTTTTAAGAAGGAGTCACTGGTTTTATCATTTGTCGGTACTCAGTAAACTTTAAATGAAAAAGAAAACTTCAGATTAGAGAGAAGGCATAACAGACAGAAACAGTGGGAGCCTTAACAGATAGATTAGTGTGATATTTCCTCCTATTTTTGATAGCATGCTCTATGATAGTTTCACAATCAACTCTTCCGACTGCTTTAGAACCCCCCGTGAGTGAATAAATGGATACCTGGCAAATCAGTATGTCTACACAGGAAACTGAGCTATTTGAGTCAAACCTACACTTTAATACCTACATAGGTCATGCATTTTAGGCATGCCAATGACAAAGCACCATATAAACTGAATGGGTAATGGTGGGGGACACTGGAGATGATTGAGGCCTCGTTCACATCATTTAGTGCAGATGGCTGTGCAATCGGAACGCAACGGGTCAGATCGCATGCCATCTGCGCTACTATGCGCTGCGCTAGAGATCCTATTCATTACAGTGAATGGGATGCGATTCCTGAAATTGCAGCAGCAGCGTGATAGCGCATTGCGCTGCTGCACAGCACATATAATGGGAATAGTAGAAGGGCTGTCTATGCCCTTCTACCGTTCTTGCGTGTCGCACACTATGCGCGCTGCCAAAATCTGCACGGCAGCGCGCATAGTCTGAACGAGCTCTTAGGGGTACTGGTTTACTAAAATTAAGCACCAATATGCTAATGTCCCTGTATAAATTCCTGTATGTGTAGATGCACATGGAGTGGACTATGGTATTCAGTAAATGGGCAAATGGGCAACTAAATTAATCAACAGTGAACAAATATCCCGATTAAGAAAATCTATCTATCTCGATTAAGAAATATCAAATATCTCGATTAAGAACAATGTTTTTAGAACATCTAGATATATTTACTTTGTAAACAAGTTCACTTCAGTTACGTCAGATTGCCATAAGGTGCTAAGATAACAGTGTCAGATTAAGAAGTCATGCGCACAAGCACAATTTCTGTTGCCCACAGAGATTAGGAATGGATTCATCAGGTAGCAGATTGTGGTCGAGAGCCATACATATGAGCCGCTAGCTTATAGACTACTGATACGTTCTTTTGCTATGGAGGGGGAGGAGGGACAACAGTGTAGTGGATGACAGAAAAGGCTTTTCTGCAAGCTGGAAACTGATATCCTTGCAAACTTACAACGAAAGTGATTCCTAAAAGCTAATACTATGAAAGTTCTGTTAATAAAAATAAAAAGACTAGTACAGTACTCATTCCTTTTTCTAAATAAAAAACAAACAAAGAACTTTCAAAATAGATTTCTGAAAAGTTCTATACATATGTGAACAGCTGTTCTTGGTAAGAACACAAAGCTTTGTTGATTTAATTGTAACACATTGTTAATGCTAACAGCTTGCTAGCTAAGTATGAGAGCGCACTGACAGAACAAGTTAGTATATAGATGTAGAATAAGACTTGGCACCTGACCTTTATCATTCATTATTACAAGGAAGATCCTATTAGGTCACTAAAATCTGTTGGTGATGACGGACAGGAACTGCAATAAAAGAAAGCTGCTTTGGAGAACAGAGGCGTATGTTATAAAAGTGTATAGTGACGATAATTATCTGCTAATTATGATTAAGCAAACATTCACGTGAATTTTTAAAATTATATTATATGTTATTACCATTTGTAAACTCAATTGATTTTGTGTAATCCATTCAAAATGTTGCATTATATTGTGCCTGACTTTAGCGGTTAATAGCAAAGTCCCCTACTGTCGACCAGCCCCGCAATCCCGATTAATTTACTCCAGTACCATCGGGAAATAATCGCCTCCGAAGGCTTGTAAGACTGTGAGCAAAGCAAGCGCGCTGACGTTAAAAGACCAGTTGCTGGATCATCAGATAACCATTTCTGCCACCCGGACGTGAAGCTCACGTCCGGGCGGATGGTCTGCTGCGGTGCCGCGCTTCAGCACGCTCCCACGCGTGATTGCGAGCGTGCCCCCGTGCTGTCCCCCGGTAGCCCTGATATCAGTGAACGGGAACATGGTTCCCAATCACCGATCCGTGTCCCAAGCAGAAAAACCAAAGTGCTCTTACAAGAGGCCTCAGTCTTTCTACACGTAAAAATTTCCGCATCCCCCTTGTGCTTCCACTTAGCGAGAAGCACAAGGAGGGAAAAAAATTCAAGGTGGCCATCTTGTGGCCAAATAGTAAAACTACATCTACATATTTTTTACAGTACAATTTACATATATAATAACATTAAAAATTAACTGTTTATTTCTTACACCAAAATATTACCCAAATAAAATTTTTAATGGAAAAAAATTACAATTAAAAACAAAAAACAAAACATAAATAGTTACCTAAGGGTCTGAACTTTTTAAATATGCATTTGAAGTGGGTATACTACAAACATTTTTTAAATTATAAGCTTGTAAATAGTGATGGACGCGAAACGGAAAAAATACACATTTATTTCCAAATAAAATATTGGCGCCATACATTGTGATAGGGACAACATTTACATGGTGTCATAACCAACACAAACTGGCAAATAAAATACATAGGTTTTAATGATGGTAGCATGGATTATTTTAAAGCTATAATGGCCGAAAACTGAGAAATAATGAATTTTTTCAATTTTTTTTCTTATTAATCCTGTTAAAATGCTTTTATAAAAAATTAATTCTTAGCAAAATGTACCACCCAAAGAAAGCCTAATTAGTGGCGGAAAAAACAATATATAGATCAATAAATTGTGATAAGTAGTGATAAAGTTATTAGCGAATGAATGGGAGGTGAAAATTGCTCTGATGCATAAGGTGAAAAATCCCAGTGGGCTGAAATGGTTAATAATGCGACAAAGCTCGCCAATCCTGTCTAATCTGGCACCGTTACCATTCAGGGAATAGTCGCATCCGATGGCTGGAAATACGGTGAACAGACACACGCCAAAGATTGTTTGCACTGCTGCCGACAATGTCTGCGCAGTCACCCTCTAATTCCTGTTACCTTTGCCGCAGTTTACCATTCAGCCTCAGACCCTGAGGGAATCCTGAAGGCAGTCAGCGCTGCAGGCAAAGGAACCTTTTGGATTGGTGGGTGAGTCCACACACAGTCCAACTTTGATTGTATGTACAACCAATACAATCTGTGATCCAGGTTGCTGCCACCAATCCGCAATAAAGCGTGTGAATAGTCTAACTCTAGTTAAATCCTGTAGGAAAAGGGTTAATTCACAACCTTTCTAGAGATAGCAAAACTAACAATATTAATACGGTTATGCGAACGTCTTTCTTAGGAGATGTGAACTCTTTGCAGAGATTTCAGAAAAGCACTTAGATGAACACCTTTTATTTGTTTATTTAAAGAAATAATGCAGAACTAAATATAGCAATTGAAATAAATCAATACAGTAAAAATAATAAGGATTAAATGTGAAAATTATAACTAATTACATTCTGAGCAAAGTGTCAAGTTACCGTATGTCCTTTGGAGAATTGTAGGTCCAACAGAAGATATAAAGTCCAATTATGGAAGATTCTTGGGATAGAAGTCCATGAATAAAATAGTTAATCCTAGATGCTGTATGAATGGCTGGTCTCTCTCTCTCCTCAGCCTGGGGGTCCAGCCAATTTAACACTTTCTCAGCTGGAGGGTGGGGTGGCAACAAGAGAGGATTCCTCCCACCCTTAACAATCTAACCTCAGCCTGCAATCCGGCCCTATCATCTTAGGGACCGGATTGGTATTTTCTCCAATAATGCCATAACTCAGCGGATATCTGAAATATGATATAAAAACAGCATTTTACACTCCGTCATCATGCTCTGAACCAATCGATATGAAACTCGCTTGGGGTGACACCTTCTCTGACTAGGGAATCTATATCTCAGGCTGTGAGGCAGCTATTCGATCGATTAACATCTCAGAAGGTGTGCTGTGCTTGTTGCACGACGCACTGTGAATTGTGGACCACTGGGCCCCAGCGGTTCCGTGATATCCATCGCATTATGGAATCATTTGGAATTATATAACCATGTGGTCACTTAATGAATTTATAATGGGGTCTGTTTTTTTCTCCATCCATGCATCCCCTTATCTTTAAACTAGAATGGGGAATCTGCTTGGAGGAGCTTTATTTAGCAGAGGTCTGGTTTTAAATGAACACTGTTTTTCTTTTAAGCAAAGTTAAAGAAGCACTCCTACTCAGGCTTTGTGTGCTCATTTTTGTATGATTGCTGGGATGGCGCATTTCTACCGGTGAATCCATATGTCACACCTACCTGCTATTGTCACCAGCATTGTTTCATATGTTAAGGGGAATAATGGGAACAAGTCAAAACATTTTTTTTTCCAAAAGACCTTGTAGTTTTTGAGAAAGTCAATTTTAAAAAAGAAAGATCGTTTTTAAAGTATACCCTGAGCTGTAGCTCAGGTACAAAATAAGATACTTACCTAAGGAGAGGGAAGATTAAAGGTGGCCATACACTGGTCGATGTGCCATTAGATCGACCAGCTGACAGATCCCTATCTGATCGAATCTGATCAGAGAGGAATCGTATGGTTGCCTTTACTGCAAACAGATTGTGAATCGATTTCAGCCTGAAACCGATTCACCATCTGCTGAGCTGCTCCTGCCGCCTGTCCCCCCCCCCCCCCCCGTATACATTACCTGATGCTGGCTCCGGGTCCTCTTCTCCGCATTGCACGGCTCTGTTCCGGCTCCATCCCGGCGCTTCCTGTGTTACTCCGTGACCAGGAAGTTCAAATAGAGCGCCCTCTATTTGAACTTCCTGGTCACTGCAGTGACACAGGAAGCGCCAGGATGGATGGAGCCGGAACAGAGCCGTGCAGCGCGGAGAAGACGCCCGGGAGCCAGCCTCAGGTCATGTATACTTGATCGGATCGGCCGCAGCTAGCGACGCGCACTTTACCCGTGGGCGATCGAGGGTAATTTCCCGCACGGCGCGATCGACGGACCGATCCGATTTCGGGAGGAAATTGGATCGGCGGCTGCGTTTACCGCGAACGATTGGCAGCAGATTCGATCCCAGGATCGAATCTGCTGTCAAAACGGCCGCGAATCGAGCCAGTGTATGGCCTGCTTAAGGGTCCTTTTGAGGCTTCCCTTGCTTTCGCGGCAAGGCATTGTCACTAATCATATCAGGACCGCGCAGCTCCTTTTCCTGATTCATATCCATGCAGTAGACTGTCCGTGCATGCACACAGGGCCGGATTTGTACTTTTTAACGCCCTAGGCCCATTGTCACCAGCCGCCCCCCCCCCAACCATATCAATACACAAATGCAAAACACAACAACCGCCCTCTTATATCCCACCATTTAGCAGTGGGTCCCTCTCTGGTCGAATAGGTTTCTTTATTGTGCAAGCGTGGCTGAGGACAAGTATGTCCGCATTGGGTATGCGTAAGTGAGTTCGGTGCATGCCCAGTAGAACTAAGGCACGTAGCTGTTTTCCTCCATGCATTTCATTTTACTGGGCATGTGCAGACCTTATTTGCACATGCCCAGAACAGATACGGTCTCGCTTGTGTACTGAAGATACCTATTCGTCCAGAGAGGGATACAGCACTAGAATAGTGGGGTATAGGGAGATATGGCTCTAGAGAATGTCCAGAGGCTCCCCACTACTAAGGGGTATCTGCCAGGGTAGGGTAAGAATAAATGGTCTAGCAAGGGTCAGTGTCTCCATAGGGGCAAACTGCAAACAGCCCCCAGCATGCCCCCCTCTATAGAGACACTTTAGCTTCCAGCATGTCCCCTCCTCTATAGGAGGTACCACAACTCCCAGCATGCCCCTACCCCTCCATAAAGGCATTACTGTTCTTATCATACGCCTCCCCTCCACATAGGCACCACAGCTCCCAGCATGCTCCTCCCCTTCCAGAGGCACCACAGTTCCTAGCATGCCCCTCCGTCTCCTTATAGTATCGGGTTGTCCACCAGGCCTCCTCCAATGTGAATTGAGACCAGGGGGTTACGCCAGTCAGCCCTATGGGACAACCCAATACTACATGGAGGAGGAGCATGCTTGGAACTGCAGTACCTCTATTGGGGGGGGGGAGGAGCACAGTGATGCCTCTATGGAGTGAAGGGCAAAGCATGATGGGAGCAGTGGTACCTCTTTCCTCTTTGGAGAGGAGGAGCATGCTGGGAGCAAGGGTACCTCTACAAGGGGGGGGGGGACATGCTGGTAGGAGTGGTGCCTCTATGGAGTAGGGGTATGCTGGAACCACTGGTGTCTCTATGGAGTGGGGAGGGGGGGCATGCTGGGAGCAGTGGTGCCGCTATGGAGTGGGGGGCATGCTGGAACCACTGGTGCCTGTATGGAGTGGGGAGGGGGCATGCTGGGAGCAGTGGTGCCTCTATGTAGTGGGTATGCTGGGAGCACTGGTGCCTCTGTGGAGTGGGGAGGGGGGCATGCTGGGAGCAGTGGTATCTCTATGGAGTGGGGGGTGGATATGCTGGAACCACTGGTGCCTCTATGGAGTGGGGAGGGGGGCATGCTGGGAGCACTGGTGCCTCTATGGAGTGGGGGTGGTTATGCTGGGAGCACTGGTGCCTCTGTGGAGTGGGGGGACATGCTGGGAGCAGTGGTGCCTCTGTGGAATGGGGGGACATGCTGGGAACAGTGGTGCCTCTGTGAAGTGGGGAGGAGGGGCATGCTGGGAGCACTGGTGCCTCTGTGGAGTGGGGAGTGGGGCATGCTGGGGGCACTGGTGCCTCTATGGAGGGGGTGGGTATGCTGGAACCACTGGTGCCTCTATGGAGTGTGGAGGGGGGGCATGCTGGGAGCAGTGGAGCCTCTATGGAGTGGGGGTGGGTATGCTGGGAGCACTGGTGCCTCTGTGGAGTGGGGAGGGGGGGCATGCCGGGAGCAGTGGTGCCTCTGTGGAGTGGGAGGACATGCTGGGAGCAGTGGTGCCTCTGTGGAGTGGGGAGGGGGGGCATGCTGGGAGCAGTGGTGCCTCTGTGAAGTCAGGAGGGGGGCATGCTGGGAGCACTGGTGCCTCTGTGGAGTGGAGGGACATGCTGGGAGCAATGGTGCCTCTGTGGAGTGGGGAGGGGGGCATGCTGGGGGCACTGGTGCCTCTGTGGAGTGGGGGGACATGCTGGGAGCAGTGGTGCCTCTGTGGAGTGGGGGGACATGCTGGGAGCAATGGTGCCTCTGTGGAGTGGGGAGGGGGGGGGCATGCTGGGGGCACTGGTGCCTCTGTGGAGTGGGAGGACATGCTGGGAGCAGTGGTGCCTCTGTGGAGTGGGGAGGGGGGCATGCTGGGAGCAGTGGTGCCTCTGTGAAGTGGGGAGGGGGGCATGCTGGGAGCACTGGTGCCTCTGTGGAGTGGAGGGACATGCTGGGAGCAATGGTGCCTCTGTGGAGTGGGGAGGGGGGCATGCTGGGAGCAGTGGTGCCTCTGTGGAGTGGGGGGACATGCTGGGAGCAGTGGTGCTTTGTGTAGTGGGGGGGGGGCTTTCTGGGCACATAGGAGTATGGGGGAGCATGATAGGAGCACTGGTGCCTCTATGGAGTGGGGGTGGGCATGCTTTAACCAGTGTAGCCTCTAAGGAGTTTGGGGGGGCATGCTGGGCACAGTGGTGCCTCTGTGGAGTGGGAGGAGGGGGGGGCATGATGGGAGCATGATATGGAGTAATGCTGGGAGCAGTGGTTAGAGGGGTATGGGACAAGCATGCAGTCGGAAGCTACTTACAAGCATAGCAGGAACTCACAAGCTGGCAGCTGCTGCAGTCACAGGATGCAGAAGTACTGTATTCCCTGCCAGTAATCCGATCCTCCAGCTTCCTTCACGGAGGTGCCTCTTCTGTGCAGTGTATGGGAAAGCTTCACCCGGAGCCATGCTTCTCTGCCTCGGCTCTTCCCACCATGTGAGCTGCACTCACAACTTCCGAGCAGCTGATCGCTCCCTCCCCACTGCTTTCCTGTTGGGACTCGGAAGGGAGGTGAGAAGGGACAAACAGCTGCTGTGGCCCTGCGGATATGTGCACGGAGATCTCTCTGCCTGAGCCCTGGGGGGTTTCTGGCTTGCTACCTGTGTCAGCCCCGGCGGCGTGGGAGATCTCCGTGCAGGCGCAGCTGCTGTCCCTCCATGCGGTCTGGCCACTGTACGCTGCCACTCTTGCGCTGGCTGCAAACACACAAGGACAGGCAGCAGTGTGCAAAGCGGGCGGCTGTGCATGAAACTGTGAACGGTCTGTCGCAAGTGGGGATAGGAAATGGCACAGGCGGCTCCCCACCCGCCCCAAACATTCTGGCGCCCTAGGAACCAGCCTTGGGGGCCTTTCCCTAAATCCGGCCCTGCATGCACATCGTGAGTCTACTGCGGGGCCATGAATCAGGAAGAGGAGCTGCACAGCCCCAATGTGGTGGGGGCCATGCTCAGCAACAAGGGGACTGCAGACCACCGAGGGAAGCCACCCTAGGATCCTGAGGCTTTCCTCTCTTCAGGGTAATAATGGCCTATTTTGAACCCAAGCTTCGGCTTGGGATTACTTTAAACTCAGGAAACATGACAGTTTAAAAACTATTTTCCTTTGTTTTTTTAAAATTCATTTACTAAAAAATTACAAGGTCTTTTTGAAAAAATGTTTTTGGACTTGTTTCCACTATTCCCCTTAACATACCTAGTGTTTTGGGGGATGATAGCATGTATGAGGGCTTTTGCTATTAAACGCTAAAGTCGGCACAAAATGTCATGAAAATTACGCAAAATTCACTTCTTGATTATGGTTACAAACACAATTTTCCTGAAATTTTGCATTACGATTTTGCATTGTAATTGAGACTTACAATGCAAAATTACATTACTAATAGTGTAGGTAAAAATGCTTTGTTCTCTGTATAGTATCTCATAGAGCAATATCAATCCCTGCCATGCACTGAGGAGGACAAAAAGTCTGAAAAAGGCTGTCTACATGTGGGGTTGGTGTGGCTCTGTAAAATTTAAAGCTAAAGGCATGCTATACATCAGAGGTTCTGGATGTAAGTCTGGCTTCAGGGGCATAAAGAGATATATTGCATATTCAGTAGCAGTGAATTGTGGGTAACCATTCATAGATATTCACTTAAAGCTGAATTATTGCCAATACCTTCTGTTTTAAGAAGGCAAACCCCACTATATAGTACTGTAACAGTTAGCATTAAAAAAAATTGCACGTTAGCATGTACACAATTATTACATACTATTTGATCCCTCTATGTTATATGTATTACATCCAATTTAAATAAAAACCTTATCGCTGAGGTTTGCATATGTACAAAAGGATATGTTCATGCTAAGAACGCTACCGAATGCAACTACAACTTTTGCCTGCTATAACTTATCAATATGATGCTGTAACCAGAAGATTTTAACTTTTGATAATCTCAAAAGCTAAAATAAACAAATTGAGCATTGTGCACATGCTACACTAATGTTGCCGTTTATAACTGTGATTTGGTCTGTACAAACACACTGCTTGGCTGTAGCTGTAACTGCTGTAGCTGTGTGTACTGTCCATGGAGAGATGAGGAGGGACAACGCAATGAGCTCATTTGTCCTTTAATGATCCAGCATTGTGGGGCAGGCAACTTACTTTACCCATGCTAGATTCTCAACGCCAAAGGATTGCCAAGGCAAGTTTACTCTCGTGTGTGCATGAGGATTTCTTTTTGGGCTACATGAGTGGTCTTATTTGTTCAATAGCAATAGATTTAACTCCTTTTTGACAGCCTCATTCAAAATTAGTATCACAAATAAAAAATGCCTTCCAGGAGGTAAATCCCTCGATTTTAGTAAATGAATCTCACTAATATAGCCCAGGCTCTAAAAAAAATGTAAAAGAAAAATAAACAGAACTACAATATAACGTAACATACAATAAAATTCTGTCTCCCAACTTCTGTACACTTGCCTGACTCAAAGTAATCCCACCTGTGTAAAAATCTTAATTCTCCAAGTCCCATTCAGCTAGTGTGGAAGATGTTACCTACAACAGTCATATGACAGTTCATTTCCATATTATTTAGCTCAATCTTTAGGCAGACCATTGCTATTTTAAAGGTACATACACACGTCCAACTTTTTCGAACAACTTTTCGTTTGACTTGTTGTTTGAAAGACAATTTGGAGGAGTGTAACAGTCGGTTTGCCCGATCCGCTTAGCAGATCCGTTGGACCAACAGTCGTTCGGATGACTGTTAAGGTACATACACATGTCGGATTTTCGCAAACTGTCCGTCGTTTGGACATTTGAACGTCCGGGCATTTGGATGTCAAATCGGGCGTGTGTACAGTCTGTTGTTCAGCTGATAAGACTGGACTTGAGCAATCCACTTGGCAGATCATTCAAATCCAGTCTTATCAGCTGAACGACAGACCGTACACACGCCCGATTTGATGTCCAAACAACCGGTCGTTCAAACGTCCAAACGACAGGTCGTTTGGGAAAATCCGACATGTGTTAGGGACTGTACATGTGTCCAAGTGACTTTTAGTCATTTGTCCAACTAATAGATGTTCAAACAAGTCATTTGATCAGTCATTTAATCTAGTCCATTGTTCTATCCAGTCCATTGTCCGTTATCAAGTTGGTTAAACGACATGTAAAGTAGCAGATCAGCTGCTTTGTTGCTCAGTGTTGTACATGACGTCTGAACATGACGTTTGCACTTCAAGTTGTTCAGACGACTAGTTTAAATGACAATCAGGCGAAAAGTTGGACATATGTACGCACTTTAAGACTCCACACGTTTCTATATTTCTGCATTGAGCAGACAGAATTCTGGTCAAGCTTTTTATCTCTAACTTTCTGAGATAAGAGTACAATATCAGCAGTGTGGAGAACTCCCTGCTGAAGCAGAGGTGAAACCATCCCTGCACAGTCCAGTGACTGATAAACTTTGAGGACAACATGAAACTAAAGCTATTAACCATTTCTTTTAAGAAAAAGAATGGGTTGTTCTTAGAACTTATAATACTGTGGGTATTGTATATATTGGAGCAGAAGGAGAATTTAAGGTAGAATAAGGGACACCCACTAAAAGACAACTGGAATGAGGTAAAGGTGTCTATTTTCTGAGTTATGAGGTAAAACACAGCTATTGCTAAGAAAATGGTAGCTATGGGCAACAACACGACACAACTTCGGTTCGGCACCAGCAGCTAAGAGCTGCACACAGCGATGTGACATTACCACAGCCGGCACGATATCTCATCTCAAAAGTTGATTCAAAACATGTCAAGCTTTAAGGAATTTATTCGGCAAAACAGATACACAGGTGTGTTCATCATCAGCAATCTTATCTTCGTTACATGGTTATTACCTCAGCAAAGCAATCAATTCTTAGTAAGTCATCTTAAGCATTTCCGGCACTTGAGCTAATCCTTATGAATAGCTCAGGCTTTCTCTTATAAGCATCTATGCTACATTGCCCTAAGACAGCATTTAGGCCTATGTACAGCATACAGACAGATGACAGGAAGTTACAAGAAGAAAGGATGTGAGTAGAAGTAGAAGTAACTAGAAGTGAGCTCCTGAACACTGTCCATTCCTTATAAACAGCCAGTCAAGGGTTAACACTGGGGTCCACCCCGAGTGGGTGGAGTCCGCTGTCCACCACATCCTTGGCCTGCCATTTGCTGACGGGAGCATGTGATGGACTAACCAGCATGATCTTTACTGCGCTCTAAATTGCAAATATTTAATGGCACATGATTTGGACCAGACTGTGATATGTAGTCGTACAAGTTTGCTGTGAATATTTGCTACAGTTTAGCTTTAGTACAACTTAAAGTTCATAGACTGTTTGGCTTGGCTTTTGATCTGTTTTAAAGTTTCTAATGGTTTGGAAAATGATAAAAGAAGCTTACCATTTATCTTATTTTTCATTCAAATGCTAACCATCATCCAGTTTTTGTGATATACTGTAGTCCTTGAATCTATGTGGTCACTTTGGGTTATTTTATAATGCACTATTCTGTTTTAGTTATTATTGCGCTGAATTCAAACACTTAGCACTTTTTTTTCAGTACTAAACCACTTTGTACTAGCTTTGAGCAAGCACTCTCTATAAAGCTCAGCATTTACTTTTTTATGGTCAGTAAATGCGATCTTTTTTTATATCCACACAGAAAATAGATTTGCTCTATCAATATTTTCAGACACACAAAAGAAACATGAACGTTGAAAGGCATATCATAAAAAAATAATGATTTCTGTTTAAGCTTTCAGCATTTCAGAAACTCATTATTTTGCATTAATGTAATGACAGCCTTGATCAGTGGAAACTTGTGCATTGCTCATGTGTTATTCTTTGTAACTGATGCGCTAGTTTTCTACAATCTGGTAGACTACCAGCATTCCTGTGGACCCTTCCTGGGAAATTAACTGTAGAAACATCCTGATCAACAATAACATTTCTTTACCACTTAAATAGAAAATGCCGTTAAATAAGAGGTTAGTATGTAGCGTTGAAACTACCCATATCCACATTGCCAGCATTTGGGCACAACCGGAAGTCTTTTGCCAAAATCTGAAGTGTAAGTGTAATGCATTTAAAGGAACACTATCTATGTTTTTTTAAACTGGGATGGGAATAGTTTGTCTAAGTGTTCCTAAGTACTACAGTATATAACCCCCTGTTTATCTCTTCCTTTAATGTTATCAAATTAATTTCACAATTCACTGACAGAGGGTAATGGGCCAGGGTTATGAACCATTGAATCCTGAGGGGAGAGGGGGGATCCCTCTCCCTACATCTGTTTAGCCTGTGTGTACTTTATATCTTTAGCAGATGACAGGTCTCACTAGCTAAAAGAGTACCTGAGGTGTGCGGTGGAAGGGCAGATGGGACACAGAGGCATGTTCCCTGCTGCAGGACATGCCTCTGAGTCACCTCCCCCTTGTGACGCTCTGTGAGTCCTCACTGCCGCACTATAGCCCCCCAAAATTATCAACTATAATTGTCACTATTCAGGGTAGTAAGGGAGAAGAGAGCTGAAATGCCCACGAGGAGCGTGCCTGCAGGCCTTCCAAAGCTGCCATTGAGCAGCTCTCTCCCTGACTGTGCCTCCTGCCGCTCCCCTGCCTCCCTGAACGCTGCTCTTCGAGAGCAGCTCTTCCAGTGTCGTGAACCCAGGGGTCACAAAACCGAAAGTAAGAGGATTCAGGCGAATGGAGTGGTGGAGAGCTTCGGGGACTGCAGCAACCTTATCCGCCCAGGCCCCCAGATCAGGTAGAATTCATCTTTTCTTAATTTACTGCCCCATCTCAGGTTCTTTTTAACCCCTCAAGGAACACAGGTTTTACCCCATTAGTGACCAGGCTATTTTTTTTTTTTTCAAATTAGCGTTCTGCAGCTTTAATGGCTTGCTGCAGAGCCACACATCCTTGCTTACAAATGAATCCCCCCCCCCTTTTCTGCCCACCAACAGAACTTTCTGTTTGTGGGCTCTGATCGCTGCTTTTTATTTTGAATAAAAGGTACTATTTTTTTTTCACTCACTCCCTCATCCTCCCCCCGCCAGCCAATCACCGCAATCGGCTGTCATAGGCATTAGCCTATGAGAGCCAATCGCTCTTATGCCTCCCTAGGGGACAGCCGAGTGACACAGCTGTCCCCAGTACAGCGCTGCTGTAGATTGCAGTGCTGTGCAGAGTAAACAGAGGGCGGTTTTACCATGTAACAGTCTCCTAACGGAGATCGCCACTGGGAGACTGATAACGGAGCTCTGCTCCATTATTCAAGCGGAGATGCGCACACATTGGTGTGCGCGATCCCCTGCAAAACACACCCCTAGGATTTGACTCCAATTGGCGTTATGCGGTCCTGGGGGGGGCCGCCAAGATCACACCATTTGGCGTCATGTGGTCATATAGGGGTTAAATTGCAGCTGCATGTCTTTCTGAATGAGCTGCATGAGAAGAATAATGCCCTGAGAGCAGAGAAACTGTATCTGTTATGTGCAGCACAAGTAAACATTTTGTAATTGTCAGTGAAACCTGATACCAAAGCTGGATTTTCATACTAAAGGTTTTTTTTATTTCAATGAAAAACAGACTTCTTAGAAATGCAGAGATCAGCACTGGTTGTATTGTCACATTTCTCATGAAGCACAGACTCCCCTTTGCTAATGATTTGTTCCAGTGCAGCAACAACCTACACACAGAGAATTACAGCTTTTGCCTCTGATATTTAACATGAAAAGTAGGAAGATGCTTACACAGCTACTTACACATTATTTGTACATTGTAATCTTAGAACACTTGCTTATGCTTACTGATAATGTTCCTTTAAGTCAAGGCTGGAGCTACCCTTCATGCCAATTCCAGGTTCACTTCAAGTGCAGGTGACAGCTAAAAAAATATATAAAAATAACAGATCAATTCTTAATATTACATACACCTTATTTGAGGGTTCCGGGGATCCCATAAGGGTTTGTCAACAATACTGTGATAAATCACATTGCATACCTACAAAAGGATATGTGCATTCAAAGAACATGGTAGCGTTCCCATGGTTCAAATCTTGAAAAGTGGTTCAATAAGTTTTGTCCAGTCTAATCCCACATCCCTAAAACAAACTGATACGTTAATTGGCTAAAATTTCTTATAGATTCTTATATTTCTTATAGATCATGGAAGGCCCACTAGATTAAGACTATTGTAGAGAATAGATAGTGCGCTTCTCTGAAGGGCAGTTAGTGACATAATTATATAGTCTGTAAAAGTGCTGTTAAAGGGGCCCATACACCTAACGATTTTTCCGCCGATATACAGCCGTTTCGATCACAGTGATCGAAACGGCTGTGAAATCGCCATGCACATCGCTGACAGAATGATTGATTTCCGTCCAAAATCGATCGTTCCCATTGATTCCCGTCGACCCATCCGTGCGGAAGATTTTCCTCGGTCGCCGTCGTTAGCGGCGTTCGAATGCCCGATGACCGACGCAAAACAGCGGGTATACATTAACTGTTCCGGCCGGCACGAGTCCCCTGGTCTTCTTCTCCGCTTCAGGCTCCAGACCGTTTCTTCTCCACTTCGGGCTCCAGAGCTACACAAAACTTCCTGTCCCGACAGGAAGTTTAAACAGTAGAGCGCCCTCTACTGTTTAAACTTCCCCTGGACACGAAGTTCAGGACCCGGAGCGGTGCGGAGAAGAAGAGCGGGGACCAGGGGACTCGCGCCGGCCGGAACAGGCAATGTATGCAGGGGGGGGGGGCAGAAGCAGCGGCAGCTCCACAGATTGTGATCGGTTTCAAGCTGAAATCGATTCACAATCTGTTTGCAGTAAAGGTGGCCATACGATCCCTCTCTGATCAGATTCGATCAGAGAGGGATTGATCTGTTGGTCGAATCTGATGGCAAATCGACCAGTGTATGGCCACCTTAAAGAGGTCAGCACCATAAAAATGCATTACAATGATAATGATAATGATTGCAACATGATCTTGTTACTGTTACAATTAGACTTAACTTTTATCAATAGTGTTGTGTTGTATCAACAGGATAGCTGTACAACCAACTCAAAAAAACATGGTAGTTTGCCCTAATCAGTTCTCTGACTGGCCACCCCAATGGCAACAAAGATGCTGACTGGTCAAAGCTTTCTAGCTAATGTCAATAAATGGACTGTAAGCCACTATTTAAGTCCCCTAGCTTCTGGAACTTAAGGTAAGTACACATGTCTGATTTTACGCCCGACATTTGAATGACTTGTCATTCAAACAACAAGTCGTTCAAACTTCTTGTACACACAGACTGACAAAACAGCTGATATGCTAATGTCAGCTAATTTACATGTTGTTTGACTGGTCAATGGACAACTGATAAACAACTGATAAAAAGACTTTATGTTTGAATGGCCATTACGTGTACAAACGACTCCCAGTGTTCCAGTGTACATGTACCTACACATGTACGGACCTAACTTTCATTTGAATAACAGTTATTCCAACGGACCAGCCAAGCGGATCAGTCAAAACTGCTGCTACCAGTATAACGATTGAACGTACACACGCCCAACTGTCATTCAAATGACCAGTTTGAATGACAAGCCGTTCACAAAAAACAGACGTGTGTACGTACCTTTAGCCCCATTCCCTTTCAAAAAGATACTATGATGCTTCTGTGGCACTCTATCTCATACAGAGAGAGTGCCATGGCATTCATCTGAAAGGGGGTGGGTCTAAGTTCCATAAGCTGTCACATACAGGGACTCGAAGAGTGAGTTACAGGAAAAGGATCTGCAGGTGACACTGAGGGATCGATCCAATTCACTTTTTATCTTAAGTTTTCCCTTTACTATTTGTGCCAATTTATATTTAATGTTAAAAAACACTTGAAGTGAGAGGGATATGGAGGCTCCCATATTTATTTCCTTTTAAACAATGTAAATTGCCTGGCTGTCCTGCTTATCCGTAGATTTGCTGCATGCTTGTGCCAGGTGTGTGAGCCAGACACTGCTGGTACCTGAAAGATCAGCAGGACACCAGGCGACTGGTATTGTTTAAGAGGCAATAAATATGGCACCCTCCATATCCTTCTTACTTTAGGTGTCTTTTTAAATAGTGTTTAAAAAAGTGTATTTTGGACCCCCAATGTCCTTGCAGAAGAAGAGAACTTAGAACTTGATGAGTCAGGTCGCTGCACTGCCATCTCAGTGAACTGCAACAAGTGAACTGATAAAGGGTGCAGAAAACTTCTTTACCAATTTACTGAGTAAATCATCTGGATATCGAACTGAACATGATTATCAATTTTTTTTTGTTCAGCTAGAATCAGCTAGAGGTTACGTGATTGCAATTTTAGGCAAGCTCAACGCCAAACATCATTCTACCGAGAGATCTAAAAAATAAACACTTGAACTTGTACCCAACCACAGCGTGATGCTGGAATAGACCTTTGGTTTTAGATGCTTCCAGCTGATCTCCATCAAAAAGAACAATTGTCCTACATTTGTCACTGGGAGAAGATGATTATTACATCCCTTTTCCTAATAATGATTTTCAAATCATCTTTTCAAGTTTTCAGTCCGGAGCTGTGAAATAAAATAAAGAAACATTTCCACAGAGTTCCTTTCCAGTACTCGTTAACCCAGCAATTGATAATGAAGTAGAACGCGTTTAAAATATATCACACTGAGCTTTTATTGCTGCCTTGCTAAAATTTATCTCGGCTGATATAATTATTGCAACTCGTTTCCATTTTATTAGCAATTCTTTCTGCAGTATGGGACATTTTAAGTAAGGGGTAATGTGTGTGAATAGAAATACAAAAAATAAATATAAAAAAAAGATACAAAATGCAATTTGCTTTTAACACAACCTCCCCCCCCCCCCCCCCCACACACACACAAATATACTTTGAGAAGAGACCCATCTAGAAAGCTACGCAAACCTCTCCCTGTCAGTGAATAATGTATTGGTTAGGGAAAGCAGCAGTAGGTGCCTTTCAGTCCGGTCTTGAGTGATTTGAGATTTGGCAGGTGCTAATGTGATCTGAGAAAGTGGAACCCCTACAGCTGTGTCAATTTGGGGGATATCCAACAGCGTGCATTGAAAGTTACCATGACAACAGCAACGCTGCACAGTTCTGTAGCAACACACTGGTACAGACCTGTAGATCGAGGTGTCTGCGGATAAATAGAATTACAGTTATTCCAAGTTAATCGAGCTGTGACACCTGAAAATTGTTTTGGAATATATATATATATATATATATATATATATATATACAGAGAGAGAGAGAGAGAGAGAGAGAGAGTAGTAAAGCCACAGGTGGACAGTGATGATCATAATTACGGCCTTTTGTAATTATGGCTTGGACATCCAACTGATTTCATGTAATGCGGTTAAAGAAGAATGGACAGTACCTGGCACCAAGATGCAGCAGAGCGGATGGCTGGAGCAGGGTCCAGAAGCGTGCTCATCTAACAGGACCAGTATGCGAGCGGGAAAAAAGAGTTGTAGCAAGGCACTGCTCCTTAAAGTGGAATGAAACCCAGCATTTCTTCTTTGCTCTAAAAGGTTATTTACACCATATAATATACGAACACAATTGTTTTTAGTAAAAAATTGTTCAAAGGGTTAAATCACAGGATTGACTTTTTCTCCTGCAGTGGCATCCAAACTGGTGATAACCCTTTCTTGTGTTTACATTCTTCCCTTGATACAATTAAGTAAACATTCTCTGACTGTGCAGAAACTTTTGCTAATGAGTCATAAACTGAAACACTGCTCAGAAATCATTACTGGCTGCATTTACAATAGAAATACAACAGTTATGAATAAAATGCACCAGCAGCTTTCAAAGTAAATAAACTGAACTTTGGGAACTTATAATTTCTAAATGAATAATAATACTTGTGCACAAAAGCAAATATGATAATTGCATGGGTTATACAAAGTAGGGAAACACATTTTTATTGAATATTTTGTCAGTTTAAAAGCGCTTTAAAAACCCTTTATTACCAGTTGGGTAAACACAGTGGTACAAAGGCAGTGGGGGAGACAAGCACCTGACAGCTGTTTCAAAGGCTAGGCCTGCTTCTCAAGAGGCAGAAACAAGGGGCAGCCTCTGAAGAAGCAGGCCTAGCCTGCGAAACAGTTGTCAGGCAATTGTCTCCCCCACTGCCTTAGTACTACTGTGTTCATCCAACTGGAAATAAAGGGTTTTTAAGGAGCATCGCTTCGCTATAACTCTTTTTCCTCACTCGCATACTGATTTCATGTAATCCATTTGCAATGCTGCCTAATTTTGTGAAGCATTTAACGGTTAATACTAAAAGCCCCTATGCATTCTATTATCACCAAAATTGCTACGTTTGTTAAGGGGAACGGTGGAAACAAGTTAAAAAAATATTTTTAAATTGACCTTGTAGCTTTTGAGAAAATCAATTTTAAAAAATACAAAGGAAAAAATGTTTTTTAAACTCAGAAAAATTACAGTTTAAAAAACATTTTTTCTTTACCTTTTCAAAATGGATTATCTCAAAAACTAAAAGGTCTTTTTTGAAAAGTGTATATTTTGTGTTAGTCCCACGATTCCCCTTAAAGTGAACCTTAAGCCAGAAAAAAAATGAGTTTTACTCACCTGGGGCTTCTACCAGCTCCCTGCAGCAGTCCTGTGCCCTCGCAGCCACTCACTAATCCTCTGGTCCCCCGCTGCCAGCTAGTTTCGTTTTTGCCGATAGGCCCGTCACGACTGGCCACGCGTAGCTTTTTCTGCATTCCTGACTGTAATTAGCGCTATTGCGGGCCGCAATGCATACAAAAATACGCGTTGCCGCATATCTATGCGTTTGTAATGCGACAACGCATATTTTTGTACACGTCGGGAATGTGGAAAAAGCTACGCGTGGCCAGTCCTGACGGGCCTGTCGGCAAAAACGAAACTAGCTGACTTAAGTGTCTCTTTAACATATGTAGCAATTTTGATCATCATAGCATGTATGGAGTAATGGAGGCAAGTATAGGGGCTTTGCTTTTAACTGCTAAAGTTGGCACAAAATTATGCGAAAATTATGCAACATTGAAAAATTAAGGTTCCTGATTATGTTTACATGTGAAATTAATTATAATTTTCCACACCATTTCACATTATGATTTTGCATTGTATTAGCGAATTACAATGTAAAATTACAATTATGCAAAATTTGTGTTCATTACTACAGGTGAAGTAAATAACGCTGGTTAGGTTACCTCATCGCAAGGACTTGCTGCTTATGGATAGCATAGCCAGAACAGTCAGAATACCAATTCTGACTAAGGGCCTGTTCACACTGCACGCGTTTCCAGCCGCGTTTTGGAAACACGTGCAGGTGGCCGATACGCACGACATCAGACATTGCATAGAGTGCAATGTCTGATGTTCACACTGCATGCGTTCCGGACCTGTGCGGTCCGGGAACGCATGCTGCACGCAGATTTTGCTAAAACGCGTGGCTGTCCCATTCACTTTTCAGTGATGGGATCAGCCACGCAACGCACACAAACGCGGATGGCCATGCGTTCGTACGCGTTGCGGTCTGCACGCGTTCCGCACGCATGGCCATCTGCATTTGTGATCTGAACGGGCCCTTAACCACTGCAACACCTGCAATGGCTGCAAGCGTCATAATTGGTCCCTGGGGCAATGGAAGATCGCCTGGTCTGATGAATCCTGTGTGCTGGAAAAAAGCCCGACCCATGGTGGACCACCCCTTAATACCAGGTTTCACATTCGTCTTCCCATTGAAGTCTATGGCGCTTCACCTGTTCGCAAACATTTTTGGAAGTTCGCAAATGGAAAATTCTATGTTCACGACATCGCTCCTGGGCACCAGCCAAATATTCCAAAGCATCATCTGTAATTACTCCTCACACCAACCAACATACAATGTAAAAAAATCAGGCTTAACAACTTTTTTCACAGCGGAACCTTGCTTCATTAAAAAGAAACCTTGGGTTTCCTTTAACAATGTTTTAAGGGTATACAGTATACCGGTACATGTGTTGCCAAGATACAGTTTTGCTGCTGAGACAGTCCAAAAAATTAGTCGCAGTTATTCCTGAATGACATCAGGATTATGGGACCCCATTAAGCTGTAAATTGAAGGACTGCCATCCCTCCTATGTTGGCCTAAAAGCCGGGTAAAAGACCCCTCCTACTGTATGTAAAGATGTCCCCCTTTTTTGTATTGCACAAAGCTTTCCAGTGACCAGATTGCACACAAACATTTTCCATGGTTAACTTTAATGAGATTCAATTTTGAATTCCAAAAGTACTAGAATACTGGGACCAAGTCAGAGACACTGTTTTTAATCTTAAAAAAAAAATGTGATTTATTTAACAATCAGGGCCAGGCCGAGGCAGAGGCGAGAGAGATAACTAGAGTTTAAGGTGTTGGTGCCCTGGGGCGCCTCTTAGTCTAATAGCAATCAGTGTGTGATGACGGGGGTGGGAGAGATGGAGGGGCGCACTTTGGTGTCTCAGCCTTGGGTGCTGGAGGACCTTGTTCCAGCTCTAACAATAATATTTGGTTGGAGACAGAAGTGATGTGGGTGGACTACTAAGAACAGATGCCCAATTGATGTGGTGAATCTAAAAAATAAGCCAAGTGCTTTGGCACACATCTATTGAGAATGGTGGAAATTCTGAAAGGACAAGGGGTCTACATCACGCTAAAAAAAAATCTAAAAATAACCAAAATCAAACACATTTCTTGCTTTTTAGATGGATTAATCCTATATAATAATAATCTGCATCTCTGCATCCCTGCACTTCCTGTGTGTGTGTGTCCCGTGTTTTGCGCTACTGCACATGTGCAGGGACGGACAGAGACACTGTGAAGAGCTGAGTTAGGACGGGGCCGAAAGGTTTAGGCATGTGCGGCATGCGTGCACATGACAGTCGCCCGCGCGTGCGGCGCGCAGCAATGTGGTGACAGACCTAACCCGTTTTTAAACGGGCTAAGGTCACTAGTAGATATATATATTAATTGATACTCTTCAAAGATGTGTTAGGCAGTCTGGATCTTGTCAACTCCTAAACATCGCCCTCACTTTTTTATCTCAGGTACTGTATAGTTCTAATAAGTTTCTGAAACTTAACTTTTAAATATATCTCCTGGAAACCTTATCCAAAGTGCTTTTATGGAAGACACCCTGTATATTTTGTTTATTGATCTTTTAATTGGTCTTTCAATAATTAAAGAAATATTTTATTATGTTTAGGCTTAACTTTCCATCTTCATTTCAGGTGACCATCCATCCCCCAGTAACCACCTCCACATGATAATCTTTATATTAACACTGGCTATCTCTTCTGCGCTCTTTCCCATTTCCTATCTACTGCCTGAAGCCACTCTGTCTAATAAAAAAATGTGAATAATCTTGGCACTATAAGAAATTAAGTAGGCAAAAATGTGTTCATAAGATCTTCAGGTTACTTTGTATGCACATGAAGTCCTACGTAGAGCCTACTCCTTACTCGGAAGAGATAACTGTTGCTATTGATTATACAGATAATTCTTGAAAGATAATATCTCCTAATGTCAAATTGTATGAGAGGAAAGAAATAGTTGGTAGAGAAATCTATTTGATATGACAAAGAAGATTTGTGATTTTGTTACAGTTATACCAAAGAACTGTAAAATTAAAGAACGAGAGCGGAGAGGTAAAATAAATCAAAAGTATTCACTCGAGAAAAATACTTTGGTTTCTCAAGCAATAATCAAAATGAAAACTGCATATACTACAAGGCATTTTCATATACGGGTCCATTGTCATTGTTGATGCAAGCAGAAAATAAATCTGAAATGGGGATATTCAGCACTGTCCTCTGGACCCACAAAATAGAAACATGTTTTTCACGGAGCTGAGGATATTCAATGCTTTTTGATGGAAGGGCGGATGGAGCTAAATAACCATTAATATCATCTGAAACTTGAAAACAAATATTAAAATACAAAAGCTGAAGGGTAGCTAGTGCTTTTGCCTTGCAGTACTGGAGTTCAAGATTGGAATACTGGCCTACACACTACCTGCGTAGAATTTTTATTTTATCCCTGTGTTTTTGTGGCCTTCCTCTGGACATTATAGTTTTGTCCCACAGCCCAAAACATTCTGGAACGTTAACAGATTCCTTCCAAAATTGGCCTTAAAGCACGATAATGACAATACACTGTGAATATGGTAGGGATTCGATAGTGAGTCTTCTGAGGAACAAGTAATGACATGAACTCTTTGATTGGTTTGTCAGGAGATTCACATGCTTGCTGGACTATTCCTGCTGACTATAGGCCTGCATAGGTGGCTACCAAATTGTTTTGTTCAATGTAGGGGTATACATTTTTCTTCCTCAAAGAAAGCTTTCTAATGCCCTGTGTACACATATTGGGTTAGTATAGCTCTGTAATATTTAAAGGCTGTAGGCTAACCACATGCCAGCAGTTCTGATTGTGTGTCTGGCTTTTACACAAAGTTATTTTAAAGTGTAGTTAAAGCGGAATATAACCCTGCATTTCAACTTTGCTCTAAAACATTATTTACAGCATATTATATGCAAAAAGCATTTTTTTTTTTACTAGACCAGCATTGGAAGGGTTTAACACAGAGGTTTTAAGTTCCGTGCAGACGTTCAGATAGTTACATTCTATTTAGTTAGATGTATCTATTGATAAACAGTTACACACTCTTTGGCTGTCCTCCAAGCTCCTTCTCAGTGAGAGAGATGAGTCACAATAAACACTTAAAAGATACATATTTGTAAACAAAAAGTATCTAACTGAAGTTCGGATGCGTCTGCAGAAATCTCTAGGGACTTTAAAGCCCTGTGTAACCCTTCCAATGCTGGTCTAGTAAAAAAAAAAATACTGGTTGCATATAATATACTGTAAATAATGTTTTAGAGCAAAGTTGAAATGCAGGGTTATATTCCGCTTTAAAGTGACATTTGCCATGATAAGATAAACTTATACACCTATAGTACTATCCCTACTAAGAAATTATCAGAAGTCCCATTCTGTTTTCCACTACAGCAAGAGTTAAAAAAATGTGTTGTAATCTATGCAAAAGAGCTTGTCAACAACTTGTCAAATTCAGTCCAGATTCCTGAACAGTGAATAGAAGCCAAAACAGCAGAAAACAGTGTGATAAAGATTCTAATGAAGTTTTACTGCAGTAGAGTTCCAAGGGTCATTAGTTCTGCATCATATTCAGCTAAACAAAGCAGAGTGAGGATTCACTTTCAATTATAAGGGTTTCACCAGCTGACAAGGGAAAAATACCCAACGTGGACTGAAGCATGGGGTTGATAATTACTAAAAAAAAACCTGCCAGAATTCCACCCCCTTACAAGTGTAAAAATGTGCTTTTTCCATCAAACTTTAAATTTCACTTTCACAAAAACTGTAAGTATTTTTGTAACATGTTCTCACAAGTGTCCCTCACTTCCATAGCAAATTAGGGGATAATGGTCTGGGGCTTTTCAATTAATTGAGATCATAGAACGTCAATGCAAAAATTCAGCATTCTGAACTGATTGGATTGAAGTCACAAATTTGATTACACCCATGGAGTTTTGTCTAAAATCTGAACAGGGCAGTGCCAGCCAGCTGTAAGTGTAGAGGCATGAGGAAAATTGGAGGCGTAGTAATTCTTATAAATGTATTTATGGGTGTAATAGAAATCTTTTTTTTTTATTGTTGGCAATAGATAGTTATTAACAATGGTATTATTTGGTTGGTGGGAGTGTGTTATCTTTGTTTCATGCGAGAAATTAGTCTAGAAGGTAGGATAGCTTAAAAATAAATCGGCAAAGTCAGGGGTGTAATTATAAATCATGGGGCCCCCCCAAACAAAACTTTGGTAGGGCCCTCCCCCAATGTTCACACCCCTTCCCTTGCCAACCTCTGGTGATCCTGATGGCCAGGGGGCTCATCTTACAAGGGACATGAAACAAGTGTGGACATCATAACCTTTACACCCACAACAAATGTAGCCACAAAACACCTGATCTGGAGAATGGACCCCTATATCGAAGGGATTGAATTAGTAGTTGTGTTCCCCTGATAGCTCTGGGCCTCCCTGCAGTCGCAGGGGCTTCACCACTGTAGTTATGCCCCTGGGCAAAGTTCAATTTTTAAAGCAAGATCACCAAATATATGTTTGAGAATCTGGTAACCATTAATCAAGTCTTAGCATGAAATGGCGGCTATAGGAATGTTGCTTCTTGGTGGCGGCTCTGAGCAATTTGGGCACCTGGAACTCAATAAATATATGTATATACGTTAATTTGCAGCATGAGTTTACCTCTTCCTCACAACATATGGTAGCTTCTGTCAAAAAAATTCAAATGATGTGCTGGTGCCCTTGGTTTTCAGGGGCACCATTATACACACTGTTTCATGGCTACAGAAAATCAATGAATGCATCCTTGTATCCGAGTAACAATTTGCTTACTTTGGGGCCTGCAAACTGAGGGAGCAGCGTAAGCACCAAATATCTTACGGGCTGCACTGACCCTGCTGTTTATTGGCCCCGAGGTAATCAAATTGTTACATGGATACAAAGATGCATTTATAGATTATCTGTAGCTGGGAAACAGCATTTATAGTGGCAGCCCCTGAGAAACTTTGGCGCCAGCACATCATTTTTTTTTCCAGAAGTGCATATATGTTATGTGGACAAGGTACGCTCCTCATGGCGCAAATGAACATATATGCAGACTCATTATTGTGCTTGGTTACGCACATATTGATGGTTGTGAAAACACTTCACATCTTCTCCAAATTTCTTAAAGTGGAACTGAAGAGTCCTACAAAAATAAGAGTTTCACTTACCTGGGACTTCTGCCAGCCCCCTGCAGCTGACATGTATTCACAAAGTTTTCAAACAATCTACCGTTCCTCCGCCGCGGCTCATTTTTCTTCACGCAGGGGAAGCCGACTTTAGTACGAGAAAATCTCTATTGCGCCTGCAGAGTATGCTCCGAGGACGCGCGTGGCCAGGGCTGCATAGGCGCGGTGGGCACCCACTGTGTGAAGTGAAAGTGAGCTGCGGCGGGGGAATGGAGGATCGTTTGGAAACTTTGTGGGCACAGGTCGGCTGTAGGGGGCTGGCAGAAGTCCCAGGTATATGAAACTCTTATTTTTGCAGCATTCTTCAGTTCCACTTTAATCTTCTAGTCCGAAATCGGTGTTCAATAATTGCTCCACAGTTAAACAAGAATCAATAAATATAAATGATAATTTAAGGCAAAAAACATGATCATTTAACCACCTTAGCGGTATGGACGAGCTCAGCTCGTCCATTACCGCCAGAGGGTGCCGCTCAGGCCCTGCTGGGCCGATTTACATGAAATAAAGAGCAGCACACGCAGCCGGCACTTTGCCAGCCGCGTGTGCTGCCCGATCGCCGCCGCTCTGCGGCGATCCGCCGCGAGCAGCGGCGAAAGAGGGTCCCCCCAGCCGCCTGAGCCCTGCGCAGCCGGAACAAATAGTTCCGGCCAGCGCTAAGGGCTGGATCGGAGGCGGCAGACGTCAGGACGTCGGCTGACGTCCATGACGTCACTCCGCTCGTCGCTATGGCGACGATCTAAGCAAAACAAGGAAGGCCGCTCATTGCGGCCTTCCTTGTTTATTCTGGGCGCCGGAGGCGATCAGAAGAACGCCTCCGGAGCGCCATCTAGTGGGCTTTCATGCAGCCAACTTTCAGTTGGCTGCATGAAATATTTTTTTTTTTATTTAAAAAAAACCCTCATGCAGCTGCCCTGGCGATCTTAATAGAACGCCAGGGTGGTTAAGGCAATAGCCAATAATTAACTCTGACAGAAGGGAAAAAATGATAATTTAAGGTAATATTTTATTGGGCGCCCAGATCTCTGGCTCAGTGCCCAATAACCCATAATCATCCATTAGCTGCATGTGCCCAAGTTTCCTGTTTCCATTCACCCTTTCTGGGAATGGGTAAAGGGAAACCAGGGTATCCCCACTAATTCTGAGCTGTCATTACCTGGACAGAGCAGGTGAAAATTGAAGTACATAATGCTAAAGGCCATCCCACATCTAAAATCATTAATTATATCAAGTTATATCTGCCTAATAATAAATATAGGAGTAATTCCCAGTGTGAAAAAATGCAGCAGGCTGTCTGATTTTTCTTTGTAACACATTGGCCTCAATTAACTAAGATCATGCTGGAGATAATAAGGCAAGAGAAAACTTACCACCACACATCAATTTTGCCTTATTAAGGTGTAGAGATACGTTTCACAGTGAGAGAGTTATCGTATCACTTCAGTCCTTAACCTCTTGCCGACCGCGTCACGCCAGTAGGCGTGGCCGCGGCGGCAGCCCCAGGACCGCCTAACGCCAATTGGCGTAAAGTCCTGGGGCTCTGTTTTGCAGGAGATCGCGCGCAGGCTGCGCGCGCATCTCCTGCTTGGGGGGCGGAGCTCCGCCCCGCCTTCAGTCTCCGAGCGGCTGTTGCCGCTCGGGAGACTGTTAGACGGCGTGATCGCCGTCTATTTACTCTGTGCAGCGTTGCGATCAGCAGCAGCGCTGCACTGGGGACAGCCGTGTGACACGGCTGTCCCCCTGGGGGACAAGAGAGCGATCGGCTCTCATAGGCAGAAGCCTATGACAGCCGATCGCCGTAATTGGCCGGCTGTGGGGAGGGAGGGAGCGAGGGAGGGAAGAGATTTAAAGGAAGAGGGTTTTTTTTTTTTTAAAACAGCAACACAAATATTTATTTAAAAAAAAATAAACATGGGGGGAGCGATCAGACCCCACCAACAGAGAGCTCTGTTGGTGGGGAGAAAAGGGGGGGGGGGATCACTCGTGTGCTATGTTGTGCGGCCCTGCAGCTTGGCCTTAAAGCTGCAGTGGCCTTTTAAACTAAAAATTGCCTGGTCATTAGGGGGGTTTAGCCCTGCAGTCCTCAAGAGGTTAAATTACCTCCTCTGTAGTTATTTTCACATGCAGTTAATTAACAGCCTGTATTTTAAGGATTGAAGAGTTAACTTTAGAGATCTCTCCTTAACTTAAAGACAGAAGCGTTAACTTTAGGTTTGCCTGAGGTAAAATGCGTCCTGAATACTACATGCCTTAATACCATGGTGATAACTCTATAAATGTTATTAAAGACAGGAGATAAGCTTAGTGAATTGAGGCCAATGTGAATGAGAAATCGCATTACTGTATATGGAAACTAGGCCATTGACTATCATTGCCAAGCAATGTAATGCAATTTTTTGTTACAAAAAAATTATTTGATTAATCTCCTGAAATGAAAACTCAGCCTAATCCAAATCATGTCCCATGTGAGAAACCAATGAGAGAGAGAACTCATAAGAAAAACATCATCACCATGCACTCTTTTAGAGATAATTAATAACACAAATTTTTAGAGATTACCAAATTTGTCACAAATAAAATGTAGCCTGAAAAAGGCACTGAGCTTGATTGGCTCAGTTGCAAGTTGCACACCAATTGAAACAAACTTGCAACAAACTCCAAAAAAATTGCATCCTACTGATCGTTGGCCACAATTCACCAAGGTTATCTAATGTCTTTAATAATGATTCTGAACAGTTTTACTGTTATCGCCATGGAGATAAATCCTTTAGTATTCACTAAGCAATTTACCTCATGCGATCCTTAAAATAAGGATTATGTCCTTAAGTTAAAGAGACACTGAAGCGAAAAAAAATATATGATATAATGAATTGGTTGTGTACTATGAATAATTACTAGAAGATTAGCAGCAAAGAAACTATTCTCATATTTTTATTTTCAGGTATATAGTGTTTTTTCTAACATTGCATCACTCTATAATATGTGCAGATTACACAACACTCAGCATTCAAAATGAGTCTTTCAGAGCAGTCTGTGAGGGCCCATTCACACTAGAAATCGCTAAACGCTAACGGAAAACGCTGAGCGTTTTTCTGGCGGTTTTTCCTAGCGATTTTTCACTGTATAGAGAGCGTTTTTTCAGTGATTAGCGTTTTGCAATTTCTAGTTCAATTCAAATACTTTTATTGAATCGCTAATTGCTCCAGAATCGCTCAGAAAACGCTGCATGCAACACGTTTGCGTTTCAGAAAATCGCTAAACGCTTAGATGAGAACACTTCCATACACTTTCATTGTGCACACATTTTTCAAATTGCTAGCGATTTTCAGCAAAGCTGAAATCGCTCTGAAAACGCACAGGTGTGAATGGGCCCTGAAGTAATGAACTGTCCTCTAGCAGAGGAAAAGTAAACAGTTCAATTACAGTTGAGATAAAAAAAGTCAGATAACAGCCCTCTCCACGACTGAGGGCCTTTTTCCACTAGCCTGCGATTTGCTTCTGATCGCAAATCGCAAGGTACATTAAACTAATGGAAACTGCAGTAGCAATTTCCATTAGTGCGATCCGATTGCGATGCGATTTTGGTCAAATCGCAATCGTTGTCCTGCCGCGTTTTGTATGCGATTGAGCTGGACTATAATGAGTATAGTAGCTCAATTGCAATCGCAATCGCATGGTGGAAATTGAAAAGCGATTGCGATCGCGATCGGAATCGCGATCGCAATCGCGATCGCATTTCATAGTGGAAAAGAGCCCTAAGTTAGTCGGAGAGCTTAATAGCTTTTTTGCATAGAGATAACAACTGGAGTTTCTCAACTCTTCCTGTACTGGAAACAATTAGACTGATGTATCTGATCTTAATGTTTTTTTACTTAGCTGTACTACACATACAAATCATAATATTATCATTTTTTTTTCGCTTCAGTGTCTCTTTAAGGAGTGATTCCTAAAGTTAACTATTGAACCCTTAAATTAATGATTGAATCCTAAACTTAAAGACAGAACATTAATTCTCAGAGAGGAATGCAAGTAATAACAACTGTAAAGTTTGCGAAGAATTATCACCTGGCATGAGCTGCCGTTAAGTGAAGTTTTACTACTGACTGCAATGTAAAATGGAGAATTTTGAGCTGTCTGCTTTATTTTTTTTCGTACTTTATACAAAAAGGGATAGAGAAATAGACAATGTAACGATTGCGGAATTATTTCTGTGGTCAGCGCACAGGATGCGCGCTGACACTGCGGAAATCCTCCACAAGCGTGTAATTTTACAGAACCCAGCTTGGGTGCTATGCACCTGTACAGGGCAATTCCCACCGGCAGATGGAGCTGTGGAGTGCAGATGAACACAGCCTCTGCACGGCCATAGATGCCAGATGGGAATTGTACGAGTTGAAGCAATGCAGGGCAAGATAGCCCTTAAAGAGAGAGAGCAAAGAGACAGAATGTATGTGTGTCCACCAATCTAGTCGCCACCCAGTGACGGTGAACACACAACAACGGAACTGAAGTGGGAAAGCAATCGCAAGAGTGGCGATTGCCAAAAGTGACACAAGACCGAATTTAGACAGAGCACAAGTGTAGCAAGAAAGACAACAGCAAATAACAATGATTAGAACATCAAGGAAAATAACAAATGCTAGCTAAAACGAACACCGCACTCATTCGCAACAGCGAACGCGTTTAAGACACGATCACCGCGCATTAGGCGCCCAGTGATAAGCGTGCCACCCTAACTAACCAATGTAACACAAACACGAAATAGAGAACGCAAACGCTTGCTAAACGGTTACCTCACCGAGCCTACAGCAAGCATTCGTACCAGACAAGACAGACAGAAGGAGCAGCCAGCAGCAACCGCAGCTCTGGCCTACACTCCCAGACAGAGCACAGAAGGACCCACCGCCACTGCCGCTAGAGCGGATGCGATCCAGACAGACAAACAGATGGGACTGCCAGTAGCAACCGCTGCTCTGGCTAGCACCCCTAAGACAGGGTACAGGCAGAACGATTTCCTGTCGACCGCCGCTGATGACAAGACAATCGCAACAGATAGACAGAACAAGGCAAAACAGATAATACAACCTGACTGCGCTAAAAGGGATGCCTAGTGCAGTCCCAAGGACTTACTCTAAGATAATCTTAGCAAACAATAGCAAGGCTGATACTCCAGGAGAGTTAGCAGGAACAAACCATGATGACCAGCAAGGAATTCTGGGAAGAAATGGTTTTTATACTGCAAGCCATCATAGGAAACAGCTAAGCAATTTGCATGACAAGTGTATGCAAATTTCTCACTAGCAGAGCAACTCTGAAACTTGCAAAGTGAAGACAGGTCTCTTTTCCAGAGACCTGTAGCATTCAGACCTAAAGAATGGTCAAACAGCTGTCTGCCTGTGCAGACAGCAGAGCAGATCATTACACACAACAAGCACAGAGAGAGAGAGAGAGAGAGAGAGAGAGAGAGAGAGGGAGAGCGAGAGAGAGAGAGAGAAAGAGAGAGAGAGAGAGGGAAAGAGTGACATGTATGTATGTATGTATGTATGTGTACACAGCCACACACACACAAACACAGCCACACTGACACAACCACATGCAAACACATAGAGAGACACAACCACACAGAGACACAACCACTCAGTGAGAATAACTGCAAAGTTGATAACTTAAGGACTGAGTCATAAGATAACACTCTCACTATGAAAACCTATCACAACATGTTAAGCTTCTTTAGTGAATTAACACTTAAAATACCAATTGATGTGTCTCATGTTCTTAGTGAATTATGGCTATTATTATTATTATTATTATTATTATTATTATTATTGTCAACCTATACATTTTATAGGAAATAAAGCAGGCAGCAATGTGTACATTTTATGTTTACAGCTACAGACATTTTCCAAATTAATGAACATTGTTTGTTCATGTTGTCAATCCTTGCGGATTTGTTAAGTGATTTATTTATACAACTGTTTTCTGTATGATTAACATGTGTCTTGGTTGTATGCTTTGTACAAAGGATCATTTAAGTTTAGTCACTTTTGAAATCATTGAGTGAAAACACATATGTGGGAGGAGGTCAGATCCATCAATGTCGCCAGTCTGTTTTAGATGTAAATGGATTTCACAGCTATTGAGATCAAGGACAAAATCAGCACAGTGTAGGTTTTAAATGCTTGTAAGACAAATTGAACAGCTGGACTCCAGTATTTCCCTTTGTGGGTAATAATTATATATTGTGTTTTTATGTTATATCAAGGTTTAGCTTTGGGTAAAACTTTTCATTTAAAGGAAGGAACACACACAAACATTTATTTTAAAGCGGTGCGTGAGAGTACCAAAAATTGTAGCTGGGCTGTTTAAAGTGGATCCGAGATGAATTTTTAATCATTGCATAATTATGTTCCTTTCCTATTATTTATAGGGCATTCATCAAGCCAAATACTTTTTTGCTTTTGTTTTAACCACTTGAGGACCCACCCTTTACCCCCCTTAAAGAGACTCTGTAACAAATTGTTTATCTTTATTTCTTCTATGCTATAAGTTCCTATGCCTTTTCTAATGTGGTCTGGCTTACTGCAGCTTTTCCTAATTGCACAGTAGCTGTGTTATCTCTGTTATATGATCTAATCTTCTCTCTATAGTCGGCACAGTCAGGCTGAGGCAGTCAGACTGGAATGTGCAGGGCTGCTTGTGATTAGCTAGAAGCTGTACACACCCCCTGCAGGCTCTGTGTGACTAACACACTCTGCTTAGCTGAGCCTATTAGAAGCTGGTTAGTTTGTTTGTAAACACTGCCTAAAACTGGCAATTACAAGCCAGGTTTGCAGCAGAGAATGGCAGAAACAGCACAGAGGGGACCAGGAGCACATAATGAATAGAATGGTATGCTTTTTATTGTAAGAATTTCAGAGTACAGATTCTCTTTAAGGACCAGCGCTGGTTTGATTGATCTGTGCTGGGTGGGCTCTGCAGCCCCCAGCACAGATCAGGGTGCAGGCAGGGAGATCAGATTGCCCCCCTTTTTCCCCCCTATGGGGATGATGTGCTGGGGGGGTCTGATCTCTCCTGCCTGCTGTGGGTGGCAGGGGGGGCACCTCAAAGCCCCCCTCCGCGGCGAAATTCCCCCCTCCCTCTCCTACCTGCTGCCTCCCCTGGAGATCTGGGCTGCACAGGACGCTATCCGTCCTGTGCAGCCAGTGACAGGACGTCCCCTGTCACATGGCGGCGATCCCCGGCCGCTGATTGGCCGGGGATCGCCGATCTGCCTTACGGCGCTGCTGCGCAGCAGCGCCGTACAAATGTAAACAAAGCGGATTATTTCCGCTTGTGTTTACATCTAGCCTGCGAGCCGCCATCGGCGGCCCGCAGGCTATTCACGGAGCCCCCCGCCGTGATTTGACAGGAAGCAGCCGCTCGTACGAGCGGCTGCTTCCTGATTAATTAGGCTGCAGCTGGCGACGCAGTACTGCGTCGCTGGTCCTGCAGCTGCCACTTTGCCGACGCACGTTATGAGTGTGCGGTCGGCAAGTGGTTAATACTCTAATTCCCTATAAACTAAACAAACCTCGCCCAAAGTAGCTCAGTCTGGGCAGGAGGAAGGGGAGGTATTACTAGCCAGAGATTTCAGAGGCAGAGGGGAGGAGGAGGGGGCTTAGGTTTTTTTCACAGAAGATGCAGATAAGCTTGCCTGTTTGTAATGTTTACAAACAACATGGCTGCTCTCATTGTATCACAGGAAGAAATACTCATATTCTATTGGAGCTGTTTGCAGCTAGATTTGCTGTGTAAACTATCTAAACTTTATATAAGATATATAGACAAGTTACTTGTTTTTCATCCGGATCCGCTTTAACACTTTAAACAAAACAAGCCAAAGGCATTTGTCAGTAGAGGAAAAGGAAGAGGCACTTTGTGCTCATGTTTTCCTAAAAGTGGAACAGAATGTATGAGAATTAAATTTTTAAAGGATTCCACAAGGTGACATGTGACATGATGAGATAGACATGTGTATGTACAGTACCTAGCACACAAATAACTATGCTGCGATCTAATGCAGTGCTGTCCTGGGGACAGCCCTGTCACTTGGCTGTCCCCTGGAGTGGATCACCACGTGATCCCCTCTCATAGGCTGATGCCTATGAGAGAGGATCGCCCTGATTAGACCTCGGTGGGAGGGAAACATTTAATAAAAAATACACAATTTTATTCAAAAGAAAAATACAATTAAATTAATTAAAAAAACTAAACCTGGCAGCAGTGATCAGAGCCCACCAACAGAAAACGTTGTTGTTGGGCATGAAAAGGGGGGCAGACTCATTTGGCTGCTAAGTTGTATGGCCGTGCAGCACACTGTTAAAGCTGCTGTGTGTTGAATTGTAAAAAATAGCCTGGTCACTAGGGGGTAGTAAGCCTGTGGTCCTCAAGTGGTTAAAAAAGGCTCTTTTTTTAAATTAAAAAAAAAACCTAACAAGCACAGCAGCGATCAGAGACCACCAAAAGAAATCCCTACTAGTGCCAAGGAAAGGAGGTAAGATTAATTTAAGTGGTAAGTTGTATGGCTGTGCAATATACTGTTAAAGCTGCAGTGTGATGAATTGTGAAAAATTGCCTGGTCACTAGGGGGGTGTAAACCTGTGGTCCTCAAGTGGTTAACCACTAAAGTCGGCACACAATTACATAAAATTTCACAAAAAATATGCAAAGCATAAGGCAAAATGATGAAACACTACAATTACGTACGAAATGAATTACGATTTTCCCTGAAATTTTGCATTAAGATTATGATGCGTAATTACACATAGGAGCAATTTCTGCTCATCGCTCATTAATAAAAATAAAAGTCATGCAAATTTATATAACCTTGAAATGGACCAATCAAGTACAGCATGCAGTTGGCCATGACTTGGGGCTTACAAAGAGATTTAGCAGCAATTTAGATTTCTATTCAATAGATTATTGAATTCACTGGTCTTTTAAGACACTCAGTTCTGTTATTGAACCTTAAACTACACCTGTTATTTTGAAAACAGAAAAAAAATAGATACTTTTTAGTGAGGGGGAAGCCTCTGAATCCTAATAAGGCTTCCCCATCTTCTGCACAGCTTGATCCAGCGCTGGCGCTCCCCCACAAGCAGGCATAATAATAATTGCATTTGTCTGCCTGCGCAAGCACAGTAGTAGGTCTTCTGCTATGGCGGAAATAGCCGAACTCGATCAGATCCTCCCTGCTGTGCAGTTTGCCTTGCACCTAGCAAGTTTAGAGAACCCAATCAGGCTCAGCTATTTCCACCCAAAAAAGGGAAAGTGTGTCTGTCCAGGGGCAGTAACAAGCGCCGTCAAGTGGACTTTCAGGGGAGCCAGGGCTGGAAGGATGGGCGAAGCCTCTTTAGGATCCAGAGGCTTCCGCCTCCTGAGTTACGTACCCCCTAGGGGCACATTTTCCCTCTACAGGTATACCTTAAATATTGAATTAATACATTGGTTTAGGTCTTAGTGGAGTTTATTTTTACCTACAGTCTTATCCAATCCAAACAATTGTAATCATTGTGTGAACAACCAGACGCCGGTAAGATTCTCCAGTTTAGCCCTGCTTAGGGATACAATATGAGTCTTTTTGGATTTTACCCATTGAATTATTACCGTATATAATTTCTCTATAGATATGGCAGTGGGAGGATTACAGCTCCTTTCCCTCTTTTCTCCTCCATTGGCATACTCAACTTGGATAAGCATGTTCATATAGTGATTTTTCATTTGAAAGGTCTGTGCACATCAAGCTACCAATATGTATCTGTAGGTAGCTTAAGTGTTGATTTTATCTTATTTAGTAATCCTCTTATCTTGCCCAAGCAGAGTTTATCCAATTAAAGATAACAGACACTCTTTGTTTAAATCATGCAGTGATGGGAAGCAAATAAAGCTTTTTATCTCATCAACTTCTTTGTCCTGTTCTTGGGAGAAGGAAAATGAAATTAGGACTTGGGAACGTTTTTTGTCAATAATAGCAATGATTGGGTTCCTTTTCTTAAATTAATAACATGATTTGGTAGTCCTGATGTTTGCCCCATTGATTTGTGAGAAGTGGGATTTTGGTAAGGCTGGTTTATAAAGTTGCATCCTGTGATATCAAGTGGACCTGAACTCAGAACATCCTCTCTGCTCTAAAAGATATGCAACAGCATAATAACCCTTAAACAAAAACATTTATTTGTTACAGCTGAGCTGATACAAATTCTCCAATAAATCTGCACTATTTCTACTTGCTGATTCATGGAAGCAGACATATTGTTTGTGCTGTCAAATAAGCCATGGCAGTTATGTGACACAGGGGTGGGATCAAATTACAACTTGTGATTATACACAAATGAGGAGGAATTAGACAGGTTAAACTCTCTAAATACATACAGGGTTCATTTCTCAATGTTTTCCTTTTGTCCTGTGCAAGAGTTCAGGTCCACGTTAAAGCACCACTATCACATTAATTATCAAAAGTTTTACACACAGAAAAAAAAAAAGATGTACGTTTGTCCCAGAGAAAAATGCACTATAACCATACTGGTTGAGGACATCACTACTGATGTAGGAGTCCAGGATTTGAATACTGTCTGGAACCAAATAGTGATAGAGAACTCATGGGGACACATGTGATTTGTTTGATCTGCTGATCACATCCTGCTTTAAGCACATAACCATGACTAGTAAAACAGACACTTACATATATCACCTGATCAAACTGATCACATGCTTCTCCGTGAGTTCTCCTAGACATGACCATCACTAGAAACCCAAAAATACACTGTAAGGGGCAAGACATCCTAATGCTTTCAATACCTACTAGGGTTGAATACTAAGCATACTTGAGGTGGATGTAGCTCTCCTTAGCTAGTCATGTTCATTGAGTCCCAGAGGAGAAAAATGTATTAGAAATGTTAGCAGATGTTACCAGGCCCCTTTATAAAGTAGTAGAAGACATCCAAATCCATGGTTGTCGATGATGCTCTGCTCTCTTGACTCAGAACAGTTATAACTGGTATGCACAGCTCTTTGTATTTTTTTCCCAGTGTGCTTTTTGGACAGATCTTAAAGTGGATCCGAGATGAACTTTTACTTATTGCATAATTGTGTTCATTTCCTATTGTTTTAGGGCATTCCTCATGCCAAATACATTTTTGTTTTGGTTTTAATACTCTAATTCCCTATAAACTAAACAAGCCACGCCCACAGTTTTTCAGAGAGTCTTGGCATTTTCAGACAGTAGCAAGGGCTCATGGGAGCTCAGTCTGGGCAGGAGGAGGGGGAGGTATTACTAGCCAGAGATTTCAGAGGCAGAGGGGAGGAGGGAGGAGGAGGGGGGATTAGGTTTTGTTCACAGGCTGAGTGCTGAAGATGCAGATAAGCTTGCCTGTGTGTAATTTTTACAAACAGCATGGCTGCTGTCGTATCACAGGAAGAAATAATCATATTCTATTGAAGCAGTTTGCAGCTAGATTTGCTGTCTAACTTACTAAACTTTAGAAAAGATATATAGACAAGTTACTTGTTATAGTTGGTTTTTCATCTCAGATCCGCTTTAACACAGTGTCTGAAATGTGAATGGACTGTTACAGGGCAAGGGTAACATAAACCTAAAATTGTGTAGGCATTTCCTTTGCAATGCATTTCTGTAAATGTATTCTGGCTTATTATCTGTTCATCTGCTTCTAAAGGTTTCATGCATCATTTTCTAGCAGGTTTTACTAAGCGCAAATAAAATCTGATTTCTAAGAATTATATATTAATCATATCTTAAAGCTTGCAATCTGAGGAGATCTGAATTTAAAACACACTTCCAGGCTGCGTTTATGGCAATCTATATTAGCTCATCATAATAAAAGCAGGAGGAAGGCAGGATGTGGTTTAAGGTGATAAAGTGACTACATGACAGCGCTGACTCTGGTGCTGGCTAATGACAGCTAAAAAGGGTTTCTGTCACAGAAAGTAACACGCATGATTTACCTGAGCATCAACATCCATTGAAATAGTTTGTTTGTAATTTTGCTTCATTTCGATTTGTGGAGCAAAACTTTAAGAAAAATGACAGATACTAAGCACAAGCTAAGCACATTGCTGACAAATTAAACATTTACTTCCGAAGATACATAAAGGCAAGGTGCAAAAAGAGATTCAATCCAACATTTTATTTTCTCTCAAGAAGAATTTAGTACTTTATTCATGTTTGTTTTATTTTTAGAAGCTCTAGTACAGGATTCAGTGGCGTAGCTAAGGAGCTGTGGGCCCCAATGCAAGTTTTACATTGGGGCCCTCCATACACTCTATACATAACAATTGAACTTGGACCACCAAAACCTGCCAATGGTCAGTGTCAGAGGTGCAAGGAAGGGATGGGGAACAGTTTGTTAATGATTACCACTATTCAAAGTATCTATAGAAGTGATTATTGTGAGCACAGGACCAATAGCGAGCTTATACTGCAGTTGAGGCCAAGGGCCCCGATGCGGTCGTAACCTCTGCAACCCCTATTGCTACGCCCCTGACTGGATTTGAAAGTGGACATGAACTATTGTACAGGACAGAAGGAAAATAGTGAGAAATGCACCCTGTGTGTTTTTAGAGACAGCAACCTGTCTAATTCCCCCTCCTCGACAGACAAAGCTAATGTGTAAACTCAGGATGTTAACCCTTTGTCTGCTTCCATGAAAGCAGGAAGTAGACACACTGCAGATTTATTGCAGACGTTCTGTAAGTTGTAACAAAGACATGTTTTTCTTTAACCTCTTACCGCCAGCCCATTGGCGGCATTAAGTGGCCGCACGCCTGTGAATGTGCTTCGCACCTCCCCCCCCATCCCCCGTGGCACTCACAGGAATATTCTGATCACCTATTCATGCAAAACAATTGTTTTAAAATGTCTGTTTTGCACTACAGAGTGCAAAAAACTGACGCTTTAAAATGTCCATTTTGCATCAAATGGTTAAAGGCTATTATACTGTTGATTATCTTTTAGAGCAGGGAGGAAGTGCTGAGTTCATGTCCGCTTTAAGAACTACTGGACAGCTCAAATCTAATTAGAAAGCATTGTTATAAAATGTTATTAAAGTTAGTTGGTAAACATGGCCTATTATGGCCGATTTCACATTGCAGATTGGCGGTAGCAGTGCGGACCGCACCGCCCAAAACAGGCCTTTCGGGGATAACTGCGTTAGTATATGGTAATCTCCGTATGGCAGCAGGCCAACAGGAAGTGACCCGTACTTCCTGTTTGAGAATCGTTGATGTACGCGGAAGCGTATTGCTAAAATACACTTCCGCTCATGTGCAATGCGTAAAACTACAGCAGTCTGTTTAAAAACATGTGCATTGCCATAGACTTATATGACTTCCAGTTCGCTGCACGTCACAGGAGCCACTGTGTGAAAGGACCCTAGAGCTACGTACAGTCAGAAAGATAGAATATTGTGAAATGCAAATGAATAATAAACAATCGTCCCACAATTTATCTCTTAAGATATCCACATGATGTGATATTACTGAAATTAAAAGTCTAGTAAAAGAGTATGAATGATACATTAAAACATTGTATCACTAAATGATGGTTGATGTAGAAGTGCCTACATCCACCGTAGATTTCACAGACACATTATTGTTTAATAATCAATCATAGCTCTGTACACACTGCTGACTATGAGCAATTATCTAGTAAAGTGATAAATCATTTGAAATGCACGAGAATTGTCATAGATCGTTCATCTAAACTGTTGTTTATTACATTTTTTCTGAACGATATCTGAACTATGAGTCTTTTATCATACATTTTGGATGATTTTTTTCCCCCATTCATTTGCACAAGCCTTTAGATCTGCCTCCTATGGTGGTTCCTATGCTTCTAATACCAAGTTCATTGTTTCCTAGGTGGTACATTTTGGACTATGAAGGAGTTTTCACCTAAATACATAACTATTAAGTGTTATCTGGTCAAGAGTCATGTAAGTTTTTGCTATTTCACCTAATAGCATCATTTTTGCTATTTCACTAGTAGTGGCCTATCGTACACTGTTACTGCACTGTTATTACTACTGCTCTCTTTTTGGCTGATTTTTGTTTTTTATGGTTCTTTCAATTTTTTTTTTTACTATTTGTAAATTGTGAGTACTATTTTTGCTTTTCTTCTCAGGTGTCAACTAGTTGTGACCTATTGGTACATACTGTATATTTAACATTCATACTTATGTGTATTTTTACATTTGTTCATAGATATTTTTATGTACTTGTGGGCCTGATGAAGAGTCTCTGATTCTAAACAAGCTAGCATTGTCGCCTACAACTAGTTACAGTAAATCACACTATTTTTGACCATATTTTATGGATTTCTTACATTGTTATTCCTATGAAAACTTAAATGTCAATTTTTCACCCCAAAATAATTTTTATATTGAAAATCCTTTTTGTTTCAATAAATAAGGGATATGGTATTTTTCAAAGTCAGTTTCCTGATTGTTATGAGAGATATTCTTTGGTCCTGAAGAGAAAAATGCTCTCAAACAGCTCTCACTGGCCACAGCATCGGGTGCCGCTGTACACATACTGGATTCTCTCAACAGAGGCTAATGTTATCATCTGCCTAACCCAAGTCTCATCTAGCATGTGTACGAGGCTTAAGATGCATAGTAGATAGATAGATAGATAGATGCATAGAGGGACAGCGTGGTGGCCTAGTGGTTGGCACTCTTGCCTTGCAGCGCTGGGCCCTGGTTCGAATCCCAGCCAGGGCACTATTTACATGGAGTTTGTACGTTCTTGTGTCTGAGTGGGTTTCCTCCGGGCACTACAGTTTCCTCCGACATCCCCCAAAAATACAGATAAGTTAACTGGCTTCCCCCAAAATTGGCCCTAGACTACAATACATACATTACACTATACACACACTACACAGTACATACACTACACAGTACATACATTGATACATGACTATGGTAGGAATTAGATTGTGAGCCCCTCCGAGGGACAGTTAAGTGACTAGAAAATATACTCTGTACAGCGCTGCAGAAGATGTTGGTGCTATATAAATACTAAATAATAATAATAGAGATACTAAAACAAGATTACTTAAGTTTTGTACAGCAGAAGAAATGGCAGCGCTTCCAAACAGACGCTGCACCTGAATTGACTACCTGCACAAGTATGCAGAGCTCGACTAACGGGCAGGTTACACACCTTGCATTCAAAACAGGTACAGTAAAGGGGGCGTTAGCTTCAGCATAAGTTGTGCACAAATTATCCCTAATAGACTCTCCTACGGCGGTGAGGTGCCCCAACAGGAGAGAAACTAACCACTAATCTAGCAGTGAAACATATCAAAAAGTGAAGCATGTTCAAACAATGAAAATTGTCCAAAAAAAGAAAAAAAAAAAAAGGGTTAAAACCTCAAACTAATGTAACAGTGTTACATTACAGTGTTACATTAGTTTGAGGTTTTAACCCTTTTTTTTCTTTTTTTGGACAATTTTCATTGTTTGAACATGCTTCACTTTTTGATATGTTTCACTGCTAGATTAGTGGTTAGTTTCTCTCCTGTTGGGGCACGTCACCGCCGTAGGAGAGTCTATTAGGGATAATTTGTGCACAACTTATGCTGAAGCTAACGCCCCCTTTACTGTACCTGTTTTGAATGCAAGGTGTGTAACCTGCCCGTTAGTCGAGCTCTGCATACTTGTGCAGGTAGTCAATTCAGGTGCAGCGTCTGTTTGGAAGCACTGCCATTTCCTTCTGCTGTACAAAACTTAAGTATACTTCAGGCTAGCTGCCTCCAGGGGTGTCAGCTTGCATTCAAATTTTAGAATTTAGATTAGTGTTAGCACATAATTTGCATCTGATTTGTATTCAAGGTGTGTATTTAGCCCCAAGGGGCTGGGCATATCTCTGGAGCTTTCACTTCACTTGCAGCCTGTGAGCGCTGCCCATTGCTTGCTGTCTTTAAAACAAGATTACTAAAAAAAAAGTTGTGAATGTTCCCTGTGAGCTAAATACACCTTCAGATCTGCCGGAATGCAATGATGTGTCAGCTTGTTAATTGTACAGAGCCACAATAATCCAACATGCATACAGACTCGTTGATCCTCATCAGTGCATGGCAAGGATTAATGTGGCTCTATGGAGTAGGATTTGAAACACAGAGAGTTACAGATTACCCAGCAAGCTCATGGTGAACCAGAACTCTTAGGAGTCTGTAAGGGGCTACAAAAGCTTTTTGGTCCATTGTAGCCATTTACACACTCCTAGGAGTTCTGGTTCACCATGAGCTTGCTGGGTAATCTGTAGAACTGGATCTAGAAAGCACATATTGAAACTATTTCTTTTTTTGTAGTTTTACCTCCAATTCCAAAGGATTTATTTACTCGCTCTCATGTACTGTGCAAGCTGATAAATGCAGGAATGTGTGGCTCTTCCTTTCCTATGGATGGCCTCAGGTTTGGTAGTCTCAAATTGTTGCCAGCCCTCCTATAATGACAGTGTGTGAGGTAGTGCAGCTCTGCCACAGCTGAGGTGATTCCATGATGTAAACATGGCTAAGAACACATGTGCATCAAAAGTGAGTCTGAGGTTCATGTTTACCTCACTGTAAAATAATTGTTGTTAATTAAAGGTTGCTGGGTAATGTGACTTTTCTTTGAATAAAAAAAAGTAGAAGACACAAAGAGCAGTATAAGCATTTGAAATAATATGAGGATCGCGATTTGTGCTAGGGAAGCAGTGTACATCCTCATAAGTAGAAAGCTATAGATCTTTTGGCTTCTGTCAGACAGAAACACTGGCTACAGATGGTTAAGATGATGACACAGTAAATAGTCAATATATTTGAATTTACCACAAATCCTTTTTGCAATGCATTAACCTCCCTGCTGTTAAAACAAAGTCTGAGTCTTTATTAGTTTTAAATGCTGCGGATGGACCTGTGGTTTTTCAGAGATATGTGAGAGGAGCTGTTATCTCTTTTAGCTAGTAGAAAACATTCCTCTTTGTGGCAAGGGATTGGGCCTTGGGACTTTTAAAAAGCCAATTACAAAGCATCTTGGGTAATGCTGCACATTGCTAGATAGTTACTCAATTATAACAGTGCTGATGATACAGGCTCTGTTAGAATATTTATAATGTCAGAGAGGTGATATGAACTAAGAATTCCTTGTATTTAGACTGAATTGTTTTTTTGTGCCAGCCTCGGCTATCGTCACACAAAGCCTGAAATAGTCTGATTACAAGTAATTGTTTGTAGTGTTACATGTGAAATATGACCATAATCCTGCCATTGTACTTTGTGCTCTGATGTTCTTTTAAACACGCACATCGGTTTGCGTGTGCGCGTTTCTGAGGTAATTGAAAAGACAATGTAGACACCAGGCCTAATGTGGAACTCAAAAATGAAGGCAGAAAAAAAAAACAGGGGCTAATCCAGTGTGGTATGCTGATAACATGAGAACAATCGGGTACTTACAGAACTGATTGACAGAATATGAAGCAGGCAAGGAATAAACAGTCCTTACTTGGATGTGGATTCAGTCTCTATGACAACCCGACAAGTCCACAGTTAGGCCTGGTTCACATTGCACAAAAAAAGTTTCTGTTTAGCGTAATAAAACGCAACGGATCCCTACGGATGCGAATCAATCCTATGAAAAGCAATTGGATCCATTTGCATCAGTCTGTTTATGAGGGATCTGTTTGGTTCGTTCTAGTGAACCGAATGCAAATATAGGGAGTCTGCGACAATTCTGGATCGACCAATCTCTGGGATACATCGTGGGTAACCACGATGGGTAACGGAACAAAATACATGGATGAAAAACTGATGCCCAATGTAAAAAAAAATCTGATCTGTTTGAAACTGAAACAAGATTGTTTTTTGATCCATACAGTGTGAACTGAGCCTTATTCTCCCCTCAAAAATAAGTAAAACAGTCCTCACTGGGCAATTGAAAAAAGAAGTATGCATATGAATAGAAAAGCAAACACATGAATACAGAATACAGATGAACACAGTTGAAGAACAGAAGAAAAAATTAAACAGCTTTTGGAACATAAACACAAATTAGGGTGTTTATTTTAATGAAGGATTTTTAAAATGGGGTGTATTCATTTTAGAAAACTATTTTTGATGGTTTGCTTATTTTAAAGCGGCATAAAACTCCGACATAATATTCAATAAAAACATGTTTTCCTAATTTTTATATCCCGTACAGTTATCATATTTGTTTTTATGCGTAAGTATTATTATTCATTTAGAAATTACAAGTTCCCAAAGTACATTTTTTTGCCCTGAGAGCTGACATTGTATTTTATTCATAACTGGTGTATTCATGTTGTAATGTGTGCAGAAATGCTTTTTGAGTATCTGTCTGTGTTCTGGAGTGTCTGAATTGCCAGAAAATGTTTACATTTCCCACTTAATACAATTAAGTAAACACAAGATAATGTTATATCCAGTTTGGATGTGTCCAGCTTTCCCTGCAGGGAGCTTGTAATGCTGGGAATACACGGTTCGATTCTGAGCTGATAAGATGGTTAAATAGATCATTTCCAACATGTCTGATCACCATTCTATCGTTTTGCCGCTCAATTTGTCATGGAAATGAATTGAAAAAAGATAAGACAAACGAGCGGTAGATAAGAGAATCGAGTGGGCAAAACAATCGGGTGCAGAATTGAGCACTAGAATCACCCCGTGTATTCCCAGCATAAGTCCTGTGTTTAACTAGTTGAATGCTGTTCTAGTAAAAAAAAATGGTGGTAGTATATAATATGCTATAAATCTTATATAATCTTTTAGAGCAAAGAAGAAATGCTGGGCTTCATATCCCCTTTAAGTGGTCATAAACAATCCCTTTTACCTATTTTTCTCAGTGGGGGGTGATATCTGAGGGCCCCCTTTTTATTAAAGGGGCTTCAATAAGTCCCTCCATACTATTAACCTCACTTCCTCATGGGCACTGGAGAAGAACCCTTTATCCTTAAAGGGACTCCGAGCTCAGCCAAAAAATGAAAGTTGTACTCACCTGGGGCTTTCTCCAGCCCAGTGCTGGTCGGGAGGTCCCACGACGGCGTCCTGGCTCCTCTCCATGTCCCCGCTCCGGAATGGCTGACCGGCCGCAGCCCGGGCGACACTCGGGAGAGTGTCGGGCTGCTCCTTCCGCGTATGACGCGGCAGACGTCACTCGCCGGCCGCCACGCGTCATCACGGCGGCCGGCGTGGCAGTACGGCGCATGCGCGCTTTAAACGCGCATGCGCAGTACTGCCACGCCGGCCGCCGTGATGACGCGAGGCGGCCGGCGTGTGACATCAGTCGCGTCATACGCGGAAGGAGCAGCCCGACACTCGGCCGAGTGCGCCCGGGCTGCGGCCGGTCAGCCATTCCGGAGCGGGGACATGGAGAGGAGGGCCACACACACAAATAAAAAACAGATCACAAGAACAACATTAGCTCTCAAAAGAGCTGTTGTGGGGTGCTTTTAAGCAATAAGTATCAGCAAGGAGCAAGCTAAGAAGCCTAACAAGAGCCTAACTAAGCTTTCCCTAATCTGGGCAGCAACCGCTCTCCCTTCTCTCACTACCTACACAGCACACAGTGCAGCCTGATTAGCTACCATGTGTCTGCTGACTGTGATGTAGAAGGTCAAAGTTTAGCCTAATGATGTAGTATAGGGGGCGGGTCGAACTCGCATATAGTTCACGGTTCACTTCACCGCGAACACGAACCACCGATGTTCGCACGAATCAGTTCGCCGTTCGGGCCATCTCTAGTGGTAAGGATGTATAGTATGCAGCCTTATCTTAAGTTGCTCTTGGTAGCTCACACTACAGGTGAGTACTAAGAAGTTGAGTCCAAAAGAAAAAAAGGTTTCATCATTCAAATAAAGAAGTTCCAAACTCATGTAAGATATCTTCATAATACTTCAATCATCAAGTATGACCTTCAAACTATCAAAACCTTGGATACATTTTTCTACATTAAGACAGTAATGCTGACATAATTTATTATCTAATCCAAGTGAGGTCACTAAAACTATAAACTCTTCTCAAAAGCGATATTTTATGGATTTCTATATGAATCATCTGTTGGAGACAAACATCATTATACTTCCCATAAATGAGTCAGTGGGATTCTAGAAGCTTTTTTTAGGATTGGCTTTTAAGGTGGGCTGGATGCTAAAATTGTGCTTTACATAAATCAATAAGGCTCTTTCTAGCTACAGGAAAAACATTCCCTTTTCAGATTTGGCTACTATGTATATTTGTATATTTGTATATAAATATTATATATGGACTAGGCTCAAGAGAATGGGACACAAGATAGACAGATATTAATAATAGTATTACTGTTTCACACCAAAAATAAATCCAGGAAAAGCCATGTTTAAAATTTTCTATCAGACACGCCTTGCTTTTTCCCCCCCGCCCCAGCAGGAATTGGTACTATCAGGATCAACATTGTACATAAACATTACTAGCCTGCAGGCTAACGACATGTTATGTTGCTATGTGTGTATGGGTGTGTGTGTGTGGTGGTGGTGGGTGGGGGGGAGGTTAGTGGGGGGAGGGGGTTGGGAAGTATTCTTTTTTCTTCAACCTAGCACAGTTTCTAAATCCAGGTTACTTGGTGTTAATTCCACTTTTATCATTTTGAGCCTATGATGAAGGTATGTATCCCTGTTCCTTACCCTAAGCAGCAAGGCAGCATATGGAGGCTGGAGATTTAAGCACAGATGGGGATTGTTGGTACTTCAGAAAATAAGGTTGTTTCTGTTTTTTCCAACAATACACAAAAAATGTGACCTATTGGGGATTTTATCCTTATGCTGTTTTTTCTTTGCACAATTATAACTCTGCATAAGTGCCTACAAAATATAAATATGTAAGTAAAGATTGCACAAAAAAATAAATAAATAAATAACAAAGCTGCACGTATCTCAGAAGGCCTTGCTCAGACCACAAAAATGGTCACTAAGTGGGTTATTCTGTTGAGGGATTATAAGTACGCCCCTGTGAATACTTCTGTAACGGTTGGGTGTCGCAACTCAGATGTCTGATTATTTGGTGATCTGCAGAATCACCAACAATGCAGACGCTACACCCGACCATGTGTGATCTGCAGAATCACCAACAATACCAATACAGCAGCACAAGGAGCTGAGTATGTAGTGCCTGGTGCAACCGTAACTTAGTAGTTTGACGAGACCTCACCAGAGGGGCTGGTGAGGTACTATCAGTACACTAACCGTATAATAAAGTACAAACTCCAGCAAGCTGGAGATACTGAAACTGAAGAGATAGAATCTCCCAAGGAGCGAGTGATTCAGACAGTACTGCAGCCTAGGAGCAGGAGGTACAAACAGCACTTCAACTAATGATCGCCTGAGGGACAGGCGATTCAGACTGTACTGCAGCCTAGCAGCAATTGGTCACTAGCCAATCACTTCACCAGAGGAGCTGGAGAGGCCAATACCTCACCAGTGGCGTGGGCCCACCGGTGAGTAGAAAGGTCAGACAGGCAGGGGTTGGCAACAGAGAGGACAGTATCAGAGCAGAATCATAAGGCAGAAGAGTAGTCGGTAATCAGGCAGAGGTTCAGCAACGTAGGCGGATAGGCAGAGGTACAGAATCGATAAGCTTAGAGCAGAGCCAAAGTATAGCCAGAGTCAAACACAGAATATCAATCACAATATAAATAATCTCCTAGTCTAGGTGTGAAGTCCTTTGTTTCAACACCTGGGATCTAGTCTAAGGTCTGAGCGCTAACACTAGATGTATTCACGACAGCAGACACTTCCTGAAGGAAGCCCGGAGGCTAAAGAAGCAGAGGAGACCTCACTGGCACGCCCCCTGCAACCAGACAATCCGGAGCGCCGTGAGTCTCCTCTGACGTCAGCCGACCAGCAGATGAGCTGACGCCTCTCCTCCTAGCATAAAGGTCCTGTCTGTGCGCGCGCCCGCGCAAGACAGCGACCCTATGGGCAAAAGAAAGCCCCGTCCTTGGCGTCTTAGATGTCGGAGAGACGGGCAGGAGCACGAGGGCAGCTGCGGCAGCTGTGCTGTTCGCCGCAGCTGTCGCCCCCCAGGGTATCCTCCGTCCTCGGCGACCCAGATGCCGGGGGGACGGACGGAGAGACAGAGGCAGCTGCGGCGGCGGTGCTGTTCGCCGCAGCTGCCGCTATATTTGTTACAACTTCTAAGTTCAACCAAGGTCCTACAAAAAGTGAGCTTTAAGATGCCAGAGATGATACCAGGTCAAAAGCGACAGGTCATCTAGGTGTTAGCACTGCAGAGGTAGGGAATACTGAGGTTCAGTAAATACAGGCTGAAGTGAGACCGGACTTTCTTTTTGGATAACCCAAAGCAATGATTGGGATAAAGCTGTGCAGGATGGAACTGGAAAGAACAGATGGCTAAATCATGGCATTTATTTTGAGCACACATAACACAGTTAATGCATATGGATTTTGTCCTCCACACTTGGAGCTTGATTCACTAAACCGTGATAACTCATAGCACGGCCGGGTTAACTTTTTTTGCGTGCATAAAATTGACAATTGCACGGGAAAACGCGTGCACAAATGCTAGCACGGCCGTGGTTTAGTGAATCAAGCCTTTGGAACGCTCATAGGTGTTTTTTAAAGTGGAAAATCCCTGGAAGAAATAAGTAGCTATTTTTTTCTGATCCAACACTTACAGTTGGTATTCTTTGGATACAAACACAACACCGACATGGCAGGCTGGCTCCTTATGACTGGTCTTTAATCATGCTGTCTGCCATATTGCAGATCTTATCTATGTCTTTCACCTTCATGTATGAAAAAGTCATATCTTCTGGGCCAGACAATTCCTGTGACACTAATCCAAATTCAGCAGCAAAAAGTGCCCATATTCTGGCCAGTACTGGTAACAAAAATGAAAAGTTGCTTTTTGGCATGCATAGATAGACTGTTAGTAGACAGTATGTTACTATGCCACAAGGGCAAACGGCTGAGCTTCCCTGTTAAGCCCAGAAAAAGTAAATTTGGGCACCGGTGGCACTATGTTAAAATGGTTGTCACATAGACCACAAATTACGGCTATCGTGGCACTCAGGAGGTTATTTGGGTGCCAGTGCCAATGTGGAATATTGGTATTAGGCTGCCGGCACCCATTAATTATTGAATCAGTGGCAAAGATGGTGGTTGTATTGACGGGGATTGTGGCAGGGGTGGAAAGTTAGTGTTAGGCATCACTATCAATGGATATTGTAGTAAGGGCGTCAGTTAGGGTTAGGCATTGGTGGGGAGTCAGCTGAGGGGGGAGCAGTTACAGTTAGGCATGGGGGGTTGGTTACGGCTAGGCATCGGTGTGTGTTGGAAGGCTAGGCATCAGCTGGAGGGCTGGTTAGGGTTAGGCATCGAGAGGGAGGACTCGTGTGAAAGTAAGGTTAGGTTCTTGTAAAATATTAGTAAAGATGACCAATATTCTACTTTTGAAATTATGCTGGGGTTCATGGTAGAATATTGGTAATTTACCGACATTCTACTTGCAGCTATTTCCGGCGCCCAAATTCCTGTGGCACCCATTTTAAATGTATGTGCTAAGCCCAGCCCTACATTCAAATGTTTAGCGCTATATCTAACATGCCAGAGATGGGACTGACCTGTTGCTTGTAGGTTACTTCTTGCATGTACAGTAAAACGACTGTGCCATTGGATAGTGTAGGTATTGACCAAGTGCTGAAAATAAGGCAGGAAAAGTAAAGTTTAGTTAAACATAAATAACTAACTAACATTAAGTGTGCATGGTGCTCAAAATGTATTTTATAAGACCTGAAATAAATAAGCAGAGATTATTTATGTCTTTAGAACCAACCATGTTTAGAGCATGATTAGCTTGGAAATAAAAAATGGGTTACAGCTTGCAATAATTTCCATGCTTCACATTACAAGGTAGTTATAGAATGATTACAGTAAATGACAGAAGCAATTTAAATTGCCCCGTCGATTGCAGAGTGCTAGAACTATTGTTTCTTTTTCACTTTAGGCATTATCCTGTACATTTTCTGAGCATGCTTCAGAGACATCAAAGCAAAAAAAAAATCACAATTAAATAGGTACAATTATTCCACCATTTTGTGATTTCAGAGTGCAAAGTTAGAATCTGCAAAATGTGGAATTCTTTCAGAATTTTGTGCAAAATTTTTGAATTTCAGTGTATTTGGAATTCAGCAATTCCAACCATCCCTATTCGTAGGCCTCAAATCTCTCTCATTGATTTCATTGCTTTCTTCCTCTTCTCTACTGTTAATAATAATACTAAGCCTGATACAAATAATCCTAATGATAATAATAATACTAATGATAATCCTACTACTACTACTACCAGCAATAATATAATTCCATGTATATTTTTCATATGTAGTCTTATTATTGTTATCATTCCTCCAATTTGCTTGGCGGTAATGGGTGAGAGATTGTTTTGGGGTTACCCTTAGTATAGTGTGACAACAGAAAACTTATTTGAGAAGATCTGTGAAGAACATGTTACTACTGACCAAGAATTGTAATACAAACTATTGGAAGAATCATCTGTAGCATATGTTTCAATATGTCTGTTGTAGGCCCAGTTCTTCCTTTTTGTTCTTTCTTACTTTCAAATGCTTGTATGAATTGCTATAGATCTCTAAATCACTCTCCATACATACTGTATAAAGGATGTGAGCAAACTGCTGTGTGTAAATTAGCTTCTTGTATGCAAATGAGCTGTACCACCTATTTAGTAGGTGCCAAAGGTACTCTGTTTATTAGGGTCTAGTTCCTCTAGATCGTGGTCATTCTCTACATGTGATTTCGGATTCAGAATCGCAGCCTACTAAAATCAATCAATAGGCTGCATCTGAGTCACGTGCATGCCCAAAAAACACCATGATGCACGCTGCAGTTTACTGTAGCACGCATCCAAATCCCCAGTGGAAATGTCCCTTAAAAGATTAGATTCTAGTCTTGGCTAGAAAACTGCTGCCTTTTTAGTGATATCCTGGACCAAATGATTTCTAGTCCATTAAGGAAATAACCAAAGTATTTCAAGAAATAGTTAACAGCCTAGAGCCTGGGCTCACTGTGTTACTGAGTGGATTTTTAGCACGGTGTATCAGTGTATTATACCCGGGGCATCAGACTGCCATTTTGAGCAACACACTACTGTTTTACATTTTGTGTGCTATGCAGAGTTGTCCCAATGGGTATAAGTCTTCCCAAATCTGTGGCCATCCCAACCTGTGTCATCTTGGCTCGCCCCCAGCTCTGCAGCCATAGCCCAATAGGTGGATGAAGAGCTGGGGGCAGGTCGCGGCAACGCAAAGGGGGAGGCATTCTTGTCAATGGAGGGGGTGGAGTTTGAGACCTCTATTAATTACGGGTGTGCATGTGAGTAACAGGGGTGCCCCATTTCTTATGGAAGGTTTTTATCCAATTTATTACAGGAAACAATAAAGATCATAGATAAAGTAAAGGCTTGGAAAAGGTATTAGAATATTTAGACTGTATCGGACACTGACATAAACGTTTTGATTAACAGTGGGCTTTAAAAATTAGCAACTTATGTCTTAAACAGAAAAATATTGTGTGTTATAACATGGGGCTACATGGGGCTATGATTCATTTCTTACAATGGGGTCATAGGACTTTTAGCTTAGTATGAGTGTCCAGTGGCCGCATTACTTTGTAAGGAAAATAGTTGGATTCATATTTTGTTTACAATGTTAATATATTCTCTCTAAAAGCAAGAGCAGGGTGAAAATAGCACAGAAGAAATCCGAGCAATTTAGCAATTCAAGCGCTAGAACGGCCATGCAGTTAGGAAAAAAATGCCTTTATGTCCTTGAAAGGGCAAAGAATATATTATGATCTGAACAGTTATACTACATGTAGTTACGGCTTACTGAACCATTCAGTGATAAAATATGTTCAAAATGGAGAAAAAATAGGAAAAGTGATTTAGTTACACTTTGTTTCTAAGTAGTTTTATGTTCTGTAGTTTGACTTTCAAGCGATGGGTACTCAATATAGCAAAAACTTTTACTTTTAACCTCGAACTTTTATTTTGCTTATCACATGGGCCTGATTTACTAATGTTTTCTAGAACTACAACACACTGGAGAACAATGGAAACAGAGACAATATAGATTCCCTTTTTCATGATCTGCACATAGTAAAAAAATAAAATAAAAAATAAAATAAAAAATAAGGGGGGGGGGGACAGGAACTCAGTCTCAAATTCCAATTGTAAAGCCAATGACTTTGCTAGTGCTGTAGATATCACTTAAAGTGAATCTGAAGTGACATGTAACATGATGAGGTAAATATGCTCACACATTATACCTGCCCTACTAAGAAATTATGAGACTTCCTTTTTTTTTAGTTTTGTAGCACAATTTTTGTTGATTTTAAATGTTCTTTTTTCCCTTCATGCCAATACAAAAGAGAAAAAAAATAATATATCACAAGGTTAATGACAGCGTATAAACAGTCAGTAGAAGGGGCAATAACAATACCTGAACATCACAGTGTAAGCTAGAGAGAATACATTCCTATCATTCCTGTGAGATTACGTCAAATAGAAGAAACTGGATCTCTAGTGGGAAGCCATGGTTTAGTCCTGTTTCCTGATGTACTATAGAACCGCACTAGGTGAATAAAAAAAATCCTTCCAGTTGACTTGAGTCAGGGTTAGTTGGAGATCAAGTCTAGGAGATCCAGTTTCTTAATTATAATAATATATAACATAATATAAACTATATATCGAATATGTGAAAAAGAATGAGAAAAAAACAATAAAACAAACATACTCTAAACATCTATAGATATGTGAAAGAATTAGAAGGAAATATTGTACCCCAAGAAAAGGACGCAAAAGAGGAGGGTGAGAAATGTTCCCTCTATACTGAAAGTTTTTCCATATTTGATAAAATGAGTCACATTAGTTTACCTCCCAATATATGACACAGCCTACTTTGTGAAATAAAATCAGGTCATATATATAAATATAGTAGCAATTAAATCCTAACTACCTGGAGCAACCTAATATGTACAACAGTATTTCTATTTTTTCGTATCCAGATAAAGAGCTCGGCGGGGGGGAATAATCATGTATATTAGGTTCCCATGATTCCCACACCTTGTTATATTTATGTCCAGTAATCTCTAAGGGTTGCTGTGAGTTTTTCATTGTCTTAGTCCAGCTAATCTTACGAATAATTTCTGATATCATGGGGGGAGCTAAGTTCTTCCATTTAGATGCACTAGCCAGCCGAGCCGCTGCCAATATATGGGTGATTAGAAGCATTAGATATTTGTTAATTTAAGGAATAGGTTTATCTAAAGGCATAGGAAGTGGCTCCGGGTGAACAACGTCATTGGATACTATTGTTATCAGGTTCTGTATTTCAGGCCAAAGAGGTGCAACCACCAGACACAACCAAAAAATAAGGTTCTTTTACCAACACATCCTCTTCCACACTGCTCAGAGGTGTCTGGATTGATTTTATTAAGTACAGCAGGGGTCAGATACCACCTAAATAGAACGTTGTGTTCCTGGTATCCGGGGATTGCCCGATGCAGGGCGGGGATTGCCTGATGTTGGATACATGCGATTGCTACTTGCATGAATCCAGGGCCAGATCTACCATAAGGCACTGTAGGCATGTGCCTACAGGCACCCTCCCCAAGTGCCCCCCTCCCTCCTTCCCTATGCAGAGTCCTGATGAGGTAGTCGATAAGAGATTATTCAACCTGCTCTCGGCAATCAACTGACGGGATTCTCCCTTCAGTCAGGGGCACCTCTAGCTACCTAACACTTGGGGGCACCTCTAGCTACATAATATTGAGGTTCATTTAGTTGATAATGGGGGGGGGGTCTCTAGCTACTTAATGTTGAGGGTATGTCTGGCTACCTAATGGAAAGAGGCACCTGTAGCTACCTATGATGGGCAAGGGAAGTAAGGGAGAAGTGACAGCTGGGACAGCCAGCACACTTGGCTTCAGGACATCTGTGCCTAGCCTATAGGCTCCTCTGAGGTAAATCCAGGCCTGCTTGAAACGACATTAAATAGCACTACCCTCCCACTTGAGCAGCAGGAATTACTCAAAAAATGTCCCCATTATCCCTTTCAGGCATGCCGGTTACTTGACAGAGACTTCCAGTTGCCTCAGACCTAGATAGCAGGGACTTTGCTGTATATATTTTCCTTTATCTGAGTACACATAGTGGTATTGTTACCATTCATCCAGATATCTTCCCAATCCTCCACAGATATGGTCTGGAAAATTGCCTTTTCCCATCTAGACATGTAAAAGTGATTCAGCACCATTGTACCTGATTTGCTGTGCAGTAGCAGATACATTTGAGAGATCACATACATGTTCAAAGGAGGTATTATATGAAGCCCCTTTCTGTTTTTCAGTACAGAATAAGTAAAAAAAAACCTTAGTTGTTATCTATGCAAAAGAGCTTCTCTGAGGATCATTTGAAAACACTGGAAGTGTACAGAAATTGTAGCGCCAAATGTATTAAACTGGCATCTTGATAAGCTGCTATTTGTAGCTGCTATTTTCTATGTGTGTCCGCTATTTATCACTGCAATTTATAGCCCCTATTTGTAGCTGCTATTTATCACCTCTATTTGTCATCAGTATTTGTAGCCACAATTTAGGTGCCCTTTTAAACAAGATGTCGGGGTTAAGGTTAGGTAGAGGGTGGGCTAAGGTTAGTGAGGGTGGGGGTTTAAAGTTAGTTGCCCACCAGGTTAAGGGTTGGGCACTACCGAGGGGGTATGGGTTAGGCACCACTAGGGAGGGGTTAAAGAGAACCAGAGACGAAGCACCCTCATGTATTTTATTACATGTATCAGTGGGAACATGACAGTAAACACCTACCCTGCTTTTAGTTTAAATCTTCTCTGCTTAATCTGTCTATAATCAGCTGTGATAAGAATCCCTGACTGAGTCAGTCGAGGTTTGACCTGGAATCATTATAGCTGAGTCACTCTTTTGTGGAGTCTTTTCAAGCCCAAGCCTTCCCCCTCCTGGATCAGATTTCCTGCTTTACATACAGAGAGCTCTGATGACATGGGAGCTGCTGCAGGAAAAATCTCTGAAACAGACAAGTGTGGCTGTGTGATCTGTGTGCTCTGTCTGTGCACAGTCATCATTATTATCTACTGTATGCAGTTTCATTACTATGAGAGAAACTTCCTACAGGCAGCCACACAGCATACCAGAATATGAAGTTGAAAGCAAACAGATGAAATGCTGCAGCAGCAGCCCTGCTTGTCTATAGTCTCATAGAGGCTAGACAGCACATCCAGAACACCTCATAACTTGGAAGCAGAAGGGATATGAGCCGGCGGCCATATTGGATATTTCCTGGAGCAATAATTGATAAAAAGCACACAAAAAGGCACACCAGAGTGGCAAAATTATCGGGTAGAGCATTTATTCTTTACAAGCTATCAACTGATATGTTTATTTTGTGTGAATCGTTCATCTCTGGTTCCCTTTAAGGTTTAGGCACTACGAGCAGGGAAGTTATGGGTTAGACACCACCGGGGGGGCTAAGGGTTAGCCACCAATAGCTAAGGGTACTGTGTGAGAGTAGGGAGAGGCTAGGTCATAGTAAAATATCAGTAAATACCACATATGTTTATTATAAAATTGTTGTAGAATATCGGTAACACTACCAATATTCTACTACCACTAATCTGCGCCCTTTTCAACTGTATGTACAGAATAAGTAGTGATGATACATGTTGTATGACACGTTGTTTTTAGGTACTGGCAGCATAGGAGCCCACAAAAGTCTTTGGAACTTGTACTCGTCATAGAGGTGTGGATAGGCAAAAACATTTTAGCACTGATCCTGAAAGTGGAGTCTGCTTATCATGCTCAAGTCAGGAAAAATTCTGATATTTTTCAAATTGCTCAATTAACTTTGCTAAAGATCTGCCAGCATACTACTGCTTTAACGCCCTAGGAATACACTAGACATACAGCTCAACTGACAGATGAGAGGTAGCAAAGTTAATTTGAGTAGCAGTCACTGGGAGTTAGTTTTGGGAATGCAACCCTCAGAAATAAATTCTTCCTTTGAAGGGAACCTGTAACCTTTACAAAAATACTTCTCATTCTCCATATGTCCAGGTTTTTGGAAAGGCCACAAAGACACGGGCCTTGGGCAGATACAACCCCAGAAGGCACCTGGACATGAAAACTTGCTACATATGAAAGAGGAAGCTAAAAGTGGTAGCAGTTCATGAAATAGGTAAACTATGCTCAAGGGAGCTGTTCATGAAAGAAAGGGGATAATACACATGGATAAAGGGGCTGCACATAGAATGGGAGGGGCATTGCTGCACAAGAAAGTAGAGCCACAGCATACTTGGACTAGGAACATAAAAAAGTATAAATCCATCCTTGCCTATCCCCCTCCTGCACTGGGACCCTTTAAACAATCTTCAACATTAAAGTCAAAGATTGCTTGCGGCCACACTCTCCTCCATGTACAAGCGTGGCTTTGCTGCACAGGCACATAGTATTTCTCTGTGCTACTGCGCAGGCGCAAACCCACTGGTGCCTACACAGCAGGGCTGCTCAAATCCGATCCGGGAGACATCCGAATAGTTCTATCTCCGGATATCTCCCAGTAAACCTGTGCGGGGTGGGTGAGGGGGTTAATCTTAGCTGTCTGACGTCTTCTTCGGTCAGTCCCTCGGCGGCGCCTCCCAGTCCGGCGGTCACATGATTACAAACACTTCCTCCTTCCGGGTTGAAGGAGGAAGTGTTTGTAATCATGTGACGCGCGTGGAGCGCATGGTGGGAGGCGCCGAGGGACGGACGAAGAAGACATCAAACAGGTAAGATTGACCCCCTCACCCAACCCGCACAGGTTAACTGGGAGATATCCAGATAGCAACTATCCGGATGTCTCCCAGATCGGATATGAGCAGCCCTACTACACAGTGCTGGCATGCTTGTACTGTACATGGATGGGAGCATAGACATGAATATAAGTCTTTAGGCCGGCAGCAGAGGGAATGTGGAGGATTGGAGAAGCCTTTGGAATATCCAGAGGCTTTACCCTACTGACCTAAGTATGTAATTAACTTTTTTCAAGTTACAGGTTTACTTTAATAAACCCAGGCTGGCATAGATTTATGCAATATACATACTTTCGGTGTGTGTATTGTGATATTTTGTTTTTTTTAGCTAATTGGTAGAGTAGGTCAGCAGCATCAAGGGTCACAACATACCATACAGTGAGTCTTCGTAGGGTTAAAATAAAACAATACAGCTTTATTGTCAGTCAAAACCATGTCAAAAAACAGCAACACAAATACACCACAATGGGTGGTGGATCACCCTGTGTGCACAGCTCTTTGCTTCTGTGCCAACTCTGACCTTGGGCTAGCTTTGGGGTTACTGCATACCTCCCCTGTTTACTCTCAACAGCCACACCGGCTCTGTAGTGACACCCTGCCACGGGCCTAATGGCAGTCCTGGGCCACTCACCTTTTCCAGGCTTCTCTTGGATTACAAGTACTGCAGGGATGGTCGTAGTCAGCCAACTTCGCTACGCTGGAACTACGCGTAGTTTTAAGCAATTACGCTTCGCCAAACTACGGCTTCGACATCAAACATTCGCTTTGTATGCATTTTGTAGACTACGCATTAAAATACGCAATTATGCATAGTGTGAAGCATAGTGCATGCGGATGCTTATGCCCGTATGCAGAAAATTTAATGCACTAATTCCTTTCAACTGCTTATACCGGGAACTCTTCTATGCGTACATTCCCCTTTCCAATGCGTAAATGTGTAAGCATGCAATCGTACGCGGAAAATTGGACGCGAGTAATGCATTCGTAGTTCACTACGCAATACACATGTTAATTATGCCTAGTGGGCGTAAGGTACGCGTAGCGGTACTTCGCTACGTGTAAATTCGTAAACTTTCAAAACAATTTCAAAACTTCACCTACGAACTACGATGTGTAGATACGAACTACGATGCGTAAATTCGCAATGGCGTAGTTTCTGCTCATCCCTGAAGTACTGGAGTCCAACTCCCCTCCAGCATTTTACAGCAGCTTCTCTACTTCAACAGGTCTTTTCCGGAGCCTTCTTGCTCCACACACAGCCCACTGCATACTGAGTGATGCAGCTACTTAAGCAATTCACACAAACTACACAGGTGAGTTCATTAACCCCCCTCTCTGCCAGACTCAGGCCTGGACTTGGAAGAGTGGCGTGCAAGGCCCACCCTTCTCCCAATACGTGCCAGTCCTGGATCCCATACCAATATGCACAATATTGTTGTTGCTAGGAACAAGTTCATGAACGCTCTAATTGTTGTTGCTAGCCTGCAACGACATTATCCAGGACCTTCTCATCCAAATCCAAACCAGAAATAAGCCGACATTTGCTCTGTACCTCACAGTATGCATGACACTGCAGCAGTGCAAACTCTTATTCATAAATATTTTAGCATATTTAGCTAAGATCTGATATGATGCAGATGAGCGGTACAGACTAACGCCAAGGGATAGCAGACAATCTTTTAACAATCCAGTTCAGGCGTGCTGGATCACTGATGTGCTCCAGTATTCTCCAGACTTATTAAATCCACCCCGATGTTCATATTTCACATTTGCATTCAAAGCTCTCTGCCATTTGAGACTTGAAACAAGTTAATTTGTTTAGACCTGAATTCTTTAAATATACCTGCAAAGCTGAAAGTCATGCGAAACATTATTCATTGGGCCCCGAAGAACTGGTTACTAATGACTCGCACTGAAGATATAATATAATTAGCTGACAATGTCCAAGCAGACTGCGGAATACTAATCTCTCCATTCTGAAAAAAAACTGATTGCTTGTGGCTGTACCGAGCGTCATCCTTCCACTTCTATTTCAGGATTTAGTTCTGTATCGCATAAGGAATCATTCATTTACAGCATATGAACTCTGTATTAATGTGCAAGCCGGGCAGAAGTTAAGGGAGACAGAGTGTAAACCAAACTCTGTTTAAATCCTCTCATTGATTCAGGAGAAATATGCATATAATTAACTAATGTCTATTTTTTTCTTTACTTTGTCAGTAGGAGGGGATGGAAATGGGATTACGATATACTCACATAGGCAATACATCCGCATTCACATGAATACAGCCGCCAATGTGGGTGCACCTGGCCGTAACACCTTTAATGCCTCCCCCTATTGTTCTGTATAATTACTGACTAACTCACTGACTGCTGCTATTCTACCAGAGCTCGGTAAAGCACCGCATCCAGCTGTTTGACAAATTCTGATGTGGATTGTGTTTATTGGTGTACTGTGTCACACGTTAATGCTGCCTGGCTAATATTTTATTTTTACATGTAACATTTGTATTTGATTACTGCATTGCATTCTGACTCCAGATCCAATGTGTTAGGTACTTTTGTTTTCCATTTCTGGAAAAGACAAATACCTTAAATGAAACCTGAAGTGAGAGGGATATGGAGGCTGACATTTACTTCCTCTGAAACAATGCAAATTGCCTGGCTGTCCTGCTGATCCTGAACGGGCAGATGCAACCAAGAGACAAATCTCTCTCTTTTTGAATCTGATGAGAGAGATCTGTTGGCTAGCTATACACTGCAGGCTGATTCCTGATTGATTTCAGCATGAAATCTTTCAGGAATTGGCCTTGTGATGCCGTATTCACTGCCTTCCGGCATCCATCGCTGCCCCCTTAATGTAAATGCCCCCCACCCCCCTCCATGCATTAAAATAATTTACCTGTCCACTGTCACCCGTTGTGATGCCTATGCCCATCCATGTTCCTGCTTATGCTTTGCCAATTGCCACCCCATGTGGCTACTGAGAGATAGCCTGTGGGGTCACTGGGGTGCATTTGCAATGTTACTGAAGTCGCTCATTGCGCCCCTGGCGCGCACCCTGAGTGTCATCACGCTGGTTGCTGTAAGAGTTCTGCGCATGCGTGGTTCTCTAAAGACTGAACCGCTTATGCGCAGGACTCTTATGGTGACCGACATGAAGATGCACAGGGAGCGCGTCAGGGGCATGCACGTGCGACTTCAGCCAAAGTCGCTGGATTACCAGAGCCGACAGCGAGACCACGGAAGGGTGGAAGAGGATGATGGGGGGCCTCGTGGGATATGGGGGGCTGTGAGAAGCCCCAGGTAAGTCCAGATTTTCAATTTAGGCCACTGCTCAGGGTCCCTTTAAATGCTGTTTCTAATCGGTAGAAAAATGGTCTCTCAGATTCTCCCCTTTTTGCAGGTACAATTTGATTAAGTTTTAAGCAAAGTAGCCAAAATCCAGTTCAATTCTGAGGTGACATGCTTTTTTACGTAATGCAACTTCTTAGTTGTCTTATCATTAAATGTTCTGTTTTATTTAGTCAGTGGTGACAAATGTCTTTTAAGTAGGATGTGTGCCTTAAAAACAGAACTGAAAAGTCAGTCTGGATATGAGTTCTTCTGCTAATGATAACATTAGCAGGGCTGCGTCTTGTCCCCGCTGCTCTTCTCCCTCTACACTAATGATTGTAGATCCGTGGTAGACTCTGTCAAAGTCATCAAATTTGCGGACGACACCACCATTGTTGGCCTTGTAACTAAGGACAACATCCAGGAGTACCAGCAGCAGGTAGAAAGACTATGCCACTGGTGCAAGGAGAACAGCCTGGTGCTCAACACGGCCAAAACCCTCGAACTTATAATTGACTTTAGGAAGTCGGCTCCTACCCCTCCTCCCATCTACATCGATGGCACCGTGGTGGCCAGTGTGCCCTGCGCTCGCCTGCTGGGCACCACTATCTCCAACGATCTCAGGTGGAGGGTCAACATCACGACAACCCAACGGAAAGCCCAGCAGAGACTCTTCTTCCTCCGCCAACTGCGGAAGTTCGGCATGGCGCAGGAGATCCTAACATGCTTGTACACTGCCACCATTGAATCGATCCTCTGCTCCGCCATATTGGTCTGGTATGTGGGTGCCACCGCCAGCGACAGGCACAAATTACAGAAGATCATTAAGTCAGCGGAGAGGGTGATCGAGAGACCTCTGCCTCCACTTGACCACCTGTACAGCACAAGACTGAGAGCCAGGGCACTGAGGATCGCAAGCGACCCCTCTCACCCAGGCCACTGTTTTTTCACCCCACTTCCACTGGGTCGGAGGCTTCGAGCCATCCCCACCAAGACCACCAGACACAAGAACTCGTTCTTCCCGATGGCCGTTAGCCTCCTGAACTCCCTTAATATTCTAATATAGCAAGCAGTAGGGAAGCAGTTGGCACATGCAGTGTTACAGCATAAAAAAGCTTTATTCCATTTGGCTTCATGCAAATTGCTAAGCATACATGTCCATATAAAATTGATCCTACCCGATACTTAGATGGCTGTGGGGTGAGGTGGGAGCGGTGGGGGTCGCCTTACGACCGTTTCGCTCTCCTGAGCGTCTTCAGAGGCAATGCGCACGTTACAGCGTCGGCTCTCGCCGTATTTAAAAATAAGGGAACTTCCCGTGATGCTAAGCGTGCGTGTCCCCGCCGTGCGTCTACTCTTCCGGGAGGTTGTCATCATCTGACAAGTTCCGCCAGGAAGCTGTAGCGTTCCACGTTGGTTGTAGCCACATGCGCACAATGGTATTGCGTCCGCATGATGGTAGTACAGCCACTAGATGGCAGCAAAGTAAAGGGAGGTTGCTAACCTGTATCCATATGCAAATGTGTCATTGCTATACAATGGATACAGGTACACAAGTTCTGCGGAATAAGAAATTAGGTTAAAACATAAACAATCACAATGATAGTGTCCTCAGTACAGGGATAGGCTTAAATCATTTCATGTACACATACTTATTAGTATTATGCTTGTAGTATGATTACGGTTTAGGGGGTGCTGGGTTCCAACGAGCTATTTATTACTTTTTTGGGGGATGATCACCTTATCCTCCCTTTACTTTGAGCTTCATGTCTCTCGAGCCTGCTCCCCACCAATTAGCCATAACCCTATTTCCATTAAAGACACTTACACAGTAACCGTATTAAAAACACATTTTAAAGCATCCTGATCTAAGCTACCTAATAGATGAAACCAGCAATATCTGACACTATCTGACACTATCTAAGGGTCTAGAAAACAGGCCATGTCTATATGGTCATTTAGCCCTAATGCTCCCATAGCGTCCGTTTTAATGATCCATCTGGATTCTCTTCTTAATAAGAGCTTTTCTCTATTCCCTCCTCTAGAAGGGATGTTTACTTGTTCCAGTCCTACGAATCTTAAGCAGTTCGGGTTACTCTGATGATCAGACCTTACATGTTCAATCAGGCGTGGAGAGCCTTTACCTGAAGCTATTGACCTAACATGGTCCTGTATCCTTTCTTTCAATCTTCTCGTGGTCATTCCTATGTAGAAACGATGACAAGGGCACCAGATGACATATACTATGAACTTTGTCTGGCATGTAATTAAGGTTTTGAATTTCGTATCTATTGGGCCTAAGTGTAAACGGGGGCATTGCATCATAAGGGGGCAAACTGAGCAGCGGCCACATTTAAAGTTGCCTTTAGGTTGTAGCTCTTCTAGCCAGTTCTTATTAATTGGGGTTTTGTATTCACTATTTGTTATTTTATCTCCTATAGTGGGGGCTCGTTTGAATGTGACCAAGGGTGGTTTACTGTATATCGCTCCTAAGATCGGGTCCCTCTTGATCACTTTCCAATTGCTTAAAATACTCCTCCTGATCTCTTTTGACATAGGGGTGTACTCGAATGTGAAAGTTGCTCTTTCCTCTGTGCTCATTTTTCTTTTTTTATTATTAATGTTCTTTCTGTGTAACAGATCTGCCCTATTGGCTCGTCTAGCTCTATGAAGGGCCTGCTCCAACTCTTCTGTGTTGTATCCTCTCTTTTCCAAGTTAACTTTCAATTCTTGTGCTTGTTGCTCAAAGTCCTCTTCCCTCATGTTGTTTCTCTTTAATCTTAAGAATTGACCGTAGGGTAGAGATTTGAAGGTGTGCTCGGGATGGTAGCTATGGCGGTGTAGGAGTGAGTTGCCAGACACTGGTTTTTTATAACCCCTGGAGATTAGTCTACCCTGCTGGATATCTAGAATCAGATCAAGATAGGGCACCTGACTATCACTGTATTCGCAGGTGAACTGCATATTATGTTTGCCACTATTCAAGTAATTAAAAAACTCCATAAAGGTATCTTTTGTCCCGCTCCAGAACACCAGGACATCGTCCACATATCTGGACCATCTCCTGAGGCAACCGCCATGGGGAACAGCGGGACCGTACACATACTGGTCTTCCCACCAAGCCAAAAAAAGATTGGCGTATGTGCACGATACCGACGTCCCCATGGCCGTGCCCGACACCTGCCAATACCACCTCCCGTCGTACGTGAAGGCGTTGTGATCCAACACAAACATCAGGCATTCACATATAAAGTCGATATACTTCGTATCGTAGTTGCTTTTCTCCAGAAAGAACCTAACTGCTGCTACCCCTTCTTGATGGGGGATTCTATTGTAAAGATTTACCACGTCAATCGTGACTATGGAGTCTCCTTTGTTCCAGGGCACTCCTTCCACACTATTTAGTACGTCCAGAGTGTCCTGGAGGTAGGATGGCACATGTACAAGCAGAGGCCTCAGGAGATGGTCCAGGAACTTTGACAGTCTCTCGGTGAGAGAACCTACACCGGAGACTATCGGGCGTCCCGGTGGTCTGCAGCGGGACTTGTGGACCTTTGGTAGATGATACCATGTCGGTTTTCTGGGGAACTCCGGCAGTAAGTCTTCGGCCATTTTTTGTTTGAGGTACCCTAATTCAACCCCTCTCCTTAGGAGGGTTTGCAATGCTCGTTTGAATCTAAAAGTTGGATTCGCACTTATTGGTTGATATATTTCTCGATCCTGTAATTGACGCATTGCTTCTTCATTGTAATACTGTGATGTCATGACTACGATGGCTCCTCCCTTGTCCGCTCTTTTCACTACAAGGTCTGTCCTCTCTTTCAGCCAGGCCATTGCGTTTTCTTCTTCCTTACTCAGGTTAGGCGGTGCTTTCTTGTATTGCAACGCCTTCAACTCTTCCTCTATCTGTAATTGGAAGATGTCTATGGCTGAGCCTTGTGTTACTGGGAACGGTTTAGTGGATTTACAGGGTCTAAAGGGTAGTTGTTGGTCCTGTTCAGGGATTGCTTCTTCCAAGACTGAGTTTTGATTTCCTTCCTGCCAGAGTTCTTCCAGATTCCTGAGGTTGTCTATATCCTTTTCTGTCCATTCTGTTCCTGGTATGAAGCCCAATGAGCCTATTTCCTTAACGGGGCCATTAAGCTTCTGATACTGCTCTTTTTTGCTGAAAAACTGTCTGATGTTCAAACGTCTCACGCCTTTATAGAGGTCTATCTTGAAGTTACAGTAATCGAATTCTTGGGTGCAGGAGAAGTTGAGGCCCTTTTTAAGCAAATCTTCACATTCTTGGGGTAGGGGGATATCCGTAATGTTTACCACCTCTATTTGTTGCTGGACAACGGATACAGACTCCAGTGAAGAGGAAGACACCAAAAAGGCGAACACTGGACACCCAAAGGAACCAAAGCAAACACAGAAAAAAACCCCTTTAGGAAAAGGATACGAAGGGGGAGGGGCAAGGCCAAAAGACAAACAAAACAAACAAGTGAGCTGGAAAGGCCAAAAAGTAGACAACGAACAGAGATCCAAGAAGAGGAAATACCACAAGGAGAGCAACAAATAGAGGTGGTAAACATTACGGATATCCCCCTACCCCAAGAATGTGAAGATTTGCTTAAAAAGGGCCTCAACTTCTCCTGCACCCAAGAATTCGATTACTGTAACTTCAAGATAGACCTCTATAAAGGCGTGAGACGTTTGAACATCAGACAGTTTTTCAGCAAAAAAGAGCAGTATCAGAAGCTTAATGGCCCCGTTAAGGAAATAGGCTCATTGGGCTTCATACCAGGAACAGAATGGACAGAAAAGGATATAGACAACCTCAGGAATCTGGAAGAACTCTGGCAGGAAGGAAATCAAAACTCAGTCTTGGAAGAAGCAATCCCTGAACAGGACCAACAACTACCCTTTAGACCCTGTAAATCCACTAAACCGTTCCCAGTAACACAAGGCTCAGCCATAGACATCTTCCAATTACAGATAGAGGAAGAGTTGAAGGCGTTGCAATACAAGAAAGCACCGCCTAACCTGAGTAAGGAAGAAGAAAACGCAATGGCCTGGCTGAAAGAGAGGACAGACCTTGTAGTGAAAAGAGCGGACAAGGGAGGAGCCATCGTAGTCATGACATCACAGTATTACAATGAAGAAGCAATGCGTCAATTACAGGATCGAGAAATATATCAACCAATAAGTGCGAATCCAACTTTTAGATTCAAACGAGCATTGCAAACCCTCCTAAGGAGAGGGGTTGAATTAGGGTACCTCAAACAAAAAATGGCCGAAGACTTACTGCCGGAGTTCCCCAGAAAACCGACATGGTATCATCTACCAAAGGTCCACAAGTCCCGCTGCAGACCACCGGGACGCCCGATAGTCTCCGGTGTAGGTTCTCTCACCGAGAGACTGTCAAAGTTCCTGGACCATCTCCTGAGGCCTCTGCTTGTACATGTGCCATCCTACCTCCAGGACACTCTGGACGTACTAAATAGTGTGGAAGGAGTGCCCTGGAACAAAGGAGACTCCATAGTCACGATTGACGTGGTAAATCTTTACAATAGAATCCCCCATCAAGAAGGGGTAGCAGCAGTTAGGTTCTTTCTGGAGAAAAGCAACTACGATACGAAGTATATCGACTTTATATGTGAATGCCTGATGTTTGTGTTGGATCACAACGCCTTCACGTACGACGGGAGGTGGTATTGGCAGGTGTCGGGCACGGCCATGGGGACGTCGGTATCGTGCACATACGCCAATCTTTTTTTGGCTTGGTGGGAAGACCAGTATGTGTACGGTCCCGCTGTTCCCCATGGCGGTTGCCTCAGGAGATGGTCCAGATATGTGGACGATGTCCTGGTGTTCTGGAGCGGGACAAAAGATACCTTTATGGAGTTTTTTAATTACTTGAATAGTGGCAAACATAATATGCAGTTCACCTGCGAATACAGTGATAGTCAGGTGCCCTATCTTGATCTGATTCTAGATATCCAGCAGGGTAGACTAATCTCCAGGGGTTATAAAAAACCAGTGTCTGGCAACTCACTCCTACACCGCCATAGCTACCATCCCGAGCACACCTTCAAATCTCTACCCTACGGTCAATTCTTAAGATTAAAGAGAAACAACATGAGGGAAGAGGACTTTGAGCAACAAGCACAAGAATTGAAAGTTAACTTGGAAAAGAGAGGATACAGCACAGAAGAGTTGGAGCAGGCCCTTCATAGAGCTAGACGAGCCAATAGGGCAGATCTGTTACACAGAAAGAACATTAATAATAAAAAAAGAAAAATGAGCACAGAGGAAAGAGCAACTTTCACATTCGAGTACACCCCTATGTCAAAAGAGATCAGGAGGAGTATTTTAAGCAATTGGAAAGTGATCAAGAGGGACCCGATCTTAGGAGCGATATACAGTAAACCACCCTTGGTCACATTCAAACGAGCCCCCACTATAGGAGATAAAATAACAAATAGTGAATACAAAACCCCAATTAATAAGAACTGGCTAGAAGAGCTACAACCTAAAGGCAACTTTAAATGTGGCCGCTGCTCAGTTTGCCCCCTTATGATGCAATGCCCCCGTTTACACTTAGGCCCAATAGATACGAAATTCAAAACCTTAATTACATGCCAGACAAAGTTCATAGTATATGTCATCTGGTGCCCTTGTCATCGTTTCTACATAGGAATGACCACGAGAAGATTGAAAGAAAGGATACAGGACCATGTTAGGTCAATAGCTTCAGGTAGAGGCTCTCCACGCCTGATTGAACATGTAAGGTCTGATCATCAGAGTAACCCGAACTGCTTAAGATTCGTAGGACTGGAACAAGTAAACATCCCTTCTAGAGGAGGGAATAGAGAAAAGCTCTTATTAAGAAGAGAATCCAGATGGATCATTAAAACGGACGCTATGGGAGCATTAGGGCTTAATGACCATATAGACATGGCCTGTTTTCTAGACCCTTAGATAGTGTCAGATAGTGTCAGATATTGCTGGTTTCATCTATTAGATAGCTTAGATCAGGATGCTTTAAAATGTGTTTTTAATACGGTTACTGTGTAAGTGTCTTTAATGGAAATAGGGTTATGGCTAATTGGTGGGGAGCAGGCTCGAGAGACATGAAGCTCAAAGTAAAGGGAGGATAAGGTGATCATCCCCCAAAAAAGTAATAAATAGCTCGTTGGAACCCAGCACCCCCTAAACCGTAATCATACTACAAGCATAATACTAATAAGTATGTGTACATGAAATGATTTAAGCCTATCCCTGTACTGAGGACACTATCATTGTGATTGTTTATGTTTTAACCTAATTTCTTATTCCGCAGAACTTGTGTACCTGTATCCATTGTATAGCAATGACACATTTGCATATGGATACAGGTTAGCAACCTCCCTTTACTTTGCTGCCATCTAGTGGCTGTACTACCATCATGCGGACGCAATACCATTGTGCGCATGTGGCTACAACCAACGTGGAACGCTACAGCTTCCAGGCGGAACTTGTCAGATGATGACAACCTCCCGGAAGAGTAGACGCACGGCGGGGACACGCACGCTTAGCATCACGGGAAGTTCCCTTATTTTTAAATACGGCGAGAGCCGACGCTGTAACGTGCGCATTGCCTCTGAAGACGCTCAGGAGAGCGAAACGGTCGTAAGGCGACCCCCACCGCTCCCACCTCACCCCACAGCCATCTAAGTATCGGGTAGGATCAATTTTATATGGACATGTATGCTTAGCAATTTGCATGAAGCCAAATGGAATAAAGCTTTTTTATGCTGTAACACTGCATGTGCCAACTGCTTCCCTACTGCTTGCTATATTAGAAATTGCTGTTTTTTTTCTCAGTTTGAGCACGCAACCAACAGCATTACCCGATACTAACTCCTCAACACCTCACATTTATCTCCATGCATGCTTCCTGACTATCTGCAGTGCCGGTTTCTTTACTCTACCTGTTACACTTCAATATTGACCTATCTAACCTGAGCACGCAGGATGCAGTGTTGTGCAGCTAACGATGATTTGAGTATACTGGAAGATGTGGAAGAGGACTTCAGTTCAGACAGTGACCATGTGGTAGAAGAAGCTATCGAAGCTGGGAGAGCTGACACTGACAACTTGTTTGACAACCCGGCCACATCCACTGTAAGAAACAAAGCTGTGGGGGCTAGAGTGGTAGAGCTTAAGTTAAGGAGGCTCTGCGAGAGAGAAATTAAAGTATTCTGGACCGCTACTACACTTAGAAAATATAAAAGTAAGCAGATAACGGCCCGTGGATTCAGGCGTTATCAAGAACCAGCGGAATATCAAGATGATACCAAGTTTATGCAGAGATGGAGAGATGCCCATATTGCACAGGCTATGATTTTTCAAAACATTGTTCTAGATAGAACAGAGGAAGAACATCTAACATTATCAAAGGAGATCAGAACACTTAAGGAACAATACAAAGCTTTAGTAACAGAAGAGATCTATAATAAAACAATTAAGAAAATAGAAAGTAAACTCGTTCCTATACAAGAAGAGATTAAGCAAAGAAAGCTTCAGAAATATTTGAGAGATACTGAGGACTATAAAACAGGACAACTATTTAGATGGAGCTCGAACAAAGCAAGATACAGTAGACCCAATAACTATCCAAAGAAACCGTACCAGAAGAAAGGGTACTGGACAACGGATACAGACTCCAGTGAAGAGGAAGACACCAAAAAGGCGAACACTGGACACCCAAAGGAACCAAAGCAAACACAGAAAAAAACCCCTTTAGGAAAAGGATACGAAGGGGGAGGGGCAAGGCCAAAAGACAAACAAAACAAACAAGTGAGCTGGAAAGGCCAAAAAGTAGACAACGAACAGAGATCCAAGAAGAGGAAATACCACAAGGAGAGCAACAAATAGAGGTGGTAAACATTACGGATATCCCCCTACCCCAAGAATGTGAAGATTTGCTTAAAAAGGGCCTCAACTTCTCCTGCACCCAAGAATTCGATTACTGTAACTTCAAGATAGACCTCTATAAAGGCGTGAGACGTTTGAACATCAGACAGTTTTTCAGCAAAAAAGAGCAGTATCAGAAGCTTAATGGCCCCGTTAAGGAAATAGGCTCATTGGGCTTCATACCAGGAACAGAATGGACAGAAAAGGATATAGACAACCTCAGGAATCTGGAAGAACTCTGGCAGGAAGGAAATCAAAACTCAGTCTTGGAAGAAGCAATCCCTGAACAGGACCAACAACTACCCTTTAGACCCTGTAAATCCACTAAACCGTTCCCAGTAACACAAGGCTCAGCCATAGACATCTTCCAATTACAGATAGAGGAAGAGTTGAAGGCGTTGCAATACAAGAAAGCACCGCCTAACCTGAGTAAGGAAGAAGAAAACGCAATGGCCTGGCTGAAAGAGAGGACAGACCTTGTAGTGAAAAGAGCGGACAAGGGAGGAGCCATCGTAGTCATGACATCACAGTATTACAATGAAGAAGCAATGCGTCAATTACAGGATCGAGAAATATATCAACCAATAAGTGCGAATCCAACTTTTAGATTCAAACGAGCATTGCAAACCCTCCTAAGGAGAGGGGTTGAATTAGGGTACCTCAAACAAAAAATGGCCGAAGACTTACTGCCGGAGTTCCCCAGAAAACCGACATGGTATCATCTACCAAAGGTCCACAAGTCCCGCTGCAGACCACCGGGACGCCCGATAGTCTCCGGTGTAGGTTCTCTCACCGAGAGACTGTCAAAGTTCCTGGACCATCTCCTGAGGCCTCTGCTTGTACATGTGCCATCCTACCTCCAGGACACTCTGGACGTACTAAATAGTGTGGAAGGAGTGCCCTGGAACAAAGGAGACTCCATAGTCACGATTGACGTGGTAAATCTTTACAATAGAATCCCCCATCAAGAAGGGGTAGCAGCAGTTAGGTTCTTTCTGGAGAAAAGCAACTACGATACGAAGTATATCGACTTTATATGTGAATGCCTGATGTTTGTGTTGGATCACAACGCCTTCACGTACGACGGGAGGTGGTATTGGCAGGTGTCGGGCACGGCCATGGGGACGTCGGTATCGTGCACATACGCCAATCTTTTTTTGGCTTGGTGGGAAGACCAGTATGTGTACGGTCCCGCTGTTCCCCATGGCGGTTGCCTCAGGAGATGGTCCAGATATGTGGACGATGTCCTGGTGTTCTGGAGCGGGACAAAAGATACCTTTATGGAGTTTTTTAATTACTTGAATAGTGGCAAACATAATATGCAGTTCACCTGCGAATACAGTGATAGTCAGGTGCCCTATCTTGATCTGATTCTAGATATCCAGCAGGGTAGACTAATCTCCAGGGGTTATAAAAAACCAGTGTCTGGCAACTCACTCCTACACCGCCATAGCTACCATCCCGAGCACACCTTCAAATCTCTACCCTACGGTCAATTCTTAAGATTAAAGAGAAACAACATGAGGGAAGAGGACTTTGAGCAACAAGCACAAGAATTGAAAGTTAACTTGGAAAAGAGAGGATACAACACAGAAGAGTTGGAGCAGGCCCTTCATAGAGCTAGACGAGCCAATAGGGCAGATCTGTTACACAGAAAGAACATTAATAATAAAAAAAGAAAAATGAGCACAGAGGAAAGAGCAACTTTCACATTCGAGTACACCCCTATGTCAAAAGAGATCAGGAGGAGTATTTTAAGCAATTGGAAAGTGATCAAGAGGGACCCGATCTTAGGAGCGATATACAGTAAACCACCCTTGGTCACATTCAAACGAGCCCCCACTATAGGAGATAAAATAACAAATAGTGAATACAAAACCCCAATTAATAAGAACTGGCTAGAAGAGCTACAACCTAAAGGCAACTTTAAATGTGGCCGCTGCTCAGTTTGCCCCCTTATGATGCAATGCCCCCGTTTACACTTAGGCCCAATAGATACGAAATTCAAAACCTTAATTACATGCCAGACAAAGTTCATAGTATATGTCATCTGGTGCCCTTGTCATCGTTTCTACATAGGAATGACCATGAGAAGATTGAAAGAAAGGATACAGGACCATGTTAGGTCAATAGCTTCAGGTAGAGGCTCTCCACGCCTGATTGAACATGTAAGGTCTGATCATCAGAGTAACCCGAACTGCTTAAGATTCGTAGGACTGGAACAAGTAAACATCCCTTCTAGAGGAGGGAATAGAGAAAAGCTCTTATTAAGAAGAGAATCCAGATGGATCATTAAAACGGACGCTATGGGAGCATTAGGGCTAAATGACCATATAGACATGGCCTGTTTTCTAGACCCTTAGATAGTGTCAGATAGTGTCAGATATTGCTGGTTTCATCTATTAGGTAGCTTAGATCAGGATGCTTTAAAATGTGTTTTTAATACGGTTACTGTGTAAGTGTCTTTAATGGAAATAGGGTTATGGCTAATTGGTGGGGAGCAGGCTCGAGAGACATGAAGCTCAAAGTAAAGGGAGGATAAGGTGATCATCCCCCAAAAAAGTAATAAATAGCTCGTTGGAACCCAGCACCCCCTAAACCGTAATCATACTACAAGCATAATACTAATAAGTATGTGTACATGAAATGATTTAAGCCTATCCCTGTACTGAGGACACTATCATTGTGATTGTTTATGTTTTAACCTAATTTCTTATTCCGCAGAACTTGTGTACCTGTATCCATTGTATAGCAATGACACATTTGCATATGGATACAGGTTAGCAACCTCCCTTTACTTTGCTGCCATCTAGTGGCTGTACTACCATCATGCGGACGCAATACCATTGTGCGCATGTGGCTACAACCAACGTGGAACGCTACAGCTTCCTGGCGGAACTTGTCAGATGATGACAACCTCCCGGAAGAGTAGACGCACGGCGGGGACACGCACGCTTAGCATCACGGGAAGTTCCCTTATTTTTAAATACGGCGAGAGCCGACGCTGTAACGTGCGCATTGCCTCTGAAGACGCTCAGGAGAGCGAAACGGTCGTAAGGCGACCCCCACCGCTCCCACCTCACCCCACAGCCATCTAAGTATCGGGTAGGATCAATTTTATATGGACATGTATGCTTAGCAATTTGCATGAAGCCAAATGGAATAAAGCTTTTTTATGCTGTAACACTGCATGTGCCAACTGCTTCCCTACTGCTTGCTATATTAGAAATTGCTGTTTTTTTTCTCAGTTTGAGCACGCAACCAACAGCATTACCCGATACTAACTCCTCAACACCTCACATTTATCTCCATGCATGCTTCCTGACTATCTGCAGTGCCGGTTTCTTTACTCTACCTGTTACACTCCCTTAATATTCTACCACCCTCTATCAGCTCCCTACCACCTGCATAGGAGCAGTAGACTTCAGTAGGGTGTGTTTTCGTAAGATGAATACTGAGCTATATGTACATCTAATGCTGACTGTAGATTTGTGTATGTCTATATTTGAGTTTCTTTTCTGTATTTCTTTCTATGTACCGCTCCATTGTGCCAAACCCAATTCCGGGCTTGACCCAGTCATGCTTGGCGAAATAAAATGATTCTGATTCTGATTCTGATTATGACCTGTGTTAGAGCCATTTATTTTTTAACACAGTTTGTGATAGTAGCCATGAGTCATAACTTTCTGCTTGCTTTTCTTTGAAGATGGTTACTAGAATCATCTCACCTATTTGTAATGTACTCTTTACCCCGCTGTTACAAAAATCACTCTTTTGGTTTCTCATCAACTAGTATGTACATAACATTCACACGAGCCACGTGTTTTTGCAGCTGGAAATCGTTGACTCATCGTTCAAGAGCTCAGATCACTGAAGGATTCTGATTATGAGAAAAAGGGAAAAAAAAACTTAAAAAAAATTGACTTTCATTGATGTAAGACCTATATGGACAAAAATTCCCAAAACAAGAACACTAATGAATGGAGACAGGCATAACGCTGTCTCCTCATGGGATAGCTGCCCCTACCCTGTAAGGGTTAAATCCTTGTTGCTGGCTCTCCCTTTCTATTGCAGGTGCAGCTGCAGGTGTGAGCCCCTGGTAGCAGGGGCAGAAACAGGGAGAAGCAGCTGATTGGGCCGGGGAGTTGGCGGGCATACAGCTGCAGCCAATCCCTGGCTGAAGAGGAGTATTTAAGAAAGGCTAGGAACTACGTCGCCAGCCCGTGAAAGCTTGAGAAGAAGCAGCCGCAATGGAGCACGTCATGGCGGCGGTTATGAGGCACACTCATGCCGAGAATGGCGAAGACTGGCTGACAAACTTACTGTCATCCTATGGCAGTGAAGTGGCAGCGGCGAAGGGTACCGACAGCAGCGGTGGAAGACGACGGAGAGCAGCCGGCAGTGTCACCTTGGTGCTCGAGGTGGAGGAGTTCCAGCCGGGAAGAGGAAGAAGAAAATGGCCACAGGTCATGGGCCAATGAAAGAGAGCCGGAGGACGCTCTAGGAGGTGAGGAGGAGCAAGTGGGCGGAGCAGAGAGGCAAAAGGGGCCAGCCAAACGCCCCAGGAAAACAAGGAGGATATTCTCCCCGCCTCCTCCTCAGCAAAGCAAAGAGGAATCAGAGGAAGAAGAACGGCAAAGGGCAGAAGTGTATTCCACAGGCATCCTCCATCACACAGAGGTTCCACGCTGATGAGGAACAAGCAGGACCCAGGTGGCAGGCACCTCAGGAGCAGTCAGGAGTCAGAATAGAGCCTGTCATTCCGGGTGAGTGTGCTCTTGATATCACTTTGTTAGATGCTAAACTGTCAGCATTAGCTGATGTAGTTAAGAATCTGACTGACTTGGTTGCAACTAACAAAAGTACAGGTAGCCATGGGTCAGTAGGGACTGTGGTACATCCTCACCCAGTGGGAGCATGGGCCCCTGAGGGAGAGGGGTTAACAGCAGAAGTTGTACAGGTGCAGCCTGTAGTAAAAGCAGGTGTTGCAGAGTTACATTATAAGGAGGTATTACTGTGTGCTGCATCCCCTCTGGGTTTCCACCTGAGTGCTGCAATTAAAGATAGGATATGGAAAGGGGAATATTTGGATATTGTCTCTCTTGCCATGTTATAAAGAATTTGCAGTGAAAGAAAACAAGGAGGGTGAGGAGGAGAGGAAACGCCCAGTGCTTAGGTCATTCTGCAACTGGCTGCAGGCCTTCTGCATATACGCCAGTGTTCTGGGCGAGAAAAAAACAGGACTCTGCTTGGGTCTTTTTCAACATCTGGATATTGTTGGGGGGCCTACAGACAGTTTGGTGGAATGGCCTGGTTTTTATACGACGAGGCCTTTTCATCAAAAGTTGGCGGTTCATTCGTCATTATTGTGGGGAGTAAAGGATGTGGGACTATGGATTGATTTTATGCTTACACAAAGGACAGCGGTCCTGAGGCAGAGTGCTCCCCAGACCACAGGGTCCTTTAAAAAGGACTTCGTTTTGCTTTCCATGAAAGTCAATGCAGATTTCAAAACAATTGTCATTATAGACATTAATGTGATTTCTGTGGCGGGGGGCACTCTGCTTCACGCTGCTTTAAAAAAGCGGGAATGACAAATCAGGGCGCTAATAAGGAGCTTTTTTGGAAAAGCACAGACCCCAGTGATTCTGAAAAAAATTCTGCCTCGGTTAAAAACCTATCCAAGGCAGCAGAGCAGTCAGTTACTGGTTGAAGGATTCTCTAAAGGCTTCTTTATCCCTCCGTATGATGGTGTAGGTTGTTCTGTAGTGCTGAAGTCAGTTAAACAATTCCCATGGGTGGCGGAGAAGAAAATAAGGAAGGAAATTGAATTGGGTAGAGTAGCGGGACCATTCGATTTCCCTCCTTTGGCAAATTTCCGTATATCCCCATTGGGACTAGTTCCCAAGTAAGCACCGAATGAGTTTCAGTTGATCCACCATCTCTCTTTTCTGAAAGACGAAACGTTAAATGACAGCCTGGACAAAAGTCTGGCTTCAGTGTCGTACGTCACATTCGATCAAACATTACAGATTATACGGAAATTTGGCCGGTATTCTTTGCTGGCGAAAACTGATATTCAATCGGCATTCAGATTGCTGCCAATTTGTCCGGAGGGATTTAATTCTCTAGGTTTTTGTTTTAAAGAGAAATTATTTTTTGATTGTTGTCTTCCTATGGGATGTGCCCTGTCTTGTTTTTATTTCAAAACATTCTTAGAATGGGTGGTTTCACAGAGGGTGGAGGTTGGTGCTTTGTTACATAATTTGGATGACTTTTTGTTAAGTAATTCCCAAGCATGTCAGACACTGCTAGACACTTTTGTGGAAGCTATGATTGAATTTGGAGTTCCCCTAGCAGGGGAAAAGACAATAGACAGTCTTCCCTACTACATCCCTGGAATTCCTGGGAATTACGATCGACACTGAAGGAATGCTATTCAGATTATCGGAACAAAAGAATGACAATATTAAAGCCCTACTTTATGCTTTAATGAAAAAGGAGAAAGCAACAGTGAAGGAAATTCAATCCTTGCTGGGGCATTTATCCTTTGCATCCTGTATCATGCCAATGGGGAGACTGTTCTCTAGAAGATTGGTGCAGCTGATTGCAGGGAAGAAATCCCCAAGGTTACATGTCAGGTTAGTTAGTTAGAGAAGTGAAGGAGGACTTCAGTGTATGGCTAAAATGTTTGGAATGTTATAATTGCCGTTCAATGTGGCAACCGGAATTTGTTCTTGACTCCGAAATGGAGTTTTACACGGACGCAGCAGGGGTGTTGGGGTACGGAGCATTCTGGAAAGGGAGATGGTCGGCAGATACATGGCCTTCTTCCTGGGTAGAGGCTGGTGTAACAAGAAATATACTGTTATTAGAACTGTTCCCTGTTATTGTAGTCCTGGTAATCTGGGGTCAGGAATTTGTGAATAAACGGCTGGCTAATGCTCCTTCTAGTAACTCATATCCTCGCATGAAGCAGTTTATGAAAGGCCTTGGCAGAAATTCTCATAGGCCTGACAATAGAAGGCCTATATCTTTTAAACTGCTGCAGGATATTGTAGCTTCCCTTAGGTTAATTTGTTTGGATAATAATGAGTTCTTGTTGTTTAGAGCTGCTTTTGTTTTAGCATTTTTGGAGCGTTTCGAATTTCAGAGCTGGTTGCTCGTAATAAGGAATCAGATTCCCCGTTAAGAGCTGATGACATCAAAATTATTGACAATAGTTTGCAAGTTATTATAAGAAAGTCCAAAACAGATCAGAGAGGTAAAGGGTTTTGCTTGAGATTGTTTCCAATTGGGGATCCAAATTGCTGCCCAGTGAGTTCTGTTCAACAGCTGGTGGCTGTTAGGCCTCCTTCAGTGTCACTTCTGGCCCACGCATCGGGTGTCCTTCTCACTATTTTTCAATTTAGGGCTGTGTTATGCAAGTGTCTGTCCCGTTTGGGTTTAAAGAAATTCAAATTCACCTCCCACTCCTTCCGGATTGGGGCTGCCTCGGAGGAGTCAAGGTAGGACCTAAGTGAGGAGTTCTGAAAAGGATCGGGAGGTGGGAATCTAGGAAATTTCAGTTATACATTCCTCCTAACTTGTATGTTTATTAATTGTATTGCAGGTAGAAAGACTATAATTTGGATATTAGGACAATCATTTATTTTCTGGGCACAGAAAAGAGCAAAACATAGACCTTACATGGAAAACTTAGACTTGGATAGCGAGAAATGCCAGGTGTTGTGGAAAGGTAGGAGGGGCCTCAGTTGGGATGGCCTTATTTCGTTAATTTCAAATAAAATACAGTGTTGGCCTGCCCCGGACTTTTTGCTGATACATGTCGGTGGAAACGACATGGGTAAATGGAGGACAATTGAGCTAATAGAGCGTATGAGGTCAGATGTTCATCAAATTGCTAGCCAGTTTTTAGGTACTAAAATCATTTTCTCTTCGATGATTCACAGATTTGTGTGGTCAAGTTCGGAGCTAAAAATCATGGACAGAATCAGGAAGAGGTTAAACAGGTTCATGGTGAAGGTCATGAAGGAGGTGGGTGGCTCAACGATTCGCCACATCGAGCTGGAAGGCAAAGAGGTTGGCCTTTACAGAAAAGATGATGTTCATTTGTCCTCCATTGGACTTGATATTCTGAATGCTAATTTACAGTATGAAATTGAGAGGGCCGCGGAATTGGGGGGCTAGCCCAGTTTAGCTGGGTTGGCCTGATGGGTAATGTCACCTGTTGGTGGACATTGGTGTGTTTACATGATATGTGTTATTCATTAAACTTGGTTATACATTTATAATGGTATTTTGGTTTACTCCAATAAATGGCCGCGGCCTTACTCCAGCAGTGTGTTGTGTTTGTTATTTATACCAGGGGCGTAACTAGGCTTCACTGGGCCCCCCTGCAGAAATTCTGAGCGCCCCCCCCCCCCCCCGGGGCCCGCTCGGGGCCGTTTTGGGGGGCTGGAGGGGTCGCAGCATGAGGGGAAAGCCATGCCCACAGTCGGCGGGGAGGGGGACGGTCCCCCCCTCCCTCACCTCGGGGCTCTCCCTTCTGCGCTCCCCCCCAGCTTAATCAGTGTCTGGGCAGCAGCGGGCATTTGCAGGCAACGACTGATACATACCTTCTGTCTTCCGTGCACTCCATCCAGCGTGCATTCCTCACTCTAGACTCTGACGCGACTTCCTGTTATACTCTAGACTCTGACGCGACTTCCTGTTATACAGGAAGTCGTGTCAGAGACTAGAGTGAGGAACGCACGCTGGATGGAGCGCACGGAAGGGGTCGCATCCCCTATTGTTACGCCTGTGATTTATACTAATGGTAAGTGTAAATGGGGCGTGCTATTCCATGTGAAAATGTTAGTTTTGTTCCACTTTTATAATGTAAACCAGCCCTTATAGTAGCTAAATTTACCTGAGCTTATAATCTTATTTAAAGGAGAACTGTAGTGAGAGGTATATAGAGGCTGCCATATTGATTTCCTTTCAAGCAATACTAGTTGCCTGGCAGCCCTGCTAAGCTATCTGCCTGCAGTAGAGTGAATCACACCACAAACAAGCATGCAGCTAATCTTGTCAGATCTGACAAAAATGTCAAACACTTGATCTGCTGCATGCTTGTTCAGGGTCTAGGGCTAAAAGTATTAGAGGCAGAGGATCAGCAGGCTAACCAGGCAACTGGTATTGCTTAAACGGAAATCAAAATGGCACCTTCCATATACCTCTCACTACAGTTCTCCTTTAAAACATGCTTAGAAGCTTCCGTGTGTCAACTTGATGACCAGTGCTGCTCGGATACCTCTTTTCAAAATCCGGATCTGCTATCCGATCCGGGTCGGATATCTGAGTTCAAAATTTCCCGATCCGAATCTGAATCGGATATCCGACCCTAGTATCCGGCGGATTTGAATATCTGGGTAGAAAACCGGAAGTGGCCTTTAAATTGCTTTAAAAACGTTTTTTTCGGGTATATGATGCATATAGCATCATTATTTTTTAAAGGGGAACACTAATTGATGATGTGGGGACTTAAAATCCCCGACCCCCCCCCCCCCCCCCCCCAAAAAAAATGGCTGTCAATTAACATTAGGCCTAGGTTCCAGACAGCGGTCCTGCAGTCCACATTGTGTCCAAAGTCCAACTGCACAACTGGAACATGGCAGTTTTCAGCCAAGACACCTCCAAAACATTACGCAGTAGTTGTGTTTTGGGTTAAATATAGGTGGCATCAGTGGCCTGTGGCACCCTGGCTTGGTGGTGGGAGCTGCACAGGCAGCAGGAGCAGGGCAATACAGCAGCAGCAGGTGTAATGTGTGCCAGGAGCATGCCGGACTTGGCACGTTGCAATTGGCACTTAGCACCTGCCACGTGACATGTGGCAAGTGCCACGTGACACATGCCAAGTGCCACGTGCCAAGTGTCGAGTGACAGTCAGATAGTAGAGGAGAAGACACTAGTTCACACTAACTGTCACACTGCCACTGCTCACAGCACAGCAGTTCTGTAGAAAGCTAACACAGTAGTACTACTACTCTAACAACTACTAGAACTTAGAACACTGACTGCAGTACTACAGTACTAACTAACTACACAATAACACAGTAATCCTATTACCTAATCCCTAACCTAACCTATACCTAAGGCTAATAGCTGGCCAGCAGGTAGCAGCTGGCCTGGTCTGTGCACAGCACACACACAGACACATAGCAGCTGACTGCAGCACACACTCTGATTTTCACACAAATGACAATGATTTAACAATAGTGTAGTGATAGTGAAGGGGTTAATCACTGAACAGTATATCACTGTGTACAGCCCTTGGCCCAGCAGCACTGGAGCACACACTCTGACTGTCATACAATGACATCAATCAAGCTAATTCACGATTTAATAATAGTGTAGTGATAGTTGTGAAGGGGTTAATCACTGAACAGCTTATCACTGTGTACAGCCCTTGGCCCAGCAGCACTGGAGCACACACTCTGACTGACACATTATGACATCAATCAAGCTAATTAACGATTTAACAATAGTGTAGTGATAATAGTGAAGGGCTTAATCACTGAACAGCTTTAGGTTTATAACTGTGTACAGCCCCCTTGCTAGGCCACCAGCACTGGAGCATGTCTCTCAGTGAGCATTCAGCAAGCTAAGACGATATGTCTCATCATCAGCAGCCCTCCTTATTATACAGGGGGGCTGCCAGTGTTCCTTTCTGTGATTGGGTGCCAGGGTTTAGGCTGGGAGCCCTCTGAATGGCTCAATGAGGTCAGGTGTGGCTGGCCAGGGTTCCCCTCTGTGATTGGTTGCTAGGGCTTCTGCTGGTAGCCCTCTGATTGGCTCCAGGACATCAGCTCCTTAGTTACAGTATTTCGGATCCGGATATCCGCAATATCCGTGGATATAGGGGTTATGCGGCCAAATATCCGCAGATAGCTAGCCGGATTTCTAGAGAAATCCGGAATCTTGAATCCGATTCGGATAGCGTAAAAAAGTTCGGATATCCGGGTTACCCAGATATCCGGAATCCTGATGACCTTTAAAAAGACATTTTAAGATATAACCATGCCATTTTGTGGTCTTTGCAATGACCTGTATACCTGTATCATTTTTGGAATTGTAAATCAAGCAGTCTGTTTCTTTCTCTGGCTCACTCAGATAGAATGTAATGGGACACAGAATCCTTTTAGGGGTACCCCCCATGGGATTGCAGTAATCTTGGGGAAAACCATTGCATGAATAAGTATTGCTGAGTATATAGTCCTGCCATTAGCCAGTTTTCCCTACCAAATAGTTGCTGAGCAGTTTATCCTGTTGCTGCATCCAGTGGGATCTAACTTGCATTCTGACTGACTGATGATGAACAGCTTTGAGCAGTCTGAGAAGTTATAAGGTCTGGATTTTTCTATAATTATTGCCACTTTAGTCAGACAGTCAGCGAGTAGCTGCCTCACCCCCCCATACTTGTCTTGGTACTGTTATTTGAGGTTTTGTCAAATGAACGGTACTCCTGATGTCTGTATTTGTTAGTTGTTTTTACTTATTACGATTATAATGGTCATTAAAGAGACACTGAAGCGAAAAAAAATATATGATGTAATAAATTGGTTGTGCAGTAGGGGTAATTACTAGAACATTGGTAGCAAAAAAAAAAATTCTCATTTTTATTTTCAGTTATACACCTTTTTTTTTTTATAACATTGCTTCATTCTCTAATACTTGCAATTTACACAGTACTCAGCATTCTAAAAGTTTTTGTCCTGAACTGTTTTCTGCAAAAGAAAAACACAATACAGCTGAGATAACCTAATCAGAAGTCAGAGCTCTCTGCAACTTTCGAAGTCGCAGGGCTCAATGGCTATTTGCGTAGATAACAACTGGAGTTTCTTCCTGTACTGGAAACAAATATTAGACTTATGTCTCTGCTCCTAATGCTTTATTTCTTAGCTCTACTACACAACTAATTCATTATATCATAATTTTTTTTTCGCTTCAGTGTCTCTTTAATATTAATGGATTTTCAAGGATTTTCCCTCATTGTGCTGCCTGCAATCTCATGTGTCTTTGGATAAGAGAAAATATATTGAGCTGAATTTATATAAAATAGAAAAAAAGTATAAATTACTAATGGTATAAAAGCACTGTTTTTTTTTTTGGGGGGGGGGGGCATTAATGTGCTTTGACACCCCACTACCTTCTAGATTGTAAGCTTGCAAGGGCAGGGATCTTCCCCTAGTGCACAGGTGTCAAACTCCAGGCCTGGAGGGCCAGATCCATTCCAGTGTTTAGGATGGACTGAGAAAGAAAGGAATGTGTTCTACCTGATGGACCACCCCTTTCCTGATTCAGAGCCATCAATTCATTTGAGCTGTGACAAAAATGTGTGAGGTCCATAGCCCTCGAAGGACCGGTTTGGCATCCCTGCCCGAGTGTTTCATGTTTCTGCTGTACTTTTACAATTGTTTTGTATTGTGTACAGCTCTACATAAGATGTTGGTGCTATATAAGTAAAATAATAATAATAATAATAATAATAATAATAATAATAAAGACAGTGTTCTGGCAGGGATTCAAACTTTAGATGAGATATTAAAATACCATAAAATGTTGTGTTGAGACTGATTTCAATCAAGATATTACCAATCTTCAACAGTTGCTGCTATTTCCGGAATATATATGTAGTCATGCCATTTGTTCCCTGGAAAAGGGTCAGAATGTAAGAGGGGATTTACTAAATTAGGCTTTTTAGATTAGTGAGAGAGAATTTCCTTTTCTTTTATTCCATACATCATTTCCCGCTATTGACAAAATGTCTCAGTAAAATATCTCTGGTGTTTAATAACAGGCAATTGGTCTCCTTTGGCATTTGATTCACATTACTGCTGATCATCAGATGCAATGAAGCCAAATAATGAAAAGGAAACATAGGCAAAGCTCTAATCCTATAACAGTTTATCACATTAGGTTAAGGTACATGATTTATGCCCCATAAACATGATAAGAATTTTATTCCATCATTAGGGAAGCCATAAAAAGAACTTTAGAGGCATTAGGTTATACAGAACAATAGATGGTATGATTAAGGGCACCTCGGTGTAAGTGAGATTTGAAAACTCCTGTGGTCCTGCTGGAATAAAGTTCATTACTCTGTAAAGCTGACTTTATCCATCTAACAAAAGCAGATGGTGCTTTAAAAGGATATGGGTAAAGGATGTCATCTAATATTTTTTTTTCTGGTTTGAGTCCAACTCATAAGTGGAAAGGAAAATGTCTTGTGGATTCCTCAATACAGGCAACATGCATGAGTTACAGTAGGTTTCCTAACTAACATATTTTTAGAATGACTTATTGGCAAGATTCTATTAACCCTTCGCACACTCACATGCAAATGTTCACACAATTGCATTCACAGATTCACTCATCCAGGCACAACTGTTATCCCTACAGCTAAATTAAAAGCCAGGGTTCTAGTTCACAGAAGAATGCATTCTTATGCTTAATCACCTATACTGCGCAGAAGTACCCAGGTAAACATAGGTGTCCTAACTCTGGCCCTGTAACATGCATAGTGCAGACATGCAAACACATTCATTGCATCAAACCTATCAATGGATTAGGAGCACACATCCTAACTTCCTCTCCTGGGAAAGACAGTGCATCTTACCAATCGCACAAGGGAGCTAACGTTATGTGTCCATGTGCACAATGCGCATACACCAGCATAAGCTGTCTGCATGCTGACAAACATACAGGGGAAGGGGGAGTGCACCGAATTGACCCTAGCCACAGGGGTCAATGATAAGAATAAACATACATATATCCAGGCACATCGCCTCTAGTTAGGACATTAAATAAATTATTAGGGAAAGGGAGGTGCTGAAGGGGGTGTGGCTAGAAAACAGCAAAAATCTATTAACCCTTCGCACACTCACATGCAAATGTTCACACAATTGCATTCACAGATTCACTCATCCAGGCACAACTGTTATCCCTACAGCTAAATTAAAAGCCAGGGTTCTAGTTCACAGAAGAATGCATTCTTATGCTTAATCACCTATACTGCGCAGAAGTACCCAGGTAAACATAGGTGTCCTAACTCTGGCCCTGTAACATGCATAGTGCAGACATGCAAACACATTCATTGCATCAAACCTATCAATGGATTAGGAGCACACATCCTAACTTCCTCTCCTGGGAAAGACAGTGCATCTTACCAATCGCACAAGGGAGCTAACGTTATGTGTCCATGTGCACAATGCGCATACACCAGCATAAGCTGTCTGCATGCTGACAAACATACAGGGGAAGGGGGAGTGCACCGAATTGGACCCTAGCCACAGGGGTCAATGATAAGAATAAACATACATATATCCAGGCACATCGCCTCTAGTTAGGACATTAAATAAATTATTAGGGAAAGGGAGGTGCTGAAGGGGGTGTGGCTAGAAAACAGAAGTGTCTGCACTATGCATGTTACAGGGCCAGAGTTAGGACACCTATGTTTACCTGGGTACTTCTGCGCAGTATAGGTGATTAAGCATAAGAATGCATTCTTCTGTGAACTAGAACCCTGGCTTTTAATTTAGCTGTAGGGATAACAGTTGTGCCTGGATGAGTGAATCTGTGAATGCAATTGTGTGAACATTTGCATGTGAGTGTGCGAAGGGTTAATAGATTTTTGCTGTTTTCTAGCCACACCCCCTTCAGCACCTCCCTTTCCCTAATAATTTATTTAATGTCCTAACTAGAGGCGATGTGCCTGGATATATGTATGTTTATTGGCAAGATTGATATCCCTTTCTGGAGAGTGCAGACATATTTCTGCTGTATCATCTTTGGAATTAATAGAATGAAGCCAGCTTCCTGCTCGTTCACTGATCATTGGCTATTGAAGAAGATGTCACTCTAATTCCAATAACTGCATCATAGCAGGATATGAGGGCTGACATTAATTGATTGTGGATTCATAATAAACATAAAAATACTAGATTTAGGGGTACAATTTGCTTGAACAGCCTGCTCCACTCCTTTGGTGGGGAACAGGGCAGCATGAGAGATTGTGGCAGACTTCAAGCTCATAGCCTAGGGTGCCATGCTGACCATTCCAGACCCAGGGAATCCAGTATAGAAATTGGACATTATACTGAGGTAGCTCTAGAGACCTTTACATAGCAAAGGAGAATCCAGGATCTGAATTGCTTCATCTGTCTATTAGAAAATTCACATGTTGGAGGCACCCTCAAATAGGAAACTATTGTAACTATGGTGGTGCTTCCTCTTCCTTTCAGTAAGTTGTTTGAACCAATTCTTGGCTTCCAGACCTAGAACCCTGTGATTTAAGGATTCACATCTGTTCAAAGGACAAGTTATGTTGGAGTGACTATGACAGTTCCTATTGCTATTGATATTAATATTTTAAGTATATAGTGCCATAATCTTCTGTGGCTCTTCCTATGTCCCTGAATGTGATGTGCTGGTTAAACTTGGCTGGAGTGAGAATATGTATTATACGCTAACACTGGGGCTACACAGAAATGAGGAAAAACTTGTGTTACAGAAAATGGATGAAATATGGTTAATGATGGAAAGTTGGTTCAGCATGTCTGAGAAAATAGGATCAGTGCATGGAGGAGTAACTAGGAAAAGGATCCCTGTAGCAAGTGATCATGGGACTCCTTGCACACTCTCCCTTCACCTATGGATGAGTTGACTTAATGGCACAGTCAACCCTTCCTCATGAATACAATATTAATGTCCAACCATCAGATAAAGTACTGTTATCACCACTATAGCGTATACAAGAGCAGTGAACAAGCAATATAGCTATAAGTAAGTACCCATTGATAAGCAACAAAACATGTCTATGTACCACTTCTGAAGCCTGTGACACCTGAGAAACAGTTATCATGCAGTACGCCACACATCAGGGATTGGGGCGCGACCCTTTAGGGCAGCATCGCTGGACAGCCTGTACTCACGCGCGTCAGCTAAGTAGATGACGACGAGTTGCGTTGCAGTGCAGGGACAGAGAGACGACAGAGCAGCGCATGCATGACATCACTGGGTGGGCAGGGGAGCAGCGCAGACAATGTACATTAAGTTTGATCTTCCAGGCGGATCGCTTGCGGGTTGGGGGTCGGTGGCCACTGCACACATGCCTGACTATCGTCTGAGGGGGTCATTATCCCCCCCCCCCTCCTTAGACAGGCAGGTATATGGGCCTATAGGGGTACATTATGCCACAGAAATATATTGTTTGCATATTGTATTTATGTGCATCAGTGGATGTTCTGTTTCAATAATTTATTCAGATCAATGAAAGGCAAATATGTGTTGCATGAAGCCACCATGCTTGTGTCAATATGCAGCTTATTAATCAAGTAAGTGTATTCTACAGCATCAGCTATGTTCCTTCGGACACAAATGTACCGGCCTATACTTGGCTATTGAACTCATACATATTTAAGCATTGTTATTTATTCTCACATATTAAGTGTTATACACACTGCTGAGCTCATTTACTCTAACTGGCCCATGGGTTTTTAATTATAAACAGGTTATTCCATCTATTAGCAGGCATGCCTATTGTGTGCCGCCTTCTTCGTTGTTTTCATGTCCAGCATACAAACTGTATCACTCATGTACAGCTACTACCTAAGCATTAAAGCAGAACTTCAGCAAGTTATTTTTTTTTCTTTTAACTTATTTCCCAGAATAGCCTTAATCAATAATTCAATTTTGATGCAATACTGACTTTATTGCCTAAATAGGTCTGAAAAGTGCTTGGCTCCCAAAATAGTTGACTTAGGTGACGGTGGCGCAAAGTTAAATTGGGTGCAGCATAGACCTCAATCTTCTTCATTGCGGCTATTGCCGCGCCCGAGAGTGATTATGTAATAGTGTAATGATTGGAGTGATGCACACCGTATGGTTATCGCCCTTAGTGATGCTTGGGTGCTCAGGTCTTGGTCACTTGATGAAAACAAGGTATTTGGTACTTTTCTTCTTCTTTTGGTCTGTGTCTCATTTTCCTTTCTTTATCTAATTCTATGAAATAATTAAATCTAAAAAAAAAAAAAGAAGGTATTTGCGATTATTCTGACTGGAGTGAGCATATGATGTTTCTCACAATGCATCACTGCTGAATATGCAAATCATTCTTTGTTGTCCCTGTAAGCTAACCACACCTCCAGAATCGCTGGCTGGGATACAATGATGTTTCAGCTTGTTAATTGTACAGAGCCACAATCATTTTCCACAGCATTTTAGTAAAACGCCTTTTTGAGTCTATTTGGCCCCTTACACAATCCAATGAGCTCTGGTACACCATGAGCTTGCTGGGTAGTCTGTATCACTTGATGAACCAATAGTATTAATACAAAGTAACGATTGACACTCTAAAGTTATTATTGACATTTTAATTGCTGTCTCTACATGTTGTAAAAATTAATGGTAAACATTACTACAGCTTGTGCCTTTGTATTTCAGTGCATCAAGGACGTAACTAGAGAGGAGCAGCTCCTGTGATCGCGGGGGGACCAGAGCTGTAAGGGGGCCCCAACTACTAACCACCCCTTCCTCCAATACAGGGGACTATACTTCACATCAGGTGTTTTTGTGGCTACACTTGTTCTGAGTGTTTTATGGAGGACAAAGTAGGACACACAGGAGGACACAGGGGAACAGAAAGGGAACCACGGGGTGGGAGAGGAGGCGGCAACTATATTGTAGTTGTAGTGCAGGAGGGCCTAACCACAATTTGAACCTGGGGGGTGGCTGAGTTTTGGTTGGAAGCCAAACTAGTTACGCCTCCCTGACGGAGATGACCCGGAACACAGAAGATCAGAAAAAGTAAAGTGCTGAGAATAATCCCTGTCTTGTTTTAATGCCAGCAAAATGGCAGCTCCAATGCAGACAAAAAACAAAAAACAGAATAAGAAAAAACAAACAGTAGAACGGAGCTACTGAAATAAGGTAACAGTAAAAGCATTCTATGATCAGCATTGCCCTTTACTTCCAAATGTCCATAATGTCACATTTATTTGAAGTGCACCTTAACCTCCCTGGCGGTTAATTTATTTTGCCAAATGCGCAAAAATCCTTTTTTTTTTTTTAATTTTTGTTTCATGTAAAGCTACCAGAGTGGTAGCTACATGAAACACCACTAGAGGGTGCATGTGGCCCTCTAGTGCGATCGTCGCCGGCATCAATAGCAAACAGGGGAGCGCGTATATAACGCGTTCCCCTGTTTGGCTTCTCCTGTTGCCATGGCGACGATCGGCATGACGTCATGGACGTCAGCCGACGTCCTGACGTCAGGCGCACTCGATCCAGCTCATAGCGCTGCCCGGAACTCATTGGTCTGGGCAGCGCAGGGCTCTGGCGGGGGGGCCCTCTTCCGCCGCTGCGTGCGGGCGATCACCGCAGAGCGGCGGCGATCGAGCTGTGCCCACGGCTAGCAAAGTGCTGGCGGCGCGCACAGCACTTTGAATGGGGTGAATCGCCCCAACAGAGCCTGAGAAATCCTCCTGCGTGGCATAGACCGAGCTCAGCTCGGGCTTACCGCCAGGGAGGTTAAAGGTTTGCTTTAAGTTGGTGTTGAAACATCCGGTAGGTTGATTAAATGATTTTACTATAGGGTTCTGCCTTATATTTATGTTTCTAGCTGAGAAATACTTCAATCAACTATTCCTGTCCTGTTTTTCCTTTCTGTTTGGAAATCAATAATGACACCAAGAATGTGTCAGGAGCTTTCACAGCAATTTACAGCTTAGAGATAAGGAGACCCTCATCAGGGAATCCATCTAAAATAGACCTCCAGTAGAACAACAAGCATCTCAGCTGTCAATTCAGCAGGCTAATGAACAAAACTGCTAGTGCTAAAAGTAAATCAGTTCAATATTCCTAATATTTTGGATGACATTTTAATCTCAACCACAAACAAAAACTCCATTTATAAAGATTGGTGAAGGATCCGTAGCCTGCTGCAGTGTACTGCGGATTGTGTGATGTGCTGAACATCCTGATAAGGGCGCTAAGAAGAAGACATGGCCAAATAAATGGCGGAATTCAGAAAAATATTATCTATTGATGAAATCTCCTAAAATATGGAGGATATTATTTTTTTTCCTGCCTGTAAATCAGCATCTCTCCTCCAGTATTAGTTTCTTATCTATTCTTCTTCAAACCTGCAGCAACAGTCTCTTAAAGTGCGTACACAAATCCAATTGTGATTGGCCAATTTGACGACTTCGATGTACACAACCTGTTCTAAGTATTCAAAATCTGTTGGACCTCTTACTACTTCTAAGTGGCAAAACTGGTCAATCAAGACTGAATATTTGTAACAGGTTTAATGCCTGGTACACAGAATGCAATTTTCTGTCATACTGACGGTTGAATCGACTATTTCCGACAGGTCCAATCTGATTTTGTGATTTTTTTTTTCTGATCATATTTTCCGATCACTTCTGTATAAAATCAATCAGGATAAAGATCAGAAATCAGATTGGACCTGTCAGAAATAATTGATCCGACCATCGATCTGGCGGAAAATTGCATCATGTATACCAGGCATTAGGCAATCAACACACGCGTAGATCCCCAGCCAATCCAGAGAAAAAAATCACTTTGAATGAACAGACAATGGCCTCAATTCACTAAGATCATGCTGGAGATAATAAGGCAGATAATAAGAGAGAGTTATCTTACCTCTTCATTACTTAAAGAGACACTGAAGCGAGACTAAATCTCGCTTCAGGTCTTATATATAGCAGGGGCACGTGTGCCCCTGCTAAAACGCCGCTATCCCGCGGCTTAACGGGGGTCCCTTCACCCCCAACCCACCCCCCGCAAAAGTTGGTCGTAAAATGGTCGCTGGTAATCTTCTTCCTGGTGGCAGGGCTAACGGCTGCAGCCCTGCCTCCCAGCGTGTCTATCAGACGCGCATCCCCGCCTCTCCCCCGCCCCTCTCAGTGAAGGAAGACTGAGAGGGGCGGGGGAGAGGCGGAGATACGCGTCTGACAGACACGCATGGGGCAGGGCTGCGGCGGTTAGCCCTGCCCCAACCAGGAAGCGCTCCCCCGCTGCACGGAGGGGGTTTGGGGGGACAGGGACCCCCGTTAAGCCGCGCTATAGCGGCGTTTTAGCAGGGGCACGCATGCCCCTGCTAGCTATGAGGTCTGAAGCGAGATCTATTCTCGCTTCAGACTCTCTTTAAGTTACCTCCTCTGTAGTTAAGCTACCTCCTCTGTAGTTATTTTACCTCCTCTGTAGTTAATTTATCTCCTCTGTAGTTATTTTCACATGCAGTTAATAAACAGCCTGTCTTTAACTCTGGAGTAATTTTAAGGATTAAAGAGTTAACTTAAAGACAGAAGAGTTAACTTTAGGTTTGCCTGAGGTAAAATGTTTCCTGAATACTACATGCCTTATCACCATGGTAACAACTCTAGAAGAGTTATTAAAGACAGGAGATAAGCTTAGTGAATTGAGGCCAATGTGTTGATTTCAGCTGGATCAAATGAAAATTTAAGGACCACTATCACGAAAAATTGTGACATTCATAAAACACGTCATACATATAAAAAATGCATTTCCCCATATGAAAATTCACTATTGATCAATTTTGTCCTATGTTCCTGTCACTTAGAGTACATAGTAAAAATTTGACAGATTTGACAGGTTTTGGATTTGTCCATCTTCTCATGTCAGATTTTTTTTTTCATCATAGGAAAAAAATAAATGTATAGTGCATATTATTCAGGAACAAATGCACATTCTATATTTATGCATACACGTGTATTTTAAAAGTCATTATTTTCAGAGACAGTGGTCCTTTAAAATTGGCTCTTGTGCACAAGGCCGCAATCCTTTAACATCAACCTATCGTTTAGCTCCCCTCACACTTCCAGTGCCAATATTTTTCCTATTTCCTCTAGCATTTATAATCAGTTATAATTATATCATTTGAATAAACTGCAAATTTTGCAGGAGGGGCTGTCGATGAATTAATTGGCATTTTCTGAAACCAATTAATCTGCTGGAAAGTTCTTGTGCGCACAATCACTATAAATTCCAATTCATGCAGAAGTCAAATTTACATGTCCAAATGTAATTATTCTCCATCTCCTTCAAAAGCTTTTACTTCTACAGCACAATCTCTTGTCTTTCTTGACCACAATCTGAATCTCAATTTTGTCTTGGACCTTACAACATATTTTTTTGTTCATAAAATGTAGCAGGATCAGTTTGCTTGAACACCAAAGTGCTGTAACACAGAGTTCCCCATCCCTGTCCTAAATTACCACCTACAGTACATGTTTTCCAGGAAACCACACACAATCACAGGTGGAGTGATTAGTGCCTCAGCAGAGCTGATTAACTACTTCTCTGGATTTATACAAAACATGAGTGTTGGTGGGCCTTGAGGACAGGATTGGGGAACACTGCTAATACATTATCACTGACAAGATAAAAAGTAGTGTGGTTCCACCCCTACAAATTATTCCACAGTTCAAGGTATACACACAAACAGGGATTTTTTATGAACCAAAGTTCTCTTTTATTCTTCAATGTTTTCCGTCAGAAAGCAGGTGATAAACATAGATATAACATCAAACCTTAATTTCACATAAAAATGCCTGACACGTGTTTCACGGCCATAAGCCTCTTCCTCAAAGGCACACCGTAAACAAACATCCGAAGCCTAAGACATAAGGACAACACCGCAATCTGAAATATGTGAAGAGGGATACCCTCCGCGCCAATCCCAGTGAAAAATGGGCCTCAAGACTGCTTAATACATGGTATAATCCTATGGGATTATTCACCCTGCAGCAATGCGATTTGCACCAATCTAAAATGCAATGCATTTTTCATCCATGATTGCGATGTTATTCTCATTAACTGAAATGAGAATCGCAAAAAGCAATTGTGGAAAAGCGCACTGTAAAATCGGGAGGTGATCATGTTTGTTTCATTTTTGAAATCATTTTTTGCTATTTCTTTTGTGAATGGGGATAAAATAATCTGTGTAAAGGGGCCCATACATTGGTCGATTTCAGCCATCGATCGATCGATCGGTTCTATGGAATCGATCGATCAATCAGAAATCGATTCTATCAAATCTATCGATCGATTTGCAGCCAATTTTGATCGATTTGATCTATCTGACAGGATGGAAAATATAGGTCGAAATGCTGCTGGCAGCAGATCGATGGCCCATAGAGTTGCATTGTATCTAATGGTCCAATAATGCATTTAGATCAATTTCCAATAGATTTAATTCTGAAATCTACTGGAAATCTGTTCCTAGTGTGTGGCACACATCAGATAGATTCCTGTCAGATTCGACTTGACAGGCATCTGACAGAAATCTATCTGATGGTCGAATCTGCTACAAATCTATGAGTGTATGGCCACCTTAAGGAAACATTTTCCATTGTTCACAGATAACACCTTTTGTGTTTGCACATTTTCGTGTCTGTTTAACCGCAATGAAAAACTGACAGTAAAGGTGGCCATTCACTGGTCGATTTGCCATCAGTTTCGACCAACAGATAGATCCCTCTCTGATCGAATCTGATCAGAGAGGGATCGTATGGCTACCTTTACTGCAAACAGATTGTGAAGCGATTTCAGCCTGAAACCGTTCACAATCTGTGGTGGTGGTGGTGGTGCTGCCGCCGCCGCTTCCCCCCATCCCGCTTACATTACCTGCTCTGCCGGCGCGACTCCCGTGTCTCCGCTCTTCTTCTCCGTCTCCGCTCTGGTCTCCAGGTCCAGCATGCTTTACTTCTTCCTGTCTGGGGGAAGTTTAAACAGTAGAGCGCCCTCTACTGTTTAAACTTCCTGCTGGGACAGGAAGAAGGGAAGCATGCCGGAGACCAGACCAGAGTGGAGACGGAGAAGAAGAGCGGAGACCCGAGAGTCGTGCCAGCGGAGCAGGTAATGTATTGCAGCTCTATTGCGTCGGTCGTCGGGCACTCGAACGCCGCTAGCGATGCGCTCTTTACCCGCGGGCGATCGACGGTTATTTTACGCACGGCGCGATCGACGGGATCGGACGGAATGGATTGAAATTCGGCGTGTAGCGTGAACGATTGGCAGCAGATTCGATCCCAGTGATCGAATCTTCTGACGAAACGGGTGCAAATCGGGCCAGTGTATGGCCAGCTTAAGGGCCCGTTTCCACTAGGATTCCGCAGAGTTTACCCGCACATAAATCGCACGGGGAAACTCTGCCATGGGAAGAATGGCGTCGCCGGTGGAATCGCTTGCTGTAGCGATTCGGCCAGAACCCCCCGCAGAATTCGCAGCTGAGGCTACGAATCCCATAGCCGTGCATGGCACAACTGATTTGATTCGCCTGCAATCCCGCCCACACGCTCAGTGCCGGCGTGCGTCTGCGAGACGCACGCCGCACTAGTGGAAACGAGCCCTAAAGGTGCCCATACACTAGAACAAATATGGGCAGATTCGAGCAAGAGACACATTTATCTCTAATCGAATCTGATTAGATATAAATATGTCTCTAATCGAATCTGCCCATACACTACAGGCCGATTCCCGTCCAATTTCAGCATGAAATCATCCAGGAATCGGCTGAGCCGCCGCTGCCCGCCCCGTCGCTGCCCCCTAAATGTATAAATGTATGTAAATTATGACGTCAGAGCGCCGCCGGCGTGTATGCGGAACCCGGCGAGATGGACGGAAACCGCGTGAAGGCTGACACCGGACAGGTAATGTATAAATGCACTACACAATGCGGCGGCAGCGGCTGGGGTTTTTTCATCTCGTCGTTCATTCGCAAATCGACTGCCGTACTGCCGCGCACCCGACCAACCAACCTCTGCCCGAAATTTACCAACATGCGCGATCGACTGTGTGGCCAATTTCTGTCCCGAAATTGGTTGCTTTGTCGGTCGGGCATGCACTTGGCAGCACCAATTTTCATCCATTTTGATTATAATAATCGAATTGGTTGGTGGATTGGTTGGTTGGTTGCCTAGTGTATGGCCCCCTTAAGTGGTTATATATTCTTTCACACTTGTGAGTGAACCCACTGGCTATTGAAGACCAGCTCAAGCGAAAACCTAACCATGATACTAACAACAGCTGGTCAGTCTTAAATTACTGGCCTCAAAATAGCTTTGTGACTAGTGGCTGACCATAGTTTATGCCAGTGGTGAAGCAATAGGGGGTGCAGAGGTTGTGACCGCACCAGGGCCCTTGGACCAAGGGGGCCTCCCTGGTTGTTGTTACAGAGTCTCTTTAACAATCTGTTCGCCATCCCCTTCTTGCACCCACTTGATCCTTGGCAGGTTTTGGTGCACTGTATCAATGTATCAATCACTGTATCACTGTATAGAGTGCATGGGGGGGAGGGGCAATGTAAAACTTGCACTGGGGCCCATAGCTCCTTAGCTATGCCACTGATTTGTGCTCTACTGTTTGGAGAACCTGCAACCTTGCAATATACTTACTAGAATCTTAACAGCATTTAGAAGAGGAACTCAGAGTTACCAGATTTTCTGTTTCTTTCGAACCATACATGATATCAGTCTGATATTCACTATGAATTTCCATTCTGAAAGCATTGATTTTCTGGACATGCATTTGGAGGTGGATTTAAAGTGTAACTGTCGGGCATAAAATCAAAAATCAATTATTTATTTTTATCTGGTAAACAAGAAATGAGGATGCTAATCAGGCAATTCAAAAGTTAAAAATCACTCTTATTTTTTTCTCCATAAAAGATAAATACCCAGTTTACCTGGCTTTTATTTGGTACATCTGCCGCACAAAGGAAGTTGCAGGGCATGCTGGGTTGTCCTTTTTTGCTTCTCTACTTTCCCCTCAGACTCAACTAATGCAGCCTAATTGGCTGAAGCCTCTTTCCCTCCGGTTTTCCCCTCCCACACCTCTCTTCCTCTCTGACTGGCCAATATTTCTCATGCTGAGACAACGCACTTTCTAATGCAGAGCTGGGTGGGAGTGTCTGAAAACTGGGAGGAGGGCAGACAAAGTATACACAGACACAAAGTATACACAGACAGAGTAATGCTGGGAATACACGGGTTGATGCTGGCTCTCGATTTTGCGCCCGATCGTTTTGCCTGCTTGATTCTCTTATCTTCCGCTCGTTTTTCTTATCTTTTTTCAATTAACTTCAATGGTGAATTGAGCAGCAAAATGATTGAACCATGATCGGACATGTCGGAATTGATCTATCTAACCATCTTAATGGCTCAGAACCGAGCCGTATATTCCTAGCATTAGAGAGGAAATGATGTCAGGATTAGCTTCAAGATAGACAGAGTAAAAATTGAAAATCCTAAGAAGGATTTTCTCTTTTTTTACTATAGGAAAATCACTAAAATCAAAATGTGAACAGTGTAATACATATGTTATGTAAGTAAAGCAATCAGGGCCAGCCTTGATTTTTGCGCCCCCCTTCATCCTCTTCCCGCATCATGCCGCATGCGCACAACACACGCACGCACGCACACACACACAGGCCCATATGCAATTAACCGCTTCTCCTGAGATATCTCCTAGGACAGTGGTTTCCAAGCTTTTTGACTTGTGACACAAATGCTCAGATCTCCGTGACACGTCACATATGTATAATAGAAAAAATACTATTAATAACCACGAATGCATGAAAAGAGTGCATTATCCTGAATACACTTAAAAATGAAGGCTAGAACCTTTCAGGAATATTAATAAAAACAATCAGTGAGACAGTTAGCCGCCCCCCTCCACCCCCCATTTACAATGATAGCACAGCACCGACAATTTGCACCACGCGTTATACCCGCAGTGCGCCCATAGCCGGCCTTTGACCTGAGCGACCGGAGCGGTCTCTCAGGGCGCCAGCTTCCAAGGGGGCACCTATAGCTGGTTGCCTATACTGAGAGCACCTACACCTGATTTCCTATACTGGGGCACCTATAGCTGGCTACCTATACTAGAAACACCTACACCTGGCTACCTATCGGGTAGATGGAGACCTTCAACTGACTTCCTATATTGGGAGCACTTATGCTTGGCAACCTATATTGAGGGCACCTACACATGAGATCCTATACTGGGGGCACCTATACCTGGCTACCTACCTATACTGAGTCTGAGGGCTTTTTTTGGGGGGGGGGGGCACACTGCGGGTATAACGTGTGGTGCAAATTGTCGGTGCTGTGCTATCATTGTAAATGGGGCGTGGAGGGGAGGGCGGCTAACTGTCTCACTGATTGTTTTTATAAATATTCCTGAGAGGTTCTAGTCTTCATTTTTAAGTGTATTCAGGATAATGCACTCTTTCCATCCATTCGTGGTTATTAATAGTATTTTTCCTATTATACATATGTGACGTGTCATGGAGATCTGAGCATTTGTGTCACAAGTCAAAAAGGTTGGAAACCACTGTCCTAGGAGATATCTCAGGAGAAACAGTGAATGGCATATGGGCCTGTGTGTGTGCGCGCATGCGGTAGGGGATGAAGAAGCGCACAAAAATCAGCTTCCGCTCAGGGCGCTGTGAAACCTAAGGCCGGCCCTGAGTGCGCCCCCCCAAAAAAGACACACAGGCCCATATGCAATTCACCGTTTCTCCTGAGATATCTCCTAGGACAGTGGTTTCCAACCTTTTTGACTTGTGACACAAATGCTCAGATCTCCATGACACGTCACATATGTATAATAGAAAAAATACTATTAATAACCACGAATGGATGGAAAGAGTGCATTATCCTGAATACACTTAAAAATGAAGGCTAGAACATTTCAGGAATATTAATAGAAACAATCAGTGAGACAGTTAGCCGCCCCCCGCTCCACCCCCCCATTTACAATGATAGCACAGCACCGACAATTTGCACCACGCGTTATATCCGCAGTGTGCCCCCCCCAAAAAAGCCCTCAGACTCAGTATAAGTAGGTAGCCAGGTATAGGTGCCCCCAGTATAGGATCTCATGTGTAGGTGCCCTCAATATAGGTTGCCAAGCATAAGTGCCCCCAATATAGGAAGTCAGTTGAAGGTCTCCATCCCCCTGATAAGTACCCAGGTGTAGGTGCCTCCAGTATAGGTAGCCAGCTATAAGTGCCCCAGTATAGGAAATCAGGTGTAGGTGCCCTCAGTATAGGCAACCAGCTATAGGTGCCCCCTTGGAAGCCGGCGCCCTGAGCGACCGCTCTGGTTGCTCAGGTCAAAGGCCGGCTATGAAAGCAATTATTTATCTACTAATATATGTGTTTTTTCTAAGATATTATGGCTGACAGCTCCTCTTCAAAGAACCGGTCTTTGCATACTAATATTTTATAAAGACCTGTGGTGACATGTCTAACCGCAAAATGTTGAGCTTAGAAAGTTAGGCCCTTATACAATTAATATTGGCAGTTAGAAACTTAGGCCCTTATGCAATTAATGTTTGAACTTAGAAAGCAAGGCCCTTAATATTTCTCCTGAGTTTACTCCAAGGGGGCAGTTTTTATTTTCTCTAATATATAATAACTTTTCAGCACTTAACTGGGAAAATACTAAAAAAAAGTAAGTAAACAATTAATATCAAACTTACTTCAAGTAATTTCTTTTTTGCTGGGAGCATGAAAGGAATTTTATTGATAAGGTGTGAAGATATCTCTCGGGAAAAAAACCTAGGAGTAAAGTTAATTGAATAGGGGCCTAGTGAATAACAGCGCTAGTAGTCTACAGATTTCAGCTGCTTGAACTAGCTAGTGAAAAACTTTTACAGGACAAGAAACAGCATCAGTACTGTTATGCTGGGTACACACTATGGGCCTGATTCACCAACCGGCGGTAACCTACTTTGCATGCCTAAAGGCTTAGGAAGTGGGTGCTATGTACTTTGCATCCACCTGATCACACGCATCGCGGGGTGCCAAAAACGACGCATGTCGTTAACGACGCATTGTTCGGCGCACAAAGGCAAATTAGTGTGCAAATTAGTGTGTGAACGGTGCAACGTTATCGTAGCACCACGCAAAGTTTTCAGCGCACCGCGATGTGCGCGATCAAGCCTCTTTGCGCGCACTAATGTTTTCACGCTACTTACCGTTTTTCGGACTATAAGACGCTCTGGAGTATAAGACGCACCTAGGTTTAGAGGTGAAAAATCAGGGGGAAAAAATATATACTAAACCTGGTGGTCTATGGTGCAGGGGTGTCTTATGGACCTTTTCCCCCAAACTGTCACTACCCAGTATGACCCCCATTGGTGACAGGACACCATTAACAAGCAAGAATTCACTTTTGAGGTCAGAGGAACACTCCTAATCTGTTTAGCATTGGTTCACTGTACTTATTCCCCCTGTAAAGGACTGAGCAAAACATCTTTAGACCCACACATGCTGCAGCCCCCACGCTCCTCTCCTCTGCCTACCTCTGCAGACGTTTTCAAGTAGGCACCCCTAGAACTGGAGGCAAGTGATACATCAGTGATGTCCTGAGAGTTCAGTAGCAAGACGGGCGGGCGGCCATCCATCTGCGGGCATATTGTACTGCAGTGAACTGGCGGGTGGGAGATCGGCCATGTCCCAAGTGTTCAGCCATGAGGCAAGCAGCCATCCATCCATCCATGTGCGGGCACAGTAGTACGTATGAAAGTGAACTGGCGGCGGGTGGGAGATCAGCCATGTCTCAAGTGTTCAGCCGTGAGTGAGGCAGCCATCCATCCATCCATCCATCCATCCGCGGGCATGGCACATGCTGCACACTAGTCTGCAGCCTGCACGCTCCTCTCCTGTCCCTCAGTATGCAGCCGGTTTCAAAAATCCCGCAGCGCTACTGGCTTCCCGTACTTCCTGGTTTGTGACGTCCTATCACCACGTGACCTGAAAGAGTCACATGCTCTTTCAAGTCACGTGGTGATAGGACGTCACAAACCAGGAAGTACGGGAAGCCGGTAGCGCTGTGGGATTTTTGAAACCGGCTGTACACTGAGGGACAGGAGAGGAGCGTGCAGGCTGAAGACTAGTGTGCAGCATGTGTCATGCCCGCGGATGGATGGATGGCTGCCTCACTCACGGCTCAACACTTGGGACATGGCCGATCTCCCACATGCTGCCAGTTCACTGTCATGCGTACTACTGTGCCCGCACGTGGATGGATGGATGGCTGCCTCACTCACGGCTGAACACTTGGGACATGGCCGATTTCCCACCCGCCGCCAGTTCACTGTCATACGTACTACTGTGCCCGCACATGGATGGATGGATGGCTGCCTCACTCACGGCTCAACACTTGGGACATGGCCGATCTCCCATCCGCCGCCATTTCACTGTCATACGTACTACTGTGCCCGCACATGGATGGCTGCTTCATGGCTGAACACTTGGGACATGGCCGATCTCCCACCCGCCGCCAGTTCACTGCACATACAGTATGCCCGCAGATGGATGGCCGCCCACCTGCCTCGCTACTGAACATGCAGGACATCATTGCCGGCTCTCTGCATCTATGCCCGCAGATGGATGACCGCCCGCCCGCCCGCCTGCCTTGCTACTGAACATGCAGGACATCACTTACAGTATGTATCACCCACCGCCATTTCTAGGAATGCCTGCAGATGGAGGGACAAGGAGAAGAGAAAGCCGGCTGATAATTGCTCTGCTGAAACTGTACATTCGGACTATAAGACGCACTGACTTCCCCCCCCCCCCCCAGTTTTGAGGAAGAAAAAGTGCGTCTTATAGTCCAAAAAATACGGTAGTGCACGATTACCCGTTTAGCACTATGGCGCTATTGGTTAGTGCAAGCTAGTGAATTAGGCCCTATCAGATTTTCTGGCCGATTTACCGTCAGATCGATTATTTCCAACATATTCGATCTGCTTTCCGATCAATCTCCAAGCATTTCGATTTCCATTTACTTTAATAGGAAATCGATCGGAAAATGCTCGGAAATCGATTGGAAAGCAGATCGAACATGTTGGAAATAATTGTTCTGACGGTAAATCGGCCAGAAAATCTCATAGTGTGTACATAACATTAGGAAATGCTTACCTTTCAGTATGTACTATAAAATCATATACTTAGATCCACACTACAGGGGAAGCAGGAAAAAAGGGTACATATAGCTTATGGACAAAAAGTTATACGGTTTATTACAAATATCGTTTACAAATTCGTTTTGACTTTTGGTTTCACTTATTTTTTTGTTTTTTAAATTTCTCTTTCAGGAGAGTAACAAGTACATTTTCGTTTACACTTATTTTATGGTTTAAAAATTTTGTTTTTATTGCATAACGCTTAAATATAATTTTCAACCTTATTGTATTAGAATTACATCACTATTGGTATTAGCCTTGTTTTCAGAATTATAATGCGTCGATTATAGTTTTCAGATGGATTTTCTCACTAATATAGTTTTAATATAATATTACCTTTAATTTAAGATTTTTAATGTGTATGTGATTGTAAGGCTATTTATTCTATTATACTGTACTTATATAACTTTTTCTATTTATAATATTTTTAATGTGATTTTAAGGCTATTTATTATTTATCTATTAAAAATATATAAATTATTCTATTCATGTTATTTGTAGTGAAGTATTTTAAGGGTTAAATATATTATTGTTTATATGTGTGTAAGGGTGCTTGTGCAGTGGGGATGGTTAGGCACCACCAGGGGGATGGTTAGGTTTAGGCACCACCGGAGGGGGGGGGGGGGAGTTTAGGGTTAGGCACCACCAGGGTGTGGTTAGGGTTAGGCACCACCAGGGGGGTCTAGGGGTAGGGGTATAGGTACAGGGAAGGTTCTGTGTGAGAGTAGGGTTAGGTATAGTTACAGTACAATATTTGTAATATATACAATGTATTATATTATGGATATTTCCACAAACGGGAGGTCTGGGGGTTAGGGATAGGAAGAGATCTGTGTGAGAGTACAGTTAGGTATAGTTGCAGTAAAATATCTGTAATATCTACTATTGTATTACTATGCTTAATACAGGTGTAAATATCGTTTTTTGTTATAGACGGTATTTTGCCATTTCATTTCCGTTTATTCAACATATTTAGCACTTGTTTTTCTTGTATAAGCTATAAACAAAAAATATTATTTTACATAAAAAATTATAATTTCGGCTATATCCCACGGCCTTTTTTCCAGGTGCCCTTTTTGTATGTACACCATTACAGGGTCTCTTTAATTGAAATCATGTTTAAATAATATCCCTATATGAAGACTACATGGGTAAAAAAAACTAACAAAAAAGAAGTAAATAAATAAGCTCCTACCATAGGAACTGTTGACAGACTGACTGACAACCAAAGATTGATAGCAGGGCCGGCACTACCATAGAGGCAAATGGGGAGATTGCCGCAGGGCCCCCGACCATGTAGGGGCCCCCAAAGGGTCTTCCCCATCTTAACTTTTGCTCCCCGGCACCTCTGCAGAGCCTTTGGCAGAGCAGCATCTCACCTGTGCTGGTGGGCAGCTGATACTCAACACTACCAAAGACTCTGCAGGGGCTTCAGGGAGCACAGTTAAGTTGGGAGGTGATTGGGAGGGTTCACAGCCATCTCAGAGGCCCAGGAGGGAAATTTGGCTGCAACAAAGAACCCTTAATGCTGCTTTTTGGTCGAGGGGTGTCTGTTAGGGGGGCCCCTGGGATCATTTTGATGATTGCTAGTTACAGAGGGACTGGCCTTGAAATGTATACCAATACATACTTGTGACACAGAAATACTAACACAATAACATTACTCAGCTGCACAGTGCCTTGATAAAGGGGGACCCTGTGTGGCCCCGAAACAATTGTTGGTGTATCGTGTGGAAACTGGCACAATAAATAGTACGTGCGTTGGAAATTGGTGTGCTGATGATTTCAACTACTTGGACTGTTTAAATGTGACACTGCCCATGTCACTTCATCAAGCACCCATACATGGATAGACGGTGTGCCGACTTCTCTTGTGGATTGTACATGGCTATTAGTGTTGGGCGAACATCTAGATGTTCGGGTTCGGGCCGAACAGGCCGAACATGGCCGCGATGTTCGGGTGTTCGACCCGAACTCCGAACATAATGGAAGTCAATGGGGACCCGAACTTTTGTGGTTTGTAAAGCCTCCTTACATGCTACATACCCCAAATTTACAGGGTATGTGCACCTTGGGAGTGGGTACAAGAGGAAAAAAAATTTAGCAAAAAGAGCTTATAGTTTTTGAGAAAATCGATTTTAAAGTTTCAAAGGGAAAACTGTCTTTTAAATGCGGGAAATGTCTGTTTTCTTTGCACAGGTAACATGCTTTTTGTCGGCATGCAGTCATAAATGTAATACATATAAGAGGTTCCAGGAAAAGGGACCGGTAATGCTAATCCAGCAGCAGCACACGTGATGGAACAGGAGGAGGGTGGCGCAGGAGGAGAAGGCCACGCTTTGAGACACAACAACCCAGGCCTTGCATGAGGACAAGAAGCGTGCGGATAGCATGCTTTGTACCACCATGCAGTCATAAATGTAATAAAGATAAGTGGTTCCATAAACAGGGACCACGCGGCAACGCTAACCCAGCAGCAGCACACGTGATGGAACAGGAGGAGGCGCAGGAGGAGAAGGCCACGCTTTGTGAGACACAACAACCCAGGCCTTGCATGAGGACAAAAAGCGTGCGGATAGCATGCTTTGTACCGCCATGTAGTCATAAATGTAATAAAGATAAGAGGTTCAATAAACAGGGACCACGCGGCAACGCTAACCCAGCAGCAGCAGCAGCAGCAGCAGCAGCACACGTGATGGAACAGGAGGAGGCGCAGGAGGAGAAGGCCACGCTTTGTGAGACACAACAACCCAGGCCTTGCATGAGGACAAAAAGCGTGCGGATAGCATGCTTTGTACCGCCATGTAGTCATAAATGTAATAAAGATAAGAGGTTCAATAAACAGGGACCACGCGGCAACGCTAACCCAGCAGCAGCAGCAGCAGCAGCACATGTGATGGAACAGGAGGAGGCGCAGGAGGAGAAGGCCACGCTTTGTGAGACACAACAACCCAGGCCTTGCATGAGGACAAAAAGCGTGCGGATAGCATGCTTTGTACCGCCATGTAGTCATAAATGTAATAAAGATAAGAGGTTCAATAAACAGGGACCACGCGGCAACGCTAACCCAGCAGCAGCAGCAGCACACGTGATGGAACAGGAGGAGGCGCAGGAGGAGAAGGCCACGCTTTGTGAGACACAACAACCCAGGCCTTGCATGAGGACAAAAAGCGTGCGGATAGCATGCTTTGTACCGCCATGTAGTCATAAATGTAATAAAGATAAGAGGTTCAATAAACAGGGACCACGCGGCAACGCTAACCCAGCAGCAGCAGCAGCAGCAGCACACGTGATGGAACAGGAGGAGGCGCAGGAGGAGAAGGCCACGCTTTGTGAGACACAACAACCCAGGCCTTGCATGAGGACAAAAAGCGTGCGGATAGCATGCTTTGTACCGCCATGTAGTCATAAATGTAATAAAGATAAGAGGTTCAATAAACAGGGACCACGCGGCAACGCTAACCCAGCAGCAGCAGCAGCAGCAGCACACGTGATGGAACAGGAGGAGGCGCAGGAGGAGAAGGCCACGCTTTGTGAGACACAACAACCCAGGCCTTGCATGAGGACAAAAAGCGTGCGGATAGCATGCTTTGTACCGCCATGTAGTCATAAATGTAATAAAGATAAGAGGTTCCATAAACAGGGACCGGCAACGGTAACCCAGCAGCAGCAGCAGCAGCAGCAGCACACGTGATGGAACAGGAGGAGGCGCAGGAGGAGAAGGCCACGCTTTGTGAGACACAACAACCCAGGCCTTGCATGAGGACAAAAAGCGTGCGGATATAGCAGCAATGCTTTTTGCCGCCATGCAGTCATAAATGTAATACAGATGAGAGGTTCAATAAACAGGGACCGGAAACGCTAAACCATCCCAGATGTTCATCGGTCATGTTACTTGGTTGGGGTCCAGGAGTGTTGCGTAGTCGTTTCCAATCCAGGATTGATTCATTTTAATTTGAGTCAGACGGTCTGCATTTTCTGTGGAGAGGCGGATACGCCGATCTGTGATGATGCCTCCGGCAGCACTGAAACAGTGTTCCGACATAACGCTGGCTGCCGGGCAAGCCAGCACCTCTATTGCGTACATTGCCAGTTCGTGCCAGGTGTCTAGCTTCATGCCCGGTTTCAGGTCCAGCGGTGCCAGCCACAAATCCGTCTGTTCCTTTATTCCCCTCCAAATTTCCTCCCCTGTGTGCTGCTTATCCCCAAGGCAGATCAGCTTCAGCAACGCTTGCTGACGCATGCCAACAGCTGTGCTGCACTGCTTCCACGATCCTACTGCTGCTGGTGCTGGGTTAGCATTTCCGGATGAGGTACAGCTTTGAGATGCGTTGGAGGAGAAGGAGTCAGAGAGGTAGGTGCTGCTGTTGTTATCCAGCTGTTTGCGGCGTGGGCAACACCCGCGCCGTAGCAGGTGAGGAATCGCTGCCAGGCTCCACAAGGTTCACCCAGTGCGCGGTAAGGGAGATGTATCGACCCTGGCCGAACGCACTCGTCCAGGTGTCAGTGGTGAGGTGAACCTTGCAGGCAACGGCATTCTTCAAGCTTCGGGTTATTTAGCTGACCACGTGCTCATGCAACTCAGGCACTGCAGAGCGCGCAAAGTGGTAGCGGCTGGGAACCACGTAACGTGGGATGGCCACTGACATCATGCCCTTGAAGCTGTTTGTCTCCACCACTCGATATGGCAGCATTTCGCAGGCCAGAAGCTTGGCTATGCTGGCTGGCTGTTACTGCCACGGCCCGGGGGTCATTTGCTGGCAATTTCCTCTTGTGCTCAAACATCTCAGAGACAGACAACTCAACCGTAGCGCTGCACACCGAAGGGCTGTTGGTTGTTGTGTTTGATGAACACTGGGAGACCTCAAGAGCACTAGTCCGGAAAGTGACAGTGTCAGCATCGTCTGATGTTTGTGAATGTTGTGAACCACGCAATGGCTGGGCTACTGCTGCTGCTGAGGCGGGTCTGGTGGTGAGTCTGGTGAACCCAAGGGAGGCAGTGTTGCTGGTGGTACCCTGTCCTGCCGCGTTTGCCCACAGAGTGGGATGTTTGGATAGAATGTGGCGGCTCATGCTGGTGGTGGAGAGGTTGTTAATACTTTTCCCCCTGCTCAGGCGGGTCTTGCACACCTTGCAAATCGCCATGGTAACATCCTCAGTGCAGTCTTCAAAGAAAGCCCAGACTTTAACTGGCTGAGGACTCGGACCTCGTGCGTGATGTGCTGGTGCTGCTTAACCCACTGCTGGACGCTTGAGAGGTCATCCAAGTAATTATCTGGTCCTGTTCTTTTGGATCTGTGAGGGTTGTTGTCCTGGACAACATGGGCAGTATTGAGTGGGTTTTCTTGGGTGCTCCCCTGTGGCCTGTACGTGAACCGTCAGGGGAAACACCTCTTCCCTTGCCCCTCCCTCTTTCACCGGATTTCTTCCTCATTTCACTTATCCTTAAAGTACACGCTGACTGGCAGCAGTACAGTGGCAGTACAGAAATGCTATACAGTGGTGGGTGAGCGGTGTACCACTATTGTCAGCAGTGACACAGAGCACAATGCTATACAGTGGCGGGTGAGCGGTGTACTACTGTTCCCAGCAGACACAGAGTGGAAGTAAACACAATGCTATATAGTGTGGCTGAGCCGTGTACACAGAGTGGCATTAAACACAATGCTATATAGTCTGCTATATAGTCACCCCGAACAGGGTGATGTTCTGCAGAACCCGAACAGTGGCAAACACTGTTCGCCCAACACTACTGGGAGGGAACGCAGATTTTAGTACCTAAACACACGATACAACATGTTTTCCGGGGTCGGACTCTGAGGCACATACAGATGGTCCCGATCATCATCCTCATCATACAACTCTTCTCCTGAGTCTGACCCACCCACCACCTCTGCCACCCCAACATCCCCAGACACAGACCCCTCATCGTCCTCAACATTAACTTGGGATGCTGGCCTGAGCCAGACCTCCTCCTCCACATCAGGCCCCATCATCTCCTCAATGGCAGCCCTCATTAATCGCTCTGGCGACGGACTGATGGACACAACGTTCTCCTCCGGGGAGGGCTGCTGCTGACCACTGGCTGCTGGGGTGGATGTTATAGCTTGCGTGGGGCGTTGGCTGTTGCTGTTGTTGGGAGTGCTGCTCACAGCGGAGGTCTCTGGGGAACTCATGTTGAGCTCATATAGTGGTTGACGGTGAGTGGAGTATTACTGATCCCAGCAATATACACACTGACTGGCAGAGTACGCAATGCTATATAGTGTGGCTGAGCGGTGTACACAGAGTGGCAGTAAACACAATGCTATATAGTCTGGCTGAGCGAGCGGTGTACTACTGTTCCCAGCAGAATCAGAGTGGCAGTAAACAATGGTATATAGTCTGGCTGAGCGGTGTACACAGAGTGTCAGTAAACAATGGTATATAGTCTGGCTGAGCGAGCGGTGTACTACTGTTCCCAGCAGAATCAGAGTGGCAGTAAACAATGGTATATAGTCTGGCTGAGCGGTGTACACAGAGTGTCAGTAAACAATGGTATATAGTCTGGCTGAGCGGTGTACACACAATGCTATATAGTCTGCTATATAGTGTCAGTAAACAATGGTATATAGTCTGGCTGAGCGAGCGGTGTACTACTGTTCCCAGCAGAATCAGAGTGGCAGTAAACAATGGTATATAGTCTGGCTGAGCGGTGTACACAGAGTGTCAGTAAACAATGGTATATAGTCTGGCTGAGCGGTGTACACAGAGTGTCAGTAAACAATGGTATATAGTCTGGCTGAGCGGTGTACACAGAGTGTCAGTAAACAATGGTATATAGTCTGACTGAGCGGTGTACACAGAGTGGCAGTAAACACAATGCTATATACTCTGGCTGAGCGAGCGGTGTACTACTGTTCCCAGCAGACACAGAACAGTAAACAGAATGCTATATAGTGTGGCTGAGCGAGCGGTGTACCACTATTCCCAGCAGACACAGAACAGTAAACAGAATGCTATATAGTGTGGCTGAGCGAGCGGTGTACCACTATTCCCAGCAGACACAGAACAGTAAACAGAATGCTATATAGTGTGGCTGAGCGAGCGGTGTACCACTATTCCCAGCAGACACAGAACAGTGAACAGAATGCTATATAGTGTGGCTGAGCGAGCGGTGTACCACTATTCCCAGCAGACACAGAACAGTGAACAGAATGCTATATAGTGTGGCTGAGCGAGCGGTGTACCACTATTCCCAGCAGACACAGAACAGTGAACAGAATGCTATATAGTGTGGATGAGCGAGCGGTGTACCACTATTCCCAGCAGACACAGAACAGTAAACAGAATGCTATATAGTGTGGATGAGCGAGCGGTGTACCACTATTCCCAGCAGACACAGAACAGTGAACAGAATGCTATATAGTGTGGCTGAGCGAGCGGTGTACCACTATTCCCAGCAGACACAGAGTGGCAGTAAACAGAATGCTATATAGTGTGGCTGAGCGAGGTACACAGAGTGGCAGTAAACAGAATGCTATATAGTGTGGCTGAGCAAGCGGTGTACTACTATTCCCAGCAGACACAGAGTGGCAGTAAACAGAATGCTATATAGTGTGGCTGAGCGAGGTACACAGAGTGGCAGTAAACAGAATGCTATATAGTGTGGCTGAGCAAGCGGTGTACTACTGTTCCCAGCAGTGACACAATGACAGGGGGGACCCTGGCTAGCGTGGCTGGAGCGCGAACTACCCTGCCTGCCTACCCAAAGCTAAACCCACAGACAAATGGCGGAGATATGACGTGGTTCGGGTATTTATTTACCCGAACCACGTGACAGTTCGGCCAATCAGAGCGCGTTCGGGTCCGAACCACGTGACCCGTTCGGCCAATCACAGCGCTAGCCGAACGTTCGGGGAACGTTCGGCCATGCGCTCTTAGTTCGGCCATATGGCCGAACGGTTTGGCCGAGCACCGTCAGGTGTTCGGCCGAACTCGAACATCACCCGAACAGGGTGATGTTCTGCAGAACCCGAACAGTGGCGAACACTGTTCGCCCAACACTAATGGCTATATGGGAGGTCAGTGAGACAAAAATGACAAAGGACAATAAAAACAAATTCACAATACTGCAACATTTTATCTCTTGAATAGAAAAGAACTGAAGATATACTGTAAGTGCAGTCTACAATAACTGTATGTTTTCCATGCTCAGCGATGTGACATTCTAACTCTAAAAATCTTTCTTGTTTCTTATCACACAGATACATTCTAGGCAGGTATATTTTAATTAAATTCACTGTAAGGAAAACCTAATTGCCACCCTAAAAAAACTGTGGCAAGGAGTCAAATGTAAATAAAATGTTTTTTTAATTTGAATATTTAATTGAAGAGCACTACCAATATCAAACCAAATATTTAAACCAAGAAATGTCATTGTTGTCAAGTACATGCTCATTCTGAATTTGATGCAACGTCTTGAAGAATCGGGTACCAAATTATGGATACATTTTTTTTTCAGTTGAAAAGTTATAGGTTTGCAAAAAAGATAAAAAAAAAAAAAAAGCAACAACCTTCTGCACCAATTTCTAGAGCCTTACATTGTCCTCAGTGACCTATAGCTGCATGATCATGTCTCACCCAATCTGAACCATTTCCTCTTTAAGGCCCAGTGCACACCAAAACCGCTAGCTGATCCTCAAAACGCTAGCGGTTTTTGGAGCAGATTTCAGAGGGATTTTAGGCATGTTTAGAGACATTTTCTAAACATGCCGAGCGTTTTTGTGTAGCAGATTACAAATATTGTTACAGTACAGCTGTTACTGAACAGCTTCTGTAACAAAAAACGCCTGGAAAACTGCCCTGATCTAGCGTTTTTCAGAGCGGTTTGCACTTTTCTTATACTTTACATTGAGGCAGAAACGCTTCTGCAAACCGCAAACGTGCAGTAGGAGGCACGTTTGCGGTTTTCTAAAAACCTCAAACCGCTGGTGTGCACCATCTTATTTAAATACATTAGCCAAGGTTTTTCACAGGCGGATGCGGTTGGCTAAAACCGCTCGGTGTGCACTGGGCCTCTCTATGTGGGCATACAGGGGAGAATGATGCTTTGCCAGAATAAATCATGCATTCCTATTGATGACAAACAATCATGGCTGTTCATTCCTAGTAGGTCTGCATAGCTTCGTACTGACTGGGAGGGAAGTGAACAGGCAACCAGAAAGCTTACACTTAGTATAGATGCCAAGTAGTTTGCTGCAAGCAGGGCCGGGCCGAGGCAGACGCGAGAGAAACTCCAGCCTCAGGGAGCAGTGTAGGGGGGGCACACTACTCACTCAGCTATCATTCCCTTATTGTGTTTGAAGCAGATAAAATAAGAAGAGGGGTTACATGGCAGCGAGTGCGAGCCAGATAAGTAGAGATTAAGGTGTTGAGATTAATGTAAAACAATCAGTGTGTGACGGCTGCAGTGGGAGGTATGGGGGCACACTTTGATTTCTCAGCCTTGGGCGCTGGAGGACCTTGTACTGGCTCTGGGTGCAAGCTGCTGATAGTTATATTGGTATTTTTTTTATTACTGAGTGATATTAAACTATGTAATGTTTATCTCTCATCAAACAATAATCCTATCCTATTCTTTACCTCTCAAATTAACTCACCTATCCTTAACCCCAAACACTAACCTTTCTGTTCATATACATAACACTAACCTACATATCACCTGGCCATCTCACATGTGCGATGGTTGAGCATTAAGAGGATTACTCACGGCATTATGAGGATTACTAAGGCAAATAGTAGCTATTCGCCTGAGCGATGCTCCTATGTGTCATCGGGTGTAGAGCAACATTTTTTGGGCACTGCTATCTCACTTCCATGGGAGATGTGCCACTTTTGTCACTGTCACTCACTAGCTGCCACTAAAGACAGAAAGATCCCTGGCATTGAGTTGATGTCCACCATTACATGCCAGGATTTCTTAGCACCATCACTTGCTCTACACAACCCACTGGCCCTGCCGGGATCACTCCTGCTCTCCTCCGCTTCCACTAGTAAGAAAGAACACTAGAAACCCAGCAAAAGCTCCATGCAGAAGTCCTCAGTGGTCCACTAAGTGGACCAATGAGTATTATCCTGAGGATAATTATAATTGATCCATCTAGTGGACCAATAGAGCCCCAGGGAGAGCTATGAAGATACATTTGCCAGGGATCCAGTGTTCAAAGGAAAAAGAGGACAGGAGAGGCAGTCCTGGTGGGACCGGTTGGTCGGCACAGAGTGACGGGAAGTGTTGCACTAGGGGAGCCTGACATCACAGGCACCTGGTACACCAGGCTGACCCGGTGGTTGCCCCAGGCGCAGTTTGTTGAATTCTTAAAAAGGCGGCAAAATTTGGATGGGGAATGGCAGTTTAGGTGCCAAAACCTGATCTTTAGGCACCAAAACCTGACCATTAGGCGCCAAAACTGGATGGGGAATGGCAGTTTAGGTGCCAAAACCTGACCTTTAGGCACTAAAACCTGACCTTGCCCCAGGCGCAACTTGGTCTAGATCCGTCCCTGCCTAGGCCGCTGTGCGGCGGGAAGGGGGGGAGGCGCTGTGACGCTGTCCACCCCCCGCCAGATTGTATGACCCCCCTCGGGTGGTGAACTGGCTGGCGGCATTTAATAGACGCTGCACCAGTACACTCCCTGCAGCCCATCTCAACCTGCAAGAGTCTGTCATTTCCGGCAGGCAGAGCAGGGCTACGGGAAGATGGCATCCGAAGCCCTGTACTGGAGACTATTTGTGTCTCACAGGTGAGTAAATGCTTTTTTTTTTTTTTTACAGGTGCACATTATTTTGTGGTGAAGTGCTACCCACATTACGATTATTTTATGGCGAAACATTGCCTCATTACAATTATTTTCTGGTGAAACATTGCTGCATTACGTTATTTTCTGGTGAAAGGCTTCCCACATTACGATTATTTTCTGTTCAAACATTGCCGCATTATGATTATTTTCTGGTGAAACATTGCCACATTACGATTATCTTCTGGTGAAACAATGCTGCATTACGATTATTCTCTTGTGAAACGCTGCCCCATTATGATTATTTTATGGTGAAATATTGTTGCATTACAATGATTTTAGGGGGGGGGGGCACCACAGATTTTCTTGCCTGGAGTTACAAAATGGCTAGAGGCTCACCTGCCTGACATGAAGCAATGGACATCAGATGACTGCAAGGAAGCCTGGCATTTAGCGGCGGTGAGCGTTGGGTGTGGCAGTAGTAGTGACAGGGAATGACGTCTGGGCAGATTTTTCAATCAAGATTAAAGGAAAAAAAGAATAAAGAAATAAAAGAAGAGAGAATTGACAGATGATAAACAGAAAAATACAGAAAAATTGTATTTTGACTTTTCATATAGGTTACATTTACTTTTTTACACTTTTACACTAAATAGGTAGAGGGTCAAAAAGTGACTCTCTATACCTATTTTTTTTTGAATGAGATGGACCTCTGGGGTCCTCTTCTTAAAGGGGGCTTCCAGATTCCAACATAAGCCCCCCAGGTCCCATGCAACCCCACCTCCTCCTGGCCACCAGAAGTGGGTAGGAACCCCATGTCCGTGATATGGACCAGGGCTTTGTAGGAGAGTGAATGGTTTTGTTGTACCTCACTTACAACCCCCCATATCATCATGTACCATGTGGGTTACTTTAGCTTAGTATCTGGGAGCTCCATACAGGCTGACTCAGCAATCCTGGCTATACCAGTCTGCATGGGTGAGAAGGGGTACATTAAAGCTTTGGAAAAAGGAGGGGGGGGGGGGGAGACCACATTTTATTTTTTTTTAAGTTAACCTCTTGAGCGTCAAGGACGAGCCTGACTTGTCAAAAAATAGCTACGATTAGTCAGACTCATTCAGTAATTACAATTACTCACTAGAGATGGCCTGAACGGTTCGCTGGTAAATGCCCCCCGGCAAACTTCGGTGGTTCGCGATTGCGGAGAACAGCAAACTTTTCCGGACGTTTGATTTGCCCCATAGTGCATCATTAGGGTCAACTTTGACCCTCTACATCACAGTCAGCAGGCACATTGTAGCCAAACAGGCTACACTCCCTCCTGGAGCCACTCCCCCCCCCCCTTATAAAAGGCAGGCAGCGTCAGGCATTGGATTCACTCGTGTGCCTGCAGTAAATAGAGAAGGGAGAGCTGCTGTGCAGAGACCTATAGGGAAAGCTTAGTTAGGCTCTTGTAGGCTTGTTAGCTTGCTCCTTGCTCATTCTTATTGCTAAAAAAGCACCCCTCAACAGCTCTTTTGAGAGCTAATCTTGCTCTTGTGATCTATTTTTTTTTGTGTGTGTCCCACTGACACTTGTCCCACTGATTGTGTGTCCCACTGACAGTCATAGACAGCCTTGGTAATTCCTACTGTGTGTGCCACTGCCAGGCCCAGCAAATTCAGTGACCTGTGTGTGTGACAGGTGCACATTGTAATACATATCACTGAATATACCTACCTGTTGTTCACAGTGCACCCATATACCTACGTGAGTGCACGCAGTGTCACTGTGTCTGTCCGTTACCTGTCTGTGTGTGACAGGTGCACATTATAATACCATTACTGCATATACCTACCTGTTGTTCACTTCAGTGCACCCACCTACCCAGGTGAGCGCACGCAGTGTGACTGTGTATGTCCGGTACCTGTCTGTGTGTGACAGGTGCACATTGTAATACCCATCACTGCATATACCTACCTGTTGTTCACTTCAGTGCACCCACGTACCTACGTGAGCGCACGCAGTGTCACTGTGCCTGTCCGGTACCTGTCTGTGTGTGACAGGTGCACATTATAATACCCATCACTGCATATGCCTACCTGTTGTTCACTTCAGTGCACCCACCTACCTACGTGAGCGCACGCAGCGTCACTGGGCCTGTCCGGTACCTGTCTGTGTGTGACAGGTGCACATTGTAATACCCATCACTGCATATACCTACCTGATGTTCACAGTGCACAAACCTTCCTACGTGAGCGCAAGCAGTGTCACTGTGCCTGTCCGGTACCTGTCTGTGTGTGACGGGTTACATTTGTAATACCAGTCATTGCATAATTGTTCACAGTACCTGTGTGACCACATGCTGGGTAATATACCACTCCGAGCATACCTGTTAACTGCACCTGTGTGACAGCTGCACATTGTATTTTAATACCAGTCACTGCATACCTTTCACTGCATCTGTGACTGCACATTGTATTATACCTGGCAGTCAGTGCATACCTTTCACTTGAATGAAGGTAGTAAGGTAGTTGATTAATGTCATATACAGCAGAGCCTCGAAAGTCCTCCTATTTCTGTATAGTTATTTTTTGTCACTACCTCGGGACTTGCATGCCATGCCTGCTGCCTTCCTTGGATGTGTGGTGGTAGCCGTTTCTCAGGCTCCAACTCTGGACCGGAATCGAACCCTGACTCCCTGGCCATACACTTTCTTTAACAATGGTAGAGAAAGAACCATCGACAGTATGAGCAGCGATGGACTACTGGGTGTGCAGGTTTGACCTGTGGCCAGAGCTGTCCCAATTTGCATCCAACTTCTGTCTTGCCTTGCCTCAAGCGTCCTGACAGAAAGGACCTTCAGCGCGGCTGGAGGCATTGTCACTGAGAAGAGAAGTTGCCTAAGTCACAAAAGTGTTCAGTACCTCACCTTTATCAAAATGAATGAGGCATGGATCCCGGAGGGCTACTGCCTGCCTGAAGACTAAGTCAGCCCCCACACACAGCATCTCTGCCTGCACGCCGTGTGACTGCCTGCCCCAAGACTAAGTCGCTCCCCACACAGCATCTCTGCCTGCAGGCCGCTTGACTACCTTCTGCGCCACCACCAACAGGGTTCAGGACTCCAGGCAGATTCCTGAATGTTTATGGCCGCTGCTAGCAGCGGCCGCTATACTAATTTTTTGAGTGCGTGTACATGCCTACCTAATTTTTCTGGCTGCACTGTGGCTGCAACAACAAAACAAAAGGCATGTACATGTGCCAATTCCCCTTCGTGATCGTTACCTTGCCGTGGTGAAGGGGCTTGCATATCACAATGAAGCAATGACCGTCGGCTATATGAGTGTCTTGGGGGGGGGGGGCACACCCAAGATAATAAAGTCGTTGCTTCATTGTGGGCAGACCAAATTTGATCAACTGGACAGTCACTGTTGTTCTATCATTGAGCTACCACACCTCGGCGACCATATGGGCTTAAAAACCACCACGGCCTGCACTCTCGCCATGGTGCGCACCAGTCCAGCACAGCTGTCACAACACAAACAGCTGTTTGCGGTGCGCTACACAGTGAGTTTGGTGTGTCAATGTGAAGCAGTACTCTAATTACACTCCCTGATTGATGTATACACATGCAAGATGTTTTAAAGCACTTTGGGCCTGCGATTTAGCATTCCATGTGATTTCTGCCCTTAAAAACACTGCTTTGCGTCAAATCCAGATTTCCCCCTGGGACTTTTGGCATCTATCCCACTCATCCATGCAAAAACTCAGATGTTAGACCCCTTGAAACATCTTTGCCATCACTTTTGTGGCCAGCATAAGTGTTTCTAGTTTTCAAAGTTCGCCTCCCCACTGAAGTCTATTGCGGAAAATCGGAGGTTTGGGCCATCTCTGTTACTCAACTGCGGCATTGCTGGCATGCGGGATACCTCACAGGCACCTTGTGGCTTCCCTGCTTGCGTATTCCCTTCTTCTTCTCCATGATCCCCAGCGACAATCTCTTCTTCCGCGTTCATCGCCTCCTGTCCCTTAGCGATCATTTCCCCTGGTGTGTCCCTTTGATGATGCTGCGTGTTCCCCCTGGTGTTGACCGTATGCAGTGTTATCACATCAGGTGGCAAATTTACATTTTTTGTATTGGATCCAATACAATCAACTGTATTGGATCCAATATAAAAAAATTGTAAGCGATGAAAAAAAAAAAGAAAAGAAAAGAAATGGGCAGCACTACTGCCAGTGGTGTAGCTAAGAATCTGTGGGGGCTCAGTGCGAGTTTTACATTGGGACCCCCCAAGCACTCTATACATAACAATTTATATGGTGCACCAAAACCAGTCAAGGGCAACCACAGTGTCAGAGGTGCAAGAAGGGGATGGGAGACTGTGTGTTAATGATTACTACTATTCCAAGCATCTATAGAAGTGATTATTATCAGCACAGGACAAATAAAGAGCTAATACTGCAGTTGAGGATGGGCCCCTCGGGGCTTCTCTGGCCCAAGGGCCCCGTTGTGGTCGCTACCTCTGCACCCTCTATTGCTACGCCACTGACTACTGCCTATAGCAGCAAATAAAATAAATTAAAAATGGCTTTGTTTTATATTGTTTGCACGCTTGTGCACAGCTTGCAAGACCGCAACTTGCAAGCAGTCTGTAAAAATGCTTACAATATGAACACTTAAAAAAAATTGTACCGCTTTTGGTACAAAAATTACAGGGAGGTTAAATAAAAAATAGGCATCCCCCCTCCCACGCGCATGCGTGTGCACACACACGCACACACTTTGAACTTTCTTCAACCTCTTTTCACCCATGCAGGCTAGACAAATGGGTCAACTGCGTGGGACTTTGGAATACTAACTATACCAGCACACATAGTACATGATATGGGGGGCTATGTAAGAGAGGGGTGACAAAGCCTGCTCCTCTCCTACAAAGCGCTTGTCTACATCAGGGACAAGGGGCTCATCCCCATCTCTGGAGCTAAAGAGGAGGGAGGATAATTAACCCACACAAACCGCTCTTTTGACAGTATGAACGGCCCCACCAGTCCCCCCGCCCCTGCAGTGCTGCTCCTCCCGGAACCTCAGTAGACACCTCCAGGCCTGCTGCAAAGATGCTTTGCCAGGGCTCCCAGTAGTGCTGAACGACAGAGTGCTGATGAGGAGTGGTGAGCGGGGGAAAAGGGGGGGAGGTTGTGTTCAAATTAACTGTGGCATGCAGGTATGGGGATGGAAGGACACAGGGGATAGTGTGCTAGCCGAACAGATAAGTGCACTTCACTGCGAGTACTCTTCAGTAAAACGAGGGCCCCAGGGGACAGATGGCTTTGGAGGAGATCTGGGGGGCCCATCAGCTGGCTCTGGTGGGATCCCAAGGGCACAATACTGTTTCCTGGGTGGGGAACAAAGAGCCACCTAATGCTGCATTTGAGGTAAAAGGGGGGTTGTTGACTGGTTCCTGGTACATTATACTGCTTTATTTTCAGGGTGGTTGTGGGTCGAGGAGTGGGGGTCTGGGCACATGCTCCAAGGCTCCATGTAAGCTAGGAACAACTCTGCCAATTCCACACACACATGGAGGTGGGCAGATAAGGAAGGACCCATTGTGCTTGGGGCACTTGCATTTGGAGGGGGTATTAAAGTGATGAGATTAGAGTGAAAACAACCATGTCTACTGATATACAGCTCCCTAAGTTGATGCACTGAATGGTAGTCTAGGTGCTTTTAATCTACTAAAGCTGGTTTCACACCTGTAATACTAATCATTTGCCAAATGCCAATTAAAGCTCCCTTGTTATGATACCAAAAACCAACAGCCTGTCCCTAATTCTGTTTGCTTGTTCCCCGGATAGTTCAAGAACCTTTCTGCATCCCTGAAGCTGCTGGTGGCTGCAGGAAAGTAACAGCCTCTAAAGTCAACCATAGGAGTTCGGACAGCCATATTTTCATAGCGTATTTACGTAGCTGTTGGAATTCAGTTCAGATGTGAGTGTAACTTTATTATCTAGGGATTTTGTACTGAAAACTGTAGCCTGAATTCATAAACAGAGAAGAACCAAGGAGCATGACACACAGGTAAGTGCTTACCATTGTGCATGATAGCGTTAGGCAGACAATGTGTAAATAAATCAATGTCTTTGAAGAAAACCAGCAAGACTAATCCATGGTGCTTATAAGCCACTCCGCCAATATAATGCCGCTCATTGAAGATTACTAAGATAACACAAGAAAACAGAAATGAAGAAATCTAGCCTCCGCCTGATACAATTGTCTCCCTGAGAGCAGAGATGTTAATGTTCCCGTTGTTATCACTGCATTGTCTACAGCACTGTGTATTTCTCCATAAGGCCAGAGCTCTGAGGTATTGGTATCTGTTCTGTGATAATAATAATGCATGCCTGTGGTGAGCATTACAATCCTACAATGTATAGTCTAAACGGAGAATTTTAATGGGTTTCTTGGGACTTTAAAGCATCAGAGTGCAGGAGACTGGCGCCAGAAGCTGTAATAGTAGTATAGCAAAGGTGCTTTGCATGATTTAGTAATACCAAGAGGGTCAGGGTTAGAAGCACGGCACACCAAGGCCCTGCAAGCTTCACGTGGTTGTTTTGTCCGTATAAAATAATTAACTGAGAATTAAATAGTTGCAAACGCACAGAGAATGCCACTCTCTAAAGCGTTGTCTTAACTGAGCTGCTCTTCATACGTGAGCCCTATCCTCATCCTCACATAGCAAAATCATTTTCAGCTTGCAGTGTTATTGCCGACACTACTGCAGGGAAGAATAATATATATATATATATATATATATATATATATATATATATATATATATATATATATATATATATATATGTATATATATATGTTGCGTCCATCTAAAAATGGCGCATGGAGAAAAATGGCACACCGTTCTGCCGATAAATCTATCATAAAATGCTATTTACCGTTTTAATTTAAATACATTAAAACGGTAAATAGCGTTTTATGATACATTTATTGCAGAACGGTGTGCCATTAAAAAATGCAGGGGGCTAGTATAGGCAGCGGGGGTTGGGGAGAGAGAGGCAGCGGGAAACTGGAGGGAATAGGCATCGGGGGAGGATATGTGTAATATGCATACATTACCTTGTCCCGGCCGCCGATCGCTCCTTCACTCCGCTCCTTCACTTCCTAGTTTGTTTGCTGTAGTCCTGCAGCCAGCCAATCACCATGCGGGGACTGGAAACACATGGTGATTGGCTGGCTGCAGGACTACAGCAAACTAACGGAAGAAGTGAAGGAGCAATCGTCGGCCGGGACAAAGTAATGATGGCTATTGCACACATCCTCCACCTATGCCTATTCCCTCCAGTGTCCGCTGCCTCTCTCCCCACTACTCCCCTGCATTTTTTAAAACTTATAACACTATTTAAGTGTAAGGCACACAGCCTGCGCCATTTTTTATCACTTGTAACGCTAAATAGCATTATATAATGTAAGTCTATGCGGCGCCACTATCATTCCCCTGGCGCTGTGCGCCATTATTATCTGTCACGATATATATATATATATGTTTTTTTTTTACTGCAAATTGCTTCCTACCTTATGGGTTGCTTGCTTTGTGCTACAAGACAATCAGAGGCTTGATAAAGTCACAAAGGGAAAGCACAAGCCTTTGGGACAACGTATGACTTAGCAGCAATGGAAAACGGATTGGGCACAATAGATTTACATTCATTCCGATTCAGTTGTTAAAGATGCATTAACAACTACACGGTGGTTATCGAGTCAATGTTATTGGCCCAGTTTATGTAAAGTGTCCAAATTAAATTTGATTCTGTTTATTTTTAAGAGCCTACCAAATTTCATATGCTAACATTACATTTATTTATTAGTAAGTTACTCAGTGACTGGATAGTGTAATGGCTAAGGAGACCATGGTTCGAATCACAACTCTTCCTGTTCAGTAAGCCAGCACCGATTCAGCAAGGAGTCCTTGGGCAAGACTCCCTAACACTGCTACTGCCTGCTGAGCATGCCTAGTCACTGCAGCTCTGGCGCTTTGAGTCTGCCAGGAGAAAAGCGCAATATAAATGTTATTTGTCTTGTCTATTTGCCTTCTACATCGCAGAGAAACAATATAAAAATATTAAAAATCATATTGTTAGTCCATTTGTAGTGCTCCCAATCTATTGCCCCTACCACATTCACCCACTCTAGGGAATCCAAGTAGCTTACCATATCCTTTTAACCACTTAAGGACCACGGGCTTAAACCCCCTAAATACCAAGCCATTTTTTACAAAATAGGCCACTGCAGCTTTAAGGCCTCGCTGCAGGGCCGCACAGCTCAGCACACAAGTGATCCCCCCCTTTATAAATATTTGATTATTTTATAAATAAATGTTACTTTTTTTTTTCTTCATTTTTTTCCACAGTCTTCCCTCCCTCGCCCGCAAGCCAATCACCGTGATCAGCTGTCATAGGCTTCAGCCTATGACAGCCGATCACTCCAGTGTCTCCCATGGGGACAGCCATGTCACACGGCTGTCCCCAGTACAGCACTGCCTCAGATCGTAGCGCTGTACACTGTTATTAGACGGCAGTTTCGCCATCTAACAGTCTCCTAGCAGCGATTGCCGCTGGGAGGCTGATGACGAAGCAGAGCTCCATCATTCAAGCGGGGGTGCACGCGCATCAGTGTGCTCAATCTCCTGCGAACTCTGCCCCAAGACTGCGCGCTCATCGGCATTAGGCGGTCCTGGGGCTGCCGTCGCGTCCATGCCAATTGGAGTGGAGCGGTCCTGTAATGGTTAAAGAGAAACTCCGGCCAAGAATTGAACTTTATCCCAATCAGTAGCTGATACCCTCTTTTACATGAGAAATCTATTCCTTTTCACAAACAGACCATCAGGGGGCACTGTATGACTGATATTGTGGTGAAACCCCTCCCACAAGAAGCTCTGAGGACCGTGGTACTCTTGGCAGTTTCCTGTCTGTGAACCTTGTTACATTGTGGGAAATAGCTGTTTACAGCTGTTTCCAACTGCTAAAAAATCATGCAGCAGCTACATCACCTGCCAACAGTAAAAATGTCACCATGTAATAAATGTCACAATGTAAATCAGGGATTTAAAAGATTTTACAATGGGCAAACACTGACTAAATCATTTATACATAATTATTGTAAAAATGAAGCACTTTTTTTTATTACATTATTTTCACTGGAGTTCCTCTTTAACCACTTGATGCCCACAGTGCTAACCCCCAACCTCCCCCCCCCCTCTCCCCTAAAGACCAGGACATTTTATGCAGTACTGGGCTGTGCAGGCTCTTTAGCCTCCTGCACAGCCCAGCTAAGGAGCCCAGTGATTGGACTCACCTCCTTTTTTTTGTCCCTAAGGGGACATGCCGCTGGAGGGGTCCGATCGCTGCGGCCGTTTATTTTTTTTCCCCCAGCCTCTATGAGGCTCTCTCTCTCTACCTCCATCCTCCCTCCCTTTCCATCCTCCCCTCCATGAACAGAATTGGAACAGAACGGCGATCTGTCCTGTTCCACATCTCATAAGCATCAGCCTATGAGAGGACGGTGTTCCCCGGCCAATCAGAGGTCAGGGATCGCCGATTTCGTATATCGCTGCCAGGGACAGCAGCGCTGTACTGATGTAAACAAAGGGGATTTCTTTCTCCTTTCGCTTACAAACAGCCTGCTACCCGCGATCGGCGGCTAGCAGGCTATTCACGGAACTCCTTTCCGTGAAGTGGCAGGGAATGATCGCGCATGCGCGCGGCTGTTCCCTGGGAAACTGCAGTCCCAGGACTTAACGCCAATTGGTGTTAGGCGGTCCTGGGGCTGCTGCCGCGGTCACGCCCATTGGCATGAGGCGGTCATTAAGTAGTTAAAGGACCACGATCGCGAAAAAAGTAGGCAGTTAAAACCTGACAGAACCGACAGGTTTTGAGCCAGTCCATCTCCTAATCGGGGATTCTCAAGGTTTTCTTTGTTTTCAATAGCATTTCCTCAACAGCATTTTAATTGCCAAAATAGTAAGGTACCAGCCAGTCTCCCTACTCACTTGCACACTATTTTGTCAGTTAGGGCGCGTTTCCACTTGAGCGGAAACCGCCGCGAATCCGCAGAGTTTCCCCGCAGGCGAATAGTGTGGGGAAACTCTGCCATAGGGTGCAATGGTAACACCGGCCGAATCACTACCGCTAGCGATGCGGCCGGCTTTTCCATCCGAATCAGCGCAGGAGGCTGCGGATCCCATAGGCACGGCTGATGGGATCCGTCTGTTTTCCCCGCAGACCTGGAAGGGCCGGCTCGCGTTTTGCAGACGTGCGCCGCTCTAGTGGAATCGCTCCCTGAGACTTTACAACTGCTGTTCAGGAAATGCTGTTGAAAACAAAGAAAACTCTGACAATCCTCCATGAAGAGATGGACTGGCCCAAAACCTGTTAGTTCTTTTAACTGCCTACTTTTTTTGCAATAGTGGTCCTTTAAGACTGTGCAACCCAAGAACTGTTTGCTTTAATCAACAAGAATATTTTTTTCCTGTTTTTTTAGATCTTAAAACATCCACAACAGATTTTTCTGATCTACATATGTGGGGGTCTGCTTTCTCACACTTGCATGCAAAATGGCAAAATGTAACCTTACAATATTCACACATTTATCAGAGTGTCACAACATGAAACCCCAGATCTACCATTTTTAAAAGCAGACCGCATGCCCTAAAAATGACCAGGGACTCCACCATGACTATAAACATTGAGGGCTAGTTCACAGTGCTCAGTTGCATGGCAGAATAATTCTGTATATCAGCTCACTGCCCATACAATTCTATGGGCCTGTTCACAGTACTGCGTTGTAACGGATCGCTTTATGCAGGCTTTGAATTAACCAGTCATTGCCAGTTAGTACATAGATCTATGAATCAATGACCACCGGCACCATTGAGATGCTGTGGTCATTGATAAAACAGAAATAAAAATATACACACAATACTTACTGTTAGCATAACAACAATGCAGGGGAAGATAAAGTGGGGAGACATCTACTGGCCAAATTGTAACATTACACTTACATACACTACAATCAAAAAAATACATAAAATACCCCATTAATTAACCCCCTACCTCCCCTCCCATAGCTACCAAAATAAAACACTTTTATAAAAAAAAAGTGACATTTAAAAAAAAAATATCTTAGGGACTCAACCTCTTTAATATCATGTCATGAGTTTTTATTAATGTTATTTTTGCAAATATGGGCTTGTAATTAGTGACAGACACAAAATGTAGAAAATACACCTTTATTTCCAGATAAAGTATTGTCGCCATACATTGCACTAGGGACATACTTTAAATGTTGTAATAACCTGGGATAAATTGGCATATAAAATGTGTGGCTCTTATCTATACAGGGAGTGCAGAATTATTAGGCAAGTTGTATTTTTGAGGAATAATTTTATTATTGAACAACAACCATGTTCTCAATGAACCCAAAAAACGAATTAATATCAAAGCTTAATATTTTTGAAAGTAGTTTTTAGTTTGTTTTTAGTTTTAGCTATTTTAGGGGGATATCTGTGTGTGCAGGTGACTATTACTGTGCATAATTATTAGGCAACTTAACAAAAAACAAATATATACCCATTTCAATTATTTATTTTTACCAGTGAAACCAATATAACATCTCAACATTCACAAATATACATTTCTGACATTCAAAAACAAAACAAAAACAAATCAGTGACCAATATAGCCACCTTTCTTTGCAAGGACACTCAAAAGCCTGCCATCCATAGATTCTGTCAGTGTTTTGATCTGTTCACCATCAACATTGCGTGCAGCAGCAACCACAGCCTCCCAGACACTGTTCATAGAGATCAGGGGCGCCTTAACCTACTGACCACCCAGGCAGCGGCTTGGAGCGGGCTTTGATGGGGAAGGCGCAATAAATTACTGTCAGTCCAAGGGGAAATAAAAATTCCTGTCCTGAAAGACCGTTGTAAGGGACTGGAGAGAAATAGATTTCCTTCTGTTTTAAGAAGGCAAATTACACCAAGCTTTGCTTTTTTAGTAAGAGGGCATTTTGGTAACTTTTATCTCCCTATACATTCCTAGTAGCTTGGGTCACCCTGCGCTGCTTGGATACTCTGCTCTTTTCACAAATAGCATTCTGCTAAGTCAGGGATAAAGAATCATTCAGAGTTCAGATTTATAGATACTCCCTAAGAAGAAGGTGTCTGGTTTATAACTGTTCTCTGCCCCCACCTTTCTGAGCCTGAGTGACTGACTGACGTTTAAGGGTATGTAGAGAAAGTTTTCTACTCTCTGTTTTAAGAAGGCAATTACACCTAGCTTTGCTTTTTTAGTAGGAGGGCTTTTTGGTTCCTTTTATCCCCCTATACATTCCTAGTAGTTTGGGTCACCCTGAGCTGCCTGGTTACTCTGTTCTACTCTCACAAGTGTTTTTAGGAATGCATCTAATAAGGATTCATAGAAAGATTGGAGACAGTCCCTCACTATTCAGTGTACAGAGGTGACAGCGCCCTACCCCCAAATGTTACTGAGTCTGCAGAGCGAGCAAGACAAACAAACAAACAGTAAACTCTGCAGACAGCCTGTGTGCTCTGCTAGAATGTTCTGCATGTCTAGATGTCAGGACGCTCTCCAGCCATGACTAGCTATGGAGCGGTAGGATCATCTGATGCTCTCTCCCTCTGACTGGGACACACACAGCCTGCACTTCTCCCTGAGTTCCCAAGGACAGTGTTTGAAGTGTGTAATGGACACAGTGGGGGTTGCAGGTTTTGTCTTTCATTGTGAGAGAGTGAATAGGAGGGCAGCATCTAAAGCTCAAACAATGATAATGGACATGTAAGCAATGTGTGTAATTACATCCATCACTACTTATAATTGAAGATGGCATAATAATGTATTTCCATTAATGCTGTCTGTTTGCCCTCTCTCTAGTGCTATGTACCCACCTCACGATTTTTCCAACGATTTTCCCGATGTCCATTCATTTTTTTTTTTTGAGCGACAAGTAGTCATTTACACGATGTCGTGACATCCCTTAGCGTTGTGTGGTGAAAAGTGACCGTCACTGAGGACCGGATCTTTAAGATCCTTGACGACACCCCGTAAAGTACTGAGGTCGCTTGACTTCTCGTTCGCGCCCGTCCTGTAATGTCACGTGACATCTCGCATACCCGCTGGCAGGAAGATGAATCGCTGGACGCTTGTCATGAGGGACACCTCGCTGGATCCATCTTCCTGTGTTGTTGCAGTCACTGTGGTGAGTGTGGAGCTTAACTTTGCTCGCCCTCACCCTCTGCTCATGCTCCTTCTCCCACTGTCTCTCTGACCAAACAACTGCTACTTGGGGAACAATGTGCACAACTATGTACACTAGTCTGAGCACTCTTCAGAGGAGCCAGTAGCATTTGGAACTATTATTGTGTATTTATGTAGCACTGACAGCTTCAGCACTTTACAGAGTACATAGTCATGTCACTGACTGCTCACTGGAGCTTACAATTTAATCCCTACTATAGTCAAACTGTAATGTCCTACCATATTATTATTATGTATTCATATAGCACTGACATTCTGCAGCACTTTACAGAGTACATAGTCATGTCACTGACTGTCCTCAGAGTAGCTCACAATCTAATCCAACCATAGTCATAGTCTAATGTCCTACCATATTATTATTATGTATTTATATAGCATTGACATCTTCTGCAGCACATTACAGAGTACATAGTCATGTCACTGACTGTCCTCAGAGTAGCTCACAATCTAACCCTACCGTAGTTATAGAATAATGTCCTACCATATTATTATTATGTATTTATATAGCACTGACATCTCCTGCAGCACTTTACAGAGTCATGTCACTGACTGTCCTCAGAGGAGCTCACAATCTAATCCCTACCACAGTTATAGTCTAATATTTTCAATATAGGATTGTTTTGGGGTAAACCAGTTGACTTATTAGTATGTTTTTTAGGATGCAGGAAATGTCTGAAGTGTCTGAAGACAGAAACTCCATGCAGATTTTGCCCTGGCCAATGTTCAAGCCTAGGACTCAGCACTAAAATGCAGTAGTGCTACCCACTGAGCCTCTATTCTACTCATAGATATCTGCTCATCCATGTCATCAATTCTGACCCTCTACTACCCTTCCTCCCTCCATTCTACTTCTCTTCTCTTGTATCATTTACACTACAAACACACTGTGCTTATCTCCAGAATGGATTATGAATCAAACCATTAGGCCCAGTGCACACCAAAACCGCTAGCAGATCCTCAAAACGCTAGCGGTTTTTGGAGCAGATTTCAGAGCGATTCTAGGCATGTTTAGAGACATTTTCTAAACATGCTGAGCGTTTATGTGAAGCAGATTACAAATCTTGTTACAGTAAAAGCTGTTACTGAACAGCTTCTGTAGCAAAAACGCCTGGAAAACTGCTCTGATCTAGCGTTTTTTCAGAACGGTTAGCATTTTTCCTATACTTTACATTGAGGCAGAATCGCTTCTGCAAACAGCAAATGTGCAGCAGGAGGCACGTTTGCGGTTTGCTAAAAACCTCAAACCGCTGGTGTGCATCATCCCATTGAAATACATTAGCCAAGCGTTTTCACAGACAGATGTGGTTGGCGGATCGCTGCTAAAACCGCTCGGTGTACACTGTGCCTTAAACCACCTTACCATATCAGCCCTTCAATGTCATGATATACCCACTCCAGTCCTACCCCAACAGGTGGTAACATATCTGCATATCTCATAATGTTTGTGAAAAATTATTCTGAAAGGAAGAATGTCTTGCTTGATAATCCAATCTTGCAATGTGACTGACATTGGAACTTGTAGTGTGGGTGTTGTATTTATTTGAGGTGCATACTGGCAGCATGTGCTGTATGGCATACAATGCTGATCATCCACAAGGTAAACTTAGGCAACTGCCTAGGGTCTAGAGAGAGTTTAGGGGCCTGGGGGTTGCTAGCCCCCACCAAATCTAACTAAATGAGCCAGGTGACCATCAGTGGAGGGCAAAGTGTTATCTTGCCCAGGGCCCCGTTTCATAGTTATCCTTCTCTGATGGCTTATATCATGTGTGAAGTGTTCTATAATGTATATGATTTTTGTGTTATTTTTATGGGGGAAGGGGGGGGGGGGCGCCACAGGATTTCTTGCCTGGAGTGACAAGAAGGCTAGAGGCGCCCCTGATAGAGATGTACTGTTTTTCCTCCTTTTAAATCTCACATTTTATGATGGACCACAGGTTCTCAATGGGTGTTCAGATCTGGTGAACAAGGAGGCCATATCATTAGTTTTTCTTCTATTATACCCTTTCTTGCTATCCACGCTGTGGAGTACTTGGACGTGTGTGATGGAGCATTGTCATGCATGAAAATCATGTTTTTCTTGAAGGATGCAGACTTCTTCCTGTACCACTGCTTGAAGAAGGTGTCTTCCAGAAACTGGCAGTAGGACTGGGAGTTGAGCTTGACTCCATCCTCAACCCGAAAAGGCCCCACAAGCTCATCTTTGATGATACCAGCCCAAACCAGTACTCCACCTCCACCTTGCTGGCGTCTGAGTCGGACTGGAGCTCTCTGCCCTTTACCAATCCAGCCACGGGTCCATCCATCTGGCCCATCAAGACGCCCTCTCATTTCATCAGTCCATAAAACCTTAGAAAAATCAGTCTTGAGATATTTCTTGGCCCAGTCTTGACGTTTCAGCTTGTGTGTCTTGTTCAGTGGTGGTCGTCTTTCAGCCTTTCTTAGCTTGGCCATGTCTCTGAGTATTGCACACCTTGTGCTTTTGGGCACTCCAGTGATGTTGCAGCTCTGAAATATGGCCATACTGGTGGCAAGTGGCATCTTGGCAGCTGCACACTTGACTTTTCTCAGTTCATGGGCAGTTGTTTTGCGCCTTGGTTTTTCCACACGCTTCTTGCGACCCTGTTGACTATTTTGAATGAAACGCTTGATTGTTCGATAATCACGCTTCAGAAGCTTTGCAATTTTAAGAGTGCTGCATCCCTCTGCAAGATATCTCACTATTTTTGACTTTTCTAAGCCTGTCAAGTCCTTCTTTTGACCCATTTTGCCAAAGGAAAGAAAGTTGCCTAATAATTATACACACCTGATATAGGGTGTTGATGTCATTAGACCACACCCCTTCTCATTACAGAGATGCACATCACCTAATATGCTTAATTGGTAGTAGGCTTTCGAGCCTATACAGCTTGGAGTAAGACAACATACATAAAGAGGATGATGTGGTCAAAATACTCATTTGCCTAATAATTCTGCACTCCCTGTAGTCAGGTAAAAGGAATCCACTCCGGGGTTCAACCCTTAATATGGGATATTGTAAATCCTAAACAATTTTTATTTCTCAAAGATGCGGTCATACAGCATAGGTGGAACAGCACAACGTTTCAGGCTACATGCCCTTTGTTAAGTGCTCAACATATTATTAAACCATATGCAAATATATAGACACACATTAATCAGACACGCTCTCCTTAATCATCATGGGGCAGGCACATGCTTATCATATATTAACCATATCTTCAGAGAAAAGCAAAACTAAAGGTAATATCTGAGGCTGAAGTCCTCATTAAGGCCATTTGGTGGTCATGTCCCCAGCCTGTCAATCCACCAGGTCTCACGTCTGCATAAAATATTCTCAAAGTCCCTCCCCTCCTGATGTTGGACTACCTCCAACACGTGCCACCTCAGTTGGCTGGCATTGTGGCCACAACCAATAAAATGTCTGGCAAGGGGGTACTCTTTTTTTCTTCTTTTCCTCCTTATCCCTCTTTTTCAGTGACTCTGGGTTACGGATGATGCTCTTATGCTCATTTAACCTCGTTTTTATTTCCCTTGAGGACTGGCCGACAGAGGACAGGCCACAAGCGCACGTAATGAAATAAATGACTTCCTTCGAGTCACAAGTAGCAAAATCCCTGATCAGTATGGGGCATACAGATCTCGAACAGCTGACATTGGGACCTTTTATAATGCTATTGCAATGCTGACAGGGAAATGTACCTTTCTTAGGGGTACCCAAAAATAATTGTCTCTGGGATTTTGATCTCCCAATATCTGCTCTCACCAATTGATTCCTAATGGATTTACCCCTCCGGTAAACAAACCTCAATGAAGACCTGCAGATCTGGGAAAGCTGGGGATCATCTTCCACCAACGGCCAAAATTGATGGACCGCATCACGTAGAGTAGAATATTTCCTACAGAACGTGGTGATGAAATTCACATCAGTATTCTCATCTTCCTCCTGCACATTATACCTCCTCAATGTCTCCCTCTCCATCTCTCCCACCTCCCTTGCTAAATCCTCACATTTCTTTGAATTGTAACCTCTCTTCACAAAATTCTGAGTGAGCAATTGCGCCTCCTTCAAATATAATGAATCGTTGGATGTTATTCTCCACGAGCGTATAAGAAACCTTTTCTATCGGTACTTTTCCAATAAATATTGGTTTCAAATGCGCCATCCTTGTTTCTGATTTCTATATCAAGGAAATGCAGTATCTCAGAACTGTATTCCATTTTAAATTTTACCGTCGGATGTTTACCGTCCAATTCCTCAAACAAACAGGAGCAGCTAGGAGAACGCCAGCGCATACCACTAAGGCTGCATCCGAAATGACCACCAGCACAGTGTGCAGCACCCAAATAGATTTTCTGCACACTTTGCATTTAGTTCAGATGCAAATCATATGCAAATCTGCTACTACTTATTATGCAAACAGGAAACTCAGGAGGAGGGGCTGGGAGCAGCTAACCTGACAGTTACATAGTTACAAAGTTCAGAAAAGGTGGGGGAAAGGCTGCGCGTCCCTAAACACATGCTGCAATTGAATGGTTAATCGCACAGGCATACACCGCCTCTGCTAGACTGAAAAATGCATGCCCTGCATTCAAGACAAGTGCTAACATTTATTAAACTAGGAGGAACTTTAGCTTCTAATATGGTTTGCATGCAAAGTATATTATACTAAACACTTGCGCCACGGTGAGGCAAACCTCCGGGCAAGTGACCTAACCTAAATTTAAAACCTTGGGAGCAGCTAAGCAAAAAAAATGTGTAACTTACATTTGGTTGAACAGCGAGGAGAACGCCAGCGCATACCACTAAGGCTGCATCCGAAATGACCACCAGCTCAGTGTGCAGCACCCAAATAGATTTTCTGCACACTTTGCATTCAGTTCAGATGCAAATCATATGCAAATCTGCTACTACTTATTATGCAAACAGGAAACTCAGGAGGAGGGGCTGGGAGCAGCTAACCTGACAGTTACATAGTTACAAATTTAAGAAAAGGTGGGGGAAAGGCTGCGCGTCCCTAAACACATGCTGCAATTGAATGGTTCACATCATGTTTAAACTCTTTAGTGGGGTCCTTTTGCCACTGTTCCGTGATGTCCCAGTGTATGAGGTGTATACCAGAGGCCTGCAGACCAACTGTTCCACTTTTATCTATAGTTTTATTTCAAAACTATAATGGCCAAAAACTGAGAAATCATATTTTTCTATAATTTTTCATTTTTTTTCTTATTATTCCTGTTAAAATGTATTTAGAATAAAATAATTCTTAGCAAAACGTATTACCCAAAGAAAGCCTAATTGGTTACAAGATTTAGATCATTTTGCTGTGATAAGTAGTGATAAAGTTATTGTCAAATGAAAAAAGGAGGCTAAAATGAGAAAATTGCTTTGGTCCATAAGGGGCAGAGGCGAACATAGGCCCGTGAAGACCGTGCAGCTGCACAGGGGCCCCATGTCCTCTAGGGCCCATGTCATTGGACCAGTTAGGGCCTGATTATCCTCTAAGCTTTTCTCCATGTATTTATCTCTGAAACTTAAAGTGGACTCAAATTAAAAATACAAGATTTCAGAAATAAAATCTATTTTCTTAATTATAATAAATAGCAGCCTTTTTCAGCTGCATGATGACAAATATAAAATATTTTACATTTAATGGAGGAACCCCTCCCTTCCTTTCATATTGCCGGGACAGAATCCGGCAAACTGGTGGATTAGGTGGTGTCCAGCAAAGGAGGAATTACTAATGGCTGCCACCTGTATAACCCTAGTAATGAAAAGAGAAAGGTGAAAAGCATGCACTGAAATGCTCATAGGCTTGAAGGAGTGTGTATTTATCTTTGTATGTGTCAGAGTGGTGCAACTAAATATTTTGAATTAAAAAAAATGTTTGGTTTGGGTCCGCTTTAAGAGAAACAGTGATCATAACTTGTACACCAGTCATATACACGTTTAAAATGTGTGCTACATTAATACAGCACCTAGAGAATGTGACCTAGGTTCATGTAATTTTATCTTATCAGCATTGTTTGGCTCCAACCATGATCTGTTATGACCACACCCACTCACATGGGGCCAAATTTATTTATTTTTGCACAGGGGCACATTCTTGGCTTTGTCCGCCACTGATAAGGGGTAAAACCCCTCAGCGGTGAATGGGTTAAAGTCTATATCCAGCCTCCATTGCATTTCACACTCATTACAGTATAACATGTGTTATGCAACTGACCACTGTTAATTGACCACTGTCTAAGAATTGCACCTACTCAGAAGAGATAGAAAATTGCATGTTTCAGCAGGAATTTGGTTTTCAGCATGAAAGATGTTGGAGCACCAAAACACTGTACAATACTCCATGGTATTTGTGTATTAAAATAAGTGGTCCTTTCAATCTATCGCCCAGGTGGAGTACTGGGCTGGTGTTATGCTGTGCTTCTGCATATATATATTCATGTACAGATTCATGTACACACATTTATCACATGGTTTTCCTTCTGACTTTGGCAAGGTTTTAGCTGTGAAGGCCAGCAGTTTGATCCATAAGTGACATTCAGACTGCATTACAACAGAGGCTACAACCTGTAGGACGCATGGCTTGCATGTTAAGAGTGTTTTTCTTTAAATCCCACAATGCATTGCTCAACAGATCTGCCAGAGTTAACAGAGGAACACTGACCTTGCATTTAATGGACTAAATCTACACAGATCTGAGATACGCTTTCTTTTTAAACACAATGCAGCCATTCAGTGGTGCTTTCAATAATCCAGAGACAGATCAACGTGTGCACTAAAGAGGGAGGGAGGGAAAAAAAAGGATTGTGTTTTATTCTGAGACCTAAAATTTCTCTTTGAGTAGGTGGAGAAGATGTCATTCTCCTCCCACACTGCTTCTGAATATGACAGACTTTTTTTTTGCTCTGTTTTTTTCTTTTTTCTTAACAGATTAGTTTGTTTTAAGTAGAACATTTTTACAGTAATGATTAGAGGAGCAAGAAAATTAGACTGATTACGTTTAATTGCAGGGTTCCTCCAGGAGAGGCAAGCAGGGCAATTAGAAAAGCTGTGGTACAGTTTTATCATGGAAACCGCAAATTGGAGGATTCAGCGGAAGGTGACACACTCAAGAATTCAATAATCATCTTTTTCTTAAAAATGCATTTAATGTCAGACGGGTTCTCTTAGTGCAACTGAAGTATCTCTAAATGCATACAGTCTATTTCAATTACAGTATGTATGGCGTAGGTTTGAGGAATGGGAAGGATTTTTATTTATTTATTTTTAATTTATTTATATATTTTTTTTGGGGGGGGGGGCATTTTGGTTTTAATTTATTTAAAGGATTAGTTTAAATAGAAAAAAAAAAGTTAGCCACACTTATCCATATAGTTGAAATGTTCTGAATGATCCATAGACGCGGACATTTAGAAACAGCACCACAAAATGAGGGTGCAGGGTGGTGCCAGTAATGACATCTTGTTACTACTGTGTTATTTAATATTTTAGTTAATGTTAAATCACATTAGTAACAAGATGTCATTACTGGCATCTAGCATTATTATACATTACCTGCTTCCGTTGATCACGTCTCCTCCACTTCCTGTTTAGTTTGCAGAATTTCTGCAGTCAGCCAATCACCATACAGTAAATAAAGCCCCTTCCTACTCTCACACTTAACTCTCTTTCTACCTATGCCTAACCTTAAAGAGAAACCGTGACCAAGAATTGAACTTCATCCCAATCAGTAGCTATTTCTTTTCACAAACTGATCATCAGGGGGCTCTGTATGGCTGATGTTGTGGTGCAACCACTCCCACAAGAAACTCTGAGGACCATGGTCCTGGCAGTTTCCTGTCTGTGAACCTCATTGCATTGTGGGAAATAGCGGTTTCTAACTGCCAAAAAAGCAAGCAGCAGCTACATCACCTGTCAGCAGTAAAAAATGTCACCATGTGATAAATGTCAGAATGTAAATCAGGGAGAGGAAAGATTTTACAATGGGCAAACACTGATTAAATCATTTATACATAATTATTGTAAAACTGAAGCACTTTTTTATTACATTATTTTCACTGGAGTTCCTCTTTAAGATCCCACCTGGTGCCTATCCTTTAACCACTGCACCCCTGCTGCCTAACCTTATCCACTCCACCTCCGCTGGCACTGCCTAACCTTAACCACTCCACCCCTGATGCCTAACCTTAACCACTCCACCTCCTCTGCCTAACCTTAACCACTCCACCCCTGCTGCCTAACCTTAACCACTCCACCTCCTCTGCCTAACCTTAATCACTCCACCTCCGCTGCCTAACTTTTACCACTCCAACTTTGCTGCCTATCCTTAAATACTCCAAACCTGCTGCCTAACCTTAAAGAGTACCTGAGCCAAAGCCCGGGTACATAACATCACATCAGATACTTACCTAAAGAGAGGGAAGCCTCAGGATCCTATTGAGGCTTCCTTCTCTGTTTTGTTGTCCCCCATCGCTGAGCACGGACCCCCAGAAAATTAGCGACAATGCAGCTCTTCTTCGTGATGCACGGCTGTGCAATAGCTAACCCAGCCCGCCCGCGCCTACGCAGTAAGCCGGAGCTGGGAGTTACTGCGCGGCATTGCATCAGGAAGAAGGCCCCTTGCTCCTAATCATGGCTTCTACTATTGTCTCCTATGGTGGCACCAATTTTTAATGGCACTCATTCTGTGCCATGTTTACCTGCTCCACAGAGGCTTTCCAATCCATCTTAGTCATGATAAGTCCGAACATATCCAACAAGGGGTAGGTGGATATGTTCTTGTGGCCCCTCCATGTACAGTGTCGCCATACTGCACATTCGTGTATGGCCACACCATAAGCCAAAGCGCTTGTTCACCAGTGGCCTTAGTTCACTGCGCAAAAACTGCCATACCACAGCATGCGCAGTAAGGCTACGCTCATACACGGAGGGGAGTGCAGCCATATATGGACCACTCAGAGGCTTACTTCTATGTGGATGACTATGTAACTTTATTTTTAATTTACAAGTTTTCTTTAACCTCCTTAGCGGTAACCCCGTGTGTGACACGGGGTAAGCCGCCGGAGGGTGCCGCTCAGGCCCTGCTGGGCCGATTTACTTAATTTTTTTTTTGCTGGACGCAGCTAGCACTTTGCTAGCTGCGCCAGCACCCCGATCGGCGCCGCCGCGCGCCCGATCGCCGCTATCCGGTGCGGCGCGCGCCCCCCCCCCAGACCCCGAGCGCTGCCTGGCCAATCAGTGCCAGGCAGCGCCGAGGGGTGGATCGGGTCTCCCAATGACGTCCCGACGTCGCTGACGTCGGTGACGTCATTCCGCCCCGTCGCCATGGCGACGGGGGAAGCCCTCCAGGAAATCCCGTTCTTTGAACGGGATTTCCTGATCGCCTATCGCCGGAGGCGATCGGCGGGGCTGGGGGGATGCCGCTGAGCAGCGGCTATCATGTAGCGAGCCCTCGGCTCGCTACATGATTTAAAAAAAAAATAATTTAAAAAAAACTGCTGCGCTGCCCCCTGGCGGTATTTTTCATACCGCCAAGGGGGTTAAGAAATAATATATTATAAAGAAATGTGATATAACTGGGACAGCACTTTCTAAAGAACACCTGGCTTCCTTCTAATTCTACTGGAAATAAATTGCTTGAAAAGTCTAACAAAATGCTAGATTACACCATAAAGGTGTAAAAATATGCATACATAACCAATGAATGCTGCTGTCTACTAGAGATTGCCCGAACCTCCGATTTTAGGTTCGCGAACCTACCGCAAAAGTTCGGTTCGCGCAAACTTTCGTGAACCGCAATAGACTTCAATGGGGAGTCGAACTTTGAAAAACACCTGGAGGGGGGCATGGTGGAGTGGGATACACGCCAAAAGTCCCCGGGAAAAATCTGGATTGGACGCAAAGCAGCATTTTAAGGGCAGAAATCACATTGAATGCTAAATTGCAGGCCTAAAGTGCTTTAAAGGACTTCCGAGGTCAAATAAAAAAAAAAAGTAAAATACCTGCATCATATTTGAAGGCAAGGAGGACGCCAGGTCCCCGCCGCTCAATAGCCCCCCGGGCCAGCTCCCGACCTCACGGCCCGGGTCGGGCTCTCCTGCCTCTACAAACATGGCAGCATGAGCTGCATGGCCGTTTCCTGTAGCGTGGATCGGGGGTTGGCCCTAGAGCTGCGCAGCCGCACTCACGGCTATGCGGACTGCGCAGCCGCGGCCAGCTCATGCGGCCATGTTTGTAGAGGCAGGAGAGCCCGACCTGGGCCGTGAGCCGGCCCGGGGGGCTATTGAGCGGCGGGGACCTGGCGGAACGGCACTGAGGGCGCGGACGTCGTCCTCCGTGCCTTCAAATATGATGAAGGTATTTTACTTTTTTTTTATTTGGCCTCGGAAGTCCTTAAAAACATCTTGCATGTGTATACATCAATCAGGGAGTGTAATTAGCGTACTGCTTCACACTGACACACCAAACTCACGTTGTAACGCACCGCAAACAGCTGTTTGCGTAGTGACGGCCGTGCTGGACTGGTGCGCACCATGGCAAGAGTGCTCTTCCTCGCTCAGTAATGTCAGGTAATGTCTGACTGCCTTATCAACTTTTAATGGTTCTTTCTCTACCATTGTTAAAGCTTACATCTATTTTTATAAATACTTGTTCTGCTTGCGGTTCAGTACCTGCAACGAGAATCTTTTATGGAGGGCAAGTCTGCCATTGTGAGTGACCACGGGTAATGGCCGGGGAATCCTGGTTCGATTCTGGTCCGGAGTGCAGGGCCGGAGCTAATGGGCAATTGCCCTAGGGCCCCAGAGCCTGTAGGGGCCACCAAGCTGTCCCTCCCCCATCTTAACTGTTGCTCCTCAGGGACGCTGCAGAGTCTGTTAAGTTGGGAGGTGATTGGGGGAGGGTCCGCAGCCAGCTCTTGGACCCAGGAGGAAAATTTGGCTGCAACAAAGGGCCTCTAATGACGCTTTTTGGTCGGGGGTGTCTGTTGGGGGGCCCCAGGCTAATTTTGCCCTAGGGCCCAATTGTTACTTGAACTGGCCCTGCCGGAGTGGGAGCCTAAGAAACGGCTACCACCACCACACATCCAAGGAAGGCAGCAGGCATGCTGTGGGCAAAGGAGCAGGAACGGCTACCACACATCCAAGGAAGGCAGGCATGGCATGCACGTCCCGAGGTAGTGATCAGAAGGAGGACTTTCGAGGCCCTGCTGTAGATGACACTGATGGACTGTACTACCTGTAACGAGAATCTGTTATGGAGGGCAAGTCTGCCATACATTCAAGTGAAAGGTATGCACTGACTGCCAGGGTATAATACAATGTGCAGTCAAAGATGCAGTGAAAGGAAAGCAGTGACTGCAAACAGCTGTTTGTGTAGTGATGGCCGTGCTGGACACACAGACAGGTACCGGTCTGGACAGGCACAGTGACACTGTGTGCGCTCACGTAGGTAGGTGGGTGCACTGAAGTGAACAACAGCAGTAAGGTATATGCAGTGATGGGTATTACAATGTGCACCTGTCACACACAGACAGGTAGCGGACAGGCACAGTGACACTGTGTGCGCTCAGCTCACATAGGTAGGTGGGTGCACTGTGAACAACAGGTAGGTAGGTATATGCAGTACTGGGTATTACAATGTGCACCTGTCACACACACAGGTAGTCACTGAATGTGCTGGGCCTGGCAGTGGCACACACACAGTATGAATTATCAAGGCTGTCTATGCAACACAAGTGTCATTGGGACACACAAAAAAAAGAGATCACAAGAACAAGATTAGCTCTCAAAAGAGCTGTTGTGGGGTGCTATTTTAGGAATAAGAATCAGCAAGGAGCAAGGTAACAATCTCTCCCTATGAGAGTCTGCAGCAGCATCTGTCCCTTCTCTATCTACTGCAGGCACACAAGTGAGTCAAATGGCTGGCGATGCCTGCCTTTTATAAGGGGGGTGGGGCTCCAGGAGGCAGTGTAGCCTAATTGGCTACAATGTGCCTGCTGACTGTGATGTAGAGGGTCAAAGTTGACCCTCATGGTGCATTATGGGGGCGAACCAAACTTCCGGAAAAGTTTGCGTTCGCTGGTGAACGCGAACCACCGAAGTTCGCTGGGAACTGTTCGCCGGCGAACCGTTCGGGCCATCTCTACTGTCTACTTGGCTTTGCCTGGTAATCAACTAAACTGCAAAAACAAAACCTATGATCCTGGCATGCATTCTGTCTGAAGCACTTATTCCTCTACAGACATTGTGCAGCATCAGAACAATGTTAGCTGCCTATAAACAATAATATCTGAGCGTTCTCCTGCCTCAAAAGTGATTACAGGATACCTGTAGGGTAATCACAACAGATGATGGTCAATTTCCACTGTATAAACTCTGCTATATGAGAAATCATAGAAAGAATTTGATTGATTGGATACTGTGATTGATTTGTGTCCTTTCGAGTGGTTAAAGTCATTTCTATTATTTTTATTATTGTTATTGATTTGCGTAGTGTTATAATCCCCCGTAGCTCTCTATGGAGTAAGAATCCACCACAGATACAAAAAATACAGACAATGGTACACAATACAGAACTGGCAGACAACATAAATGTTGGGATGAATTAATTTTGATTAAGAAAATATACAGCTGGTTACAAAAAACAAAACAAAAAGGAGAGACCCGTGCCCTTGAGAGTTTACAATTTAAAGGAACAGTAACATTACATGTCCACTATCTGTATGGAGTTTGTATGTTCTCCCCATGTTTGCATGAGTTTCCTCTGTGTGGTCCAGTTTCATCCCACATCTCAAGAACATACACAGATACAGTAGGTTAATTGGTGCATCCCCTACAAAAAACCTATAGTGGGAGCATAAGATAATGATGACTATTGTAGGCATTATATTTTAGATTAGCTCATGTGAGGGGCAGGTAGTGATTTGAACATATGATTTGAATATATACACTATGTAAAAGTATTGCAGAATATATCAGTGCTAAATAAATATACAGTAATGAACATAATTATATGATATACAGACTACTGAAGCCATGCAAACACATGCTAATCTCATGAAACTGAGTAACAAGATTCTCATAGATCAATCAGAAGTTTGTCAACAATCTTGCAAACCCGCCAGCAATGTTTTCACCTAGTAGTGACCTTTGGATTTAGCTGTTAGGAGATCATTGCCTACTTTAGTAAAGTCGGTTTCTGTGGAGTGGTTGGAGCAGAAATTAGACTGGAGTTGGTCAAACATGTTTGAAGATAAGTAACGAGCGATATATATATATTGACATGTCATTCCAATACTTTGGATGTGAAGGGGAGAAGTAAAACGGGGTAGCTAGCTATGGCTGTTGGATCTAGAGACATTGTGACTATACTAGTATACTATACTAGTATCATGAGGGCCTTTTTGAATGAGGAAGGAAAAAATGTCAGAAGAAAGGGATAGGTTTAAAACAGATGTTAGTATGGGGATAAAGGATAAGTAGAGCTAGGGAAAAAAGGTGGAGGGAACAGGATTCACAGAACAGGAAGTGAGATTGGATCTGGAGATTAGAGAGGAGAACATTTGTTTAGAGAGTGAAGTGAATAGCACCAGGCTGGATGGCATTTATGTGAATAGAAAGGAATTGTGGCCACACTCCTAAAAGTAATGCGTCTGCCACCCCATCTGAATGCCAGAGATTACAAGGGAAGTGGACAGGTGGCGGTGTGTCTGTGAGAAATGGCCACAGCCCTTTCCCTCTGTATTTCTCTGCTTCAGTGCAAAAGCTGCTGCATAATTAGATAGCAAGTGGGTGCATGGGTATACCCCACCTGTATCATGAAGAACAAAGAATAAAAAGATTAGAGCTTCCCGTAAATATATATATACAGTATATTTTTAAAGGGACTCTGAAGTGAAAAAAAAAACATGATATAATGAATTGGTTGTGTAGTACAGAAAATTGCAAGAATATTAGTAGCAAAGAAAATATTCTCATTTTTATTTTCAGTTATATAGCTTTTTTTTTTATAGCATTACACCATTCTCTAATATTTGCAGTTTACACACATCTCTGCATTCTACATGATTTTACAGAGCAGCCCAGTGAACTTTTGAACTGTCCTCCTGCAGAAAAAAAAAACAGTACAGTGACTGACACTTGAGATAATAAGCTTCAGAAGACAGAGCTCTCTGCGACTTTGACACACACCTGAAACAAGCATGCAGCTAATCTTGTCAAATTTGTTATAGACATCTGATATGCTTGCTTGTTCAGGGTCCATGGCTTAAAGTAAGAGGTAAAGTAAAGTAAGAGGCAGAAGATCAGCGGGACAGCCAGGCAATCTGCATTATTTAAAAGGAAATAAACATGTCAGCCTCCATATGCCTCCCACCTCAGTTTTCCTTTAAAATGTGCCTTAAACAAATAAAATAAATAATTTATACATACTTGGGGCTTCCTCTAGCCCAGTTCAGGCCAATGGTTCCGTCACCATCCCCATCCTCCCAGGTCGCTTAGATACTCTGCTTTTGGTCCCAGTAAATCCTTCAGTCACAGTCAGTAGGTGCATACAGAGCATGGCCTGGCGGCTGCTCACACCTCCATCTTGCTTCTGTCACCAGGAACATTCTGCGACTCTGCAGTAGTACTGTGCAGGTACATAATGCATAATGGTGCAGGTGCATAATGCTTCCAGTGACGGAAGCACGATCGGGGTGTGTGCGGTCTAGGTGTGCATGCGCAGTATGCAGTGACTGAAGGCTTCACCGAAACGGAAAGCAGAGAATCAAAACAGCCCGAGAGGATGGCAAGGGAGCCATTGGCCTGTAAAGGGCTGGAAGAAGCTCCAGGTACATCTAAATTATATATTTTATTTGTCTCAGGTTTTGTTTTAAAGCGGAACTGTAGAGAGAAAATAAACACATTATTTCACTTACCTGGGGCTTCCCCAAGCCCCCAGCAGCTGTCCTGTCCTGCGCCGGTCCTGCCCAAGCCTCCGTTCTCCCGCCGCCGTTCCATCTCGTACCTCGACTTGTAAGTCGATGCCAGCGCAGCCCTGCCAAGCGTATCCTTTCTTCGCGTTCCCCTCTGCAATAGCGGGGAACGCGAAGAAAGGATACGCGTGGCCAGAGCCACGCAGGCGCAGTGGCCCAGCAGCAAAACCGAAAGTAGCTCCTGGGATCGCGCTAGCCACTTTTCGCTAGCGCTGTGGATCCTTCTGTTCTGTCTCCTGGGATCGCGCTAGCCACTTTCCGCTAGTGCTGTGGATCCTTCTGTTCTGCTACTCTGTACCTGGATCGCGCTGGCCACTTTTCGCTAGTGCTGTGGATCCTATCTCTCGCTTGTCCCTGTTTTCGTGTTTCTGTCTTGTCTGCTACGACCGTTTGCTGGAGGCTCGGTGAGGTAACCGTTAAGCAAGTGTTCGCGTCCTCTGTTTCATGTTTGTCTGTTGATGGTTAGTTAGGCGTGCTTGTCTCTATTGTGCTTATCACGTGGAGACCGCGCATAACCGCGTGCACTGTTGCGAATGAGTGCGGTGTTCGCGGTTAGCTAGCGTTTGTTATTTTCCGCATCTTCTCATTGTATTATTTGCTGTGCCTTTGCTACCCTCGTATTCTGTTCTGATCTGCCTTGTGTCACGTCTGGCGATCGCACCTCTCGCGATCGCGTTCCTATTTCATATCTGCTGTTGTGTGTGCGCGGTCGCGGGGTGGCGACTCGATTGGCGCACACACATACAACCTGTCCCTTGGCTCGTTCTCATTCGCAATCGCCTCTCTTGCGATTGCGTTCTGCGCTTCGTACAATTCCTGTCTGGCATTTGTGGAGGTACAGAGGATTGGTTCCTCTGCACTCCCCAGCGCCATCTGCCGACAGGAATTTCCCTCTACAGGTGCGTAGCACCTTTTGCTGGGTGCCTGCAATTACACGCTTGTGGAGGATTTCCGCCGTGTCAGCGCACGCGTTGTGCGCTGATCACGGAGAAAGTTCCACAATCGTTACAGGTACTTTGATACCCTTACTGTAGATATTGCATGTTATTAAAGCTTTTTATTAATAATACATTATTTTTCTCATAAGGAACAGAAAACTGAGTTCCAGGAATATGTATATATACTTGCAACAGTTGTATCTGCAAACCCATCTTCAGTGAAGAGATGTTAGCAATTTCTGTGTCAACCAAACACTTTTACTTGTAGTATTTCCTCCTTTGGGAAGCGAAAGTCATTTTCACTTAAACCTTCCCAGAAAATTGTTTAGGTACGTCAGACAATTAGTACAATTTTGTCAGAAAGATTCTTTATGTGTTAATAAAAATATATGAAGTTGGTGTTCTAAGTCTGAGATTTCCCCTGCTGAGATAAAAGCAAGATTTAAGTAATGTCTAATTAGATGGATTTGATTGTGTATAGTAACATTCCCAAACTGCAATTTTCCCTGAGACTCTCAGAAGCACTAAAGGAACAATTTATATCATAAATGTTCAAATGTATCAACAATATTTGTAGATCATAAATATGTAATGTTACAGACAGTGGCGTAGCTGAGGAGCTTGGGGCCCCAGTGCGAGTTTAACATGGGGCCCCATGTACTCTGTTGATATGAAGCCCCAAAACCTACCGAGTACAGCTGCAGTGTCAGAGAGATGTAATCAGAGCAAGCAAACATTTAAGGATTACTTCTAATTAACACACATAAAGAGGTGTTCATCACACACGCACACACACACACAAACACACACACACACACACGCGCGCGCGCACGCACGCACGCACGCACGCACGCACGCACACACACACACACACACACACACACACGATAATTAACATTCATTGCCACTAATCCCAACTTTTACTATTGTCCCCTGTGGCAGCGAAGCAGTTAATAAAGGCACGGCCAAAAATGGGCACAAGTTAAATAGCGGGCGCTGGGGCCAGCCGCTACACTATTTAGTAGGCAGTTGCGATTCAATTATTGCATATGTGTATCAGCGCCAAGGAAACAAAATGGCCGCTGCTGAGAGAAGAACAATGTCCAGAGTTCACAAAGAGGTAAATTATATATGATCAGTGCAGAGTCTAAAAACAAAAGATGAGTCTTCAACAAAGAATAAGAGCAGGCAAATCTCCACCACAATAAATATTGGGTTCACGCGGCACAGCTCTGCAATCATGGATACCCCAAAAAAGGAAAGAGGCTTACCAGCTGGTGACAACCAACATTATAAGGTTGTATCAATGATTTGGTAGGACATCAGGAAGCAACAGTCTGTCCACGATCCACCAATTCTGCAATGATTCAACCTACGAATGGATATCAGTAAACATCATAAAAAACAAACAAACGGCAACTGTAAGTGTAAACTGTTTAAAATAGAGTTTTCATAGTAAAAACAGCTTAAAAAATAGCATAAAAACAAAACTCACATATGGGGCCCATGCAATGGGAACCCCGAGAAAGTTGCACGCGTGTATGGGTCAGCAGTAAAGGACAGTATAAAGGTGCCACCTGTCTCCTTCCCGACCGGTTTCGCAAACTAGCGTCATCAGGGGATTAAGGATACAAGCGGCTGGCACCAAATATATAAACTTTTACAATAAACAGAGGGATGGGGCTATGAACACCAACAATCAAGACCCCTTCAATAGAGTATAGATCAGACTCTTCTCGGAGAGTGACTATAACCCAGATCAATACAAATTCAAAAAATAATTGGATATAAGATTTGAAATCTTAAGTATTCAGTGGCTAGACAGCGCAATGGTCAAGGGCTCTGTCTCTGGCACAGGAGTCCCGGGTTCAAATCCCAGCTCTCCCAGCCTAGCAAGAAAACATGCTTTTAAAAAAAACAAAAACTATAGTATGCAATACATACTGGCATATATTCGATAACATCTTTTATTGTTAAATAGTGGTCTGCTTTTGTTAAACAGGTTGGGTTATTAGTTGTCTGTGGCGAGAGGGTTATTATTAGTTGTCTAGGGAGAGGGAGTTATTCATCACCGGGGGTCTTCGCGTTAGGCACCACTAGGCGGAGGGGGGGGGGGGTCTTAGGGTTAGGCACCACCAGGGGGTCTTAGGGTTAGGCACCACCAGGGTGGGGGCTTTGGGTTAGACAAAACTAGGGGAGGTCTTCGGGTTAGACAACACCAGGGGGTGGGGGGTTAGGGTTAGGCACCACCATGAGGGTCTTAGGGTTAGGCTCCACTGTGGGAGAGTAGGGAAAGGTTAGGTTATAGTGAAATATCAGCAATTGCCGATATTTCCCTATATGAATCAGGTTGTAGAATACCAGTAAATCTACCGATATTTTACTACTGCAGATAAATTGTTATTTATCGTTTGCACCTAAATTAGTGTGCAACTTTTTTAAATGTATACCTATGGCAGTTTCATTTTTAGTGGTGCTGCACCTGCACCATTTTTACCTGATCCGGACTTCAAAAGAAGGATTTGAAATGATGATTTGGACACGGTCAACTCAAGCACAGTTCCCAAAAATGAGTTGTCACAGATGTGACTGGTTTCTAACAAGGCATGAATGAAGATAATGCAGCAGGTTTGGCTGCAATTCCCCCTCTTTGTGTGTCACATATGTCTTTGTTTCTCACTATGTAATAATGATGCTGCTAACAGCGGATGTACACGACCTGTTATGTACATCGAGCATAGTAATGAAAAGATAATTTCAAAGGCCAGAAGTCACCCTCTCTGCATGGCACATACGTTTGGCTTTTCAGCAAGCAGTAATCATTTTACTAATTACTGATATATATGACCTGTTACATAAATAGAACTTAGTAATGAAAAAAGGCGTTTAAAGAGCAGAAGCCACTGACTCTAAGTGTCAAATACGGCTCTGCTTCTCAACATTCTGTAATAATGTTGCTAAACACAGCTTTATGTGACAGAGCTGTTACATACTGACAATAGGGTCATCAAACAACGGAATTGAAATAAGAACCTGGACTGGTGACAATTGTAGTTAATCGTGGGCTGCCAATACATGGCCAGTTATAAGGATTGTGGTAAGGTAATCAAAAAGCCCAGCTAGGGTCAAAAATGGCCCTCATTCTTTGGTGTCAAATAAATGAGCATACTTTCAAGGGATAATATATAGTATATAGGGGTGCGCTCCTCAAAATTTTTAGGGTACAGCAATATGCTCTGAAGCACGATAGACCAGGAAAAAAAATTGATAACAGTTTAGAAATAACCAATAAAAGTACCAGTAAATTCAAGTTCACTGGTTTGCTGCACTGGCACGGGAACTATACTTTGCTAACAAGTCATGTAACACTAAATCCTTGCTCTTAGCATGGGAACACTTCATCAAATACCCACCTAAAACTCAAGATCTTCTTAAACCTATCATTCCATAAATAGCTTTAAACCTTTTCACTCCTAACCTTAACCTCCTCCCTTGGTATAAAGTTAACTTGAAATCTCTCAACATGCTCTTCTCTGGCAGTAAACTGAAAACATTTGCAGATTTACAAAGGGAATATAACCTTCCCCACTCACAACTGTTTACATACCACAGAATATTTGATCTAATTAAATCTAGAAAAGTAAGGGTTCCTCAATTACCAAGCCAGCTCCTAACCTCACTAAATAACAAAGAGGCACAGAAAGGGGGAATCTCCACTTGGTACGAGGCCATCAACGCCCAGGATTCCTCACCTCTACAAAAATATGCACTAGTTTGGTCCAATGATTTGCAAACGCCTATTTCAGCACACGATTTAATAATTTCCTCAGGCAAGGTATTAAAATTCTCTAAAAACAACTCTCACTGGGAAACTTCCCGTAAAATAGTTTTTAGATGGTACTTAAAGCGGAATATAACCCTGCATTTCAACTTTGCTCTGAAACATTATTTACAGCATATTATATGCAAAAAGCATTTTTTTTACTAGACCAGCATTGGAAGGGTTAAACACAGAGGTTTAAAGTTCCGTGGAGAGATATGCAGAAGTTCAGATAGATAAATTCTATTTAGTTAAATGTATCTATTGATAAATGTTACACACTCTTTGGCTGTCCTCCAAGCTCCTTCTCAGTCAGAGAAAGTGAGTCATATTTAACACTTAGATACATTTATGTAAACAAAATGTATCTATGTCAGCTTCGGATGCGTCTGCAGAAATCTCCAGGAATTTCAAAACTCTGTGTAACCCTTCCAATGCTGGTCTAGTAAAAAAAAATGCTGGTTGCATATAATATGCTGTAAATAATGTTTTAGAGCAAAGTTGAAATGCAGGGTTATATTCCACTTTAACACCAAGAAGAGTGGCCTCGTTCCAACCCGATAGCTCCCCCCTTTGCTGGCACTGCTCATCTAATACAGGAGCGCTTCTGCACATGCTCTGGGATTGCCCTATCATAAATAAGTTTTGGCTCCAAGTAGAGTCCCTGATTAAAAAATTCTTCTATAGCTCCTTTAAGATTTCACCCAAGCTGGCACTACTACTGATTGTTTGACCTCCATCTCCTACCCAAACCCATACAACCGCAAATAGCCCATGTTTTACTATCAGCTATATCCCTAATAGTGACAAATTGGAAATCAGCAAACCAAATCAACATAACCCAAGTGTTATCTGTGGTTAATAGAAACATCTCGATGGAATACAAAATAAGAAGCAGGACATTAGGAGATCACAATAATTTTGTTCTTCCAAAAAACTGGCTGAGTTACGCTAGCCAATTACCACTTTAACTTGGTGAACTGATACCCCTATACTTTTAGCCTTGTCGGTACCTTTTTTCCTCTCTTCTTTCTCGTTTTCTAATCAAATCCTACTTCTTGCTCTTTTCTCTACTAATGCTCTTCATTCCTCCTAGTAGCTATTACCTCGGTTATATGTAGATGAATAGTCACCCTTATAGAATTGTTGCAATCACTCTAACAACAAAGTCACAGTACTAATAAGCGTCGTAAGCCTGATGGGCTACCTGCCTCGACACTTTATTTTCAACCCCAAAGTTGGTTGTTACCTGTCACGGGTTTAGCTAAAACAACCAATCCGGGTTCTTAGGTTTTGAAGTGATTTAAATATTATTCTCATTATTCTTTATCGTTCCTAATGTTTACTGTAATACATTTGTTATCTTACATATATTGCAGTCATATATAAGATTCATAGCTTTTCAACTGCAAGTTTATTTGAATTTTTGTAATTAACATCTGCTCAATAAAATCTTTTATGATGAAAAAAAAAAGTCATGTAACACTGTCAGGGGCGTACCTGGGTGATATAGAGCCTGTGGCAAACACTGAAATTGCGCCCCACCCCTTCTCCTCTAAAAACAGCATGCTTTCTCACATACATTTATTATGGTTACCTGTGTTTTTTTGGCTTTATTGCTGAAGTTACTTTTTTGGAAATATCTCTTCTTATTCCCTTTCTGTCCTCTTTTCTAACACTAAGCCAAGTGCGCCCTACATACATAAATTAAGTAGCCATGTTCCCGATAACAGAATCTGATCTGAGGGTTGTGGAGGCACAGGGGCAGGCATGGCACCCATGGTGCTGTGGAACCTATGGCAGGAGCCATGCCTGTACCCCTCTAGATACACTTCAGAACACTGTAAAGTGTCAGCGCTCAACAGTAATTTAACATATCAGCACAATATCACCAGGTAAGTGGAAACACGCTGGACAGAGCTTGTGAGGCGGTGCCGAAAAGACGTGAGACAGGGATGAAGTTTGTGGCCACCTGGATTTTTATACAAAGTGCTTTTTACCTTTACTGCATGTGAGTGCAATTTAACCTTTTGCCGACCGCGTAACGCAGATGAGCGTGGCCGCGGTGGCAGCCCCAGGACTGCCTAACGCCAATTGTCGTAAAGTCCTGGGGCTCTGTTTTGCAAGAGATCACGCGCAGGCTGCGCGCGCATCTCCTGCTTGGGGGGTGGAGCTCCACCCCGCCTTCAGTCTCCGAGTGGCTATTGCGGCTCGGGAGACTGTTAGACAGTGATCTCGCCGTCTATTTACTTGGTGCAGCGCTGCGATCAGCAGCAGCGCTGCACTGGGGACAGCCGTGTGACACGGCTGTCCCCCTGGGGGACAAGAGAGCGATCGGCTCTCATAGGCAGAAGCCTATGACAGCCGATCACCATAATTGGCTGGCTGTGGGGAGGTAGGGAGGGAAGGGATTTAAAGAAACAAAGTTTTTTTTTTAAATAATGACAACAATAACATTTATAAAAAAAATAATAAGCATAGGGGGAGCGATCAGACCCCACCAACAGAGAGCTCTGCTGGTGGGGAGAAAAGGGGGGGGGGAATCACTCGTGTGCTATGTTGTGCGGCCCTGCAGCTTGGCCTTAAAGCTGCAGTGGGCTATTTTACTGAAAATGGCCTGGTCACTAGGGGGGTTTAGCCCTGCAGCCCTCAAGAGGTTAATACATTTTATTGGAATAAAAAGGTTTTACAGTAAATGCGATCCCCTTGGGGCTTTGTAGATGTAAGAACTAGAAGGTGCAGGGTTGTGGATTGGAGGAGATGGATGTCTTGTTTTGGATGCAAGCATAATGCGCTTTTGGCTGGTCAACTAACAGGCTCAGCAACTCAATCTGGTGAGCAATTCTTATTGTGGAAGCGGGTGCTGGTGATGGTATGTGGTGAAACACATTTCAACAGCACAGTGGTTTTAAGGATACACACACAGGAGGTGTGGTGATGGTTACAGAATCCATTAGGAAAATGCACTTGGGCGGTTGTCCTTATGTTTCTTGTGTCTCCGTACATGGCTACAGAAAGAGAGGAATTTTGCCCTATGAAGATACAAGCCTAATTTAAAAGAGTCCTGTCTGTTGGCTGGCCATTGGTGCAATACAACTTTTTTGGGTGCCTTGGAGAAAAAAGAACAATTCATGGTGATATTGTGCTGATATGCTAAATGACTGTTGAGAGATGACTCTTTACAGTATTACAATACTTTCAGGTGAAGACTGAAGAGATGATAGAAACTTGCATTCAAGCAGGCTAGTAGTTACCAGAAATCCTGTGACCTGCAGGACTATACCCCCTTCACTCACAGTGGCAGCAGTGGCCATAGGCAGGCTCATTACAAGATAATTCGGTAACAGGAAAAAAAGGCGCCGGCTGAGGGTGGGTGAAAAGGGAGTGGTTAGTTTTAGGCACCACCAGGGGAGAGTTTGTTGTAAAAGTAGGGTTGGGTTAAGCTGTATTGTTGAATTACGTAATGATTTTTAACGTTAATATCTTTTCGTTATTATCTCCCATCTGGTGTTACAACGGTATTTATCGTTAACCAAGTTTGACAACGATGTTTATCGTTATCAGATTTTCGTTATCCACCGGCGCCGTTTCGTTATCCAGCCAGGCCCTTTTTTCACAGTGCCCTTTTTCATGCATGCAATAATTCCCGGTGGCTTAAAGTTTGACTTCATACACCTAGTAGAAGGAAAGGTTGGAGTGCCAGATTTCTGTATAGGAAGATCGGTTTGAATAGAGTGAAGCCGCAAATTAGAAATCCGCTTCTAGGGTTTTAGTTTCACACTTTATTATATTCAAAAAATCTTTTTTTTCTTCAAAAAGGTAAAAAAGTTTTTTTTGTAAACAGCAATAAACAGCAATAAAAATATTTCATGGTACAGACATAAATAATCAGTGTGTTGAGCAGATCATAGACACTGTGTGCTTTGTTTGATGAAAATACTATTTCAAAAGTTATTTAGTTCAGACAACACTAGTCCGTTTCGGGTTGTTAACCCTTCGTCAGGCCTTTACAAAGCATAAGGAATATCTTAATCAGGAAATATATATAGTCTTGAAAGACCATACATAAATGTATTTAGTTTAGGGGTATCTGTTCCAACCAGACACAACCCGGCACCTGACTGATGGCTGGCAAGTGGGAATTCAGCTGCAAACACAGTGTGCACACTGTGTTTGCAGCTGATTTCCCACTTGCCAGCCATCAGTCGGGTGCCGGGTTGTGTAAAGGCCTGACGAAGGGTTAACAACACGAAACGGACTAGTGTCGTCGCCTGAACTAAATAACTTTTGAAATAGTATTTTCATCAAACAAAGCACACAGTGTCTATGATCTGCTCAACACATTGATTCTTTATGTCTGTACCATGAAATATTTTTATTGCTGTTTACAAAAAAACTTTTTTATCTTTTTGAAGAAAAAAATATTTTTTGAATATAATAAAGTGTGAAACTAAAACCCTAGAAGCGGATTGCTGATTTGTGGCTTCACTCTATTCAAACCGATCCTCCTATACAGAAATCTGGCACTACTCTGAGCATAGTGGTGTGCTCAAGTGTGGATCGCTATATTAACAGGAGCTCCCTCTTTTTTTGTCTGTTTGGGGCTCATTCCCAATAATATTGAAACAAGGTTGGAGTGCCAGCAGCTTGGATAGTGTTGCTGATGTGTTGTTGCTTGTAGTTATTTAGAACATTTTGCTTGTGTTGCTATAGCTGCAGGATAAACATCTGCTACTGCTGCTAAAGTGCCAAGCAATGAGGGTCATTTGAGAGGGTGCATGTGTTGCCTGGTAACTTGGATGCTATTTGATGCTGATAGTCAACATTTTTATAATATAACATTACCAATGTTTTACTATCACCTTTCCCGCTACCTCCATCTAACGCTAAGCCCCCTCCTAATGCCTAACACTACTAGCCCCCCTCTCCTGTGTACGAGAGGAAACGGCACGGGAGACTTGGGAGCAGGATACTGCACTGCTGCTGCACAAGTCGCGGCCGTGTTAAATACTATTCCTCCTCCAGGCCACCATGGATGGTGGGGAATGAAATACTTTGGCTTCCAGTGATTGCTGGAAGACAAATTATTGTGTTTTGAAAGTAACTTCAGCTCCGTCTTTTGACAGTGCCGAAGTTACTCCCTGTGTGCCCATTGCCCAAGTCTCCTGCGCTGGATTCACTGTGTACGCTCTCTCCTAGTGTCTAACACAACCCCCCTCCTAATGCCTAACATCAAAACCCTCCCTAAAAACGAACGCTGGCCTCTCTTCAATGCCTAATATTAACCTCCCCTCCTAATACCTAACACTAACCCCCTTTTTAATGCCTAACACTAACCCCCTTCTAATGCCTAACACTAACCCCGCTCCTAATGCCTAGTACTAACCCCGCTCCTAATGCTTAGTACTAACCCCCCTCCTATTGCCTAACACTAACACCCCTCCCAATGCCTAGCACTAACCACCTCTCACTGTTGCCTGATCGCCAGAATTAAAACTAACCAAACTGTTAGCTGATTGGCTGGCTAGCCATAGCTGAATGACTAGCTGATTGGCTACTACCTACTGGACCACTAGCCAAACTACTAGCCGATCGGCTACTGATATTTGCCAAACCACTAGCCAAACTATAGCTGAACCCATAACAGGCACCCAAATCACCCTGTATAATAAAGATAGTAATACATGTTTTATTTAAAAATTGTAATAAATAAAACTTTTTTTTTTTTTGCATTTTCATCTCTATACTTTTTCTTCTTTTTTTGTCTTCCTGTTCTTTTATTTTCTTCAATTCTTCTAGTGTCTTCTGTTCTTTTCATTTAGTCTTTCGTACTTCTATTTTTAAGCTTAATAGAAGAGATCACTAGCTGTTATAGCTCACACAGTTCAGCTTTCACTTACCTAATGCTTATGTCACTGCAATCCCTCACCTAAGTAAATCAGGATCACATACATTTTATATATAAGCTTGCTGAAGTCTAAATTTCCAGCTGCCATTTATGTAACCCAGCTATATTACTCTGCCATTTCATATTGATGAGTCTGTAAATTTAGGCAAGACTAACAGAATAGGATGGAAGCTGTATTTAGCTCCACAAGGAGGCAGAAAAGAACTTAAAGGAACATGGAGTACACCAGCTACAAACAAAATGACAAAAAAAAATCTTCAAGTAGCTGAGTGTCAGTGGTAGATCTAACAGGACTCGTAGAGAAGGACACCAATTTTTTCTATCAACATTTAGAAGAAATAAAATATTACAAACCCCTGTGTGATTTACCAACTCATGTTTACACATAAGGCAAATGGGTAAGCTGACTTATGCCAGGAACACACAATGCATTTTTTTCAGTCGATTTTCCGTTCAATCGATTTTCGATTTGTTTTTCCACTCGATTTCTCGCTCGGTTCTCTTATCTTTTCTTATCAATTTCTTCAGAGACAATAGCTTAATTACAACATATTTGAGTAGAGCAGAGACTTATATAGCCTAAAGACAAACAAAATGCACATAGAAAGTTTACCACTCACTCTAGTGCAGCACCTCCCACTACAGAACGCATGCCAAAAACCAACGCCACCCTGAGCCGTGGGGTTGGCTGTGTGGGGAGAACATCAAGCAAGTACCACCTTGTTTTCTCTTGTCATAATTTCTGTCAAAAATGAGTAAACAGGTGAAAGAGGATAAAATAAGAATTTTACGTAGTGGTACAGTATAAATTTGTAAACTTATTTTTTTTCCCCACAGAGCGTTATGTGATGTGAGTCTTTGTATTCAAAATTCCAGGAAATATGAAATCTTTTGTCAACAGAACAGATCACTGATTTTGGAGAGTATGAATAACACTAATACAACATATAATAATGTAGTTAGAGATCTTTTATTTTCAGGAGCCAGTAGATGGTGCTGCTGTGTGGTCAGTAACATGTGATTGCTTTCTGTTGTGCTGTTGCTAAAGAAAATACACTGCAGGAACTGAAAATCTAAGAAATAAAAAGGTTATCTGGTATTAGATTTTTTTTACCATTTCTGGAAGAATAGCCTTGACATAAACGTAATCTGATCCTTAGAGATTTTACACATGAACATCAAAATGGATAGCTTTGCATGATTTGATGCCTGGTATGCTGAATGCTGCTCTGGGAGGGATGCACAAGAGCACACAAAGCTGTGAGAATCAGAATGCTTGAATTTGTATGAGACTATGATCAGTGTATGGGAGTCTAAATACAGGTCAGACCTGTAGGTAATATCTGAGCTGTTTACACATGTCTAAAATGACCTTTTTCCATCCAGGGTTTACCCTTTTCCTGGATGGACTTTTTTGCTTATACAGATGCCAATAGCTTCTTTTATAGTTATCTCAGTCTGTCTTCCCCGGTCCTGAGTGTGTTAAACTCGTGTGTTAAGTACTCTCCTAGCGATGCAGGGAGATGGATCCAGCGATGTTTCCCTGACGATGAGCGCCATGGCAATCTATTTTCCTCAGGGGCGTATTACCCACCAGGCAAGTATAGGCGGTTGCCTGGGGCGCCATGAGGTGGTGAGGCGCCATGAGGTGGTGAGGCGCATTCCCCCGCCTCTGCTACCGTGACCATGTTTTTTTTTTTTTAATATTATATTACCTCCCGACTCAGTCCCCGGTGCTCGGCACGCTACCATGTGCTCAGCAGTGCCTCCACCTCCACTTCTCCCCAGCCAATAGAGCAATCAATACTGCTCTTCTCTGCCAGGCTCCTTCTTTAAAGCCTTGCCCCTTCCTCTCAGTAGCCACACAGGTAAAGTGTTTACCTCGTGTGGCCCAGCCTTTAACTCCGCCCCACACCAGTCAAACCAGGAGCCAGCGGCCAGCCAGCTTATGCCCCCGACAGTCTGACCCCCCACCTGTGTCACTGGCTGCACACAGACACTGGAGCGAGACAGCCAGGGGACAGATGCAGTCACAGAGAGAAGAATGTGATGTGTCCGTGTTGGAGCCCCGCCCCCGCACAAGACAGCAACACAGCCCGGGAGAAGGGAAGTTTCTGCTCCAGAGTAGTGATGGGAATTCCGGCTCTTTTCAGAGAATCGGCTCTTCTAAATCGGCTCCCATTAAAGAGCCGGCTCTTACGGCTCTGAATCGGCTCTTCATTAAATATCACTAAACACCACTCAGAATCGGAGTAAAAGCCCCGCCCCCATCTCCATGACAATTCCAGACTGCTTCTCTGACTGGGGCAATCCCTCCTTCTACTGCTCTGCTCCGCCCCATACACTCCTACAAGCTGCAAGAGGAGGACTACATCTCCCAACATGCCTCAGCGCCCTTTATTGCAGAGCAAAGCAGAGCTCTGTGGGGCGGCTGAGGCATCGGCTCTTTCAAAACTGAGAACCGGCTCTTGTCGTTCGCAGCAAAGAGCCGGCTCTTAGAGCCGGCTCGTTCGCGAACGACCCATCACTACTCCAGAGATAATAAGCTGCATGCACAGGCAGAAGAGAAGGTATGCAGGCAGGCTGCTAAGAACACTTCCTGTCCTGTGTGCATACTCCCAGTACTGTTATAACTGCTAGAATGTGCCCTGCTCTTTTGATACTAGAGTTTTCTTTGAAAGCTGGTTAGGCTGTAGGCTGGTAAAGCTGTAAACCTGTGCTTTAGTGCTGTGCTGTCTTTCCCTCTCCCCTCTCTGTTCCTCTGCCCCCTCTTCCATCTTATGCTGTCTCTACCCCTCTCTGTTCCTCTGCACTCTCTTCCATCTTATGCTGTCTCTCCCTCTCCCCTCTGTTTCTCTGCACCCTCTTCCATCTTATGCTGTCTATCCCTCCCCCTCTCTGTTCCTCTACCCCCCTCTTACATCTTTTGCTGCCTCTCCCTCTCTACTCTTTCCCTCTGCTCGGATTACGTGTATTTTCTGGTGAATGAACGTTGGTGTACACACCGCTCTACCCGCCAATCGCTGTACTGTGCAGGATCAGGTCAGCAAAGCCCACAGTATACGTCAAAGGAGGATTCAGGATTCTAGGTGTGTATCTTTATTCAGGACGTATCCAATATAAAATAGACACATGCATCAAATGCTGACATGTTTCGAGCTATCTCAGCTCTTAATCATAGCTGGTTTGAAAAATGGCAACACCCCCTATAAATAGGAGGAAGTCATGTATCCGCCTTCCAAAGCCCCTCCCCCGAATGGAGGTGGAAAGAAAGGCAATCTTTCACAATAATAAACAGATACTAAATCCATACCATCTACCACAATACAAGATGCTGTGTACAGGAAGATAAAATATCGTTTACATTTGAAGATGCAAAATACAAAATATAAAAATTGAAGATTAAAATATGACTGGAACAGCGTGTGAGTCAACTATATATAATTATACCCGGGTATCACCAGCCAGCAATAGGGCTTAAGGGAAAAAGGGGAAGGGGGGGAGGAGTGGGAGGGGGGGAAAGGGGAAAGGGGGGGGGGAAGGAGAAGGGGAGAAAAGGAAAAAGAGTCACTGAGTGATGAAGGCCAGGTCCCACCTGGCATTGAGACCATGGGGCGACCTAGTCCCCAAACGGTATATCCACATGGCCTCTCTTTTGAGAAGGATCTTATATAGGTCACCCCCTCTTCTTGATGACATGACCTTCTCTGCCCCCTGAAACCGGAAACCCGTCATGTCACCCCCATGCACTTCCCTAAAATGCTTAGCCACGTTCGAAATGTGAGTGGAAGACCACCCTGCCCCTAGATAATGTTCGGCAATTCTCTGTCTCATAGGCCTGGTGGAACACCCAACATATTGGAGGGAACAAAGAGTGCAGTCAATGAGATAAATAACATAGCGTGTGCCACAATTAATGAACTGCTTAAGACTATAAGTGTGGCCATTAGAGACAGAGACAGCCGTCCTGGTTTTATTATGGAGGTGGCAGTATCTACATGTGGCTATCCCACACTTGTAGGACCCCTTGACTGTCAGCCAGGTGTCCATTGTGGCACTAGACGTGAATAAACTAGGGGAAAGGATTTGTCCCAAAGTTGGGGCCCGCCGACTAGAAAACCTGACTCCATTCCTCAGAATAGGCGAGAGACCTTCATCCCCTTCCAAAATAGGAAGATACCTAGAGATGATATCCGTCACCCGCCTGTACTCAACTGAGTAGGTAGTCACAAACGTGGGTTTGTATGTGTTGCGGACCAAGTGGCCATCACTTTGTAACAAATCAGTCTGGGTTCTCTGCATGGCTTTAGATCTCCCTCTGCCAATAGACCATGACGGGTAACCTCGTGCCCTCAGGCGTTTCTCAACGATGTCAAGCTCACTCTTCAGATTTTCATCCCTCGAGCAATTACGCCTCGCTCTGGTGAATTCACCGACAGGAATGCCACGAATAGTGTGAGCTGGATGACAACTGTTTGCCCTAAGGGTTGTGTTGCCACCACACGGTTTTCTGTAAGTGGAGGTGTTGATCTGTCCAGACACACCATCCCCACTCAAAGTGACATCCAAATAATTAATCGACATGATGTCAACCGTATATGTGAACTGCAAGTTCAATGTATTTTGGTTGAAATAATCAACTAGGGAGGCTGCACTGGAAATATCACCCCTCCGGATAATTAAAAGGTTGTCGATGTACCTCCCGTACCACACAACACTCTCCAGCAGACGGCAGTCTCCCCCAAAGACGTGACGTTCTTCCCACCACCCCATGTAAAGGTTCGCAAGGGATGGTGAGAATTTGGCGCCCATAGAGGCGCCCCGCCTCTGGAGGAAGAAACTGCTGTCAAACATGAAGTAGTTGTGGGCCAGGAGGTACTCGAAATAATAAAATTACACCTAAATACATTTATTTCAATAAAAAGACATACACATAATTTAAAATGAACTCCTTACCTCCCACACACTTCCATAAATACCAAAATAAAGCTTTTGCATAGAAAAAATGACAATTAAAAACACATACTTAAATTGGTAATAATAGTAATTTTTAATATGTACAGTGCTGCCCATAATTATTTATACCCTTTTGACTTAAAGTTACTTTTATTCAACCAGAAAGTAATTTTTTGACAGGAAATGACATAGGTGTCTTCCAAAAGAGAATAAGACAATGTACAAGAGGCATTATTGTGGGGGGGGGGGGGGGGGGAATCTCATCTTTTATTTACATTTGAGCAAAAAGGGTCCAGTCCAAAATTATTCATACCCTTCACAAACTGTCACAGTTTGCAGGAAAATCCAAAGTTCTATACCATTCCAAATAGTCCAAGCTTTTCTAAAGCATCCTAATTACCCTTATTATTTGGGAACATCTGTTTTAATCAATGCAACAGGTGAAAAACAGCAGCTCTCTGCAGTTGGTTTGTGGACAGTCATGACTAATGCTGGGAACACATGTTACATTTTTTTTCATTATAGAGATGCGTTCGATTGATAAATTCCAGCATTTACAATATTCTTCTAGATCATTTTACCGCTCGATTCCTCATAGAAGTGAATGGAAAAAGCTAAGAAAAACGAGCGGAATATAACAGAATCGAGTGGAGAATCAAGCGAAAAAAATGTATTGTGTGTTCCCAGCATAAGACAAAGGAGCTCAGTGACGACCTGCGACGCCGCATTGTTTACAAGTCAGGAAAGACTATTTCTAAATGTTTTCAAGTTGCAGTGGCTACAGTGCAAAGTATTATTAAAAAATACAAGGTGTTCCGCACTGTGGAAAATCTCAGAGGGCGTGGTCAGAAGCCAAAAGTGACACCTGTGCTGGCCAGGCAAAAAAAAAAAAAAAAAAAAAAACAAGCTATAGATTATTTCGGGGTAATAAAAAGTTATTGGCAGATAAAATGTTATGGGCAGCTCTGAAATGTAAAAATTCTTTTCAGGTTTTTAAAGAGAAAACCCCTTGGAGTTGAAGTGGTTAAAGAGCTGGAGAGTGTAACAAGCATGTACATTTGCTAGCAACAGGAAAGCAGGACGTTCCTTTCAGGTATGGAGCTGTTTTTCTTTATATGGTGTTGGAAATTGCTTCAAATTAATTGGTTCCCTTATTGTAAGTACATCATAAGTCCTCATAAGCACATGTAAATATGATGAATATGATGAATATGATTCACCTATATGGCATCTTTCTCCTACAAGTAGCTGTTGAGGTCCAAAAGCTTGCTATTTGGACAACTAGAACTTGTTGTATGTCTGGTGACATGCTGGGAAATGTAACTCTGCTGGGTCTTGTGGTTTGTTGTGCTAAACGGAACATGGATTTTAGAAGCATTAAAGAGAATCTGTATTGTTAAAATCGCTCAAAAGTAAACATACCAGTGCGTTAGGGGATATCTCCTATTACACTCTGTCACAATTTCGCCGCTCCTCACCGCATTAAAAGTGGTTAAAAACAGTTTTAAAAAGTTTGTTTGTAAACAAACAAAATGGCCACCAAAACAGGAAGTAGGTTGATGTACAGTATGTCCACACATAGAAAAATACATCCATACACAAGCAGGCTGTATACAGCATTCCTTTTGAATCTCAAGAGATCATTTGTGTGTTTCTTCCCCTTGTTCTCATGCACTGAAGTTTCAGGCTGCTCTTTTCTTCCTGCAAACAGCTTTTCCCTTGTCTGTAATTCTTCAGTATGTGAAAGCCCAGCCAGCTCAGAGGACGATTTATCCAGCTTGTAAAAGATAAGAGAGAAGAGAGAAACTGCTCTAATCTAAATAATACACAGGCAGTGTGCAGAGAGGGGGGAGTTCATAGCAGAACCACAACACTGAAGAACTTGGCAGCCTTCCAGACACAGGCCGACAAGTCTGACAGGGGAAAGATACATTGATTTATTACAGAGACAGTGATAGCATAAAGTGCTGCAGTTAGCCAGAACACATTAGAATAGCTTTTGGAATTTATAGGATGATAAAAAACAGGATGTAATTTTTGTTACGGAGTCCCTTTAAGCTTGCTACTGGGCCTGCTGGGGATTGTAGTTGAGGATTTGTAGGTGAGGACTTGTAGTTTAACTTTCAGTACCTTCAGTCCTGAAAAGATCATGGACTGTGGAGATGTAAAAGCTGCATCTAGAACTGCTGGGACTTGTAATCCATCTAGCGGTCTGCTGCTGTGGTGCAGAGAACAATAATCCTACTTATAATTTGTTTTGTACACGAACTGTAACTAAGCGAAGAAAAGTCATGTTCTACTTTGAAGATGAGGTTGCTAAAGATAGATTCAATTTCAAATTCTTACACAGTGGTAAGCCTGAGCACAGCAATGTTTCTCACGAGCAGAAATTATTTTAAAAGCACTCTTACCTTACAGTATTTTTCACCACATGTTCTTACATGTGCTTACGTTTTTTGCAAAGCAGGCAACCCCCATAGCAATACAACAATACCGATCACAGTCAACTATCAATTATGCCCCTTTCACATAAATAAAGTGGCAACACTTATTTTCAATCACACAAACTGCACAACACTAACATGCTATTTCCTATAGGTTCAGTATTTGGTTTTCTAGAATTATTTACACAGCCCCTCCTTTTGGAGGATGCAAAAGCTATTTCCCAAAAGGACAGCTACAATTTGCATTTTGTTACCTGCCAAGCTCTTTTCTGTTTTAAACATTGCTTCCCTTTAAAAATTGCTATAGATTTTATGTTAGCTTTTCCTCTTACAAGCAGGAGAAATATCAGCAGAGCACATGGGAAGAGGAAGAAAATTACCCAGAGCAGATGGATGACAAAATCATGCCATTTTCAAGCAGCAGTGAGGTTCATGAATAAAAAAATTGTGTTTGATTATTACTGTTACGAAGCATTCTACTGCGAATCCAAAAGGGTTGAAGACACTGTTTACACCTGCAGCATAGTTAGCAATGATTTTATGCTGCAGAAATCACATCCCAATGGAACTCTCTCCATGGGCTACCATCTTCAGCACAATGCCAGAGATTGAGATTATTCACATATTAATCTAACATTGCTAGCAAGATATGACTTTCAAAAGAAGATTATGGATGCCTTTTTTCATCATTTTAAACCAGAGTGACAGTAACTCAGATTTATAGACTGAAAATGTAGACAGCAACAATGTATTTTTGATTTATTTAAGAAGTGAAATCCAGTGTGGCTTTGATATAATTCTTACAGCTAAACAGAAAAAAAGAACATAGCTAGATATTCTTTAAAACAAATTCATGCATGCTTGCGTTTCCGTTGGTGCCCGCATGCGTGCCTCATTGAAGCACACTCCCATCGTACACACTTGCTGCGTCGCCCATTGATTTGCATTATTGCATAATCTGTGCGGCAAGCATGAATCATACGGTAATGTGCTCAGATTTTGCATCAGGATTGCTGTGATTTTGCTTCTACCAGTGCACTGCATCACATGGCGTGAACTCTGCAAGTCTCCACAGTCTTGCATGACCTGTGCGGTGGGGAAGGGTCAGGGAAGCATACCGTCCGTGGAGCGACACAGCACACAACTGTGCAAGGGGCCTTATGGTCTCTATTGGACCTTCTTATGGCCTAGGACTTCTTTATTTAGAGCAACATTTTTTTAACTTTTTTAAGATCTTCAGAGTGTTCTCTGCCATAAAGTGAAATGTTAAACTTCCACCTGCTCCCCATTCATTCCTGAGATCTTGTAACACTAACAAGTAGCATGGCCTTAGTAAGCAAAAAATATCTAATTGGGCATAATTTTGACATTTTTCACTTAGGTGTTCTTACTTTTGGTGCCAGCAGTTTAGACATTAATGGCTGTGTGTTCAGTTATTTTGATGGGACAGCAAATGTACACTGTTATACAATCTGTGCGCTGACTACTTCACATTGTATTAAAGTGTCATATCTTCAGTGTTGTCCAATGAAAACATACAGTGGTTTGCAAAAGTATTCAGCCCCCTTGAAGTTTTCCACATTTTGTCATATTGCCACAAACATGAATCAATTTTATTGGAACTCCACGTGAAAGACCAATACAAAGTAGTGTGCACGTGAGAAGTGGAACGAAAATCATACATGATTCCAAACATTTAAAAAAATAAATAACCGCAAAGTGGGGTGTGTCTAATTATTCAGCCCCCTTTGATCTGAGTGCAGTCAGTAGCCCATAGACATTGCCTGATGAGTGCTAATGACTAAATAGAGTGCACCTGTGTGTAATCTAATGTCAGTACAAATACAGCTGCTCTGTGACAGCCTCAGAGGCTGTGTAAGAGAATATTGGGAGCAACAACACCATGAAGGCCAAAGAACACACCAGACAGGTCAGGGATACATTTATTGAGAAATTTAAAGCAGGCTTAGGATACAAAAAGATTTCCAAAGCCTTGAACATCCCACGGAGCACTGTTCAAGCGATCATTCAGAAATGGAAGGAGTATGGCACAACTGTAAACCTACCAAGACAAGGCCGTCCACCTAAACTCACAGGCCGAAAAAGGAGAGTGCTGATCAGAAATGCAGGCAAGAGGCCCATGGTGACTCTGGATGAGCTGCAGAGATCTACAACTCAGGTGGGGGAATCTGTACATAGGACATCTATTAGTTGTGCACTGCACAAATTTGGCATTTATGGAAGAGTGGCAAGAAGAAAGCCATTGCTAACAGAAAAGCATAAGAAGCCCCGTTTGCAGTTTGCCACAAGCCATGTGCGGGACACAGCAGACATGGAAGAAGGTGCTCTGGTCATATGAGACCAAAATTTAACTTTTTGGCCAAAATTCAAAACGCTATGTGTGGCAGAAAACTAACACTGCACATCACTCTGAACACACCATCCCCACTGTCAAATATGGTGGTGGCAGCATCATGCTCTGGGGGTGTTTCTCTTCAGTAGGGACAGGGAAGCTGGTCAGAGTTGATGGGAAGATGGATGGAGCCAAATACAGGGCAATCTTGGAAGAAAACCTCCTGGAGTCTGCAAAAGACTTGAGACTGGGGTGGAGGTTCACCTTCCAGCAGGACAACAACCTGAAACATAAAGCCAGGGCAACAATGGAATGGTTAAAAACAAAACATATCCATGTGTTAGAATGGCTCAGTCAAAGTTCAGATTTAAATCCAATCGAGAATCTGGCTGAAGATCTGAAAACTGCTGTTCACAAACGCTGTCCATCTAATCTGACTGAGCTGGAGCTGTTTTGCAAAGAAGAATGGGCAAGGATTTCAATCTCTAGATGTGCAAAGCTGGTAGAGACATACCCTAAAAGACTGGCAGCTGTAATTGCAGAAAGAGGTTGTTCTACAAAGTATTGACTCAGGAGGCTGAATAATTACACACACCCCACTTTGCAGTTATTTTTTTTTTAAATGTTTGGAATCATGTATGATTTTCATTCCACTTCTCATGTGTACACCACGTTGTATTGATCCTTCACATGGAATTTCAATAAAATGGATTCATGTTTGTGGCAGTAATGTGACAAAATGTGGAAAACTTCAAGGGAGCTGAATACTTTTGCAAACCACTGTATAATAAAATATTTACAAAAACGTGAGAGGCCGGCATACTCACTTTTGTGAGATAGTATATAGAATATACAAGTGTAACTTCTATAATTGCTATGTAGGTGTGGATTCAAACATACATCAGTTTGGTGTCAAGTCAGCTACAAAGGATGCACTTAAGATTTTCACTGACTTAGAAATGTTAGTTTCTGTATTTATAGACAGATATAGATACAGTACTAAACTTTTAGTTCCTCAGAAGTGCAATTGTATTACCAAGCTCGGTCTGTGTTAGATGTATAATTTCATAGCAGCTTCTTCTCAAACATACACATTCACAAAATGAGGTTCTAAACCATAAAATTGCACTATAGACAATTGTATCATATCTTCTACAAATAAAGCTGTAAATATCTAAGCACAGGTAAAGATAGAGGCTCTGAACATGTCACCAAGCCGTAATGAAGGCATACATCAAATTCCTCCAGCTTAGAAAAGTTGCATGAAATAATGGACCTTACCACTCCTAGCAAATCATTGCACAACACAGAACTGATGGCTAAATGATTTCCGGAGATTGGATAGTTGAATATGATATCAAAGCCTAAAACCAGAGCTTAAAAATGCAAATTCTAATAACAGTCAAGCTGAGTAAATAAAGACATTATACGGAAGACAAGTAATGGACAGGACTGGTATACACAGTATTACGTAGAAACTGTGTCTACATTAGGAGGTGGGACTTTGAGTTTACATAAGGTATGTGGTGAGGTACAATGGGGCCCCAGGGCAAAATTAACCTGATGCCCCCCTGATAGACCCCCAAAGTGGCATTAGGAGCTGCCAAATTTGCCTGACACCCCACTAGGGCTCTCCACCCGGGGCCCCTACAGTGTGGTAGCTCACACATTCTGGCCTGCGCACCGCGTGTGCTCCTCCATATGTTCATGGCTCCATGCACTTTGCTCTTCATCCTCACAGGGACACCTTTCTTTGGTGACCCCGAGCATATTATGTATAGCATGTGCCTAGTCATGAAAGAGAGGATGAAAACAGGAGTGCAAGGAGCCACAGAACGTATGGAGTAGTGCATACCATCCGGAACAAGTGAGACACTGCACTTAAGGGGACCTGGGGGTCACAGTACAGTTGAGGGGAAGACTTGGGGGGGGGAGGGGAGCAGTGCTCAGTAGCTCAGGATGCCTCTATGATAGCGTTGGCCCTGGTGGTGAGCCATTGCAACACCCCACTTTGCTAACAGGGAGTAACAGCCTCTAGAGTTCTTGAGCCTATATAGATAACTGCATGTCTGCAGGTGAGTACAGCCACACAGGGGCTTTCTCAATAGGAAAAGTTAATCTACAGTACAGATGTAATACTTATATTTCCCAATAATCAGCATTACTGCTTTAAATATGTGCTCTGCTCAGTTTGGGTTGATTGGGCTTATAGGCCTCAATTCACTAAGCTTTATCAAACAATCGATCAAACATTTGATAATTTTCCTCATGGGTAAAATCTAATTTTGAATTCACCAAGATGTTAGGAATTTATTGAACGTTTTATCAACAAAACATTCCATAAATATATAACACCTTAGTGAAATCAAAATTAGATTTTACCCATGAGGTAAATGATCAAATGTTTGATAAAGTGTTTGATAAAGCTTAGTGAATTGAGGCCTAGTCTTCTCTCCATGGTAGTTACCTGCCAAAAATTAGCAAATTAGACATTACGTTTTCTCCTGGCGGTAAAGGTGTGGATATTTACCACGTGATCAAAGAATCCAATAGGACACCTGCCATTCCAAACATGGTTACCACCATAATGGTTTGATTTTCTTGTGAGCAAAAGCAGAATTTCTGTTTTAAATGAAATGTATTTTCTTGGTGTGTCCCATTCCACCCAAAACTATGCTAAATAGCAAGAGACACTGAAGCGAAAAAAAAATTATGATATAATGAGTTGGTTGTGTAGTACGGATAATTACTAGAACATTAGTAGCAAAGAAAATACTCTCATATTTTTATTTTCAGTTACATAGTGTTTTTTTTATAACATTGCATCATTCTCTAATATTTGCAGTTTACACACTACTCAGCATTTTAAATGATTTTACAGAGCAGCCCAGTGAACTGTTGACCTGTCCTCTGGAGAGCACGCAAAAAAGGAGAGGACAGAAACCCCTTACAAAAGCACCACTCAAGACAAAAATATCAATTTAGAAAAATCATAAAAACTTTATTTCATAGATATCCAACATACCAACACAGCACAATCAGTTTAAAATCATCTAAAAAAAACACACACAGGCACACTGATATCAATAATGACCTAGCCAGAATGCAATAATATGATCATGTAAACCTGCAAGATATAATAATCATTAGTACTACAACCTTTATCCCAGGTAATAATGTTTCTCGTGAGGGGTTCAGATAATGAGCCCCATCACCGGTGAACCCAGGTTCAGTATATATCTGTGCAAGAGAGCTGTGCAAAAGAGCTATAAAGTGACTGTAAATAACAAGTACAAATTGATAAATCACTCACTTAAACATGAAAACACTTGTGAAAACATTAATCAACAATACATTATGTGCTCCAAAACCATGGATGCGCAAAAGGTATATATAAATAGAGATGGCCCGAACGGCTCGCCGGCGAAAGGTTCCCGGCGAACTTCCGGGGTTCGCGATCTCGGAGAACCACAAACTTTTCCGGAAGTTCGGTTAACCCCCTTAGTGCATCATGAGGGTCAACTTTGACCCTCTACATCACAGTCAGCAGACACATTGTAGCCAATCAGGTTACACTCCCTCCTGGAGCCACTCCCCCCTCAGTTGGCTGATGGTGTAATGGTTAAGGACTCTGCCTCTGACACAGGAGACCAGGGTTCGAATCTCGGCTCTGCCTGTTCAGTAAGCCAGCACTAATTCAGTAGGAGACCTTTGGCAAGTCTCCCTTACACTGCTACTGCCAATTGAGCGCGCCCTAGTGGCTGCTGCTCTGCTCTGGCGCTTTGAGTCCGCAAGGAGAAAAGCGCAATATAAATGTTATTTGTCTTGTCTTGTCTTGTCTAAAAGGCAGGCAGCGTCAGGCTTTTCACTTACTCGTGTGCCTGCATTAATTAGAGAAGGCAGAGCTGCTATGCAGAGACCTACAGGGAAAGCTTAGTTAGGCTCTTGTATGCTTCTTAGCTTGCTCCTTGCTGATTCTTATTGCTAAAAAAAGCACCCCTCAACAGCTCTTTTGAGAGCTAATCTTGTTCTTGTGATCTATGTGTGTGTGTGTGTGTGTGTGTGTGTGTGTGTGTGTGTGTGTTACTGCTGTGCCAGGTGCACATTATAATACCCATCACTGCATATACCTTACCTACTACCTGTTGTTCACTCCAGTGCACCCACCTACCACGTGAGCGCACGCAGTGTCACTGTGCATGTCCGGTACCTGTCTATGTGTGACAGGTGCACATTGTAATACCCATCACTGCATATACCTACTACCTGTTGTTCACTTCAGTGCACCCACCTACCTACGTGAGCGCACGCAGTGTCACTGTGCCTGTCCAGTGCCTGTCTGTGTGTGACAGGTGCACATTGTAATACCCATCACTGCATATACCTACCTGTTGTTCACAGTGCACCCACGTACCTACGTGAGCGCACGCAGTGTCACTGTGCCTGTCTGGTACCTGTCTGTGTGTGACAGGTGCACATTGTAATACCCATCACTGCATATACCTACTACCTGTTGTTCACTTCAGTGCACCCACCTACCTACATGAGCGCAACCTCAGCTGCTGGAGCCGCACAGTGCAAGTGTTGTGGACAAATATTGTGAGTCTGTCCTCTGGAGAGAAAAAGAAAATACAGTGACTGACAGTTAAGATAACAAGCTTCAGAAGACAGAGCTCTCTGCGACTTTGAAAGTCGTGGAGCTCAATGGCTTTTTTGCATAGGTAACAATTGGAATTTCTTAACTCTTCCTGTACTGGACACAATATTAGACTTATGTCTCTGCTCATAATGTTTTATTTCTTAGCTGTACTACACATACAAATCATTATATCATCTTTTTTTTTCACTTCAGTGTCTCTTTAAAGAGAACCCAAGGTGGGTTTGAAGAATGTTATCTGCATACAGAGGCTGGATCTGCCTATACAGCCCAGCCTCTGTTGCTATCCCAAACCCCCCTAAGGTCCCCCTGCACTCTGCAATCCCTCATAAATCACAGCCACGCTGCTGACACACATACTTGTCAGAGCTGGCTGTGTTTATCTCTATAGTGTCAGTCTGCTGCTCTCTCCGCCTCCTGCAGAACTCCAGTCCCCGCCTACGTCCCTTTCACTCCCCGCTGATTGGAGGGAAGGGACGGGGGCAGGGACCGGAGCTATGCAGGAGGCGGGGGAGCAGCCGAGACTGACACTACAGATGTAAACACAGCCTCACAGCAGGGCTGTGATTTATGAGGGATTGCAGAGTGCAGGGGGACCTTAGGGGGGGTTGGAATAGCAACAGAGGCTGGGCTGTATAGGCAGATCCAGCCTCTGTATGCAGATAACATTCTTTAATTGCACCTCGGGTTCTCTTTAAGGGGGTTCTTTTCCATTATGTTAAATGACACAAAACCTTACATGATGCCTATTTCATGATGTTAAACTGCAGTGAACCTTTGAGGAACTTTGTTTCATAATGACAAATGGCAGTCAATGTGAAATGGTAGTGGGTCTCCTTGTTGTAAAACCTCTGTTCTACAGTGTTAAATTGCTCTGAACCTTTTGGAAATTCTGAGCACTACTTAAAGTGACTCCGAGCTCATAAAAAAAATGAAAGTTGTACTCACCTGGGGCTTTCTCCAGCCCAGTGCTGGTCAGGAGGTCCCACGACGGCGTCCTGGCTCTTCTCCTTCTCCCCGCTTCGGAATGGCTGACAGGCCGCAGCCCGGGCGACACTCGCCCGAGTGTCGGGCTGCTCCTTCCGCGTATGACGCGGATTACGTCACACGCCGGCCGCCTCGTGTCATCACGGCGGCCGGCGTGAAAGTACTGCGCATGCGCCGTACTGCCACGCCGGCCGCCGTGATGACGCGAGTCGGCCGGCGTGTGACGTAATCCGCGTCATAGCCCGACACTCGGGCGAGTGTCGCCCGGGCTGCGGCCTGTCAGCCATTCCGAAGCGGGGAGAAGGAGAAGAGCCAGGACGCCGTCGTGGGACCTCCCGACCAGCACTGGGCTGGAGAAAGCCCCAGGTGAGTACAACTTTCATTTTTTTTATGAGCTCGGAGTCCCTTTAATAGCAATTCCTAAACATCAGAATGTGAAAAGTCCCCTTTCCCCCAAAAACATTTTGCATTTTTTTTAAACTTGAGGTCAATGCGTAAGAGGTCTGTGAAAAGACTCCTGTAATGAATTAAGTGTCATTTAAGGAGTGAAACCAGATTTCAAAACATTAGAGAATCAATTCAATTAAGAGATGTCTTTAAAGTGAACCAGAGACGAAGCACCCTCATGTATTTTACCATAGAAATCAGTGGGAACATTAGAGAAAACACCTACCCTGCCCTCTGTTTCATCCTCACTGCTAAAAGTGTCTGTTATCTAGCTGAGATAAGAATCCCGGACTGTGCATTGAGTCTGGCTTTGCTATAATGACTCAGCTATAATGATTTCTGAGCAAAGCCAGCAGGGGGCAGGCTTGGACTTGAAAAGACACAAAAGAACACAGTCTAAGCTATAATCTTTCTGTAGCAAAGCCAGCCGACTGCTTAGTCGGGATTCTTATCTTAGAGGTGATAACAGGCAAATTAAACAGAGAACAATGTAACAAAGAGCAGATTAGGTGTTTACTGTCATGTTCCCACTGATTTATAAGGTAAAATACATGAGGGTGCTTCATCTCTGGTTCTCTTTAAGCAGACCTATGATAAAAAGCGATGAAAGCTGCCATTGCTGACCTCATTCTAAAAAAACACTAATTGCCTGGCTGCAATGCTTATCTTTTGCTTTTTGGGAGGTTATAGATGACTATAATAAATGTCTAAGCAGTGACAAATTTTTGACGTCTGCCATAGTTATTAGCAATTGTACTGGATAACATTAGTTCATTAGATTCAGATCATTACAAATGTGTGATTGGTTCTCTGTAAAATGCTACTTTAAAACTTGGTTCACCTTTCCAGAGTTTTCATTGTTACTAATAGTGAACTGGTGACAATGATTAATATATCACTATTACAAACCTCATTTTGCAATTTAAAGGAAAACTCCACTTTATTGAGACAAAATGCAGCCCATTCAGGTCATATTGCAATTAATACCAAACATCGCAGCTTACTTACTTTGTGTTTATGCACACATAAAATGCCGACATTCCATGGTGTGTCTACTAAATGCTGGCAAATAGGAGAATCAAAGTTTCCTGAAAGTCAATTAATTATGGCATGCATTGAAAAAGAGCAGCAATGACTCCTGCTCTGTACACTTAAAGAGGAACTTTAATGATTGAACTTCATCCCAATCAGTAGCTGATACTCCCTAAAATAGATCATCAGGGGGGGTCTGTGTGGCTGATATTGTGGTGAAACTGCTCACATAGTGTGATGTCCTGACCGAGGTCCTGACAGTTTGCTGACTGTGAACCTTGCTGCACGAACATTCCGTACTGATCAGCTGGCAGAACTAAGCGTCTATTTGAAAAGGGCACCTGGAAAAAAGGGCTCCTGGTGTAGCCCATCAATACCAAATTCAGCTACAAAAAGGGTGCCTGGTGTAGCCCATATGCCAACTTTAGTTACAAAGGGCACATGGTGTAGCCCATATATGCCAATTTCGGCTACAAAGGGCACCTGGTGTAGCCCATATATGCCAACTTCGGCTACAAAGGGTGCCTAGTGTAGCCAAAAAAGCTAATTTTAGTTTATAAAAAGGATGCTGTTATAATCAAAATTTGTTGGGCTATAAAAGGGTATAGCGAAGAAAAGTGATTAATATGACCTAACTGCTCCCTACTCTCACACAGAACCCTCCCCTGATGGTACCAAACCTAAACTCCAGGTGGTGTCTAACCCTAAGACCCCCCAGGTGGTGCCTAACCCTAAGACCCCCCCCCCCCCCGCTTGTGATGCCTAATCCTAACCTCCCCTGCACCCTTGAATTAAAAATTTCGGCTATAAAAGGGTGCCCTTTTGTAGCAGAATCAAAAACCTTGTAGCTGAATAAAAAATATGGACTACAAAGGGGCAGCCTACTGTAGCCGAAAACCTTGTAGCCGGAAAAAAAATATGGGCTACAAAAGTGCGCCCGCTTGTAGCCCTTATCAAAAGTCGGGAGCCCTTACTACCTTGTAGCCCATATTTGCAGAAATAACATTGATGTCTATCGAGGCGCCCTTTTCATACAGGCAGCTCAGGAGCCCTTTTCAACGGATCCCAGAACTAAGGATGTGAGGAAAGATTTTACATTGGGCAAACACTGACTATATAATCTATAAATATAATCTATAAATGAATATTGTAAACAATAAGCAATTTTATTCAATATGATATTTTCACATTTCCTCTTTAACCACTTTCCCCTCCACTACAGTATTTCTACGTCAGCTGTGGCATCCTCCAAGCCACAGCGACGTAGATATACTGACCTGGCTGCAGCCCTGCTGTCAGAGCCGGGACAAGGTCCTCCAGCACCCAAGGCTGAGACACCAAAGTGCGCCCCTCCATTCCTGCCTCCCCAGCCATCACACACTGATTGCTATTAGACTAAGAGGCGCCACAGGGCCCACAACCTCCCCAACACCTTAATATCTAGTTATCTGGCTTGCAGTCACTGCCATGTGTCCCCTTTTCTTATTTCTTTGTGCTTCAAACACAATTAGGAATGACAGCTGAATGAATTCTGCGCCCCCTCCTACACTGCGCCCTGAGGCTGGAGCCTCTCCAGCCTATGCCTCGGCCCGGCCCTGCCTGCTGTGCACGGTCGGGTGCTCTTTAGAGTGCACCCTCCGGCACTGTCAGCTGCAATACTAATTAGTGGAAGGGAACATGTTCCCTTTTGGCCAATTAGTATACCCCCCTCCCATGAATGATCGCTGCAGTAGTGAACTGCAGCGATCCTTCACCTGTTCCCCTCAGCGCACATATAGTTAATAAAAAGACACAAGCAAGCAGCCACACTCACCTACCTCGTTCCTGCGACTGTCCTGAAGGCTGATCCTCCGATCCCCGCTCTGCAGTCAGCCGCATATTGGCGGAAACCTGGGTCCCGGCTTGATGACGTCATAATGAAAGCAGAATTTTCCTCTAAAGCACCCCTGAACCAGGGCAAAATCTATTACATGACACCCATGGTGGGCTAGATTACCATCTAAGAAATATCCTGGCAGTGCATTTGGACATTGCATTCTCTGTCCTCAATCCTCATAGCTCCTGCACCTCCTGGAAGATCTTCAGAGCAGCACAAAGCTATTCTGAAGTACTTAGGCGTGAGTTTTGATTAGGAATGGGATGGACCCTGATAACAACAAGCACTACCAGGATGCTTCTTATACTATAATTTAGCCCACCATGGTCTTTGGTCATTTTTTTTAACCCCAGGGGTACTTTAACCACTCCAATCATGCACCTATGAGTCTCACCTTGCTAACCTTGACTAGGTAGCGACAGCCGGTGCTCTTCTCCTGCAGGTACACCACTCCTGCAAACCAACACAATCCAATATGTAGACGAAGGCACTCCACAGGCTCCAAACTTGCGTTTGACTTGTTTATTGAGCAACAGCACACACTACATGTTACGGGTACTCTGACCCTTCATTAGGTGTAACCAGACACCACAACACCACCCCTTATATAGGGCCACTCACAGGAAGTACAACCCCCAGGAAGTCCAACATAAGTCCACAGGAAGTCCTACATAGGTATTTACATAACATGATACATAAAAACATAAATATATACAGTATCCAGATCCTCATACATTCCCTGGACTTATGTTGGACTTCTCGGAGGTTGTACTTCCTGTGGGTGGTCCTATATAGGGGTGGTGGGTGGTTACACCTGATGAAGGGTCAGAGTACCTGTAACATGTAGTGCATGCTGTTGCTCAATAAACAAGTCAAATGCAAGTTTGGAGCATGTGGAGTACTTTAACCACTTCCTGAGCCTTTTTAAAATTTCCTTTTTTTGTACTTTTCAGTATGCATGTACACGTGCACGCAAGTACGTCTATGTGTGCACATGCATGCAGCCACTTTCCGACACCTATGGGTGGTTGGGAAGTGGTTAATGTTATCCTGCTCCATCCAATAACAATTTCACAATGTATACAACTGACCTTAGGGATTATATCTAAAAAAAAAAACGGATTTTAACTTTATATATAAAATTCATGTTTATTACCAATTTCATTATAAAATGACCCTTGTGGGCCATTGCTGGGCATTTTACCTCGCTGTGCACCAGCCCCTTACCACTGATACCAAGTTATTACCTTACTTTACACATTGACATTCATACCAGTGGCGACACAGGGCTATGTGATACAAAACTGTGTACGTATCATATGGTCCCCAGTCACCTATACTGAGAGAGACCATGCCAGACCGACACTGTTTACCACCACATCCAGCAGCAGCAGTGCCTATCTGTGTGCATCTGTCAGCACCGCTACTAGTGTGAATGGGTACTCACTAACTCCTGCTGTCCTGCAGTGTGCTTAGCATGCTTGTAAACATGCTTCATTTGTATTCGCTCTGTGCTCCGCAGAGTATATGACAGCCTAGTACCACACAGAGGTATCACTATTATCTCTGTCATCATTTGCAGTTTTATAACGATAAGACAGCAGCAGGATACAGTGTTGGTCCAGCACTGATAAAGATGTAAAGTGTGATGAATAAAGATGCCCAAGAAAAAAAAAACACAATGCTCTCAAAAAGGCCACCTGGTAAGAAAAAAAAATACTCTAAAAATAGATCTGTCAACAAGTCGCCCCGGCTCCCTTGTGCTCACAGTGCTAGTTTGTGACAATGTAAATCAGCGATGCAGAAAGTGAGAGGGGTCTCCTGGGGAAACACTTGGCACTTCATCCAAGGAAGTGGGAAGAAAATAAATGACTTTATTTTGATGATGTTTCTCTGATTTATTTACTTTGCTGGCAATGAGAGGACAGCCAGCAGAGTGTGCGGTGTGCATGTACCAGATATCATGTTGGAGCCACAGGAATGCCTTTTAACAACCGCGATGTTCCAGGACATTATGGCTCTGGCCAGGGAGGATAAAGTGACAGTTTATGTACAGGAAATCAACCTTGTCATCCCGCCGCCCAGCATCACCCAGCTGACTATGACTAGTAGAGAGCACTTGTAGCTTTACAGAGAACCCCATTAGTGAACCGTCCCAGCCAATGATTTCTGCTATTGATCAGCAATTCTCATCCTCAGCGCTCATTAACTACTTGCAAAGAGTGACCGCGCCAGAGTGAGGCCCAAGCCATTGATGGATGTTGTAGGCCACTGCTGCCCTGTGCTTGATGTATGTGTTTGATGCAGGGTATTAGAAAATCAAAGATGTATGTCACAATAGCATAGCTTATCTCCATGCTCCACTGCGTTCTGAGCTACTGCAGCTCAATATAGCATTATCAAGTAACTATGTTGAGGCTTTGACTTCTCCTCGAATGGTCATATTTATTCTGCTTATTTTCACAATCCCATTTCACTTACTTAAAGGGCACGTTCATTTTAGTACAAAAAGTACATAATGTATATTGGCATATTTACATATGAAGGGCAACTACTGAGTGATTCATCTAACTTAACAGTCGCTGCTAACATGTGACTGAGGGTGTAAGTTAAAACATGGAAACACCAGTCATTCAGTGACACCGCACAGCAAAGCTTCACTTTTTATGTAAAATAAACCGTCTTGCAGCTTGAATGTACACAATTTACACATTTAAACATACAGAAGTTTGCTCTTCGCCTTTGAGAGAGGGGCAGATGAGGAGTGTGGCTCTGAAACAAAGGGTTAGGTTACCCCCCCCCCACCTTCACTTTAATTGCTCCATCATAAGACCAGAGGTGTGTCCCTCAGTGCCGGGTTTCTGGAAAGGCCACAAAGGCCCAGGCCGTGGGTGGTTGCAGCCCAGGGGGCACTTGAACATAAAATAGGGGTTTAAACATATGAAAGAGGAGGCTGAAAAAGGGGAACAACACATGAAAAAGGGAAGATGATGCCCAGGGCGGCTGCTCATGAAAGGAAGGGGAATACAATACATGAATGACACAGATAGAAGAGGGGCTGCACATAGAATGGGAGGGGCACTGCTGCTCAAGAAATGGAGCCACAGCATACTTGGCCTAGCGGCACAAAAAAGTATAAATCCGGTCTTTATGACCCTTAAAGAGAACTCGAGGTGGGTTTAAAAAAAATCCTATTAGGACACAGAGACAAGTGCTGTATACAATGAGCAGCCTCTGTGTCCTTACAGACTGTCTCCAGGCTCCTCCCCTCCCCCCGGGGCTCTGTGCAGATTGTCGCTAGCCAGCTGTTTACCTAAGGCTGTCAGTCACCGCCTCTCCCCCGCCTCCTCTATAGCTCCCCTCCTGTGTCCCTTCCCTCCACGCCTCCGTATGCTTCCTTCAATCGGCTTATGGAGGCAGGGAGGGAAGGGACACAGGGTTCTCTTTAACACTACCCCATCCACTTCATAAGTACCATCCCCACCACCGGTTTGCACTGGGGATGTTTGGACATATTTTTGTGTCTGGTAGAATGAACAACCAAAGGAGTGAAGGGTTATGGTGCAACTCAATTGGGTTAAATTTAAAGATATCAGATTAGCTCTCCCCTCCCCTTTTTTTCTTGCTAATGTATATTAGAGCCTCCTGCAAATGAACAAAACTGTGTACCTGTTTTGCTACTAAGTAAGTTGTCTACAGTGCCTTAATATTTCTACAAAGTGTTCAGGTCACTAACTATTTGAAAAGTGCCTAAATATGCCTCAGAGTAAGTTGCATACAGGGATTCAGCATTGCTACAGAGTGTTTATTTACCCAATTGTGCAAAATCTATGCCTCTGTTTTGCTACAGAGTAATTGACAAAAGAGCCTTGATATTGCTACAGCAGAGACAGTACTTATACAGGATCTTCTCAAAAAATTTGCATATTGTGATAAAGTTCATTATTTTCTGTAATGTACTGATAAGCATTAGACTTTCATATATTTTAGATTCATTACACTACAACTGAAGTAGTTCAAGCCTTTTATTGTTTTAATATTGATGATTTTGGCATACAGCTCATGAAAACTCAAAATTCCTATCTCAAAAAATTAGCATATTTCATCCGACCAATAAAAGAAAAAATGTTTTTAAAACAAAAAAAAAGTCAACCTTCAAATAATTATGTTCAGTTATGCACTCAATACTTGGTCGGGAATCCTTTTGCAGAAATGAGTGCTTTAATGCGGCGTGGCATGGAGGCAATCAGCCTGTGGCACTGATCAGGTGTTATGGAGGCCCAGGATGCTTCGATAGCGGCCTTAAGCTCATCCAGAGTGTTGGGTCTTGCGTCTCTAAACTTTCTCTTCCAATATCCCACAGATTCTCTATGGGGTTCAGGTCAGGAGAGTTGGCAGGCCAATTGAGCACAGTAATACCATGGTCAGTAAACCATTTACCAGTGGTTTTGGCACTGTGAGCAGGTGCCAGGTCGTGCTGAAAAATGAAATCTTCATCTCCATAAAGCTTTTCAGCAGATGGAAGCATGAAGTGCTCCAAAATCTCCTGATAGCTAGCTGCATTGACCCTGCCCTTGATAAAACACAGTGGACCAACACCAGCAGCTGACATGGCACCCCAGACCATCGCTGACTGTGGGTACTTGACACTGGACTTCAGGCATGTTGGCATATCCCTCTCCCCAGTTTTCCTCCAGACTCTGGCACCTTGATTTCCGAATGACATGTAAAAGTTGCTTTCATCCGAAAAAAGTACTTTGGACCACTGAGCAACAGTGCAGTGCTGCTTCTCTGTAGCCCAGGTCAGGCGCTTCTGCCGCTGTTTCTGGTTCAAAAGTGGGTTCATGCTTCCATCTGCTGAAAAGCTTTATGGAGATGAAGATTTCATTTTTCAGCACAACCTGGCACCTGCTCACAGTGCCAAAACCACTGGTAAAGGGTTTAATGACCATGGTATTACTGTGCTCAATTGGCCTGCCAACTCTCCTGACCTGAACCCCATAGAGAATCTGTGTGATATTGTGAAGAGAAAGTTGAGAGACGCAAGACCCGACACTCTGGATGAGCTTAAGGCCGCTATCGAAGCATCCTGGCCTCCATAACACCTGAGCAGTGCCACAGGCTGATTGCCTCCATGCCACGCCGCATTGAAGCAGTCATTTCTGCAAAAAGATTCCCGACCAAGTATTGAGTGCATAACTGAACATAATTATTTGAAGGTTGACTTTTTTTGTTTTAAAAACACTTTTCTTTTATTGGTCGGATGAAATATGCCAATTTTTTGAGATAGGAAATTTGGGTTTTCATGAGCTGTATGCCCAAATCATCAATATTAAAACAATAAAAGGCTTGAACTACTTCAGTTGTGTGTATTTGAATCTAAAATATATGAAAGTCTAATGTTTATCAGTACATTACAGAAAATAATGAACTTTATCACAATATGCTAATTTTTTGAGAAGATCCTGTATATATTACTGCAGAGTAACCTGTCTACTGAATCTTATTAATTTTGCAATTTTTTTAAACACCTGGGCACTCTGCAAGCTAAAATCAGAAGATAAATTTAAAAGAAGTAGCACCAATTCATTGGCCTTGATTCACTAAAGGGTGCTAAGTGTTACCACGCCAGTGAAAAGGCACTCAGGAGGCAAAGATGGTGCTTCTCGCGCTAATACACACGCAGAAGTTTTAGCACACGAACGGTACGATGTTTCGCGCACGGGTGCGAAATTTCTTGTGCACCGCGCAGCACTAAACTTTGCGCATGATCTGTAACAGCTTAAGGCCCGGTTCACACTTGCGGTGGCCCTCCGGAATCGCCGTGCCGGAGCCGCACCGCCTGCAGAACGGACGGAACGGACGCACGGCATAGCAATTAAAGCCTATGCGTCCGTTCACATGGGTCCGTTCTGCAGAACCGGAGCCGGACCGGATCCGGGCCGGATCCGGACTCCGGCCTCCGTTCCAACATGCGCTATTTTTTCATCCGGCCCCTCCGGCAGCCGTATCCGGGGCGGAGCCGGACTGCACCATCCGGCCAATACAAACCAATGGGAACCGGAGGCCGCACAACACACTGGCTGAGAAATCCGGATGTTCTACCCCACTTCCTATGCGGATTGTTGCGGCGATATTGGCTGGGGACACGTGGGCAAGCATTTTGGAGTGGAGCAGCACAGCTGGATCCGGATCCGGAGATGTTGGCAGCATGTCGCAGGTGGAGGTGAGTGCTAAACAGCAGAGGGCCTGATTCCACAGGTCCCCCTTCTGCTGACCTCCCAGACCCCAACATTTTTTTTTTTTTTTACGTGACTTTGCCAAACGGATCCGGATCGCATCCTGATTACCACCTGATGCAACCTGACCGGATCCGGATCGGATCCGGATCAGAACCGTACGGTTCCGATCCGGATCCGGTCCGGATCCGGTCAGGTCATCCGGTCCGTTTGGCAAACAACCGCTAATGTGTACCGGGCCTTAGACGTGCAAACTACTTAGCACCCTAGTTTGCACATCCAAAGCTGTTAGGCGTGCTAACTAGGTTAGCACACCTTTGTGAATCGAGCCCAGTGTCTTTGTATCTGCTCAATGAATTAGTCTTTTGACCTTGTCTTCAGAGTAACTGTGTTTGTGCAACAGTGGTTGTAAACATTATTGCTCAGATGTGATTCTGTTTGGTTCAGCTCCATTCAGACAAAAATAGCAAAAATGTCAGGATTCTGCAGGTCTCATATTTGAAAACCATTAACCATTAAATAATTTTAGGGTTTGTTCTGGTCTTTGAAGATCAATTATAGCCACCAAATGCCACAACATAACATAGGTATCTCATCAAATGTTCAAAGAAAGTTGCACTTAAAGCGGTTTAAAACACTGAAATAATATTTAATAAAAACATGTTTACCTATTTTTTATATGCCATACGGTTATCAAATTTGCATTTGTGCATAAGTATTATTATTCATATAGAAGTTATAGGTTTCCCAAAGTACAGTTTTTTGCTTTGTGAGTTGACTTTGCATTTTATTAATAACTGGTTTTATTCATTACTGTTTTGCAGGCAGACATGCTTTCAGTGTCTCTCTGTCTCCACTAGCTTCTGCACAGTCAGAGAATGTGTCACAATCCTCACTTGATACATTTAAGTAAACACAAGATAACATTATCTAAAGTTCGGATGTGTCTGCATTTCACTACACTGAACTTTCAAGCTGGTCTAGTAAAAAAAAAAAATGCTGGTTGCATATAATATGCTGTAAACAATGTTTTTGAGCAAAGATGAAATGCAGGGTTATATTCCACTTTAAGAAGAAATACGGTAAGTCTTGTGGTGTGATATGGAGAGTATTATGGAAATATAGCAACTATTTCAACTTACATAGGTAGTATGAAAATGTACAAATGTATATATGCAAAAAAATTGCTATCCTGACTAGGAGCTAGGCCCAAGATAATCCCTTTGTAGCTATGGTGTGTGATAATAACTAGTCATACACTAATTTGAGTACTTTCAAATAAAATAAATGACAGTTCCCGCTTATAACTGGATGGCCATAAAAATGTATGCACATTTAACTGTGTTTTTTGTTTTGCTTTTTAATAGGTAATGCAAAGTACTGGTAGCACGACACACACAAAAGAAAAGGTAGTGATTTACATATGATGAATAAACTCCACAGTGTGATGGGGTGGGTAGAGGCTGGGTAGGTTCAAACAATCTAGAATTAGATAAAGGGCATTCTTTCATTAGGGCAGGGTCAGTGTAACTAACATAACACAACATTATATTGCTCAGAAATAACATCAATGCAAATATGTTGCAGCATATCAAAGCTAACAGCAATCAGCATAACGTGCCCATCATGTCTGCCACATGCAATGTCCTAAAATCACTAAACTGAGTATCAGGGAAGCTGTCCTGTGACTACACTGCTCTCACCTCTTTCTCTAGCATATGACAGATCAGGGAATGTTTAACAAGTAAAGTTTAGTAAAGCTATAACTTAGAAACATAATCCTCATACCTGGAATAAGATGGAGAACATCCTTTTATTAGGGCAGGGTTAGTGTAACTACATAAATTGTCCACACCAACCTAGAATACACAAGTGGTCCCTCCTACACAGGAAGTGCAACAGCTATGCTGGAGAGAACTTGTGTGTCCTCTCTATAGAATACCAGGATTACAAATCTGGATCTACTATGATTATATAAATTTATGAAATTGACAGGAAAACATATTTATGTTGGGGGGCGCCTGTTTTATACATACTTTACAATAGTCCCAATTTAGAACTGGAAAACTGTGTAATTACAATTGTACACTTAGGAAGTTGTATTTTTTATTGTTTTGTTTAACAATATTAACACAAACTAGTAGTGTGAAACACAAAGTTTTGTGGCAACATAAAGTCTTGTGAAAATAACTGATACAGTAAAAAGGTGACAGTTTACATTCATAAGTGGCTAGAATATGTAACTACAATACAACAAACAGACAGAACAAAACAATGATCATGGAGAGTTTAAAGCAGTTAGGTCTATAATGTGCAGAATAGTAGCAGTGCTGCTCCGTGTTTGCTGTAAGATGCGCACTTGCAAATGCAGTAATCTAGTACTACAATAAGCACCACTGACATTCCACACAAAACAGTTTTGATGGACAGGTAAAGGTTCATAGGGCTATAATGTTCAGTATGTTATAAGCAGGAACACTTTCTGACCAGCTAGCTACAAGAGTTCAGAAGAAGGACCGCTGCTGGAAAGAAGGAACCTCTTGGTTTTGGTGGTGTTGGTTCTGAGGTGGCGACCAGAGGGTAGGAGGTTGAAGTAGTGCCTGCTGGGTGGGTGGGGTTGTTCAGTATATTGTTTGCCCTGGACCTCAATCGGGCGGTGTGTAGGATATTCATATTTTATGTGTAATTGTCTTTATTCAAATTAAACAACACTATTTGGCCTGCTAATCACAAGTATTTATTCTTCAGGAAATTATATACCTATCTATTTTGTTGCACATGCAACATATTTCGGGCTTAATACCTATAAATGTCTTTTTTGCTACCGGTATGTACTCAGCAAGTTTATATCCAGCGCTTTCTGCATGACACATGTCTCTAATTAAAGTCTTTCTTACCTAATCACTGTTATAATTATAGGACAAATGCAAAATAAATGGGGAGTTATGTTCACAGTAAACATGGCCAGATATGCTCTATGAAGTAAGAAAAATGATTAGTTAATAGTATAATTAGGTCTTTTTGTTGTGTGTGTTAGTTAATGTTCTCCAGTAAATGAAGCATTGTCCCACGTCTATTGTAGAACTGTTTACCGCAATGAATATACACTTAGCGTTTATGATTGCAAACAAAAAAAAGAGCATACTGAGGTAATAAAATACCATGACACAACCATTAGTTAAAAGGGCATGAATTGAATAATGACAGATTAAGGTTAGGATTTGTTGTATGCATGGCTGTTTATATTTAGAAGTACAATATGCAATAAATTAGAACCTATAACACTAGTAAACGGGATACAGGTGTCTGTGAAAGAGAAAATAATAAACAATCAGTCCTGCATCCAAAATAACTCCTGCGGCTCGCAGAGTGTGATTTATTGAGACTTCTCTGGACAACTTAAAGCATCACTAGTGCAGAAATCATAAGCAAAACTTGGGCTAGATCAACTTAATGTGTTTGTTATTAAATAGGAAGGACTTATTACTCTCACTAAGGAGTATAACTAGAAAAGAGCAGCTCCTACAATCAAAGGGAAGGTCCTGAGCTGTAGGGCAGCGACCCTATCTACTAACCTTCCCTTCCTCTGAGACAGGTTTTTGTGGCCACACTTGTTATAGGTAGTGTTGGGCGAACAGTGTTCGCCACTGTTCGGGTTCTGCAGAACATCACCCTGTTCGGGTGATGTTCGAGTTCGGCCGAACACCTGGTGGTGTTCGGCCAAACTGTTCGGGGTTCGCCGAACTACTGAATGCATGGCCGAACAGGGCCCCTGTTCGGCCGAACAGGGCCCTGTTCGGCCGAATACTGCCCCCCATGGGGTCGCAGGCATAAGGGGGGAGCATGCCCCGATCGCGGGGGGGTCGGAAATTCCCCCCACCCCCTCCGCTAGCGCTCCCCCCTCTGCCCGCTTCCCCATACAAAAAGTTTGAAACAAGTTCAATAGTACCTGGGCTGGTGGCACTGGCTGGCAGTGGAGTGAGGAGGAGGAGGAGTCCGAGTAGCAGAGTGACGTTGAGGCCGGGCAGCGGGCGGTTCAGCGCTAGTACCCTTGTGGTACTTCCGCCCTTTCTCTGACCTCACGTCCTCTGCATACGAGGGTACGCATCACGCGTACCCTCGTATGCGTCATCACGCAGAGGACGTGAGGTCAGAGAAAGGGCGGAAGTACCACAAGGGTACTAGCGCTGAACCGCTCGCTGCCCGGCCTCAACGTCACTCTGCTACTCGGACTCCTCCTCCTCCTCACTCCACTGCCAGCCAGTGCCACCAGCCCAGGTACTATTGAACTTGTTTCAAACTTTTTGTATGGGGAAGCGGGCAGAGGGGGGAGCGCTAGCGGAGGGGGTGGGGGGAATTTCCGACCCCCCCCGCGACCGGGGCATGCTCCCCCCTTATGCCTGCGACCCCATGGGGCCCCCAAAATGGGCATGTTCGGGGGTCCCATTGACTCCCATTGAGTTCGGCGTTCGGGCCGAACATGCCGAACATCTGGCCCATGTTCGGCCTGTTCGGCCCGAACCCGAACATCCAGGTGTTCGCCCAACACTAGTTATAGGTGTGAATAAGTGGTAGGTTTGGAGTGTCACCCCTTCCCGTAGTTGTAAGTGGGTGCATAAGTAACAGCAAAGGTTCAAAGATAGGTTTGCACACCATTTGTAGATGCTGAAGTGTTTATTCTTCATGTCATAAGTCAACACAAATGACAATTGTGTTTGGGCCACAGAGGGTCCTCTTCATCAGATGAAGAATGCAGAACATTTTTTGTCTGCATTATCTGATGAAAGTGACCCTCCGTGGCCCTAAAACAATTGTCATTTGTGTTGAACTTATGACTTGAAGAATAAACACCGCAGCATCTACAGACCCATCTTTGAACATTTGTTGTCATGGGTGTGCAGATTATGATGGCCACACTTGTTTTATGAAACTTGTGAGATGGGCCCCAAAGCTGTGATGGGCACCAAGGGGAGGCAAGGGGTATGAAGATGGGGGGGAAATCAAAGTTTTGCAGGGGTGCCCCATGAATTATAAATACACCACTGCTCTCATCTATGTCATATCAGGTGTTTTTATTTGTGATTATGTGATTGCATACACACATCCAAACTTGGTTGGCCAATTTTACGTCTTTCATGTAACATAAGAGCTTATTTATACAATTCTGATTGGCGGCTCTTTTGTTCCTCAGCAAAGCCATATGGTGTCATCTCAGGAGGGGCGAGATTAGACAGGAACTCACGCTCGCACCAGCGCGAGCTCCCATCTGTAAGCACAGCGGGGCACAGTGATCAGCCTGCCAGCAGCTAATCGGTGCTGGAAGGCTGTGTGTTTTATTTATTTAGGCAAATGTACAGGATCTTCTCAAAAAATTAGCATACTGTGATAAAGTTCATTATTTTCTGTAATGTACTGATAAACGTTAGCCTTTCATATATTTTAGATTCATTACACACAACTGAAGTAGTTCAAGCCTTTTATTGTTTTTCTTATTGATGATTTTGGCATACAGCTCAGGAAAACCCAAATTTCCTATCTCAAAAAATTAGCATATTTCATCCGACCAATAAAAGAAAAGTGTTTTTAAAACAAAAAAAGTCAACCTTCAAATAATTATGTTCAGTTATGCACTCAATACTTGGTGAGGAATTATTTTGCAGAAATTACTGCTTCAATGCGGCGTGGCATGGAAGCAATCAGCCTGTGGCACTGCTCAAGTGTTATGGAGGCCCAGGATTCTTCGATAGCGGCCTTAAAGAGACACTGAAGCGAGACTAAATCTCGCTTCAGGTCTTATATATAGCAGGGGCACGTGTGCCCCTGCTAAAACGCCGCTATCCCGCGGCTTAACGGGGGTCCCTTCACCCCCAACCCACCCCCCGCAAAAGTTGGTCGTAAAATGGTCGTAGGGAAAACTCTTCCTGGAGGCAGGGCTAACGGCTGCAGCCCTGCCTCCCAGCGCGTCTATCAGACGCGCATCGCCGCCTCTCCCCCGCCCCTCTCAGTGAAGGAAGACTGAGAGGGGCGGGGGAGAGGCGGAGATACGCGTCTGACAGACGCGCATGGGGCAGGGCTGCGGCGGTTAGCCCTGCCCCAACCAGGAAGCGCTCCCCCGCTGCATGGAGGGAGTTTGGGGGGACAGGGACCCCCGTTAAGCCGCGCTATAGCGGCGTTTTAGCAGGGGCACGCATGCCCCTGCTAGCTATGAGGTCTGAAGCGAGATCTATTCTCGCTTCAGACTCTCTTTAAGGTCATCCAGAGTGTTGGGTCTTGCGTCTCTCAACTTTCTCTTCACAATATCCCACATATTCTCTATGGGGTTCAGGTCAGGAGAGTTGGCAGGCCAATTGAGCACAGTAATACCATGGTCAGTAAACCATTTACCAATGGTTTTGGCACTGTGAGCAGGTGCCAGGTCATGCTGAAAAATGAAATCTTCATCTCCATAAAGCTTTTTAGCAGATGGAAGCATTAAGTGCTCCAAAATCTCCTGATAGCTAGCTGCATTGACCCTGCCCTTGATAAAACACAGTGGACCAACACCAGCAGCTGACATGGCACCCCAGACCATCGCTGACTGTGGGTACTTGACACTGGACTTCAGGCATTTTGGCATTACCCTCTCCCCAGTCTTCCTCCAAACTCTGGCACCTTGATTTCCGAATTACATGTAAAAGTTGCTCTTATCCGAAAAAAGTACTTTGGACTACTGAGCAACAGTCCAGTGCTGCTTCTCTGTAGCCCAGGTCAGGCGCTTCTGCCGCTGTTTCTGGTTCAAAAGTGGATTCATGCTTCCATCTGTTGAAAAGCTTTATGGAGATGAAGATTTCATTTTTCAGCACGACCTGGCACCTGCTCACAGTGCCAAAATCCCAATGTAAATGGTTTACTGACCATGGTATTACTGTGCTCAATTGGCCTGCCAACTCTCCTGACCTGAACCACATAAAGAATCTGTGGGATATTGTGAAGAGAAAGTTGAGAGACGCAAGACCCAACACTCTGGATGACCTTAAGGCCGCTATCGAAGCATCCTGGGCCTCCATAACACCTGAGCAGTGCCACAGGCTGATTGCCTCCATGCCACGCCGCATTGAAGCAGTCATTTCTACAAAAGGATTCCCGACCAAGTATTGAGTGCATAACTGAACATAATTATTTGAAGGTTGACTTTTTTTGTTTTAAAAACACTTTTCTTTTATTGGTCGGATGAAATATGCCAATTTTTTGAGATAGGAAATTTGGGTTTTCCTGAGCTGTATGCCAAAATCATCAATAAAAAAAACAATAAAAGGCTTGAACTACTTTAGTTGTGTGTAATGAATCTAAAATATATGAAAGTCTAATGTTTTTCCGTACATTACAGAAAATAATGAACTTTATCACAGTATGCTAATTTTTTGAGAAGATCCTGTATTTATATAGCGCTGACATCTAATGCAGTATTGCCTTGTCACTTAACTGTCCCTCGGAGGTGCTCACAGTCTAATCCATGACATAGGCATATGTCTATATATCTACAGCGTAGTGTATGTATGTTATTGTAGGGACAATTTAGGGTGTGATGAGGGGGGGGTTAAAAAAAATGTAAACATTTTGTTCTTTTTTTTAACAACAAAAAAAAAAGAACTAACAGCAGCAGCAGCAGCAGCAGCAGCAATCAGATACCACCAAAAGAAAGCTCTATTTGTCAGAAGAAAAGGGGGTAAAATTAATTTGTGTGCTGAGCTGCATGACCAAGCAATAAACCATTAAAGTTCTGAAGTGCAGATATGTAAAAAATGACCCGGTCACTAGGGGGGTATAAACCTCTGGTCCTCAAGTGGTTAATTCAAGGTTGGACCTCATACTAAGGCCTGGTACATATGATATAATTTTTCCATCAGATCGATGGAAAATGTCCCATTTTTCAAATAATATCCAGCATGTCTAATCTGCTGCTGATCAAGAAAAGGATACATTTTGAGATTAGTACTGTACAAAATCAACCCCTCCTCAATCAAAAGTAGATTGGACATGTTGGAAATTATCTCACAGTTGATATGGCAGGAAAATTGTATCATGTGTACCAGACATGAGAGTGAATACTATGAAAAGATTGTAGAGGCAAGCTCTCATACTACATGGAGGTATTAAAATTGGCCAGTCATTGGCCAATCAAAATTGAATGTGGGTTCAATGAAAAAAATTGCACCACTTTCTCTAAAATCCGGAAATAATCATAACACCAAGGAGGTTAAATGGAAGTGTTAACATTCACCAATAAAGATTGTATCCATGTACCAGACTTTATACACATTATCTTTGTCTCACCAAACAAATATTCTATTGATGGTCAGTATTGAACACTTTAGAAAAGTATATATATATATATATATATATATATATATATATATATATATATATATATATATGGAAAACATTGACCTGGTCATCGTACCAAAGCTTCAGTTTAGTTTTTAGCTAGGTTCACACTAGTCAGGTGATGCAGGGTAACGATAATACTATGATTTCAATGTCGTTAACCCTTGTGCTCAATGTTTGATCAGCATCATGTCTTTCAACCCTTTTAGGTCTTTAGCATTGTAACAGACTTGCACAGATGCACCCTCTGATTGCTATTAGAAACCACACTGTCCTTTGTCAAATGTTCAGAAAGCATACAGAAGATACCTTGTCTCATTTGTGACCAACCATGATGCTAATAATCCCTTTTTCCCCCATATGGGCACCAAACAAATGCTGGGCTCACTTCGTCGACCATTATCTTATGTCACAGTTGAATGTGTGTTAAACATTCATATAGCGTTATCTAGCATTCATTTTTTTTTTTTTTTCAGATGCTTTAGTGAATCTGGTCTTAGGGCTTGTTCACACTATGAGCGTTCCCGATTTTTTTTTAAGCGCTTGCGATTTTAGAAATCGCCTTAAAAGTGCTTGTGCAATGATGTACTATAATACTGTTCACATGTGCGCGTTTCGATTTATTAAAATCATAAACACGCTACATGTATAATTTTCTAAGTACTTTGGCTCGATGGAAGGTATAGGGAAATAAAAGCACTTGAAAAAGTGCTTTGTATTGCGATTTCTCGAGGGCTTTTATGAATAAATACATTGTACTGACTGATGTCAAGAAGTGAAAATTGTAATCGCTCAGCAAAAGCGCTTAGAAAAGAGCTAACAAAAGCGCTTTAAGAAAAGGTCAATAAATCGATCAGCGCTTGCGATAGTGCTGGCGATTTATAATATGAACAAAGCCTAAGGGTCAGGTTAGTTATCAGTTAAGGTTAGGGTAATATTTAAAGTTTGGCTAGGGCTTACAGTACTTTGGAAGATTGGTTTGGTAAGGGAGGGATTATTTCAGTTATTGCTAGTTTGTACGGATATACCTCTGCTCACTAGTGCTGCTATGTGTCTATCAATTCACCTGACAACTTAGGTTACTTATACAGAAGCACATTGTGTTGTATCAAACAGAATAATAACATAACAAATGCAATACGATTATATTGTAATGGGACGATCATATTGGTAAGTTAACAGTCTGTTGCAGTGGAATCCATCAAAATAATGGAAGGCATAATGTGTGGTACCGGACAATGTGCATGTTTACAGTTGCAGTGAAGCATACTTTTTATGTACCATATGCTTCACTTGCATGTAGTGATTGCGCGCAAACGTTCGTTTATCACATGGAGCAATCCTTTGCGCGCGCGAAGCGCCGCACGTGGCAGATCGCGTAATAACTTCTGTGATAGCAGTTATCACGCTTTTGTGAATCGAGCCCCTGGTCTGCACACTAATCTTGCTGTTCTTTTATTGTAAGCATACTTGTCTCTTAGGCCTAGTATATATGGTCAGGTCCACATTTGAGCCATGGTTGTGTAGTTTTTCTATCACTGCATGTTCTATTGTGCTGTTTTTGGAAAACTGCTCAAATGCACTGATTTGGCCAACAAGTTAGTGCACATGACCTGCCTGACTTACATCTCTGACCTCGTCCACAGAAACATTCCTGTCCGCCCCCTCTGATCCTCCAACAAACTGCTTCTGGCAGCTCCACGCACTTCTCACTCCCATGCTTGACTGTAAGAGTTCTCCAGGGCTGCCCCCGCTCTCTGGAACTCTCTCCAAACCAGCCATCAGACTTGCCCCCTCCTTTAACTCCTTCAAACAACCCTTCAAAGCTTACCTGTTCAGGCTCGCTATCCCCCTACATCAGAACCCTAATATGTCCTACTTAGCACCCTCTCAGCAAACTCACCTAATGTACCTCTACCACCTCCCTTTAAATTGTAAGCCCATGGCAGGGCCCTCCTACCTTATGTTCCCAGCTTGATCATTCACCTCATTTTTGTGCACGCGCCTCACAGAGTCCAACAGGCTTGAACTATTGTTATCAAAGATACTTACCCCCATCGCAATATCTTATTCAATATCTTATGATCAAGCATCTGGAACAATGCACAACATGCAATAAATCCAGTCCTGACTCAACCCTTGGAGTGGGAAAAATTCCCAAAAACGTTGTGCTGGTTTGCTCTATCACTGCAATATAAATAAAAGTTAAAGATTGGAAAATCTTTCTCCCTCTAAAGGCTGTACACAGGTGAAACAGAGGCGCCAATCAGAATAAAATAAATTAAAATTAAAAACAAGGGGAAGTAAAACGTACCTCCCCACAGAAGAGTCAGATAAATACTGTCATCAAAAACGAAAACTTTTATATGTACTCAAAAAATTGTGACAGGTTTCGTGGGTCTCAGCCCATTTCCTCAGGCAGTGAAAACAGGAGCAGCTGCGGTTAGTCTCGTAACAAGCGTGGTGCCCATGGTTGCCAACCTTTCACAATATTTTTGTGCACCTGTGTGACTGCACATTGTATTAGTCAAGTCAGTGCATACCTTTCACTTCATCCCCCCGATATGGACAAAACAACAGGCAGAGGCAGACCCAGAGACAGGCCACCCGGCAGGTCTGTTCAAGGTCGTGCTGTTGTGATTTTGTGTGGCCCTAGACCAAAGTACAGTGCTCAGAAGAAGGCACGTCCCATCAACTCCCAAGATTTTCAGGACGTGGTAGACTATTTAACACAGAACACCTCATCTTCCGCAGCCACCAGCGCTACTCCAGGTACCACATCCGCTACATTTAACACTTTGCAGGAGTTATTTGGTGGGGAAATCACTGATTCACAGCCATCATTGTTACAACAAAATGAGAGCTAATGTTCTTGTGATGAGGTATTTTTTGTGTGTGTGTATATGTGCCGCTGACACTGCATATATACAGCCCTGTCTGTTGCAGCTGGCCCTTGCTACACTGTGCCAGGCCCAGCACAGTCAGTACATACTGTTCACTGCATCTGCATGACTGCACATTGTATTATACCAGTCAGTGCATACTGTTCACTGCATCTGCATGACTGCGCATTGTATTATACCAGTCAGTGCATACCTTTCACTGCATCTCTGTGACTACACACTGTATTATACCAGTCAGTGCATACCTTTCACTGTATTTCTGTGACTGCACACTGTTTTAGTCCAGTCAGTGCATACCTTTCACTTCATCCCCCCCAATATGGACAAAACAACAGGCAGAGGCAGAGGCAGACCCAGAGGCAGGCCACCCGGCAGGTCTGTTTGAGGTAGTGCTGACATGATTTCGTGCAGGCCTAGACCAAAGTACAGTGCTCAGAAGAAGGCATGTCGCCTTCAACTTCCAAGATTTTCAGGACGTGGTTGACTATTTAACACAGAACACCTCATCTTCCGCAGCCACCAGCGCTTCTCCAAGTGCTACATCCACTACATTTGACACTTTGCAGGAGTTATTTGGTGGGGAAATCACTGATCCACAGCCATCATTGTTACAACAAGATGAAGGCGCTAAGCAAGTTACACCACCTCATATGTCTGAGTTAGGCGACACTACGGATGTAAGGTGTGAGGAGGAGGATAATGAAGTACCTGCTGTTGGTGCAGTTTTGGAGGTGTTTGAAACAAGCGAAGCTGGAGAGGGTGATTATGATTATTATGATGATACGGATGCCACGTGGGTTCCCAAAAGAGGAGATGGACAGGGGGACAGTTCAGAGGGGGAGTCAGAGAGGAGTAGGAGGAGACGAGTTCCTGAAAGAAGCAGGGGGAGCTCATCATCAGAAACAGCTAGTGGCAGTGTCCGGCGCTATGTATTGCCACCTATAGACAGCCAGCCAACATACCCTTCAACGTCAGCTGCTAATGCCACCATAGTGCCCACACCCCCGGGTGGCTCAGCGGTGTGGAAATTTTTTTGTGTGTATGTCAAAGAGCAATGCCATCTGTACTCTCTGCCACCAAAAATTGAGCGTGGAAAGGCCAACACCCACATAGGGATAACTGCCTTACGAAGCCACATGCAGAAAAGGCACAAACTGCAATGGGAAGACCACCTGAGCAAAAGCAGCACACAAAAGCAAAGCCACCCCCCTTCTCCTCTTCCTCCTTCAGGTGCATCATCTTCAGCCGCTTTCTCCCTTGCACCTTCATAATCACAGCCAACCTCCTCCACTCTGCCTCTCACCTTGAGCGGCTCCTGCTCCTCTGCCCAACAGGCCACCCGGCAGGTCTGTTCGAGGTCGTGCTGACGTGATTTCGTGCAGGCCTAGACCAAAGTACAGTGCTCAGAAGAAGGCATGTCGCCTTCAACTTCCAAGATTTTCAGGACGTGGTTGACTATTTAACACAGAACACCTCATCTTCTGCAGCCACCAGCGCTTCTCCAAGTGCTACATCCACTACATTTGACACTTTGCAGGAGTTATTTGGTGGGGAAATCACTGATTCACAGCCATCGTTGTTACAACAAGATGAAGGCGCTAAGCAAGTTACACCACCTCATATATCTGAGTTAGGCGACACTACGGATGTAAGGTGTGAGGAGGAGGATAATGAAATACCTGCTGTTGGTGCAGTTTTGGAGGTGTTTGAAACAAGCGAAGCTGGGGAGGATGATTATGATTATTATGATGATACGGATGCCATGTGGGTTCCCAAAAGAGGAGATGAACAGGGGGACAGTTCAGAGGGGGAGTCAGAGAGGAGTAGGAGGAGACGAGTTCCTGAAAGAAGCAGGGGGAGCTCATCATCAGAAACAGCTAGTGGCAGTGTCCGGCGCCATGTATTGCCACCTATAGACAGCCAGCCAACATACCCTTCAACGTCAGCTGCTAACGCCACCATAGTGCCCACACCCTAGGGTGGCTCAGCGGTGTGGAAATTTTTTTGTGTGTATGTCAAAGAGCAATGCCATCTGTACTCTCTGCCACCAAAAATTGAGCGTGGAAAGGCCAACACCCACATAGGGATAACTGCCTTACAAAGCCACATGCAGAAAAGGCACAAACTGCAATGGGAAGACCACATGAGCAAAAGCAGCACACAAAAGCAAAGTCACCCCCCTTCTCCTCTTCCTCCTTCAGGTGCATCATCTCAGCCGCTTTCTCCCTTGCACCTTCACAATCACAGCCAACCTCCTCCACTCTGCCTCTCACCTTGAGCGGCTCCTGCTCCTCTGCCCACAGCAGCAGCCAGGTGTCCATGAGGGAAATCTTTGAGCAGAAGAAGCCAATGTCTGCCAGTCACCCCCTTGCCCGACGTCTGACAGCTGGCTTGGCGGACCTGTTATCCTGCCAGCTGTTACCATACCAGCTGGTGGACTCTGAGGCCTTCCGAAAATTTGTGGCCATTGGGACACCGCAGTGGAAGATACCAGGCCACAATTATTTCTCAAAAAAGGCAATACCCAAACTGTACCGTGAAGTAGAAAGGCAAGTGGTGTCATCTCTGGCACACAGCGTTGGGTCAAGGGTCCATCTGACCACGGATGCCTGGTCTGCCAAGCACGGTCAGGGCAGACACATTACTTACACAGCCCATTGGGTCAACCTGGTGACCGATGGCAAGCAGGGAGTACGTGGCTGTGCAGCGGACCTAGTTGTGACACCTCCACGGCGTGCAGACAGGCCTGCTGCCACCTCCTCTCCTTCTCCTCCTACTCTTCCTGCTACATCCTCTTCGCTGTCGTCGTCCTCCTCCTCCTCCTCCTTGGCTGAGTGGCAGTGCAACTCTACTCGTGCTGCGATCTCTTCTCCAGCTACACAGCCCCAGCTCCCCAGAGCCTATGCTGCATGCCAGGTACGACGGTGTCACGCCATCTTAGACGTGTCTTGCCTCAAAGCGGAGAGTCACTATGGAGCAGCTCTCCTGGCTGCTCTGAACAAACAGGTGGATCAGTGGCTGACCCCGCACCAACTGGAGATCAGCAACGTGGTGTGTGACAACGGCAGCAATTTCATTTCGGCTTTGAATTTGGGAAAGTTGACACATGTATCTTGCATGGAACATGTGTTCAATCTCGTAATCCAAAGATTTGTGTGTAAGTACCCAGGCTTACAGGACGTCCTGAAGCAGGCCAGGAAGTTGTGTGGGCATTTCAGGTGGTCTTACACGGCCATGGCACACTTGGCCAATATTCAGCGGAGAAACAACTTGCCAGTGAGGCGCTTGATGTGCGATAGCCCGACTCGCTGGAATTCGACCCTCCTGATGTTCAACCGCCTGCTACAACAGGAGAAAGCCATCACCCAGTATCTCTGCAACTACAGTAGAAGGACATGCTCTGGGGAGATGGGGATGTTCTGGCCAAAGAACTGGACACTCATGCGAAATGCCTGCAGGCTCATGCGGCCGTTTCAGGAGGTGAAAAACATGGTGAGCCGCAGTGAAGGCACCATCAGCGACTTGATCCCGTATGTCTTCTGCCTGGAGCGTGCCGGGCGTAGAGTGGTGGTCAAGCTGTGGATGAGCGTGAACAGGAACAGTTACAGGAGGAAGAGTTGTGGGATCAATTCTTATCAGAACCAGATGTTTCGTCAACACCTGCAGCAGCACAGAGAGGGGAGGAGGAGGAGAAGGAGGAAGAGTCATGTGGGGAAGAGGAGTCAGATGATGAGGAAGGTATTTTTTTTTTGAGGAGGAGGCAGCAAAAGATCAACCACAGCAGGCGTCGCAGGGGGCTTGTGCTGCTCAACGCTCCCGTGGTATTGTTCATGGCTGGGGGAAAAAGGAGAACTTACCTAACATCACTGAGGTAGAGCAAGAGGAGTTGGATAGTATGTCTGGATCCAACTTTGTGCAGATGGTGTCTTTCATGCTGTCCAGCCTGTTGAGGGACCCCCATATAAAAAAAAACTCAAGGGGAATGAGCTGTACTGGGTGGCCACTAGTGTTGGGCGAACAGTGTTCGCCACTGTTCGGGTTCTGCAGAACATCACCCTGTTCGGGTGATGTTCGAGTTCGGCCGAACACCTGATGGTGTTCGGCCAAACCGTTCGGCCGAACACCTGATGGTGTTCGGCCAAACCGTTCGGCCACATGGCCGAACTAAGAGCGCATGGGAACGTTCGGCTAGCGCTGTGATTGGCCGAACGGGTCACGTGGTTCGGACCCGAATGCGCTCTGATTGGCCGAACTGTCACGTGGTTCGGGTAAATAAATACCCGAACCACGTCATATCTCCGCCATTTGTCTGTGGGTTTAGCTTTGGGTAGGCAGGCAGGGTAGTTCGCGCTCCAGCCACGCTAGCCAGGGTCCCCCCAGTCATTGTGTGTCGCTGCTGGGAACAGTAGTACACCGCTCGCTCAGCCACACTATATAGCATTGTGTTTACTGCCACTCTGTGTACCTCGCTCAGCCACACTATATAGCATTGATTTTACTGCCACTCTGTGTCTGCTGGGAACAGTAGTACACTGCTCGCTCAGCCACACTATATAGCATTGTGTTTACTGCCACTCTGTGTACCTCGCTCAGCCACACTATATAGCATTGTGTTTACTGCCACTCTGTGTCTGCTGGGAACAGTAGTACACTGCTCGCTCAGCCACACTATATAGCATTGTGTTTACTGCCACTCTGTGTACCTCGCTCAGCCACACTATATAGCATTGTGTTTACTGCCACTCTGTGTCTGCTGGGAACAGTAGTACACTGCTCGCTCAGCCACACTATATAGCATTGTGTTTACTGCCACTCTGTGTACCTCGCTCAGCCACACTATATAGCATTGTGTTTACTGCCACTCTGTGTCTGCTGGGAACAGTAGTACACTGCTCGCTCAGCCACACTATATAGCACACTATATGCTGCTGGGTTAGCGTTGCCGGTCCCTGTTTATTGAACCTCTCATCTTTATTACATTTATGACTGCATGGCGGCAAAAAGCATTGCTATATGCGCACGCTATTTGTCCTCATGCAAGGCCTGGGATGTTGTGTCTCAAAAAGCGTGGCCTTCTCCTCCTGCGCCTCCTCCTGTTCCATCACGTGTGCTGCTGCTGGGTTAGCGTTTCCAGTCCCTGTTTATTGAACCTCTTATCATTATTACATTTATGACTGCATGGCGGCAAAAAGCATTGCTATATCCGCACGCTTTTTGTCCTCATGCAAGGCCTGGGTTGCGTCTCAAAAAGCGTGGCCTTCTCCTCCTGCGCCTCCTCCTGTTCCATCACGTGTGCTGCTGCTGCTGCTGCTGCTGGGTTAGCGTTGCCGGTTCCTGTGTATTGAACCTCTCATCTTTATTACATTTATGACTGCATGGCGGCAAAAAGCATTGCTATATCCACACGCTATTTGTCCTCATGCAAGGCCTGGGATGTTGTGTCTCAAAAAGCGTGGCCTTCTCCTCCTGCGCCTCCTCCTGTTCCATCACGTGTTCTGCTGCTTGTGCTGGGTTAGCGTTACCGGTCCCTTTTCCTGGAACCTCTTCTCTGTATTACATTTATGACTGCATGGCGACAAAAAGCATGTTACCTGTGCAAAGAAACATGACATTTTCCACATTTAAAAGACAGTTTTTCCTTTGAAACTTTACAATCAATTTTCTCAAAAACTATAAGCTCTTTTTCAAATATTTTTTTCCTCTTGTACCCACTCCCAAGGTGCACATACCCTGCAAATTTGGGGTATGTAGCATGTAAGGAAGCTTTACAAAGCACGAAAGTTCGGGTCCCCATTGACTTCCATTATGTTCGGAGTTCGGCGCGAAAACCGAACATCGCGGTGATGTTCGGCGAACGTTCGCGAACCCGAACATCTAGGTGTTCGCCCAACACTAGTGGCCACGTTACTAGACCCTCGGTATAGGCACAAAGTGGCGGACATGTTACCAACTCACTTGAAGGCAGAAAGGATGCTGCACATGCAGAACAAGCTGGCAACTATGCTTTACAGTGCATTTAAGGGTGATGTCACAGCACAACAGAATAAAGGTACCACTGCCAGTAAACCTTCTCCCATGTCCACGCAGACAAGGACAGGATGTTCTAGCGATCTCATGGGGATGTCAGACATGCCAACATTCTTTAGTCCAACGCTTCACCTTAGCTCTTCCGGATCCACCCTCCAACAACGCCTGGACCGGCAGTTAGCTAACTACCTGGCCTTAAGTGTGGCTGTAGACACTGTGAGCAGCGATGAACCCCTGGACTACTGGGTGCACAGGCTTGACCTGTGGCCAGAGCAGTCCCAATTTGCCATCCAACTTCTGCCTTGCCCTGCCTCAAGCGTCCTGTCAGAAAGGACCTTCAACACAGCTGGAGGCATTGTAACTGAGAAGAGAAGTCGCCAAGGTCACAAAAGTGTTCAGTACCTCACCTTTATCAAAATGAATGAGGCATGGATCCCGGAGGGCTACTGCCCGCCCAAAGACTAAGTCAGTCCCCACACACAGCATCTCTGCCTGCACGCCGTGTGACTGGCTGCCTGCCCCAAGACTAAGTCGGTCCCTGTAATGATTGCTTCTGCTGCCTGTACTGCTGGCTGCAGTGGTTCTGCAGCCAGGCAATTTCTGATTTCTTTCTATACATTTGCTGGCATGGCATTGCTTGCACTCTCATTGAGTGTTGATTACCTTGCAGCTGTTTGGAGATTTGCATGTCCACTCCCTCTGAATGACCTCAGCATAAAGTCTCACTTCCTGCTGTGGTCATTGTCCGACATAGTTCCATGTTAGCCTGACTAGCAGTAGCTTAGGACCTCTGTTCTTGGATAGTTAGATAGTACGCTTTGTTGCCATTGCGCTTTGCGTGCAGTGACTGCACTCCCAACGTGTTTTAGACGCTGTTGCGCTTCTCGTGCGGTGACCGCGTTTAGGTAGCGTTTAGTTACAGTTTTGTTAGTGTTTATGATTTGCCTCTGTTTTCTTGCTTTGCTCTGTCTGTGGATCGCACTACCCTGGCGGTAAGGGTAGTGGATCCTTCTGATCCTGTTTGCGAAGCTAGCCATCGCTGCGGTTGCGTTTGGCTACTTCATTCTGCCTGGGGATCGCATTCGCTCCGGCGGTGAGAGTGGTGGATCCCATCTGACCTGCCCTTGTTACATGTTTGTCTGTTTGTCTGTCTGTCTGAGCAACTCTTGCCGTTGCCTGCTGTAAGGCAACAGATTGGTAAGCGTGCTTGCTATCTGTTTGTTTGTGTTCCTAGTTGGGGGAAGAAGTCCTTTTTATTGTCATAGCATGAGTCATATGACCACACAATCATAGGCACAAAATGCAGGCATTCAACACTATTTTAAAATATTGCACTTAGGGGAACAGAAAGAGTTAACATTCTTTTTTTTTTACTGTTCATAATCAAAAAGGCAGAAAGTGCAAATCCCCCTTCCATGTATTATTAGGCATTTCTAGATTCCATCGCACTCTATTCTTGTAATAAGTAGAGGCCCATGGGGAATCCCAAGCAAGCAGACAGACGGAGCTGGAAGATTATTGCCTCTTCTAACTTTCTAAACATTTTAACAAGTTGAAAAAATATTATTTAGCAGGCACGTTGGACAAGGCATATTTTCAGCATTTCTTTTTCAGCAGTTAAAAATATTTCTTTTTTAACATTACATGTCACGTCCTCCTCTGTTATTTTGCATCTTCAATGCTTTCCTATTGGTTTTAGATTAACTTTCAGCTTTCAGTAATGTTAGCTTATACATATTTTAATGCAGACTGGGCATGATTTTTCATAACATCCTCTGAAATATTCACGTATTGCAAATAGCCTTGCAGCTTTTCAAAATATCTGTCAGCTTTGCACCAGTAAGGCGAACAGTGTTTTGCTCAATATCTCAATATTATTTTACTGCCCTCAAAGACCTTTTTTTTTTAAATACTATATTGCTCATGTTTGTGCCAATTCCAGATTATAATTATCATTACCATCATTATCACTCTTAATCATAAGTAGGAGTAGGATTCTGAGTTGATGGGTTTATGCAAAGTTTATATGCAAATACAGTATATGCAGTTTGAAAATAGACCAATCAAATCCTATGGAGGCTGAATTTGATTAGTCCATTTTCCAGCTGCATACATTTGCATACAAAATATGCATAATCCTAGATCAACTCGGAAACGAATGGCATCTCATTTACCATTCAAACTGCATAACAACCAAATATGTGGCACAGAGCTGGTTGGACCAAAGGGATACATGCAGCAATCAGAGACTAGCAGAGGACAGTCATAGAATTTGCTTGAGATACATTTTGGGCTATCAATTGGGGAGGATGAGAATATGGTATTACAAACTGATCAAGGGTGGAGTGCTGAGCAAAGATGTGTGTAGGGGTGTTAATGGGGAAAATACTTAAGGAGCTTTAAAATCTAAGTAGATTAGGGAGGAACATCTGTTTAAAAGAGCCTATAATTTAAAGAGAATGTGGAGGGTAGGTATGATCAAGTGAGTTCGAAAAGTTCCATCAGGCCTTTATCTCTTACCAAACTTTTCCGTGAGAAAGGCCCAGTGATTTGCCATGCAGTAGCTTTTTTTGCCGAATGATCACAGGCAAAACTTTGGGGCAGTATGACACCAAGATTTTTTCAGAAAGCATGGAATGGGTATTTGCTGAGTGAATAATTTGCTCCCAGGACGCACAGCAAGGGCTAGCAGCCAATGAGAAGAGATCCCACCCATCACAGGTAGTTATTAAGGGAGGCAGAGGAAAGATTTAGTCACTGTATTTTGCACTTTCAGTCTCTTAGGAGCTGGAGTCGGACATGGAGAGAAGTCTATGCTTCCGAGAGAGATAGCTGCCAGTAGTTTGGTCTGTTTTAGCAACTTAGATTTGTGATTTATTTTTATAAGGTATAAATTGTGCAGAACTTTTATCTGTAGTATTTATTGTGTGCTGAAATGGCTTGGTACAAGTGTGTACTTAGACAGGCTTGTATGCTTGTTAGCTATTCTTAACTGTATTGCCAGTTACTGGGTAAACTTTCATCTATAGCCTAGGATTTATTCAGTGCAGATTTGCATAAGTTAGAACTGTGTGGTCAGCAAGTTTCTAGTAGTACTCCAGACAAAGTCCAGCTTGTTTGTTGCTGCTAACAGTACTGTTGCACCATGTAGTGAGAAAATAATAGCATTCTTCTGTGCTCACTCAGTAGCTTAAGTAGAAATGTGTGTTCCTCTAGGTAGGCACTGCAGGGTAACTTTGTATCTCAAGTAGCTGTATTGCACTACCAACATAGTGCACTGTCATCCTAGGAGTGAATGTATGCTGATTTAGTATTAATTAATAACTTACTGCACAAGTCCAACCCAGCAGTTGTGTTATACTGTGTCCATTGTCCACTCCAATAAAAATTACAGTGGAACCGTGGTGTGCGAGCATAATTAGTTCCGGAAACATGCTTGTAATCCAATGCACTCTTATATCAAAGCGAATTTTCCCATAAGAATTAACGGAAACCCAGCTGATTTGTTGCACAATCTATAAACAGTTACCATATATACCCGCGTATAAGCCTAATTTTCAGCACAAAAAATGCGCTGAAAAGTTACTCCCTTGGCTTATATGCAAATCAGTGGAGCAGAACAGATGGTGGAGTGGGTTTTGTTACCGGCAAAGGAGTGTAATGCACTAGTGATGCTGCTCTTGCCCGTGCCTCCATTCCCTGCAACATGATGTGCGGAGTGTGCAGCTCAAGATTACCTGTGTCCCTTGGCTTGTGGAGCAGAGCGTTCAAGCAACATGTCAGCAGTGCAAAGATCTGGGATCCTACTGTGTGCCAATCACTGTGTCTCATAGCTATGATGCCATCTATTGGCGTCTTGGGACACAACTGTATCACCCTTGGGGCACATCTGGCTATGAGGAGGAGGGCTGATTTGCACTGGGGGCACATCTGGCTACTGTGGAAGGAGCTATACTAGGGAGGGGGCTTATGCACACGTCAAGCACCTTTTCCTGGTTTCTGTGGAATATATACTGTATATACTTGCATATTAGCCGACACGAGTATAAGCCAAGGTACCCAGGCTTATACGCTGGTCGGCTAATACGCAAGTATATACGGTATAGTAAAATAGTATAAGATGAAAATGTAAACAAGACTTTAACTCGCCCCAACCTTTTTTCTTTTGTGTGGCTTTAACAAGGAACTTATCCAATGACAGTTAATTTCGATAATTTCATGGAAATGTGACTTTGCACAGTCTCTACACTCAGATTAAGTACAATTAAGTACAGTCCTGCAGTGCCAAAGGGAGAAGAACTATCGGCTCAGTTGTGATGACATGACACATGTATCCTTTTTGCTTGTATATCAAGACGTTGCTTGTATATCAAGTCAAATGTTCACAAAACATTTTGCTTGGATTCGCTTGTAAACCAAGTTACTCTCAATCCAAAGTTTTACTGTACCTGCATTTAATTCTATTTTGCCATTTGCACATTGTTACATTATACCTCTGATAGGTGATCAAAATATATTTGAACATTTATTTCTACTCACAGTTTTATTGAGTGACCCATTCCACAGATTTGAACCAACACATAGCATTATTAATAAAAGGCTCTGTGGGAGACTGCTTGGCTGCAATCTTCAGGCTGTTCAAACTATTCAGGGTGGAGCCGTCTAAACTCTTTGGGAACATACATCAATGGCCATCTGTGCTGCAGATTTGTAAAGCGCTTTTAAAGGCATTTATTTGACATCAAATAGCAAAAAGTGCATACAATGAGATGTGTACGACAAACTTAGTTATTATTACCCTTTTTACTTTGTTTCGCATAGTTCCCTCCTACTGCAGTGAGCTTTACCCACTCCAGGGCTTCACCCCTTTTGATTTTTTTTCTTTCAGAGCTTGATATCACTTACTAACAGTGCATGTGTTGAAAGGCAGAGTCTTGTTTCCTTAATCTTCTGAATCAAATGGATGTCACTGCTGGTGGCTAAGGGTAGGCTAGACTTCCAATTACCATGTTTCCAATCACAAATTGGCTTTACACAGTGGAAATCAGTATGTGAAAATTGGAAATCCATGGAAATACTGCATTGCTAAGACTCAGATATTTTAGGCCAATCACAAGACTCTGAAGCATAGGACCAATTAGACGAATTGTACTGCTGAAAACGGATTACCATGGAATTTTAGGCCAATGAGAAGACACTGAGGTATTAGGCCAGCCACAGAATGCAGAAGTTTACTGTGGTTGCCGGTGGAAATGTGGATTATACATAATAACGTACTTTGTAAAAATTGTGGATCCCACAAAAACATTTTTTTTACAATTAACTAACTTTATTAAAAAAAAAAAAAAAAAAGCGAACATCAGAAAGTCATAAATCGGAAATTCAGATTTCTGAAAAATAATGTGGAAATCAGAAAGATAATTGTTGGAATGCAGAATTCCGTCTGAATTGTAAATCTGCATTTCTAACCATCCTCACTGGTGTGGTAGTAACATAAGAAGCACCTAGAGGACATTGTCCTGAAGCAACACAATTACTATACTCATTCCAATATCCACGGCTCTATTCCTTAAAACAATTTTAAGCTGGCTATGTTAGAGTAGTATGCCTCTGTGACAGTTGTTCTCCATATAGTCCACCAAGACTCCAAATCCCCCCAAAACAGCTGCCACCACCTTCACTGCCGAAGCCACAGCATAGAACTCTTTCAGAAAGAGAGAGCCATAGTGTTTTCAAATTATGCTTTGATTTTAGGTTTCATTTACAGCAGCAATCTAAGACTAGAAGTGTTACTGGTCATTAAGGAAGGAAGTCAAAGGACATTAACAGAGTAATTACTGACATGCCTTTTGGCCCTCCCATTACATTTTCAGGGTCTATGAAGCACTGATTTTCATCTGCTTCCAGATATCACTAAGAATTGACTGAATGCTGATGAATGAGATGCCCAAAGACAGAGAAATACACCACACAGTCATTTCTCTGTTCTGCATCACTGTCTCATGGACACAAATGACATTTTGATCTGTGATGGAGGATGAATGATGTTATGAACATTCTGCATTTTTGCAGAATTCCTTGCATTAACAACATTCCTTGTACCACTTCACAAACAGTGGAATATGTACATCATCTCCCAATATGAACAACACCATATCAGCATAAGTATCCTCATCAACATGACTTTCAAGGAGAAAAACTGGGACCTATTTATAAAGAGTGGCAATCCGTAAAGATATCACCATATTTTTGTTCCTTACTGCTCACATGAATAATAATAATCATGCCAGAAGGTATTCAGATTTCCTTCCCTGGTGATTCACTCTAAATTAGTGATCCAAAGCTCCGTTCACTTGAATATGGATTTACCAACCATGGTCAACAGCCATGACCATTACTGCACCAAGAGGAAAAGATCGCACAGCATGCCGCGACAAAAAAGTGGGCATGGTCATGCCCGCGGAAAGTGGGCGTGGTCATAGGTGGGGCCAAATGTACATGAACATAGCAGTGGTGTAACTTAAATATATTCGATAGGCAGTATTTCACATAAATAAGCCCCTCACCTGGCTTCTGTCTGTCTTGTTTTCGGTTGGCTGACCTGTGTGCTGTACTTGGCTGGCAGTTATGCTGGGCTTGCTGGCGGTGATGCTGGGCTGCCTGGCTGGTGGTGATGTTGCGCCGGCCTGACTTTGCTGGGAGCTGGGCCTGGGGCTTTGCTGGATGATTTGCTGGGGGCTTTGCTGGGCTGGGCAATTTGCTGCTGGCTTCACTGGGGTGAGGGCATTTTTTGGACGCTTTGCTGGGCTGCGGGCTTTACTAGGCTTTGCTGAGCTGGGACCTTTGCTTGGCTGTACACTTTGCCGGGCTCGGGTTCGAGGCTTTGCTTTGCTGGGGGCTTAGCTTTACTGGGCTGGGCTGGGGCCCCGGGGCTTTGCTGGGACCGTGGGCTTTGCATTGCTGAGGCTTTGCTAGGCTGGGCTGGGGGCTTTGTTTTGCTTGTCTGGGGCTCAGGGGCTTTACCTTTACTGGGACTGGGGGCTTCAGCATAGGTAGCTAGGTATGGATTCCTTCAGGATAGGTACCTAGGTATAGATGCCTTCAGTATAGATAGCTAGGTGTAGGGTCTTCAGTATAGGTAGGTAGGTATAGGGGCCCTCAGTATAGGTAGGTAGGTATGGGGTCCTCAGTATAGGTAGGTGTGGGATCCTCAGTATAGGTAGGTAGGTATGGGGCTTTCAGTATAGGTAGGTAGGTATAGGTATGGGGCTTTCAGTATAGGTAGGTAGGTATGGGGCTTTCAGTATAGGTAAAGGGGCTTTAAGTTTAGGTAATGGGGCTTTCAGTATAGGTAGGTAGGTATGGGGCTTTTAGTATAGGTAGGTAGGTATAGGGGCTTTCGGTATAGGTAGGTAGTTATGGGGCTTTCAGTATAGGTAGGTAGGTAGGTAAGTATGGGGTCCTCAGTATAGGTAGGTAGGTATAGGGCTTTCAGTATAGGTAGGTAGGTATGGGACTTTCAGTATAGGTAGGTAGGTATAAGGCTTTCAGTATAGGTAGGTAGATATAGGGCTTTCAGTATAGGTAGGTAGGTATAGGGGCTTTCAGTATAGGTAGGTAGATATAGGGCTTTAAGTATAGGTAGGTAGGTATGGGGCTTGCAGTATAGGTAGGTAGGTATAGGGGCTTTCAGTATAGGTAGGTAGGTATGAGGCTTTCAGAATAGATAGGTAGGTATGGGGCTTTCAGTATAGGTGGTAGGTAGGTATGGGGTCCTCAGTATAAGTAGGTAAGTATGGGGCTTTCAGTATAGGTAGGTAGGTAGGTAGGTAGGTATGGGGTCCTAAGTATAGGTAGGTAGGTATGGGGCTTTCAGTATAGGTAGGTAGGTATTTAGGTATGGGGTCCTCAGTATAGGTAGGTAGGTATGGGGCTTTCAGTAGAGGTAGGTAGGTAGGTATGGGGTCCTCAGTATAGGTAGGTAGGTAGGTAGGTAGGTAGGTATGGGGCTTTCAGTATAGGTAGGTAGGTGGAGACCAAAGCCGTAGACCTCTCTCTTCCTCCTGCAACAAGGTAGAAAAAGGCACTCCACAGGCTTCAAACTTTCGTTTGTGATTTAGTCGAGCATGGACACATACATGTTACGGGTCACCTGACCCTTCCTCCTGCTTTTACCCCGATGCTCTGTTGCTGCTAATGACGCAATCAGCGTCATTAGCAGAAGCCAGTCACTAGGGGGAACAGGCAGGTAAGCTGTCGCTGTAGATGAGCGGGCGGGGGGACGTGCGGGGGACCAGTGGGGGGGGGGGGGTGAGGGGCGGGCGAAGTCGCCGCAATCTGAGGTCTGAGGAGGAGAGGGCCGCTTGCGGGGCACGAGGCCATAATTGATCCGTTGCACCGGAGCACCGAGCACCATGGCAACAGGTTCGTGAATGGTGCCCCGGATCAAACAGCCTAGCGATGCCGCTGTGAGGTACTGAACACTTTTTTGACTTAAGCGACTTCTCTTCTCAGTGGCAATGCCTCCAGCTGCGCTGAAGGTCCTTTCTTGCTGTCACGCAGGTGCAGTGAACATGAACAGGTATGCACAGACTGGTATTACAAATGTGCAGCTGTGTCACACACACAGGTACACTGAACAGGTATGCAGTGACTGGTATATAACACTGCGTGCTGTCACACAGGTGCAGTGAACATGAACAGGTATGCATGGACTGGTATTACAAGTATTACAATATGCAGCTGTCCCATACAGGTGCAGTGAAAAGGTAGGCACTGAATGTGCTGGGCCTGGCACAGTATAGCAATTAGCAAGGGCCAGCTGCGACTGACAGGGCTGTATATGCAAGTGTCAGTGGGCCACACAAAAAAAAAAAAGAATAAACAGATCACAAGAACATTAGCTCTCAACAGAGCTGTTGTGGGTGCTTTCTAGCAATAAGTATCAGCAAGGAGCAAGCTAACAAGCCTAAAAACAGCCTAACTAAGCTTTCCCTAATCTCTGCAGCAACTCTCTCCCTTCTCTCACTAACTACCATGTTACCATGTGTCTGCGATGTAGAGGGTCAAAGTTTAGCCCAATGATGTAGCATAGGGGGCTAGGGATGCTCGCTGGATTCTGCGGAATTGTTAATTCCGTGATTCCGGCCGGAATTAGGTCAATTTCGATTCCGGCAGTCGGAACGGAATTGCTAAACCTCTCAAACGGAATTCCGCGGAAATTTCTCTCTCTCTCTCTCTCATCCATCCATCCATCCATCCATCCTCTTGTATCATCCAGTAGGGAATTGAAGTTTTTCAAAACAGCTTACATATCATAGCTGGGATTTGAACCCAGGTCTCAGTGTGTAGTAGGTATCTGACTTACCCCCTAGACCACCAACCACACTACATGCTAAAGACAGCCTAGCATGTACCATTATGATCAATGGTCAGATACCTACTACACACTGAGACCTGGGTTCAAATCCCAGCCAAGGTGTGTAAGCTGGCTTTTAAAAAAGTACAAATCTTTAATCATGCTACTTTTTCTATTGGATTGATCATAATGGTGCATGCTAGGCCAGCTTTAGCATGTAGTGTGGTTGGTGGTCTAGGGGGTAAGTCAGATACCTACTACACACTGAGACCTGGGTTCAAATCCCAGCCAAGGTGTGTAAACTGGCTTTTAAAAAAGTACAAATCCTTAATCATGCTACTTTTTCTATTGGATTGATCATAATGGTACATGCTAGGCCAGCTTTAGCATGTAGTGTGGTTGGTGGTCTAGGGGTAAGCCAGATACCTACTACCCACTGAAACCTGGGTTCAAATCCCAGCCATAGTATGTAAGCTGTTTTGAAAAACTGCAATTCCCTACTGGATGATACGAGAGAGAGAGAGAGAGAGAGAGAGAGAGAGAGAGAGAGAGAGAGAGAGAGAGAGAGAGAGAGAGAGAGAGAAGCAGACACGTGGAGAACATACACACTGTGTGCCCTGGCTGAGTTTTGAACCAGGGGACCCAGCGCTTCAAGGCAAGCCTGCTAACCACTACTACACCATGCTGCCCAGTGGTATGCACCTCTGTACCCGTTTCATTCTTCTACAAACACCATGGTTCTCCATTGTTTCCTTTGACTTCTGCCACTCATTGTTTACGGATCAGTTAATATGGTTAGCTGCAGATCATGGAGAAGTTGTTGATGTTGCATAAAAGTGGGAGCAGGTAGCCTCTATTATAAATCTGTTAAGTTGTTGCCCCCCCCCCCCCCTTTTAATGTTTTGCTGCCACCAAATTTAAAATTGATGCGAGATGTGTTTTATGTCACGTCTATTTTTTGCAATTGCCCGAAACAGCAGTCTGTCATTGCAGCCTTGCTAAAATAAAAGAGCTATAATTCTATTTGATGGTGCCGCTGACCCATCTTTGACCAAATCTAAAATAAGAATACATCTTTCATAAAGTTTTTTTTTTTTTTTTCAGTTTTAGCATAAGATACATTGTCTTTGTACTTTATCAGTTAAATATAGAGTTGAAGTGATTTTACATTTTATAAAACTTCACAACTTTTTGGGAAATAAAATTGCATATGTCACTTCAGTCTGTTTGTAACAAAAATCAAACTGTCATTGCAATCTACTTGCTACTACAACATGTGTGTCAGTATAAACTACTTGTCATCATAATCTGTTTTTCACTACAGTATAGTCTCTCTATCCCATAATCTGTCAACCGCTGTCATTTTCCTATCACTACAGGCTGCCTACTGCTGGTGTTTTATAATCCAGCAGTATTTGAAATCTGGCAATATTACAATATGCAATCTGTTGGAGTTATTATAATTTAACAATAGCTACGATATGCCTAACAGATTATCAGCCTACCACTATAATTTACCTGTCTCTACATATTGCTACAACGGCTCATTGCTGGATCTTTATCTGACAATTACTACAATATGCCACTACCTCTAATGCCTATTACACACGGTACGATTTTCCGTGCGATAGATGGATCCGATAGATAAAATCTGTCATGTCTGATATTGCTCCTGATCGTTTCCGTGCTCGATTTCTCATAGCGGTGAATGGAAAAAGATAAGAAAAACTAATGAAGATAAGAGAATCGAGTGCAGTGTGGAATCGTGCAGGAGAAACGATCGGGTTGCAAAATCGCATGGTAAATCTTACCGTGTGTACCCAGCATTACTTCAAGCAACTATCACAACTGTCTGCCTGTTTCTACAATCTGAGCATCCCCTAATCTCCCTATCACTACTATCTGTTTACCAATACATTCTGCCCTTCCTTTGCAAATAGCGATACATAGTTACATAGTTACATAGTTATTTTGGTTGAAAAAAGACATACATCCATCGAGTTCAACCAGTATAAAGTACAACACCAGCCTGCTCCCTCACATATCCCTGTTGATCCAGAGGAAGGCGAAAAAACCCTTACAAGGCATGGTCCAATTAGCCCCGAAAGGGAAAAATTCCTTCCCGACTCCAGATGGCAATCAGATAAAATCCCTGGATCAACATCATTAGGCATTACCTAGCAATTGTAGCCATGGATGTCTTTCAATGCAAGGAAAGCATCTAAGCCCCCTTTAAATGCAGGTATAGAGTTTGCCATAACGACTTCCTGTGGCAATGCATTCCACATCTTAATCACTCTAACTGTAAAGAACCCTTTCCTAAATAAATGGCTAAAACGTTTTTCCTCCATGCGCAGATCATGTCCTCTAGTTCTTTGAGAAGGCCTAGGGACAAAAAGCTCATCCGCCAAGGTATTATATTGTCCTCTGATGTATTTATACATGTTAATTAGATCCCCTCTAAGGCGTCTTTTCTCTAGACTAAATAAACCCAGTTTATCTAACCTTTCTCGATAAGTGAGACCTTCCATCCCACGCATCAATTTTGTAGCTCGTCTCTGCACCTGCTCTAAAACTGCAATATCTTTTTTGTAATGTGGTGCCCAGAACTGAATTCCATATTCCAGATGTGGCCTTACTAGAGAGTTAAACAGGGGCAATATTATGCTAGCATCTCGAGTTTTTATTTCCCTTTTAATGCATCCCCAAATTTTGTTAGCTTTACTGCAGCTGCTTGGCATTGAGTACGATTATTGAACTTGTTGTCAATGAGTACTCCTAAGTCCTTCTCCAAGTTTGATGTCCCCAACTGTATCCCATTTATTTTGTATGGTGCTAGACCATTAGTATGTCCAAAATGCATGACCTTACATTTGTCAACATTGAATTTCATCTGCCATGTATGTGCCCATATAGCCATCCTATCCAGATCCTGTTGCAATATGACACTATCTTCCTGAGAGTTGATGATTCTGCACAATTTTGTATCATCTGCAAAAATAGCAACATTGCTCACTACTGCATCTACTAGGTCATTAATAAATAAATTGAAGAGCACTGGACCCAGAACAGACCCCTGTGGGACCCCACTGCTAACAGTCTCCCATTTTGAGTACGATCCATTGACCACAACTCTTTGTTTTCTGTCCATTAGCCAGTTCCCTATCCATGAACACAGACTCTTCCCCAGTCCTTGCATCCTCAACTTTTGCACCAGACTTTTGTGGGGAACAGTGTCGAAGGCCTTTGCAAAGTCCAAGTATATCACATCTACAGCATTCCCAATATCCATATTAGCATTCACTACCTCATAAAAGCTGAGCATGTTAGTCAAACAGGACCTGTCTTTAGTAAACCCATGTTGATGCTGAGAAATAAGATTATTTTCTACTATGAAGTCATGTATAGTATCTCTTAGTAACCCCTCAAATAGTTTGCATACAACTGATGTTAAACTTACAGGTCTATAATTTCCTGGATCAGATTTTTTGCCCTTCTTAAATAATGGGAAAACGTGGGCTGTACGCCAATCCACTGGGACTCTGCCAGTTGCAAGAGAGTCACAAAAGATAAGATAAAGGGGTTTATCTATAACTGAACTTAATTCCCTTAGGACCTGAGGATGCATGCCATCCGGGCCAGGTGCCTTGTCTATTTTTAATTTATTTAGTCTTGCCTTCACTTCTTCCTGCGTTAAGTATTTAATATTACAGTTAGAAGATTGAGACTCTTCCGCCTCTGTAGTTTGCAACAGTGCTGTTTCTTTTGTGAAGTCAGAAACAAAGAAAGCATTTAATAACTCTGCCTTACCTTGGTCATCCACCGTTGAGTTCACATCCTCATCCTTTAGGAGTCCTATACAGTCAACCTTTCTTTTTTTAGAGTTAATGTACTTGTAAAACTTTTTTGGGTTAGATTTGATATCCTTAGCGATTTGTTTTTCAGCTTCAATCTTTGCCTGCCTAATTTCTTTTTTACAATTTTTATTGCACTCCTTATAATTGCTTAGTGCAGCCTCGGTCCCCTCCTGTTTTAAGACCTTATAGGCATTCTTTTTCCTCTTCATTTTATCTTTAACCTTTCTATTCATCCATAGAGGCCTTTTTTTATTCCTAGACATTTTGTTTCCATATGGGATATACATACTACAGTATTGATTGAGTATAAGTTTAAAAGCTTGCCATTTCCCTTCAGTGTCTTCCCCTTGTAGTACATTATCCCAGTTCACCAAACTTAGTGCCTGCCTAATTTGAGTGAACTTTGCTTTTCTAAAATTCATAGTTTTAGTGGTCCCGCTGCCCCGTGGCCTATCAGTCACCAGATCAAACGTTATCATGTTGTGATCACTATTTCCCAAATGTTCTTGAACCTGCACATTTGATACATTATCTGGTCTATTAGAAATGATCAGATCCAGTAACGCATTCTGCCTATCATTCTATCTGTACCACCTCTACAACCTTGCTCTCACTGCAATCAGTCTATTAATAAAAATCAGACTAATAATCACTGCAATCTCCTTAATTCAGTCTGCTTATTACTGGAATTTATTGATAACTAGAATCTATGCACCACTTTATCTGCTGATTATTAAAATCTTCTTAACACTATATAGCGATTATCACTGTAGTCTGCCTATTAGAACCCAGTCCAGGAAATGCTGGCACTGGTGGCGACATGGAAACCTTGGTGCTGCATAGGCAACAATAGCAGTTGTCACTATTGCAACAAACAGTGGACAATTTTGGTGCAGAAGTAACCTCATATATTGAAATTGAGTGTGTGTGTGTGTGTGGGGGGGGGGGGGGGGGATTGTGGTGGAGAGAGCAGAGGCGGCAAGTGTTGGTGTAGAATTGTGTGAGGAATAGGTAGGGGTAGGATAGGGTTAGGCTTAGATAGCTTTAGTTGAAAATAGTTACACTTAATAGCGGTGAGGTGGTGTTAGGGGTATGTAAGAAGGATTAGTCTTAGGCATATACTGTATATATAGGCTTGTAGTCAGTGTTAGGACTTATGAGTTGATAGAGGGAAGGTTAGTGAGAGTCTGAGAGTGGAAAGTGGCAGCATATCAACAATATTGCATATATTTCACCGGCTGTACTATGCGCCCGAACATCCCCAATGCCCTTTTTCCATATATGCCCAATAACTCTTCTTCTTCTTGTTATTACTATACAAATACATATTTACAAAAACGTTTAGTCACATGGGAAATAAGGAAAATACATACAGTATAATACATATTTACATAGCACATCTTGTGCTAACTGTGTAGATAGGGTGCAATAGGAATATAAAGGATACAGTACCTTACAGTTTAAGGGGATACAAATTGGACACAAGATAATTGTGTGGGTTTACCTGAATATGCTTGGAATAAACAATTGTGTGACAATCACTAATTGGCTGAAATGACCTTGGGCAGATTATATATTTCCTTCCAAAATTGGTCCTAGACAGCGGCAGGGATGTTGAGTAATGTGAATTGTTCAAAATACTCAATGAACTGAAATGCAAAGGCAGCCATACATCTAGTGATGATGGGCAGATTCCACCAGGAGACAAATCTTTCTCTAATTGAATCTGATTAGAGAGAGATCTGTTGGCTGCCCATACACTGCAGGCCGATTCCCGATCAATTTCATGCTTTAATTGATCTGGAATCAGCCTTATGACACAGAATCCACCTCCTCACTGGCCCAACGCTGTCCCCCCTAAAGTTCAATGTGCTCCCCCAATGCCCAGTGCACTATACATTACCTGTCTGCATCCGCCACCGGCTCCAGGCTCCATCAGAGTGCTGTCGGGGCCCCCTGCTGGATATGTAATCTACGAATATATGCAGGTTTAGGTTGCAGGTGGACAGGCATACACATAGGTTGCAGGCGTACAGCCATGCACGTTGTAGGCCCATGCTTATGCCTGCAACTACGTGGAGCCAGCGGCAGACACTGACAGGTAATGTATAGTGCACTGGGCACAGGGGGCACATTGAACATTGGGGAGACAGTGTTGGGGGTTTTGTTGCATTTGCTTGTAGCAATATCATTTACCATTACCACCGTGCACCCGACTGACCACAACAGCACGACATCTTGCAGCATGCAATTGGTGGCACCGATTTGCATTCGATTAGATAACAAATATCGAATGGGATGGTTGATCGGCCGCCAATTCAATAGATGTATGGCCACCTCAATACAGTGGGATGTGAAAGTTTAGGCAACCTTGTTAATTGTCATGATTTTCCTGTATAAATTGTTGGTTGTTACGATAAAAAAAAGTCAGTTAAATATATCATATAGGAGACACACACGCAGTGATATTTGAGAAGTGAAATAAAGTTTATTGGATGTACAGAAATTGGGCAATAATTGTTTAAACAAAATTAGGCAGGTGCATAAATTTAGACACCACCACAAAAAAAAATGAAATCAATATTTAGTAGATCCTCCTTTTGCAGAACAGCCTCTAAACGCTTCCTGTAGGTTCCAATGAGAGTCTTGTTACTGGTTGAAGGTATTTTGGACCATCCCTCTTAATAACATCTCTAGTTCATTCAGGTTTTTATGGTGTTTCCGAGCTTGGACAGCTCTCTTTGACTCACACCACAGATTTTCAATTATATTCAGGTCTGGGGACTGCATTTCAGAACATGGTAACGCCTTAGTGGATTTTGAACAGTGTTTAGGATCATTGTCTTGTTGAAAGATCCAGCCCCGGCGCAGCTTCACTGATTCCTGGACATTGGTCTCCAGAATCTGCTGATACTGAGTGGAATCCATGCGTCCCTCAACTTTAACAAGATTCCCAGTCCCTGCACTGGCAACACAGCCCCACAGCATGATGGAACCACCACCATATTTTACTGTAGGTAGCAGGTGTTTTTCTTGGAATGTAGTGTTGTTTTTCCTCCATGCATAATGCCTCTTGTTATGCCCAAATAAACCAATTTTAGTTTCATTAGTCCACAGTACCTTATTCTAAAATGAAGCTGGCTTGTCCAAACATGCTTTATTATACCTCAAGCAGCTCTGTTTGCTGTGGGTGGAGAAAAGGCTTCCTCTGCATACTCTCGCATATAGCATCTCCAAAATGCGTAAAATGCGCTAAATGGTTGAATGATGCACAGTGACTCCATCTGCAGCAAGATGATGTTGTATGTCTTTGGTGCTGGTCTGTGGGTTGACTCTGACTGTTCTCACCATTCGTCACTTCTGTTTATCCAAAATTTTTCTTGGTCTGCCACTTCAAGCCTTAACTTGAACTGAGCCTGTGGTCTTCCATTTTCTCAATATGTTCCTAACTGTGGAAACAGACAGCTGAAATCTCTGAGGCAGCTTTCTGTATCCTTTCCCTAAACCTTGATGGCGAAAAAATCTATGTCTTCAAGCAATTTGAGAGTTGCTTTGAGACCCCCATGTTGCTACTCTTTAGAGAAAATTAAAAGAGGAGGGACACTTACAATTAACCCCCTTAAATACTCGTTCTCATAATTGGATTCACCTGTGTATGTAGGCCAGGGGTCACTAAGCTTACCAAGCCAATTTGAGTTCCCATAATTAGTTCTAAAGGTTTTGGAATCAATAAAACTACAACAGTGCCCAAATTTATGCACCTGCCTAATTGTATTTCAACAATTATTGTGCACTTTCTGTAAATCCAACAAACTTAATTTCACTTCTCAAATACCACTGTGTGTGTCTCCTATATGATATTTTTAACGTAACAACCAACGATTTATACAGGAAAATCATGATGATTAACAAGGTTGCCCAAACTTTCGCATCCCACTGTATGTCCGCACTACATGCATTCTGCAATGTAATAAATGTTTATTTTCATTAGTAAAAATCTAGTTTAAAAAAATCAAAATGATGTTGCAGTCTAGAATCTACAGTGTAACATTTCGCAAAATTACAGGAGATTTATCTGACAGCTGATAACATCAGCCAAATGGAATGATTGGTGGGATACTCCTACCTGCCTCTTTGCATGTAACCGAATGGACTTATTTCTTATGCTTTGCACATTGCTGCCGTGCTTGTCTTTGTGTACTCAGTTCTTCCATAATCCAGGATAAAAAACACTTATTGGTTTAGTTTCTGACTAAATTTTCCCTTGTGTGCGCACTAAAGCGCCTCTGATGGGGATAATTGGAATTTGTTTTCCGCTGGGACAGAAGCTGATATGAACAATTAAAATAGATCCCTGTTATACACTGGTGAAACTTTGCTGCTGTGTGTGTATATAAAAATCATCATCATTCCCTTTATTATTATGAACATAATTACAGGTCTTTCACATGAAGAAGCATATTAAACATAAATGAGTTGTATGGCCCTTTTACGCTCTACAGAGCAATGTGTACAGTGTGCAAAAAGCAAGAACATGAGATACTGCATAGACCGCAATGTCCAACATTCACACTGTTTTGTAAAGCATTGCTGCATCCTATTGCTATCCCGTTTAGTGTCAGTGAATGGGGTCAGTGCTGCAGCAGAGAACCACTTAGCGCCATGCATTACTGTTTACACACAACCAGTCACTTGTGTTGCATGAGTCTGGTACACATATCCAATCTTAATTGACCAATGACTGACAAATGTTACCACTTACACGCAGTATGGGCGCTTGATTCACAAAGCCGTGCTGTTTAGCACGGGTGTGCTAAACAATTAGCACGTGAAGTGCCGTTCGCGAACTTTTGCGCAAAAGTCCGCGAACGGCACTTCATGTGCTAACTGTTTAGCACACCCATGCTAAACAGCACGGCTTTGTAAATCAAGCCCTATGATTGAGCTTACTTACACAATCTGTTCATAGTATTTCAAACCTGGTGGCCCTCATACTACACAGAGGTGGTAAAATTGGCCTATCAAAATTAGATGCATGTGTGCACCCAGGGCCGGATTTGTACTCTTTACCGCCAAAGGCCATTGTCACCAGCTGCCCTCCTTCAGTATAGGTAGCGAGATGATGTCTCCCCCCTTCCCTCTAGTATAGGTAGCCAGATGACCCCTCCCCCTTCCCTCCAGAATAGGTAGCCAGATGACCCCCCCTCCCCAGTATAGGTAGGCAGATGACCCCTCCCCCTTTCCCTCCAGTATAGGTAGCCAGATGACTCCCTACTACTGAGCGCGCTCAAGATGGCAGCCTCTCTTTTTACCTGCTCCACACCTTGTCTCGGCTCTGGGAAGCATTAATCACATATATGGACAGAAGGAACAAAAATACTTAGAGATTCCGCACCATGAAATCTCTGGCTACAACTGAAACCTGGGAAACGTGGAAGATTATGGATGGCTAAGTTACAAGCTGGATTGTACTCACCATCAAAGTCCTGTGTAGCTGACCTTGGTTTTGGAGTCCTGCATGGGATTGGGAAGCTGATAATCCACACAAACAAACAAAAGCCTTCTCTACTCCTACAAGGGCACACAATGGGATAGGATTTCTCCACCAGGATACTCATGAGGTCCACAGCATCAAACAAACCAACACATCAAAAAAGCATGTCCAGGCAACACAGCAAGCAGATCTCCTACCTTCCCAAGTCCTCATCCCAAGGTAAGGGAATTCATCCTCCTTCCCCAAACACCAGTAATATCTTCCAGCTGGCAATCCGTTTTTTGCAGACTGTACAAATACTTAAATGCATTCAGAGGCTGAAATTATATTGACTCCATTGCCTTTCTAAGTGAACCTTAGTAGGCCCCATGTTTCTGCATATCAATGGAATTTTCACACCTCTCCTATTTGATTCACAAGGCCAGCAGTTTGCTTTTGTCTACCCCCCACTGATAAACAACAACAATCAAAGGAAGAGCTTACTTAACCCATTCCATCCCAAAGAGCAATGTTAATCTATACAGCCAGCATCTTACAATCTCTCAGGCCATCAAGAGTGGCATCTCACATTGGGAAAAAACAAGCTAATTTGCTGCAATCTCTAGGGATTTTAAATAAAACGCACAGAGGAAAAAAAGGTGGCCAGGCCCATAAAAAATGCCACACTCAGGCTCAGTCCAACTTCAGGGACCCAGGCCCATTCAAGGGAAAGAACTTTCCAGCGATCTCCAGTGATGTGTACTGGAAATCAGAGGCTGAAAGTAGCAGAAGTTACCATGTCCCTAGTCAGAGATGCAGTAACACCCCGGCAGTGAACCCAGTCGCCAATGCTAAGCCCCATGCAGTCACTGCATTGCTCTGCAATGGCCGTTCTATAAACAATAATACAGCCATTATTGCGGACCTTATTCAGACATGCGATTTTTCATGCATCACTAAAACCTGGATTGATGCCAATGCGGGCCCCACATTGGAAGCAACCATCCCATACAATTACTCAGTCTTAAGTGAGGGAAGACGAGACCGCAGAGGAGGGGATGTAGCAATTTGTGGCAAAACAACTCTGCAGCTCAGAGCCCTGAATGTTGGCTCAACAAAGTCTTTTGAATGTATAGGTGCCCAGATCTCAGCTGGTAAAGGCTTCAACATTTTAGTGGTTTATCGTCTCCCCGGAGATGCTGACCCATTCCTACAGGAATTCTCAGAACTTCTGGCAATGCTAACTCTGTCTTATCCGAGATGGATCATCCTTGGTGACTTCAACGTCTGGGCTGATGACACTCAATCACAAAATGCAAATGAACTAATAAATCTCATGGGTGGACTAGGCTTCACACAAGTTGTAAAATCTGCTACCCACAGAGGAGGGCATATGCTAGACTTACTGTTCCACCTTGGAATGGACATTAGTAACATAACAGTAACCCCAGTGGTGTGGTCAGACCATCACATAATACAGTTTACTATTGAACATCACCCTATCAAGCAGCTCCCTAAAGAAACAATCAAAATCAGTCCCCTGAATAAATTAACACCGGAGAGGATAACTGCCAACCTGGATTTTACAAATCTGCTCCACAGTCAAATGGACCCAAACACTCTAGTAACCCAGTACAACAACACGATATATGAAACACTTGACAGTATTGCCCCATGGCGCACCAAATCAGCAACCAAAAAGCAGAAAACTAATTGGTTTGACAAAACCATCATGGATCTAAAAAAGAAAGGGCGCAGACTTGAAAGACAGTGGCGTAAATCAGGGTCTGAGGAGCACAAATCTAGCCTAATTCAACACCTCAGACAATACCAACAAGCAATAACCAAGAAAAAAATCAGACTTTATCTCGCACAAAATATCTACAGCCAACAACAGAGCTGGCCAACTCTTCCATACAGTGGAATCACTCTGCAATCCTTCTTGCCTAAAAGCCCCAACCACATTCTCCAGGGAAAGGTGTGAAGAATTCTCTGCCTTCTTCACAAACAAGGTGTCTACCATCCGTGCCAGCATTACACCAACATCAATTGACCACTGGACTTTGCATCTGCCTACTACCGTACCACCATGGCAAGTCTTTGACACTCTGAGTGAAGAAGATTTTGGAATTCTCATTCAAAGTCTCCGCCCCACTACCTGCGACCTGGATCCTGGCCCAACTGGATCCTTAATGCAGTGCCCAGAGCTGATCAGGCCAGCACTTCACAAAATCACTCAGTGCTCCTTGCAAAGTGGACTTTTCCCAGAAGAACTAAAGAAAGCAATCATAAAACCCCTCTTGAAGAAACCATCACTAGATCCTGATTCTGTAACCAACTACAGACCTGTTACGAACTTACCATTCCTATCAAAAGTTATCGAGAAAGTAGTCGCCAACCAGCTGGAAGCCAGGCTTACAGATAACAACATCTTTGATACTTTTCAGTCAGGATTCAGGAAAAGGCACAGCACTGAAACGGCATTAGTCCGAGTAATGAATGATCTACTTACTGCAAGGGACAAGGGTGATTGCTCAATTTTGATTCTTCTTGACTTGTCTGCAGCATTTGATACTGTGGGTCATGAAATACTAATCCAGCGACTGAAGAATTACTGTGGCCTAAGGGGTACTGTTCTTAGCTGGTTTCAGACCTTCCTATCTGGCAGGACACAGCAAGTATGTCTGGGCACACACTACTCTAATCCAGTGCCACTTCCCTATGGAGTTCCACAGGGTTCTGTACTATCACCATTACTCTTTGCAGTCTACATGCTCCCACTGGGCAAAATAATCCAGAACTATGGCCTAGGATACCATTGTTATGCAGATGACACACAACTGTATCTACCCTTCAAGCCTGGCACCCAAGACCCATCAGCATCCATAAATGCGTGTCTAGTGGATTTACAAATCTGGATGAACACCAGCTGGCTGAGGCTGAACTCTGACAAAACAGAGGTGTTGGTGGTAGGTGGTCCACACATGATGGATAAAGTTCAAAACGCTCACCACCTCAAACTACCAATTGGGGGAGATACTGTACAGTATAAAGACTCTGTGCGAAACCTTGGGGTGATCCTGGATGGAAATCTAAAACTCAAACAGCAGATATCAGCTGTCGTCAAGTCTTCCTTCTTCCATCTAAGAAATATAGCGAAAATCAAACACCTTATCCCAGCTGAAGACCTACCTGCCCTGGTTCATGCATTTGTATCCTCCTGCCTAGACTACTGCAACGCCCTGTTCATCGGATCTACAGAAAAGGTTCTGCGCCCCTTACAGCTAGTACAGAATGCTGCAGCCAGACTCCTAGCCAATGCCCCCCGCAGCTCACACATCACCCCAGTACTGCAAACTCTTCACTGGTTGCCAGTAAAATGGAGAATCAATTTTAAGATCTGCCTGCTGACATTTAAGGCTCTACACCACATGGGACCCAAATACATAGCGGATCTATTGGAACTTTATGCCCCTCCACGCACCCTCCGCTCTGCCAACAAGATGAAGCTGGTTATTCCCAGGATACACTTAACATTTGGTGCTCGGGCCTTTTCCTACGCAGCCCCTACTCTATGGAACTCACTTCCACAATCAGTACGAGAGGCTCCCTCTCTGGACAGCTTTAAAAAAAGGCTGAAAACTCACCTCTTTTCCCTAGCCTTTGAGACTGCATAATGCAGGGTCACAGCGCTTTGAGTCCCCAGGGAGAAAAGCGCTATATAAATATTATTGTTATTGTTAAATCTCTCCTTCCCCCCTGCCCTCCAGTATAGGTAGCCAGCTTGCCTTCACACCACAGCAGCCATCAGCATCACTCGTTTCTCCACTGCATTGCAGCATCATTGACCTCCCTGCATTGCAGCATCTGCAAGCTTGCAAATGCTGCACCAGTTTTGCCTGCTGCTTTGGTGCCCTAGCAACTGTGGTGCCCTAGGCCATGGCCTAGGCGGCCTTGGCCTAAATCCGGCCCTGTGTGCACCCTTAAGGCTCGTACCCACCACGTGTTTTTCTGGCAATTTTTCGCAACATATGATAATTTTCCATCTTGTAAAATTGTTTAACTTAAATTAATGAAACAATGTTTAGTGACATGCAGCCATCACAGCCATCATGCTGGTCGCTATCACAGACAATCATTGCGATCCCCATAGACTTCCCCGCAAAAATATCACAATCGTATTGCACCCGTTGTGTGCCATTGTGCATACCCACAGCACAAGAAGGATAGGGGAACAATCGTTCATCGATTCACGGGTCACCGGTAGTTCCCCTATTCATCTTCTGCCATCTTCTGGTGGGTACATAGTCCTAAGTGATTTTATAACACTACGGATAGTGATATATTGTCGTATAATTTTCTGAGTATTCTTTCAAATGATGTTGTACAAAAGGTCCCAGTCATTTAAAGAGAACCCGAGGTGTGTTTAAAGAATGTTATCTGCATACAGAGGCTGGATCTGCCTATACAGCCCAGCCTCTGTTGCTATCCCAAACCCCCCTAAGGTCCCCCTGCACTCTGCAATCCCTCATAAATCACAGCCATGCTGTGAGGCTGTGTTTACATCTGTAGTGTCAGTCTCAGCTGCTCCCCCGCCTCCTGCATAGCTCCGGTCCCTGCCCCCATCCCTTCCCTCCAATCAGCAGGGAGGAAAGGGATGCAGGCGGGGACTGGAGTTCTGCAGTAGGCGGGGAGAGCAGCAGACTGACACTATAGAAATAAACACAGCCAGCTCTGACAAGCTGTTTGTCAGCAGCGTGGCTGCAATTTATGAGGGATTGCAGAGTGCAGGGGGACCTTAGGGGGGTTTGGGATAGCAACAGAGGCTGGGCTGTATAGGCAGATCCAGCCTCTGTATGCAGATAATATTCTTCAAATCCACCTCGGGTTCTCTTTAAGAGTGATGTTATGGCAGGAACTGTCCAGTATTTCTGTCTTGCTGGGCCCTGTAATTGTGCAAATCCCATCCTTGCTTTCAGGACATGTATGGGTACCTGTATACTCGATATGCTCATTAGAAAATGAACAATTAGGCGCCCTTTCATATTCTGCAGGTGACTATCTGTATGCATGCATATACACTTGAGAAGAAAATGCTCGCTACTACACTACAGCACTCTGCCATTTAAGGCCTTCTTTCCACGAACTGTTGAGCTGTGTGTTCAGCAAGCTGTTACCAGGCAGAAGTAAGCAGTTATCATGCAGAAACAAGCAGTTACTAGGCAGCAGTGAACCGTTGAGAGAGTTTGAGGGGCATTTCACTGCCTATCAGTGGTCCATGGAAAGGAGGCCTAAGGGTAGGAACACACTAGGCAGAATAGCATATGCATTTTCCATAGCACATAGTGAAAAATGCATATGCGATTCTGCCTAGTGTTCCCTACCCTAAGGCCTCTTTTCCACGGACAGTTGAACTGTGTGCTCAGCACGCAGTTACTAGGCAGCAGTGAGCAGTTATCAGGCAGCAGCAAGCAGTTACCATGCAGCAGTGAGCAGTTACCAGGCAGTAGTGAGCAGTTATTAGTCAGCAGCAAGCTGCTGCCCGTGGAAAAGAGGCCTACATTGGTCTGCAAACAGCCTGTCAGCCAATAAAGGTGCATAACTTACACCTGTGTCTGCAGTATCAAATCTAGAATGAGCTTCAAAATTTAGTCCATAGACAGGAGAGTTGAACATAATCATAGATTACATGACCAGCAGGGGGCACCGTGTGCAAATATCCCTATCATGCCCCTCTCCCTATCACTGTCCTGCACACTAGGAGCTGAATATATATAAAACAAAAGTAAAGTAAATTTAAATCACAAGTACTGGTGCACATGATAGGAGGGGCCACTACCCGGGACCCCCACCTCAAATGTGACACCAAAAGGGGGAGTGCAGGTGGACACCAGTGCTTAACCCACCAGGGGAACCACACCACCAGAGGAACATACCTCCCAACTTTTTGAGATGAGAAAAAGGGACACTTAAGCCACGCCCCTGCCACACCCTTGATCATGCCCCCATCACAACCCTAGTCGCACATACCATTAAGATTTCATAAGAAAAATATGTTGTTTCATAATTCAAACCACACTGGTCCTTCCTATCCTGGTTCATTTTCCTTCATATTAACATTTTAAAATTAGTAATATATCAATGTAAAGGCTGGGAATAAAGTTTAGAGTCAATCAAACACATTTTTTGTAGAGAAATATATATATTTATATAGAAAGAGGGACAAATGAGGAAGAAAGAGGGACAGAGGGACAAAGGGACAGGGCTCCCAAAGAGGGACTGTCCCTCCGAAAGAGGGACAGTTGGGAACTATAAAGGAATCACCCCTGGTGGGGTGAGCACAGGGGCTCATCTGCACTCCCCCTTTTGGTGTTGCATCCGGGGGTAGGGGTGATGGCAGAGCCTGGGGCCCCCACCTACATGTGCACCAGTGTTTGTGACGCATATACACTTGTCATCTCTTGAGGTATATTTCAATGAACTTTCAGGCAGGTTTTTGTGATTTTTATGCACATGAGTATGAAGTTTTTCATAGCTAATTTACATGAAAATTGCCTCAATTCGCTAAGCTTATCTCCTGTCTTTAATAACTCTTCTAGAGTTGTTACCATGGTGATAAGGCATGTAGTATTCAGGAAACATTTTACCTCAGGCAAACCTAAAGTTACCTCTTCTGTCTTTAAGTTAACTCTTTAATCCTTAAAATAACTCCAGAGTTAAAGACAGGCTGTTCATTAACTCCGTGTGAAAATAACTACAGAGGAGGTAAATTAACTACAGAAGAGGTAACATAAGGAATGAAGAGATAAGATAACTCTCTTACTGTGTCTCTTGCCTTATTATCTCCAGCAGGATCTTCATGAATTGAGGCCATTGTGTCTAATGAACTTCAAATTACTCATGATATTAGCAAAAAAAACCTTGATTTTAATCTAGATTTTGTGTGTCACACATCACAAACAAAAAAAAAACAAACAAAAAACAAACAAACAAGCTGCCTTGGCATTTTAAAATGCAGTAAAATCACAAGACACATAAAAATGTGAAAAAACATGCTATTAAAATACATTAGATGTCCTACCAACACAATTTCATCAAAATGCAAATGCATTCAAACTCAAATAAATGTGAATGACCCCTAAGGGCTCATTCACACTTGAGCGTCTTGCCGGCAATTTCGAAAGTGCTAGTGTAATTAAACCCTATGATCCCGTTCTTACTTGGCCGATTTGCGGTAATCGCTGCAAATCGCCCAAAATCGTGAAACGCAAACTCTTCGCCTTCCCCATTTTCAGGCGATTTCCTGGCGATCGTGTTTAGTGCTATAGAAGCACTAAACGCGATTGCGGAAAAATCGCGGCAGTGTTCAGTGATTTTTCAGCTGAAAAATCACTCACGCAAGGTTTTGCGCTTTCAAGTGTAAATGTTTTTATTTACATGAACTGGAATTATACACTGTATTTATGGATAAAGTTTAGAATTCATCTACAAGTGAAAAGCATATTAAGAGTTTGTTTTGCACAAACCATGAGAAGTAACAATAGTCACCACGAGCTTTTTCACTAGCATTAGCAATTGATGTAATTAGAATATATTACTCTTGCACTGGTACAGAGGAGGCATATTGTATACTCTGGTATAGAATACATAGAACAGCTCACATGCGTGTTTCCAAAGAAAGTATCAGTCTAGCATGCCAGCTGAGCGCAGTATAGGTGCCAATTTACCTCACAGTATGGTTTTAGGCTATGGAAGGAAACAGAAGTTTCTGGAGAAAGCTATAAAACCACAGAAAGCACAGCATTCATGTAGATATGGTCATTTCTGGAATTTGAACCCAGGATACTGGAGTTTTGAGTCAAGACTCAGGAGTCCATGAGGTCACTTAGCCATTGAAGAGGACATCCATTGATCAGTCTGGCATTCCTAATATGTATGTTTCTAAGGGTTTGATGCTCTAAAAGCCAGTAATATCACCTTGCAAAGACTTTACTGGTGATTACGCCACCAGCATGGGCGTCTGCACAGACGTCCCTGCTGCCTATCATGTAATAGGTAGAGTGCCAGCAGACAGCGTCAGACCTCCGATCAGCCGGCGACCAGTGAGCAGCAGGCACTAGACCTCGCAGACACCGCACTATTATATGGTAGTCACGTCACTTCCGCATATATAGCGGGTGTGTCCACGGGGGTACTATATGCTCGTTTCACACTGGTCGCCGGCTGATCGGAGGTCTGACGCTGGCTGCTGGCACTCTACCTATTACATGATAGGCAGAGGAGACAGCCAGGGAGTAGAGATGTGAGCAAACAGTTCGCCCGTGAATCTCTATGTGGCCGTACTACTTCTGGGTCACTATGACCCGTAGTAGTACGACTGCGCTGGGCCGGCGGTTCACGTCTTTGATCCCACGCCTGTTGCCGGGCACTCTCTGTGCATGAGCCTGACATCACTCATGACGTCACGCACATGCACAGAAAGTGCACGGCAACAGGTGTGCGATCAAGGATGCGCACCACCGGCCCAGAGCAGCCATACTACTATTAGTCATAGCGACCTGGATGGTTCGGGAACCGTTCGCCGACATCTCTACCAGGGAGGAGGGGGGGTGACTGACGGTGAGGGGGGGCACCTGTCACTAGGGGGGCGAAGGGTCCATGTCACTACCTAAAACTGGGGGGGGGGGGGGGGGCACCCGTCACTAGGGGGGTGAGGGGTCCCTGTCACTAGCTAAAAAACTGGGAGAGTCCCTGTCACTAAACATGGGAGATCCATGTCACTACCTAAAGCTGTATTGCATTCTTTGATTGGCCAATGCTTTTGAGTACTGTGATTGCCTGGGCTAAAATTACAGTAATGCAGTATTTCCACAGAAATTCGTTTTCTGAGTTCAAATTAAAAAATGCGAAAATTTCATTTCCCCTAAATCCAAATGAGCATCCCTAGCCCTGACCGGTCTGTCTGACCAAGAACCCTCTAGTGTATGCATGGGGATAGTAGCGTTTAGTGTATGATAAGGTGCTTTACTCTGTACTTTATAATGGTTCTCTGCTTCCCCTAGGGCAAATTCTCTCTTTAAATTCCAAATGTTTTAAGATGTATAACAAAAAACATACCTGTGTTTACTCTGGTGTTTTCTATGAACACTGCTGTGAAGTTTTGCATATTTCAGTTTGAAATCTGCCTTGCATTGCCCTCAGATGTTATTGAGATGGGAGTGATTACCCCCAACTGTGTGTTTGCAGAGAAAGCATCAACATTGGGCTGCCATACTCCTCTTCTTTGTGAAATGAATGTGTTATTCATGGAATATGGATGCAAGAAAATTCTATTCCCTGCTTTGTAAAACATATAAACTAATAAGGCAAACAGAGGAAGGAGAAATCTGGATACCTTTAAAACTAACCTGTATACAGTTGCCATGGTTTCCACTAAGTTTCCTAAAAACATTAAAACAGCTGTAGATTGAAGATAATATACAATAGTATTCAGTTAATAAAATATTAGAATACTGATGACAGATGTTACATAGAGTTTTGTACAAAAGTATAGTAGTCGTTTAAACAAAAGCTCATATAGGTGTGTCTACTTGGAAAATATTAAGAAATGTATTTGGCAAACAACAGTATTGTCTGGAATAAATCATCATCTGCAATTCACAAAGACAGAAACCACTTTTATATGTTTTATTTATTTTTTATTTTTTTTACCTGGCTTTCTGGGTTTGCAAAACAGAGTTTCTGTGTCAATGTCAGATGCATCTAGGTAAAAATGAAGTGTATTTAAACTGAAACGGGACATGATTAGATAAACATAGGTACATGTACTACCAAGCTACCGTCTTTCCCCTAAAATAAGACCCACCCCGAAAATAAGGCCTCCCTTATATTTCAAGCATGCTTGAAATATAAGACCTACTCCGAAAAAAGGGCCTAGCTGGGGGGGGGGGGGGGGTGTATGGAGAGGTGTGTGGGCTCTTACCGCACCTCCATTGTGGCTGTGTCCCCCTCCGTTCCAAGTAATTTCCCCGGTGGTGGCGGCGGCGGCGACATGGTATTCAAGCTATGAGAGCGCCCTTTGACCCTCACGCTGCATGCAGTACGCTTTGCCGGCTTGGCACTGACGCTCCCCTCATGTAATAATCAATGTGCGCCTGGGACGCATCAACCAGGCGCACGATTATGATAGGAAGGGAGCGCCAGTGCAAAGCCGGCAAAGCGTACTGCGTGCAGCGTGAGGGTCAAAGGGCGCCCTCATAGCTCGAATACCATGTCGCCGCCGCCGCCACCACCGGAGAAATTGCTTGGAACGGAGGGGGACGCAGCCACAAGGGAGGTGCGGTAAGAGCCCACACACCTCCCCATACACAAAGCGTCTAGCCACTCCCCCCCCCCCCCCCCGAAAATAAGCCCTAGCACATATTTCCTCCCCAAAAAGAATATAAGACAGTGTCTTATATTTGGGGAAAGACAGTACTTAGGGGCTGCTTGTGTTCACTTTCTATTATTTGTATTGCAAAAGTAAAAAAACAAACAAACAAAAAAAAACAGTGCTGTTATGCATGTAAATAAAGCAATCTAAAAGCAGTTGAATGCTGTGGGGTTCTACTGAAAATAAATAGAAGGCACAGCACACCTCGTCTTATCTGTCTGCACAAAGACTTTTGAACTGTGTGAACATAGCTAGGGAAGTCTACTTTACTATTTTAACTAGATAATGTGCACATAGTGCTGAAAATGTCAAATGGTACAATGAAATGTCTCCCCTAGGAGCTGAATGAACCAAATTGCACCAAGCCCTTGAACTGTTTAACATTATTCTGTGCACTCTGTTCACAAAATAACGTGAACTTGTATTATTGGGACTACTACTCCAGTGCATGATCTGACATTGTGAGTTTTACTGCTTATTACCTGTGGTGTGTTGTCTGTCACCCCATTATCATTGTCTGTAACCTTATTTATTGTCCAGAGCTGCATAATCTGTTGGAGCTGTATAAATCCAGTGAATAATAATAATAACTGAAAATAGAACGTGAGACTGCAGAAACATTCTGTTTACGACTCCTACCACGTGCGCATTTGAAAAGTGTGTCACAGTAATTTGGGCACTGGGGAAAGTCGCTAGTGAAACATTGTTAACATTACTGATATTTCACTATAGTCAGTGGAAAATTCCCAATATTTTAGCAACACATAACCTAACCCTGTCCTCATACCTGCTTAACTGCTATAACTGCTTAACCCTAACTGACCTACCTGCCACAATCTCTGTCGATATTTATTAACTAACCTATTCTCATACTAACCCTCTCTCTACTGATGCCTAACACTAACTGATCCCCATTTCACCTTTGCTGTTAAATTTGCCCTCTCTTCCGCTATTTATCAGGCACCACCTACCTAATAAAGATATTTATCGGACAGAGACGCTTCCGGTCTATGCAGCACCCAATTTTACCACAGCATCATTGGTACCCAAATTACCTGCTTAGTCCTACCACATCCTTCCTAATAATGGTGTAATGATGGTGGTGGTCAGGCTGGGGGGGGGGCTCAGGGGCTAAGGGAACTCGCTCCTGTAGTGACTTAGTAGCAGAGTAGCGCAGTGAACCCGATACTTTACCTGCTTCCAGTAGCGGGATAGGTCTTCTTCACTACTTTCTTCAGTGTAGTCCTGCAACATAAAGCAAACCCAGGAATTTCAAGGAGGGCATTCCTGAAAGTTCTCTTTTGGCAACCTGCACACTACTGTGCTTGCACTGTGTTTGCCCACAAAAAACACATGATGCGCAGCGTTTGCCTACAAAATACACATGGTGTGCAGAGAAGGTAAAGCGGCGGCAGCAAGTGGGGAGAGCACGTGTCCAGCAGTGCCCCAGCTTCTCCAGGCTGTGTGGCTGGAAAGGGGAGGGGAGAGGGGGATGGAGAGATTGTGTGAACATAGCTAGTGAAGGCAACTTTACTATTTTATCTAAATAATGCAAAATGGTCTTTTTACATAAGTAAATGTGGCTAACTTGAGTTAACTTGCTATTAGTATTGTTACTATTACATCACAGTGTGCTTGGTATTTTTTTCTCCCCATTGCTTTTATTAAAGGGGAACTGAAGAGAGAGGTATATGGAGGCTGTCCTGTTTATTTCCTTTTAGACAATACCAGTTGCCTGGCAGCCCTGCTGATCCTCTGCCTCTAATACTATTAGCCATAGCCCCTGAACAAGCATACAGCAGATCAGGTGTTTCAGTGGTTCAGACTTATAAGTCTGATCTGACAAGACTAGCTGCATGCTTGTTTCTGGTTTTAATCAGATACTACTGCAGAGAAATAGACCAGCAGGGCCGCCAGGTAACTGGTATTGATTAAAAGGAAATAAACATGACAGCCTCCATATACCTCTCTCTTCAGTTCCCCTTTAAGTAATTCAAGGTTTAGAGGTAACTGTGGAAGAAGGGTTAGCACTGTACAATTCCATGCAAATATTTGAAATCAATAATCTCCACCATGCAGCATATTCTTGCATTTATTTAACTAATCTATCGATGTACCATGGATTACTTTTATTATTAGTATTATTATTATTGATTTATAAAGCCCCAACATATTCAGTGGCGCTGTACAAAGTAAGAAACGAACATAGGGTACATAATGCAGACAATGGTGTACACCAATATACAAAATATATAGTTGGTGACAAAATATAAAATCGATACAAAATACAGAATTGGTAATGACAGTGATAAAAGTAACATGATGACTAAAATGTATAATGAATTCCAAGACACAAAAGGGGAGAGAGCCCTGCCCTTGCGATCTTACAATCTAAAGGAATAGGGGTGGAGTACTACACAATCATTGAGCTGTGCTTATATGAGATGGATGTGCATACAGAGTATGTGCAATTAAGTGAGAATGTTACAACCAGGCTTATTCATCAGACTTAAAAAGAGTGGCCTGGGACCCACTCGCCAGATCCACAAGGTAGGACAAGCTGTACCGTCTTCTGAAGCTTACTTATGGCGGTATGCGTGATGTTCTGGGTAACTGCCAGGATGAGACGGCACAGCCTCTCTGAGCTGATAATTCTCTGGTGCCAGCTGTGCAGCAAGCCTTAAATAAATAGAAAACATCAGGTATGTTGAAATATGTATGAACAAATGTTACTTGATGTCAGGTACTGGCAGCAACAGTCTACATCTAAATATCTTCAGTGGCGTTGGATGACATGTGTGGGGGATATATTAGGGATAAAACCGTGGCTGTGTCAGGATGGCTCTTTAATGTTTCACAGTATGGCATACTTCCAACATAACAGAAAATGTCTTTTGCCCAAAACTGTAATGCTACGAAATACTCAGCAATACATGCTTTGTTAAAGTGAATTTTGTAGACAATTTACGCATAGTAGAATAGATGCATTCACATAGCTTTAAATATCACGCTCTAACATTATCTGGGAGGTGTTTTTACAAAACAAATAGTTTTAAAGGGGATTTTAACACCCAAAAATAAAAAAATAGCAAAAAACAGCTAATGCCCCAAATATAGAGAAAACCCTTTTTCTAAAATAGGTACTTATATGTCCCCCATTGTTTTTTACCCGGTCTGCGTGACTTTGCCTAACTTTCAGGAACTGTGCAGTGCCAGTGGGATTGTGGGAAGTTTTTTTTACTTAACTACAGTAACAAGCATATATAAGCAAGCAAACAACAGAAAGCTTCCTACTGATAAGATAAGGACACTATGAAGGTAATTATACCCCCCCCCCCCCCTTTTCAGTCCTTTGAAGAGTTTACAAAGTGTAGTAAGCTTGTTGTCAATGTGATATTTGCTGAGGAAGGGACATTAATCTGTGGCAGTAGGGTAGAAAAATTTACAATAAACTGGGTTAAAAAAAAGGTCAGCAGTGATGTCACTTTTGGCATCACAGAGAGACAGTAAAGATGGTAACCTTTTTTTCATATCACATTTCTCCTAAATCTGACAGTGAACACAACAAAATAGGTAAGCTAAATAAGTAATTTCTTAGTGGATGATTTGTATTTTAATTATTTTTTCAGTTAATAAGGAGTTTCATCCCACTTCAAAGGACAACCGAGGTGACATGTGACATGATGAGATAGATGTGTACGTATAGTGCCAAGCACACAAATAACTAGGCTGTGTTCCGTTTTTTCTTTCTCTGCCTGAAAGAGTTAAACATCAGGTATGCAATAACTATAGCATAACCCTCGCTGATAAGTAATTAAAGCCATAAAATACTTTCCTGTCAGTAAATAGCTTCCTGGAGCAGGAAAGGGATAAAAAAAAAAGAGTCAATAATTCATAGAGTGATTTGCACCAAGACGACCTGCTGGAAGTTCAAAGCCACCGGTGAAGGAAGAAGCTATCCGGAAGAGGTAAATGTAATTGCTCCCTGCCACCCTCTCATTTGGCTGCACTGGGCAGCCAAACGAGATATGCCGACAGAGGCTCATACTGCACCAGCATCTTTCCAAAAAAAAATTTTTGTTTGAAGCTGCTAATCCTCTATAATAATAGGCAACTGTCCCTGAGTAGCACAGACAGTTGTCTCAGTGTAGCTGGGTCCGTGCTTTTTGCTACTGCGCATGTGCGCAGCACGGACCCAGCCTCACAGAGGGAGGATGAGAGGGACGCAGCCAGGCGGGCGTTCGAGCGGGTGGCCGGGTGGGCGTGCGGCGGGTGCGGGAGTGCGGTGGGAGCGCACATGCGCGTGGCAGGCGCGCTGAGACAGACCTAGCCCGTTTTTAAACGGGCTAAGGTCACTAGTGGGTTAAATAATAGAATACTGTATAGTGTGACTTCCTAAGTTATCCCTACTCTGGAATTCTTATCAGACTTAAATAGGAAGTCTAGTGAAAATAATGTAATAAACAAGTGCTTAATTTTTACAATACAGTAATTATGTATAAATGATTTAGTCAGTATTTGCTCATTGTAAACGTTTCCTCTCCCTGATTTACATTCTGACATTTATCACATGGTGACATTCTTACTGCTGGCAGGTGATGTCACTGAAAGGAGATGCTGCTTGCTTTTTTGGCAGTTGGAAACAGCTATTATTTCCCACAATGCAACAAGGCTCCCACAGTGTGATGTCAGGACCTCAGAGCTGTGAGGTGCTGACATCACACTGTGGGAGGGATTTCACCACAAAATCACCCATACAGTGCTCTCCCATGATCCATTTGAGAAAAGGAATATATTTCTCATGGGAAAGGGGGTATCAGCTACTGATTGGGAGGAAGTTCAATTCTTGGTTATGGTTTCTCTCTTTATTTAAATGTTCTGTGTGTTTTACATCATCGTGTTTGCTCTTGTATACAGTATATTTGTATTGCTGAATAAACTGCATGATATCGGATTGTATCTTATACTGGGCTTGTTTTACTTATTTTATTGCATAAATGCCACCATTTTCCATTTTGCTTGAAATATGCTAATACAGCAATGAATGCTTACAACAAACTTCTGTCAAACTAGATATAGTATTGACATGAGGCTGTAGTGTATAGTGAAGTGTAAGTAGAAGCTTGAGTGATGCTGTCCTCCCTTCAGTCTTGTGAAGCCCAGGAATACAGTGAAATGTGCAGTACTGTTGTATGGGCCATAAGCCTACTACTGCCCACCCTGCAGCACATGTCTATGACTCTCTCTGTGCCATCATAACCATGCTGAGAGCAGCATAACAACCTAATTGGGGAAAGGACTGAACACCAATATAGCCACTTGTGGGCCTTACTTGGCCTGATTCAGTCTTTTCTAAACCTAATGTCCAGGATAATGTGCACATAATGTACAGCAAAAAGTAATGTAGGTATTTATTAACTTACAGAAAAAATAAATGCAGCTTTTAAAGCAAATCAGAAGCAAAAGTAAACTTATGAGACAATGAATTGTATGTGTAGTACAGCTAAGAAATAAAGTCTCATAATGTTTTCAAGTACAGGAAGAGTTCAAAAACTTCAGTCGTTATCTATGCAAAAGAACTTATCAGAGCTATTCAACTGTCAATACAGTCCTGCTTTCTGAAACGCATACATTTGAAATTGGCGCCGGTAGACTTGGGCGCAGGATACAGCCGGTATATGGCTGATCCTGCTTCTGCACAAGTCCGGGCCGTGTTAATTACTATTCCCCCTCCAGGCCGCCATGGATAGTGGGGGAATGATATAATTCGGCTTCCAGCGATTGCTGGAGGCCGAATTATTGTATTTTTTAAGCAACGTCGGCTCCGTCTTCTGACGACGCCGACATTACTCACTGAGCGCTGCTGTAGATGTCATTCCTTTAATAGTCTATGGTGGCGCCGGCTGCGCCCAAATCTAGCAGTGCTGAAAAGCACTTCTCCATTCTGAAACAGCCAAAAAAACAATGAGAGACAACTTAATATAAAATGTTACTGCAGGAAAGTTCAAAGGATAATTATTTCTGCTTTGTTTCATAGCTTAAAAGAAAGAATGTGGTTCTAAAACTGCAGCTGTGACAGTATGATGCAATGTTATAAAAAGAAACCTATGTAGCTGAAAATAATAAATAATATGAGACTTTTCCTTGCTACTAATGTTCTATTCCTTGTCCGTACTACACCTACAGTTCATGATATCATTTTCTCTTCAGGTTTGCTTTAAAGGATAGCAAGCCAATGCAGCCGAACCTACTGTATTTAAAGAAAATCTGTAACGAAAAAACGTCCCCTGGAGGCTACTCACCTCGGGTGGGGCCTCCGGATCCAATTGAGGCTTCCCCCGTCCTCCTCGGTCCCACGGTGGCGGCGAAAATCCTCCCGGAGCGGCGGCGATGTAAATATTTACCCCCCTGGCTCCAGCGCAGGCGCGGTATCCGCTCTTCCTATGGAGATAGGCAGAAATAGCCGATCTCCGTTGGGCCGCTCTACTGCAGAGGCGCAAGTAACCAACACCTGCGCAGTAGAGCGGACTTGACGGAGTTCGGCTATTTCTGCCTATCTCCATCAGAAGAGCCGAAACAGCGCACCCGCTGGAGCCTGGAAAGGTAAATATTGAACAGGCTGTCGGATTTGTCACGCCGGCTTTGAAGGGCTACAGCGAGACCCCTGTGGGATAGAGGCAGACGGGGAAAGCCTCATTAGGATCCTGAGGCTTCCCTCTCCTGAGGTGATAACCCCCCAGGGGACATTTTTCTCGTTACAGTGTCTCTTTAATTTGTTTGACTATTTCTGACTTATTTGTTACCTCAGCTTGACGGTGGTACAGCAGAGAGCTGAAAATCTGATTGGCTACTACTCTCTGTGCTTTTCAACACCATAGAAATGTGTATCATACTGCACAGCCCTACACTACAAATGCTGCATGTGTTTTTTGAGTATAATCACATATTTGTTTTGCTGAATGTATCCGGGTTTTATGCAATATCTTAAAAATGAGACATAATGAATAATGTACTTTTAAACAATAAATCTGGAACCAGTGGCTCGTGTGATCTCTAAACACACCATCTTTCACTTGATGACATTGCCTGGGTGTTGCTAATGGAGCTTGCGGCCCCTCTGTCACTGCATTGGCATCCCCTCATTTAACACGGAGCCTTAATTACATGAACCCCGCATTGTTTAGACATGTCCCCTGCTTGGTGATTTACAGGCCTAGGGCAGAGCACCTGCTGGGACCCTCCGTGACACCACTTCTGCCTTTCATGTTTCCTTGTTATTCCCGCCATAGCTGAATCCGCACAACTCCAATCTGTCACCATCCGTCTACTGCTAGTCAAGCAAATGGAGTCTGTCAGCACAAGATGGAGGACTCTGTGCTGCCTGCAGAATATTTCTGCAATAGATTCAGCTCACATGAATAAAGCAAGAAGAATTACAGGGAGAGAGCGCAACCAGATTACATCAACCCTCCTTGTACAATTCTGCAGACTGTTACCTGCTGATTTCCACCCAACCATGATAAATATGAAATTTCCTTCTCTTCCGTTAGCACACTCCACAGACTTTTTCACCATAAATCTCTGTTTCTAAGTTGTCCCAAAGTGCAGTGTAAGAGAAACTGCATTCTTATGCAGCATTGTTTTTAAATATATTCTTTCTAAAAATGGAAAACCAGCAATATACACCTGAAGTATCAGTAAATGATTCTGGTCTGCATTGCACCATTTTCTTGAAAAATGAGACATTAATGTAGAGCTAAACCTCAGCATGTAAAAGCTGTTCCCATACTTGTTTATTTCGTGCTGTTTTCTCTTAGTGGAGCCACAAATAACATTTAGGAATAACCAATTAAGTTTGGCTGTAAAAAGCTGAAAAAGCCCCAGTGTGGGGGTATACAGAGGAGTCTCTGCTTGCCATGCCATCTTATTAGGAGGGGTTCCTGCCTTCAGTATCAGTTCATTAAGAGGGCACCCTGCTTTCCATATCAGCTTATTAGGAGTATTTTCTGTATGCCATATCCCTTTATTAGGAAGGTGTTCTGCTTTCAAAATCAGCTCTTTAGGTAGACTAAGTTCATTACACTTTTGGACTTAGGGAGCATCAATATATATATATACATTTAGCAGATGTAACACCAGCTTTCTTCTTTAGAAGTGAAGCCAACAGTGCAATCTATCACACTATCTTAGAACTGTGAGATAGTCCCAAACTTGTCCTACCAAAAGTGAATCCTGTCCCCCTTCTTTGTTGTCTTCAGAGATTCTTGACAGTTTTTGTCTGTGTTGGTTGCACAGCTCAGAACATGCCCTGACACATGTATAGATATTTGTAGCCAAAGAGATTCTGGTCAGATTTCCACTTACGTTTCAAAAAGAAGTTGCAGCTGTACCATCAACATCTAAGGAGGCTTCAAGCACATATAGAACTGAATGTGTCAGTAAAAAGATCTGTCCAAGCAAAATGCCAAAAAGGAAGGTGAACCCTGGGGGCTCTAACTGAAGAACATCCAAATCCTTCTACTAGCGAGAGGATTAAGTGGGTTCTAAGGGATCTAAAGTAATACATTTCAGTAAGCGTGTCATTATTGCATTAAACACTTGTTCAGTGCTAAGGCACTTCCACCAGGCAAGGGAGATGCCCATCGGCATTAGGTATAGTGTTTTTTCCAAGGCACGTGGGTAGCCCCTACCCACGTGCCTTAGAAAAAACACTATGCCTAATGCCGATGGGCATCTCCCTTACCTGGTGGAAGAGCCTTAGCAACTTGCATCACCTCCTCCTCTTGCAAGGTATCCCCCAACATCACTGAAGGATGCGGAGTATAGGGAAGAGTGGGGGGGGGGGGGCTGTATCTTTCCTGCCCATCATAACCCCCGGTTGTAGGCATATACATAAAGAAGCTTATATATATTAGTATACATCTTACTTATGTTTCAGAAATCCATAGGTGTATCGGTGAAAGGACATTTGTCACTGGACATGTTTGACAGGTAGTGTAGTTGAGTTATTTCAAAGTATTCCTCAGGAAGCACGTATTGCTGAAACTGTTTTCCCAGGGAATGCCTTAAAATTAAAATCACTGTCAAGGAGGTTGAGAAATTAAGAATAATGGGGTAACAAGTATAAGAGGCACAGTCAGCAAATCTGATTTAAGTCATAGAAAGAAGTTTTCACAGGTCTGGAAAGTCATGCTATAACAGGGCAGATTTAATTCCTATGGTATATTGACACTATGTTGCATTGTGCCATATTTATTTTGTATCTCATGAATTGGCCACAAATGTTTTTTAAACATCCAAGGCTGTGATCTAGAACATCCAGGTGCTCCAAGTTTGTATTATGGGATCAAGGATGGGCTGGATGGAAGGAGGGGTGTTTTGGATTGTCACCACTGGTGTCTTTTTCTCAGAGAGGACCCATTAGCAATTACTTATGTTTTCTACCATGCTCTGTTGCTTTTCTCATAAAATTAAACTCATAAAATTAAAGCTGCCTACACAACTGGGATCAGTGTCTGATTGGGCGATTGTTATCTCATGTCATCTCAACTCAATACTGTTGATGACTTTGAGATGTTAATTTTTCTTTATTAAAAATATAGAAAACTGTCATCTATTTTTCCAAATGGCTTTTAGGAAGGGAGAAGTACAAAAACATTGAAAATGGTTTTCCAAATGCCGTTTAGGAAATCTGTTGTGCTTCTGTGCAGAGGAATTTTTTTTTGCAGAGTGCATCTCCAGACATAATTTCTAAAACACATAAATGGCTGCGTTAAAATTGCTAAGCTGTCAAAATCCCATGTATTGGAAAAATCCTTGAAGGAAATATGGATAGTTTTATCATATTGCGAAATGTTCCATGGATTCACACAAAAACATCTATACAGCTTATATTGCAGATAATCCTTCACTGATTTAGTTCTGTAACACCAGAGCAGTTAAAAATGGAAAGTATTCACAAAATATATTTTTTTACATATTATATATAAGATGAAACAAAGTTACGTAAATTGTGTACCTGGTTGAACTTGATGGACATATGTCTTTTTTCAACCAAAATAACTATGTAACCAAAAAAGCAGTGTTTATGCATATTAAAGGAGCAATGTATGCATGGGCAACTTATGTGTAACAAAGCCCATCTCAAGCTATAGATCTATATATGCCAACTGATAACTTAAAGAGCAAAGTGCCCTAATGTTCAGGCTTCTATATCTAAAAATTATATTTAAAGCAAACCTGTCGTGAAAAAAAAAAAACTTAATTAGATAGTGAATTGTATGTGTACAGTATGGATAAATAATAAAACATTTGTAGTAAAGAAAAGAGTCTCATATTTTTACTTTCAGTTAGACAGCCTTCTTTTTTTATAACCTTGCACCATACTGTCACAGTTGCAGTTTTAAAACCACACTCTGCGTTTTAAGCTATAAAACAAAGCAGAAATAATGACACTTTGAATGTTCCTGCAGTAAAACCTTATCTCAAGCTGTCACTCACAGTTTCTTGCCTGTTTAAGTGCTTCAGAAAACAGGACTGTATTCAACCCAAGTTGGCTCAAATAGCTCAGAGAACCTCAATTGCATTGATAATAAATGAAGTTTTTTTTTAAATCTTTCTGTGCTGGAAAATAATATGTGACTCATTTTTTTTTTGCTATGAATGTTCTATTTCTTAGCTGTACTACACATGCAATTTATTTTCGCTTAAGGTTTGCTTTAAGCATGTGGTCATATGACTTGAGTCATGCCAACTTAAATCAAGCCTTCCTAATTCCTAAGCATACTTTAAACAAATGTGACATTTGGCGTCAATTCACCAAAGAGGATTTACTAAGAGAAAAAAGGTAGGTAGTTTATCTCATGAGGTATTTTAACACTCTGGAGTCAATTCACCAGTGTGAGAGGACAGAGAGAAAAGTGTTCGATAGCAGGGGATAATGGAGAGATATGCATGAGGAAAGTGTGAGAAAGCAAAGAGTTAGGTAATCGGTATTAATGATTTACATGGGATACTTTTCCTCTCTGTAAGCTTGAAAGTGAAGCATTGTGGGTAGGAGGCAGAGTTTTACCACTACGTGACCAGAGTATTCCCGCCTTTTACTGCCAGATCATATCATAAATCATATCACGAGTGAGTCTGAACTTCTTCACCACCTCTGTCTCAGTAAAATTATCAAGAACTGTTCTCTCACCAAAAATACAAGGGGCGATTAAACAGACCCTCCTCCTGCGCCTTCGTCTCCTCATAATATAAGCAAGCTCTAAGGCCTAGTGCACACCAGAGCACTTCGGCTGTGTTTTGCAATCCGCTTGCGGCTGCGGATACGCTTGGGTAATGTATTTCAATGGGCTGGTGCACACCAGAGCGAGAGGCGTTTTGCAGAAACGCATACTCCCGGGCTGCTGCAGATTTTGGATTGCGGAGGCGTGTCTGCCCCAATGTTAAGTATAGGAAAAACAGAAACCGCTCTGAAAAACGGCACTTCAGAGCGGTTTGCCAGGCGGTTTTTGTTACAGTAGCTGTTCAGTAACAGCTTTACTGTAACAATACATGAAATCTACTACACCAAAAACGCTTCACAAAACCGCAAAATGCTAGCTGAAATGCTACAGAAAAAGAAAAAGCGTTTCAAAATCTGCTAGCATTTTGCGGATCTGCTAGCGGTTTTTGGTGTGCACCAGGCCTAACAGAGTAAGCTCAAAAGGCTCCATCTTCCACAGCAGCAGCTGCTGTGTGAAAACCACGATATCTCCAGGTTCATTCAGGGGATAAAGAGATGAAAAAATAACGAATGGCCACACCCCCTTTCTTCCCTGGTGAATTGTGATTTGGAGAAAAACTAACTACTAACTATCACTTATTTATCTCATACGTATCTCACATTTATCTCTTGCATTTCTCTCTGTCGATATTTTCCCCTATACTTCTGGAGAATTGCTATTTGGAGATATCACAGGAGGTAAATTACCTCCCAAGAGATAAATGGGTTGGTAACCTCTGGTGAATTGACGCCATTATCTGCAAGTTAAAGTAACTGGCATTCTTACCACAGCATTTTTTCACCATTTCCTCTTTTTCATAGCTGAGTCCTACTGTTTGTATTCTGTTGTCTGTGTGTACGCTGTCATCTTGCCGTTGATGTCAGCACTAGGGACAGAACTCCCATAATAAGGCTGCTGTGCTCTGTAATCTCAGCATATCATCCATGGGCATTACATGTCAGAGAAAAACACAATCTAATAACTGCTCAGATGGACCACACCCTCTGCAGTGCATCTGTGTCTGGAGTAGGCTTTCAGTTGGACATTTTCAGTCCCATTTCAGCTCTAGCTGGGAGTATAACTAGGCTCAAATTCCGAAACCATTACCATACCAATATGACCATGAATGTCTATAGAGATTATGTGACTAGACATGGTCAATGATTCTCGCTGTCCCTACCCGTGTTCTTCTACAGTACATTACAGAGCACATAGTAATGTCACTGACTGTCCTCAGAAGAGCTCACAATCTAATCCTACCATAGTAATAATCTGTCCTACCATATTATTATTATTATTATTATTATTATTATTAATATGTAGTTATATAGCATGTACATCCTCTACACTGCAGTGTTCTCCAACCCTGTCCTCAAGGCCCACCAACAGTGCATGTTTTCTGGAAATCCACAGATGTACTTAATCAGCTCTGCTGAGACACTAATTACCTCACCTGTGGATGTTTGTGGTTTTCTGCAAAACATGTACTGTTGGTGGGCCTTGAGGACAGGATTGGGGAACTCGGTTCTACAGTACTTTACAGAGGGCGTGACCTGGGGGCTGGGCCTTTACTAAGGGGTGGAGTTTAGGGCACCAGATCTTCTGTGCCTATAGGCTCCTGAGCTGTAAATCTGTCCCTGCGTACAAGTCAGAATTACTGCCATTTCATTGTTCATCTCTAAATGTGACCTAGTTGTCCAGAAAGCTCCACTTTCAGCTCATCTATCTTTAGAATGGTATTTTATTTAATTCTATGCAACATTTATCAAATGTGTAATAGGTACTGATGTTATAACATGAGGTACTGATGTTATAACATGAAGCTTCATAGCATCCTCTTCTATATTCATCTCTTAGGCAGGGGTCACACTTGTCTTTCAGTTTCTACACTTTTCAGAAAACTGAAAGACAAATGTGACCTCTACCATACAACAGCTAACGTTATTTATAGAGAAAACTGACAAATTGCGCAAGATGTCAGTTTTTTTTTCTGCATGCGAAATCTGCATTAAAGTGTGACCTAGCTCATTGATTAACATGAGTTCTCAGTTGAAGTCAGTTTTTCTGTGCAGAAAACGCGTACGAAAGCCGGTAAGTGTGACCCCTGCCTTAGAGTTTACCTCTTTGCTATCATGCACCTTCAACACTCTTATAAACTGTACAATGTTAATGGCATTCTGTAACAGCACAAATAGAACTGTCCTTGGTAACCTGTAGCTTTCATTTCTTATTAAGGTCAACTTTTTAATATAACCATAATGGAAATAGGAGGACAGAGCCTTGCACAGACATCACTAGCATTACCTTATTAACCACTTGCCGACCGCACGCTTATACCGTGCGTCGGCAAAGTGGCAGCTGCAGGACCAGCGACGCAGTACTGCGTCGCCAGCTGCAGGCTGATTAATCAGGAAGCAGCCGCTCGCGCGAGTGGCTGCTTCCTGTCAATTCACAGCGGGGGGCTCCGTGAATAGCCTGCGGGCCGCCGATGGCGGCTCGCGGGCTAAATGTAAACACAAGCGGAAATAATCCGCTTTGTTTACATTGTACGGCGCTGCTGCGCAGCAGCGCCGTAAGGCAGATCGGCGATCTCCGGCCAATCAGCGGCCGGGGATCGCCGCCATGTGACAGGGGACGTCCTATCACTGGCTGCACAGGACGGATAGCGTCCTGTGCAGCCCCGATCCCTAGAGGAGACAGATAGGAGAGGGAGGGGGAGAATGTCGCCGTGGAGGGGGGCTTTGAGGTGCCCCCCCCGCAACATGCCTGCAGGCAGGAGCGATCAGACCCCCCCTGCACATCATCCCCATAGGGGGGAAAAAAGGGGGGCGAATTGATCGCTCTGCGTGCCCGCTGATCTGTGCTGGGGGCTGCAGAGCCCACCCAGCACAGATCCCAACAAACAGCGCTGGTTCTTAAGGGGGGGTAAAGGGTGGGTCCTCAAGTGGTTAATAGCAATCAGAAAAGGTCTGTCATTAGCACTTAGCTGGCAGTCTCTGAATGTAATCTACAAGCATAAGATCATTATTATTATTTGTCTATAAAGGGCTGCATGTTACTTGTCAATAAAACACATCACTTCCTCAAATTCAGAATATTCGGCTTTCTTGTGAAAATTTGAAATACCGTGTATATACTCGCATATAAGCCGACCCCCCAACTTTTCCCTGAAAAACCAGGGAAAAATGATTGACCCCCATATAAGCCGGGGGTAGGAAATGCTGGATTGGTGCAGCCCCCCAGTGTGTCCCAGTATAGCTAGTATAGTGCCCAGAATAGGTAGGTAGTGTCCAGTATAGCTAGTATAGTGCCCAGTATAGCTAGTAAAGTGCCCAGTATAGCCAGTATAGTGCCCAGTATAGCCAGTATAGTGCCCAGTATAGCGCCCAGTATGGGTAGGTAGTGCCTCAGTATAGCTAGTATAGTGCCCAGCTTAGCTAGTATAGTGCCCAGTTTAGCTAGTATAGTGCCCCAGTATGGCTAGTATAGTGCCCCAGTATGGCTAGTAAAGTGCCCAGTTTAGCCAGTATAGTGCCCAGTTTAGCCAGTATAGTGCCCAGTTTAGCTAGTATAGTGCCGCCGTATGGGTGGTATAGTGCCCAAGTATGGCTAGTAAAGTGCCCAGTTTAGCCAGTATAGTGCCCAGTTTAGCCAGTATAGTGCCCAGCATAGGTAGGTAGTGCTCCCCCCGCTCCCCCCGCTGCTATTACCTGCTTAGGCAGCGGCCGCTTCCTAATCCGCGTTCCCCTCTGAAGTTTCAGCGTGTATGCTGTAACGATGCAGAGTGCAGGAAAGAGCGCGGCTCCCTATAGCGACGATCTGTATCGCCGTTACCAGGGGAACCGCTCTTTCCTGCCCCCTGCATCGTCACAGCAGCAGCGCCGGGCGCGCTGCTGTGATACACGCTGAAACTTCAGAGGGGAACGCGGATTAGGAAGCGGCCGCTGCCTAAGCAGGTAACAGCAGCGGCGGCCGCGGGGGGAGCGGGGAGGGGGGGAGTGGGGCGCGGACCACCCACCACTAGACCACCAGGGAAGACTCGCATACAAGCCGACCCCCCAACTTTTGACCCACTTTTTGGGGGTCACAAATTCGGCTTGTATGCGAGTATATACGGTACATTTTGAATCAGGATTATACCATTTATTGGCTAACGTAGAAGAAAGCAGTAACCTTTCGGCTATGAAGCCTTCGTCAGACTGATTCCTGTACACCAGGGGTCTCAAACTCAATTTACCCGGGGGCCGCAGGAGGCAAAGTCAGGATGAGGCTGGGCCGCATAAGGGAGTTCACATGTCCCCGCCGCAAAACGAGGGCTGCAGAGCCCCCAAATCGCCCCGGGGGGCAATCCGCCGGCATTTCCTGGAAGGGGCAGAGCTTTCAGCTTCAGCTCTGCCCCTCCTGAAGTCAATCGCGGCGGATCGCCGCCTCTGCCCGCCCACTCTAAACATAAAAAAAAAAATTGGGAAAATAGGAAAAAATGCCAGGAATCTTCATACAGCCATATTACGGCTGTATAGCGATCCCTGGCCAAAGCGCTGCGGCTGCGTATGGACCCCCTGGAAACCCCGTCAGGAAATGTATTGCTCTTTCTTTTGATACATGTAAAATTACACTACCGTTAGGCTTGCTACTAAAAGTGACATTTACCGCATTTAAAAGTATACTATTTTCCTTTGAAACTTTAAAATCGATTTTCTCAAAAACTATAAGGTCTTTTTGAAAAATTGTTTTTTCCTCTTATTCCTAATGATCTCCTTAACATATCCTGCAAATTTAGGGTTTCTAGCATTTAAGGTGGATTTGCTATTAACCATTAAAGTCGGCGGGTTTTTAAATGTGTATTTTTTTCCTTTGCAACTTTAAAATCAATTTTCTCAAAAACTATAAGGCCGATTTGAAAAATTTTTTTTTCCTCTTGTAGCCACTGGGGGCCCCTACAAGCTCTGGGGCCCTGGGGCCACAAAATATTGTATCGCGGGCCGCAAATGGCCCGCGGGCCGCGAGTTTGAGACCCCTGCGTACACCCAGTGGTGTTGATCCAGGGATTTTTTTCTGATTGTCATCTGGAGTCAGGAAAGAATTTTTTTCTCTTTTGGGGCTAATTGGACCATGCCTTGTAAGGGTTTTTTGCCTTCCTCTGGATCAACAGGGATATGTGGGAGCAGGTTGGTGTTGTACTTTATTTTCTGGTTGAACTTGATGGATGTATATCTTTTTTCAACCCAAATAACTATGTACTGATAAAATTTAGAACACAGCTTATATACACTGAACAGTAAAAAGGAGATACATTGTTTTGCAATAAAAGTAAATGGATGCCTTATTACAACATCAAGGGGGTCTCACAGGGATGCTAGCTAATTTACGACCAAAAGATAAGACCACTTGTTTGATTGAACATCACATTCCACAGACTCAGTGTGATGAGGAGACATCGTAACTCAATCAAACACAGCTTGGTCATACAATGTTTGTTGTAAGCTAAAGCAAATTGTAGAATTTAAAGCCCTTCTTACCAGCACAAGAAATAAAAAGAATTATGGCACAAGAAATTAAAAAAAAATATATATATGAAAAATGAAAGGTTAGTAGGATCTAAAACCCATCATATCTGCACTAGAAATTGTAATCCATATTTAAACCTTCATCTACAGTTCTACTATTGTGAAAATTTGGTAAAGGGTCTTTAACGCCACAAATCATAATAAATCCAAACTAAAATCTGACAGCAGTGATAGAGAAAGGAGCAAGTCTATGTCGCCTCAGCCCGCCGCTCTGATCGCTGCAGTGTGTGCTGACAGTGTGTGCAGCGAGCAAAGTCCGCCAGAGTCCAACAGTGACAACAAGAAGAATAGTTCCGCACAACAAGTCTGCTGCTGACTCCAGGAGTTTATTTTAGAATATAAATCTTGTCTTGTCTTTTATGTACTGGATTTATATCCTTAAATAATGTCCTTGAGTCAGCAGTAGACATGTTGTGCAGCATGATTCTTCTTGTCACAAATTCTAATCATGATGATTTAGAATAAATTTGAAGTTTTAACTTTGAAGATAAACTTTTTTTTAAATTGAAAAATCCTTTGTGTAGCTGTCCTTGCTGCAGCTGTGCACCTATCCATACAGGCTTAAAGCGGAACTCCAGTGAACATTTTAGTGTTGGCAGGTGATGTAGCTGCTGCATGGTTTTTGGCAGTTGGAAACAGCTGTAACAGCTATTTTCCACATTGCAACAAGGTTCACAGACAGGAAACTGCCCAAAAAAGTTTGAACTTTTCTGGTGGGAGGGGTTTCACCACAATATCAGTCATACAGCGCCCCCTGATGGTCTGTTTGTGAAAAGGAATAGATTTCTCATGTAAAAGGGGGTATCAGCTACTGATTGGGATAAAGTTTAATTTTTGGTCGGAGTTTCTCTTTAATGCTGACCTGGCCATACATTAGTAGATACTCTATATAGTACATCAGGCAAACAACATGTACTATTAGATATTATTGTGTGAAAACTATGGAAAGCTAAATTGTGTATTGATGCTTGTGCCCAGTGGTGCTCAGCAGAGCTCGAATATTCGAGTAGCTCGAATATTCGAGCTCTTTTCCAGCTATTCGAGCTCGGTATTCGAGCTCCGAATAGCTGTAGCTATTCGAATGGGCTATTCGCGTACACTCGAATAGCCCATTCACTATTCGAGCTATTCGAGCAAACGGCGCTATTCGAGCTCGGTACCGAGCTCGAATAGCGTCATAGCCCAGATTGATGTCCTTAGAGCCAATCAGAGGGCTCCCAGGCCCTCTGACGGCAGCCAATCACAGAGGGGGACCCTGGCCAGCCCCTACCCTATAAATAGCGGCCGCCATGTTACGTTTCTCCGTCCTTGCCTGAGACTTGCATAGAGAGAGAGTTGCTCCTTTGTGCTTTGGCTTAGCAAGAGCTTTATTGTGGTCATTTACCTAGCGTTTTTGCTCACATACACCTCCTATACACACCTATATTGTTGTTAGTTAGTTAGACATTGTATTTTAGTTAGTAGCTTTTGTGTTACATAGAGACAGGCCAGCTGCTGCAGGCTTACAGCTTTAGGCCTCAGGGCCTTGCCTGTGTGGGCAGCTGTCCTCCTGTCCTCTGTTTATTTCTCTCTATTCTATACCAGTATTTCTGCTGTCCTTTACTACTGATTGTATTAGTATTGTAGTTATATACTGTAACTGTACTAGGACACTCACTGTCACTGTTCATAGGCTACTAGCTGCTCCTGCGTGTGTGCACTCACTTTCTGTGTACACACTACACACACTCTATTTCCTTCTGATAACTGATTGATTATTGTAATTGAATATTGTAATTAGTTAGTTGTACTTACTGTTACTACTTACTGTACTAGGAGTCTAGGACACTCAGTCACTGTTCATAGGCTACTAGCTCCTGCGTGTGTGCACTCACTGTCTGTGTACACACTACACACACTCTATTTCCTTCTGATAACTGATTGATTATTGTAATTAGTTAGTTGTTTGTACTTACTGTTACTACTTACTCTTACTGTACTAGGAGTCTAGGACACTCAGTCACTGTTCATAGGCTACTAGCTCCTGCGTGTGTGCACTCACTGTCTGTGTACACACTACACACACTCTATTTCCTTCTGATAACTGATTGATTATTGTAATTAGTTAGTTGTACTTACTGTTACTACTTACTGTACTAGGAGTCTAGGACACTCAGTCACTGTTCATAGGCTACTAGCTCCTGCGTGTGTGCACTCACTGTCTGTGTACACACTACACACACTCTATTTCCTTCTGATAACTGATTGATTATTGTAATTAGTTAGTTGTTTGTACTTACTGTTACTACTTACTCTTACTGTACTAGGAGTCTAGGACACTCAGTCACTGTTCATAGGCTACTAGCTCCTGCGTGTGTGCACTCACTGTCTGTGTACACACACTACACACACTCTATTTCCTTCTGATAACTGATTGCTTATTGTAATTAGTTAGTTGTACTTACTGTTACTACTTACTCTTACTGTACTAGGAGTCTAGGACACTCAGTCACTGTTCATAGGCTACTAGCTCCTGCGTGTGTGCACTCACTGTCTGTGTACACACACTACACACACTCTATTTCCTTCTGATAACTGATTGCTTATTGTAATTAGTTGTTTGTACTTACTGTTACTACTTACTCTTACTGTACTAGGAGTCTAGGACACTCAGTCACTGTTCATAGTCTACTAGCTCCTGCGTGTGTGCACTCACTGTCTGTGTACACACACTACACACACTCTATTTCCTTCTGATAACTGATTGATTATTGTAATTAGTTAGTTGTACTTACTGTTAATACTTACTCTTACTGTACTAGGAGTCTAGGACACTCAGTCACTGTTCATAGGCTACTAGCTCCTGCGTGTGTGCACTCACTGTCTGTGTACACACACTACACACACTCTATTTCCTTCTGATAACTGATTGATTATTGTAATTAGTTAGTTGTACTTACTGACTGTTACTACTTACTTACTTACTGCACTAGGGACACTCACTCAGTCACTGTTCATAGGCTAGCTCCTGCGCGTGTTTGCGCGTGCGTGCACTCACTGTCTGTAGTGTACACACACTAAATTTACTTGTGATTACTACTGATTATTGTAACTGCTAGTTGTACTTCCTGACTGTTACTACTTACTTACTGTACTAGGGACACTCACTCAGTCACCTCACCCACCAACCCACTCCATTAAAGTACCCCACTTTTCACCCGCCCTTTTAAAAAACTTTTGTCTATACGCCCAAAACATCGAAGATGTCTGGAAGTGGCAGCCAGCGCGGTTTGGGCAAGGGGAAGGGCAGCAAGGGAATCAGGAGGAGAGGGAGCAGCATTGTGGCAGGCCGCGGCCGCGCCACCATGCACAGTTCCGCAGCAGCAGCGTCAGTGGCTAACATTCCTCCCATAGCCACTGGCCGTGGACGCCTTGGGCGCCGCCCAGCAGGAGCATCTGCAACTCACGCTGCAGAGACACAGCAGCAGCAGCGTGTAGCACCTGCTCCGATTTTCCTCCAGCCGGGTCGGAAACGTCCCATTGAGGAAAAGCATGCAGACACTGTGGTGCAACTCATGACGGAGGATGAGCAGCCCGCCATCAGCTCTGCATCCGAGGCCTCCACCCTCACCACCACCACCACCCCTGTTCGCAGCAGCCGCCCAGCAGGGTCTGGGGAGGAGGCCAGTTCACCGTCACAAGTTGGCGACCTGTCACTCAGCAGTATTTTTACCTCAGGCACCATCAGGGTATTGTCTGCTGTTGTTGGCGATTTTGAGGAGGAGATGCTGATGGGCACTTTGGGGGATGAGGGATTGGACAGCAAGACTGTGGCGACAGTCAAACAGCCCATCCATGCATCAGGAGAGGAGTTTGGGGGGTCATCATCCCAGCAGGACATGTTTCAGGAGGGGGAGGATGATGATGACCCGGTGACAGACAGAGACTGGGTGCCACCACCTCCAGGGGATGTCGTCCTCAGCAGCTCTGAGGAGGAGGAGGAGGATGCTCTTGTGGGCCTTGCAAGGAGGCGCATCATTGCAAGCATTGGCAGCAGTAGGCAGGTCCCACAGCCTGCTGGTGTCTCAGGCTCAGCAGCAGCAGCAGCAGCATCTGCCAGTACCACCACCAGCCGCACCCAAGCCCCCCAAGCCCCCCCCCCCCAACCACCACAGGGAGACAGGCAGCAGCGCTTCCATGCCGTAGGGGGATGTTTCTGTCACCAATCTGGCGATATTTCACCATGCCCACTGTGTACAGCAAGTACGCCACTTGCAACCACTGTCAGCGGAAGTTGAGCAGAGGTGCAGACCCCTTAAAGTTCAGCACCAGCTCGCTCATCAACCACCTTGCTGCGAAACATTTCCACCAGCATGAGGAGTTCCAGAGGCTGAAGGCATCTGGTGCTGGCAGTGGCACCACACCCATCACTGCACAGCCTTCAGCAGCAGCAGCAACAGCAGCCACCCGCCCTCCTGCTCCTCCAGCAGCACCAGCAGGAGTGCGGAAACGCACTGCTCCTCCCCCCTCTGCAACTCCTGCCGCCGACACTGAGGCCTGTTCTGGCAGCCAGTCCTCAGTGGCCTCCTCCGCTGTGTCTGCTGATTCCTGTGCCAGCAAAAGGCCACGCCAGAGCCTTTTGAGCGAGTCCTTCCAGGGGGTGATTAGGGCTCTGCCTCCCAGCAGCCGTCGCGTGCGGCAGCTGAACGGCTTGCTGGCACGGGCCATGTGCTCCCAACTCCTGCCGTACACGCTCGTGCAGGAGGGGAGCGACATTCGTGCGCTGCTTGCTTGCACAGCCCCAGACTGGCAGCTCCCCAGCAGACACTTTTTCTCCCGCAAGGCCATTCCTGCACTGCACCGCTTTGTGATGGCCAATGTGGAGCGAGGGCTGGAGCACGCGGTTGGTGAAAGGGTCCACGTCACCATGGACTCCTGGAGCAGCCGCTTCGGGACAGGCCGCTACCTGTCCTTCACTGTCCACTGGGTCAGCTTGGTGGAAGGGGGTGAGGATGGGAGAGCAGCAGCGGGCACAGCAGCAGCAGCAACACAGTGGGTGGTGCCACCCCGCAGGGTCAGGGGAACTGCAGCAGGTTCCTCCGATCCTCTGCCATCCTCCGGCACACCTGGCCAAACCCCCCGCCTCAGCAGCAGCGTGAAGGCCCGCCACTGCCAAGTGCTGCTGCACTTGGTCAGCCTTGGGAAGACCAAGCTGACGGCAACCCATGTGTTGGCCAAACTCCAGGAGCAGGAGAGGATTTGGCTGACCCCCAGAGGCCTCAGAGTCGGAGAGGTGGTGGCCGACAATGGGGCCAATCTGGTTGCCGCAATAGACAGGGGAAACCTGACCCACATCCCCTGTCTTGCCCACGTACTGAACCTGGTAGTGCAGAAGTTCTTGCGCACCTACCAGGGGATGGGCGAACTGCTGGAAACGGCAAGGAACGTTGTGCGTCACTTCCGGCGCTCGGCTGCAGCCTGTGCGAGCCTGGAAGACGTGCAAAAGGAGCTGGATCTGCCACGCCATCGGCTGATCCTTGACGTTCCGACTCGCTGGAACTCCACCCTGGCGATGTTGGAGCGTCTGGTTGAACAGAAGCACGCTGTCAACCAGTACCTTGCCCTGGCCACTGTTTCCGCCGCTCAGAGAAGGGACAAGACCAGCAACATCCCGTCCATCGTCCCCGATGATGACTGGAGGCACATGCAGCAGGTGTGCTTAGTGCTGGCTCCCTTTCTGCAGGCCACTAACATGGTGAGCAGGGACCATGCTATGGTCTGCGAGTGGGTGCCCCTGGTTTGTCTGCTGAACAGGGCCCTCGATGCTTTGCTGGAACAGGGAGCGGCAGCCTTGGACCAGCAGGAGCGGCAAGCAGCTGCACAGTCCACCTCTGAGGGGGAGGAGGAGGAGGACTTGGTGGAGGTCCCTGACCTTGCTGCTGATGAGGGGGAGCAGCACAGTGCAGCTGAGTTGGTGCGGGGGTGGAGAGAGGATGAGGCTGACGAGGCAGAGGAGGAGGATGAGGACAGCAGCACTGCCGTCGATGTGCCAGCAGACGTGGCCCGCCTCTTCCCAATGGCAGTGCACATGCTGACGTGCCTGCGCAGAGACCCCAGGGTGATCCAGATGAAGCAGAGGGAGGACATCTGGATCAGCATGATGTTGGACCCACGCCTCAAGGGGAAGTTGAGCCAGTTCCTGCCGCCTGCAGGAGGAGACCCAGCACAACAAATAAGGAGCTTGCAGCAGGCCCTTGTTGAGCGCTTGGAGGAAGCCTTCCCCCAGCCTTCCACCCCCACTGTCCAGCAGCCAGCACAGAGGCAGCAGCAGGTGCCTGCATCCAGCAGCAAGCGCCCCACAGACCTGCTGTCTCTCAGCCACGAGCTCTACAGGACTGTAGAGGCTCCGGCAGCAGTGACTAGAGAGGAGGTGCATGCAGCAGCATCCTCCACCGGTCACAGCCAGCGCCTGACCCGCATGGTGGCTGACTACATGGGGTCCTACAGCGGGCTTGACAGCGATGCCCCTGTTGATCCCATGGAGTATTGGGTCAAGCGCCTGGAGATCTGGAGCGAGCTGGCGCAGTACGCCCTGGAAGTGCTGTCCTGCCCCCCTTCCAGCGTGCTGTCCGAGCGCTGCTTCAGTGCAGCTGGTGGTGTGGTCACCGAGAAACGCTCACGTCTGTCTCACAAGTCTGTGGACAGACTGACGTTTCTCAAGATGAACCAGGCGTGGGTGGAAGGCGAGTTCCTGGCCCCTGTTGTCGGCGAGAGGGGGACATGAACTGGCTAAGAACCATCGTTAATGTGCCTTACCACCCTTTACCACCTCCTGGCTCCTGCTCACTAAGCCAGCCTGGTTCACTTTGACTATTACGTCGCCTGCAGCCACACATTTTACACCTACAGTGGGCTGCTGTGTACTGCCCTTCTGCTGTCTGTCTGTGTTTCCCACTGCCAGGGTACACAGATTTACCTTCTGCTGCCACTCTGCCACCAGCTATTACGTCAAAAAATAGCTATATCTGTGTAATTGGTTGTAAAACCAAAACTACAAAACCATAAAAAAAAAAAAAAAGGTTTAATTTTTCTGAGGTGCCCGGGTTGAAAACTGTGTTGTCCCAGTTGTGTATTGGACACAATGTGGGCTGCACGACCGCTGTCTGGGACCTCCTGCCTGCTGTGTTTATTTACAGCCCTGGTATCACCGCTAGGTACCAGGGCTATTATGTCACGCTGCCTGCCTGCTGCCACACTCACACTACTCCTCCATTCCTCCTGCTGATGCTGCTGTCTGTCTGTGTTTCCCACTGCCAGGGTACACAGAATTAGCTTCTGCTGCCACTCTGCCACCAGCTATTACGTCAAACAATAGCTGCTCACATTACTCCTCCATTCCTCCTGCTGCTGCTGCTGTCTGTCTGTCTGTCTGTGTTTCCCAACGCCAGGGTACACAGATTTACCTTCTGCTGCCACTCTGCCACCAGCTATTACGTCAAAAAATAGCTATATCTGTGTAATTGGTTGTAAAACCAAAACTACAAAACCATAAAAAAAAAAAAAAAAGGTTTAATTTTTCTGAGGTGCCCGGGTTGAAAACTGTGTTGTCCCAGTTGTGTATTGGACACAATGTGGGCTACACGACCGCTGTCTGGGACCTCCTGCCTGCTGTGTTTATTTACAGCCCTGGTATCACCGCTAGGTACCAGGGCTATTATGTCACGCTGCCTGCCTGCTGCCACACTCACACTACTCCTCCATTCCTCCTGCTGATGCTGCTGTCTGTCTGTGTTTCCCAACGCCAGGGTACACAGATTTACCTTCTGCTGCCACTCTGCCACCAGCTATTACGTCAAAAAATAGCTATATCTGTGTAATTGGTTGTAAAACCAAAACTACAAAACCATAAAAAAAAAAAAAGGTTTAATTTTTCTGAGGTGCCCGGGTTGAAAACTGTGTTGTCCCGGTTGTGTATTGGACACAATGTGGGCTACACGACCGCTGTCTGGGACCTCCTGCCTGCTGTGTTTATTTACAGCCCTGGTATCACCGCTAGGTACCAGGGCTATTATGTCACGCTGCCTGCCTGCTGCCACACTCACACTACTCCTCCATTCCTCCTGCTGATGCTGCTGTCTGTCTGTGTTTCCCACTGCCAGGGTACACAGAATTAGCTTCTGCTGCCACTCTGCCACCAGCTATTACGTCAAACAATAGCTGCTCACATTACTCCTCCATTCCTCCTGCTGCTGCTGCTGCTGTCTGTCTGTCTGTGTTTCCCAACGCCAGGGTACACAGATTTACCTTCTGCTGCCACTCTGCCACCAGCTATTACGTCAAAAAATAGCTATATCTGTGTAATTGGTTGTAAAACCAAAACTACAAAACCATAAAAAAAAAAAAAGGTTTAATTTTTCTGAGGTGCCCGGGTTGAAAACTGTGTTGTCCCAGTTGTGTATTGGACACAATGTGGGCTGCACGACCGCTGTCTGGGACCTCCTGCCTGCTGTGTTTATTTACAGCCCTGGTATCACCGCTAGGTACCAGGGCTATTATGTCACGCTGCCTGCCTCATTGACTGCCTGCTGCCACACACTCATCCTCCTCCTCCTGCTGCTGAATTTACCTCCTGCTGTCTGTGTGTTTCCACTGCCAGGGAGCACATACAATGGCGCTTCCAACATGCGTGCGCCACCAGCTATTTGTTACGCTCAAAAATAGCTGCATTTCTTTAAAAAAAAAAATTGAAAAGAGAAATAAGTGAAGAAGAAGACGATATAGAAGAAGATGAAGAAGATGAAGAAGAAGAAGATGAAGAAGAAGAAGAAGAAGATGAAGAAGAAGAAGAAGAAGGAGAAGAAGATGAAGATGAAGAAGATGAAGAAGAAGAAGATGAAGAAGATGAAGAAGATGAAGATGAAGAAGATGAAGAAGATGAAGAAGAAGAAGATGAAGAAGAAGAAGATGAAGATGATGAAGAAGAAGAAGATGAAGAAGAAGATGAAGATGATGAAGAAGAAGAAGATGAAGAAGATGAAGAAGATGAAGATGAAGAAGATGAAGAAGAAGAAGATGATGAAGAAGAAGAAGAAGAAGATGAAGAAGAAGATGAAGAAGATGAAGAAGATGAAGAAGAAGAAGAAGATGAAGAAGATGAAGATGAAGAAGATGAAGAAGATGAAGAAGAAGAAGATGAAGAAGATGAAGAAGAAGATGAAGAAGATGAAGAAGAAGATGAAGAAGAAGATGAAGAAGAAGATGAAGAAGATGAAGAAAAAGAAGATGAAGAAGAAGAAGATGATGATGAAGAAGATGAAGAAGAAGAAGAAGAAGACAATATAAAAGAAGAAGAAGATATAGAAGAAGATATAGAAGAAGAAGATATAGAAGAAGAAGAAGAAGAAGATATAGAAGATAAAGAAGAAGAAGAAGAAGTATATACAGTACTGAACAAATTTCTGGACACAACTTCTCTTTTCAACTTTTTTTTTTTTAAAGGAACATCCCCACATAATCACTTGCTGTTGTTACTTGGAAAAAAAGAGGTTTCTTGCATCATTCACCCTCAAAACAAGTGTTGGAAGCTATTTAAGGCCATTTCGAATAGTCAGCTCGAATAATGAGCTCGAATACCGACTCGAATAGTGAGCTCGAATTCCGAGGTCGAATCGAATAGTTAAAATTATTCGACTCGAATATTCGACTGATCTCGAATAATTTACTATTCGAATTCGACCTAACTCGAATTTTGAAAAGGGGTATTTGAGCATCACTGCTTGTGCCTTCCCCCTGTGCTGTTGGCACTTACAATGGGATTAGAAATGAACATATAGGATTAAGGTTCAGTCAGTTAAATACCTTCACATCGATCATCATCTTTTCCTTATTTTAAATGTTTTAATGAAGCTAATGTATATCCTATTAAAATATCTTAAAGTGTATTGCCCCCTTAAAGTGACACTGAAGCAAAAAAATAAAATAACATATGCTATAATTAAATGTATGTGTAGTACAGATAATTAATAGTCCATTAGTAGCAAAAAAAAAGTCTCATGTTTTTATTTTCAGTTATATAACTTTTTTGTTTTTGTTTAATAACATTGCATCATTCTGTCATATTTGCAATTACAAACCACAGTCTGTATTTTAAACTGTGAAACAGAGCAGAGCTAATGACCCTTTGAACTCCCATACAGTGAAATCTTATCTCAAGCTGCCTTTCCCTGTATCTTTGATGTATAAGTGCTTCAGAAAATAGAACATAGGACTGTCTCGGACGCAAGTTGGGTTGATGAGCTCAGAGAAGCTCTTTTGCATAGATAACAACTGAAGGTTCTTAACTTTTCGTCTACTGGAAACTATATACAAAAAGCAACTCTCTGCACACTCCGCACACTGGAGCTTCCCCCGCCTCTCTTAACAAAGCGATGTGACTGCTGTGATAGCGGTGCAGCCATTCGCCAGGGGCTCCCCTCTCCTCTCCTATAGCTGATCATTCTACTGCTCCTCTGCTGGGGTACAGTATTGCACTCTCATGTGCAACCTGTCTTTGCAGTTTTGCTATCGCTCTCTCTCACTGCACTTTGCCATGTTTGCACATCTGTGGTATATATTTATATATGTATAGCTTTGATTCTATATAAGAGGTTATCCATTATTATACTGTATGTATTGGCTGATTGCCATCTATGTAGAGGAACGTTTTAATTGCTTTTAGTATGTACTTTATAGTGTGTTATCGTATACAATAAAATTGTTAAAATGATGATATTATTAGTGTGTGATGCTAATTGTGGGCTATATAGTTGGTGCTTTATAGTTGCAAATGGAAACAATATGAGACCGTTTTCTTTGCTACTACTGTTCTATTTCTTAGCTGTACTGTACTACATATACAATTCATTATATCATAAGTTTATTTTCACTTAAGATTCCCTTTAAAAAGTAGGCTACCTGATCCGCAGGGCTGAGCAGACCAGGTAGCCGCAAAAAACGCCGCTCCCTGCAACTCCCGTGGGCTGCCATAGCCCACTTTCACTTACGTATCCCCGGGGTCACAACGCGGCGCTGAGAGACTGCGTTGTCTCTCATAGCGTGCAGGGAGGTGGGGGAGCTGCAGGAGGCATGGTCAGGGGAGAAAACTGCCCAATGGCAGCTCAGGGAACCCTGTAGGAACGCCCCTGGTGGGCGTTTTAACCAGGGAATTCCTCTCCCCTCTGTTTACCTCCGAGTTAGCAACAAATCTTGAGTTGCACAAAGAGAAAGGGCACCTCCCCAAATTCATCAAAGGTATAAAGCATGAACAAATAATTGGAGCATGAGTCTACCAGGTCGAGGACCAGTCCCTCCCCTAGAAACACATTTGTGTATTTATTAGCATATATTTGCATTAATATGTTTGCTCATCTTTTGTGTGTTTAGCAACAAATCTTGTCGCTAAACTCGGGGGGCTATAGCGCGGCAGTGGGCGGCAGAGTGAGGTAGTTGGGGGACACAGAGCCATGTCATTAAGCAGAGAACGTGGCTCTGTGTCCAGGGCCGGCCCTAGACTATTTGCCGCCTGAGGCAAAAAAAAAATTTCCGACGCCACCCCCCCCCGGTGGGGGGGGCGCGCTCTGGGGGGCCGCCGAGCTGGAGGGGTAGCTGGCAGGACGGGGGTATTGGGCCTAGCGGCGGGGAGGGGGTCGTACCCCCCCTCCCTCGCCTGGGTCCCCCGTGCTCCGCTCCCCTCCAGCCTTAAATACAAGCAGCCGCTATGTGTAAGAGGCACGGGCGGGTAGGACTCACCTCTTCCTCGTTCCAAGCGTGTGCTCCACTGACGTCACTTCCTGCAACGCTGCAGGAAGTGACGTCAGTGGAGCGCACGCTGGCCTGGAACGAGGAAGAGGTGAGTAATCCCCGCCCGTGCCTCTTACACATAGCGGCTGCTTGTATTTAAGGCTGGAGGGGAGCGGAGCACGGGGGACCCAGGCGAGGGAGGGGGGTGTCCGACCCCCCTCCCCGCCGCTAGGCCCAATACCCCCGTCCTGCCAGCTACCCCTCCAGCTCGGCGGCCGGCTCCCCGCACCCACGGACGGGCGGGTGCCGCCCCTGGAATTTTGCCGCCTGAGGCAAAAGTTTCACCCCGCCTCATGAGCGGGCCGGACCTGTCTGTGTCACATCTGCCCCCCATATCCCCACCTCGGGTTCTCTTTAAGCCCTCCTTTTTCCTACTTTAGATGGCACATACTGTATTCCCACCAGGCTGCCCAGCTCAGCAACCACAGTCACATGGTAGAGAAAGCCAGTTATACTGCAGTAACAGGCTGATGTGGTCCAATAAAAAGGTATTCTATCAAGGCCAGCACTTTTCTTCCATAAACTGTTTATATTTACTTATCACTGTGATTACATTTGCCAGGGTCAATGCTGGGTTTCATTGGGCTTTAAATCGTGCTCATTACAAGACTGCAAGCTTACAGAATCATAGGCATAGCTTGATTATGTAAATGTTCTACTTAACTAAACTATATAGTTAAGTCTTAAAATAAAATTTGTTCTGCTTCTTTGCCTTTTTACAGTTCAGAGTGTTTTCTGACCTTTTAACAGAGTATATTGAATAATTCACATTACTAACAATGGGTCTTACAAATTAAAGTGGAACTGAACTTTTGCACAGGACAAAAAGAAAATATAGAAAAAAACACCCTGTATGTATTTTGCAGGGGTCTCGAACTCAATTTACCTGGGGGCCGCAGGAGGCAAAGTCAGGATGAGGCTGGGCCGCATAAGGGAATCAATCAATCAGCAGCTCCCCCCCCCCCCCCCCCCCGTCCCTTTCATTGATTTTTATTTCAAATTCAAATTCACACTGAAGTGAACTATTTTGCCTATTTTACCTTATAGTTCGCTTCAGTGCTCCCATTACAAGTAATCCGCAGCGTCCCCACCGCAAAACGAGGGCTGCAGAGCCCCCAAATTGCCCGGGGGGGCAATCCTCCGGCATTTCCTGGAAGGGGCAGAGCTTTCAGCTTCAGCTCTGCCCCTCCTGACGTCAATCGCGGCGGATCGCCGCCTCTGTCCGCCCCTCTCACTCTTCCTTCACAGAGAGGGGCAGGCAGAGGCGGTGATGCGCCGCGATTGACGTCAGGAGGGGACTTGTTGGAAATTATCTACCGAACCATCTATCTGCCAACGTATATTAGGGTGTATTCCCGGCATTAACAATATGTCTGCTTCCATGAATCAGGAAGTAGATTTATTTTAGGATTTGTATCAGCTGTAACAAAGAAATGTGTGGTTATTATGATGTTGCTTATCTTTTAGAGCAGAGAGGACGTTCTGAGTTCAGGTCCTCTTTAATTTCCCTATTATATTTAATGGTCATCTTCAGTTGGAGCCAAATAACCTACCAATATGTGTTGTTGGTGGAAACCAAAGCGTCTAAAGGTACATGAGAAGATAAACATGAGGAATACATATACGTTACTTTAATGCAGACATTCTCCTTGAGGGGTATGGAACTCAGGGCCTTCAGACAGCATGACACGGCTCTAACAACTTGGCCTTTGGTGACTATCAATGTTGATGCTACCATGAAGCCACCGGTATCTGCTGACTGGGGGCGCTGCCAGCAACAGTAATATGTAAAGCTGCCGCAGTGGAACACAGTTCTACCTGGAAGCAGGAGATTTGGGCGCATGAGACAAGTGGACAAAAAGGGCGCCCCATTCACTCCCATTATAAATATCGTTTAATGGGCGCCAAACAGGGAAAAAAAGGCGCTGGAGATTATTAACGTTTTAACAAACGGCGCCCGGAGATTTTTAAGGATTTATAACTATGTTTGTGATGATTTAACTTTACAAAATGAGCCCGTGACGAATAACGTTTATAAAGATACTAAATCACTATTTCTAAAACATTTCTAAAACATTATTATCCACCCAAAAAAATTATTTACATTTTTTTATTTACATTTTTTATTTAATAATGTCTGTAAAACATTATTATCCATAGGGGGTCTTAGGTTTAGGCACCACCAGGGGGGTCTTAGGTTTAGGCACCAACTGGGGGGTCTTAGGTTTAGGTACCAACAGGGGGGTCTTAGGTTTAGGCACCAACACGGGGGTCTTAGGTTTAGGCACCAACTGGGGGGTCTTAGGTTTAGGCACCAACAGGGAGGTCTTAGGTTTAGGCACCAACTGGGGGGTCTTAGGTTTAGGCACCAACAGGGGGTCTTAGGTTTAGGCACCGATAGGGGGGTCATAGGTTTAGGCACCAACAGGGGGGTTTTAGGTTTAGGCACCAACAGGGGGGTCTTAGGTTTAGGCACCAATAGGGGGTTCTTAGGTTTAGGCACCAACAGGGGGTCTAGGGGTTAGGGATAGGTACAGGGAGGGTTTTTAATAAACGTAAATATAAGTTTCAGTTTACAAACAGAGAAGATTAACGTTTTAAGAATTGCCGATCTCATACACATTATTTAGTGATTTATAAATTCTTAAAACACTATTTGTAAACGAAATTCTACACAATATTTCTATAAACGATAATACTGTTTATCGTTTACACCACGCGCCCTTTTTTCCCGACGTCTTTTTTTGATGTACGCGTTTTACCTTTTATCTGGTCCATTGCAGCATCTCTCAAGTTCCTGATGCATGTCATGTGACATCGGGAGACTACATAGAGATAATACTACTGAACTGTCATAGACTGCAGAGCAGAAAAGAAGAGGAACAGGTAATGGACCAGGAAATTGTTCTGTGCTGAAGCCATCCTGCATAATCAAAGGAGGCATGAGGTATAGGGTACTGAATCTAGATGCTCTTCTCTGCAGGGGATGTAGAGACACTGGCCTCACCTCTTGTTTAAAGGAAGTCAGGGCAAGGGCACTAGGCGCTGGCATGCACATATCTTTTTCCAACATTTTTTTCTGCCCTTAAAGAGTACCTGAGGGGACATGTAACATAATGAGATTAACATTTGTATATATAATATCAATGCTACTAAGAACTTGCTCATCTTCCTTCCTTTCTTTCTGTAAGGGTTAATAACCCAGAGCTATAAATTACAGTCTCTCTAAAGTCAGAGAAGTGGAACTGCAGGTATAAAACTTCAGGGTGCCTCTGAAAAATGTTTTTTAATAGCAAATGAAACAGAAGTAGGTCAATAGGTTACAATTACTCTGTATGGAAGCTGAATAAACATATAATTTTCAGTGAGACAATTTAATTTTCAAACCTCAATGTTTTATTATTTCTTTTTCTCAATAAGAATATACTATACACATAAAGGAACATTTAACATTGTTAAACAGTCAAAAGTATGACCTTTCGTGGCACAAGGAGGACATTATGAAGTATAGATCTTTTCTAGCTGAGTGGAGTCCTTTCCACTTAATAAGTGATCATATTATGTTCTTACCTTCTAGTGTTGAGCACAGTCTCAGGCTAAAGGTAGATCTGTCCTTGTAGTTGTGTTCTTTACTCTTTTCTCAAATACAATGAGTTGTATATTCAATAAAAAAGAAAAAGAGAGAAAACCGTGTGCAACCATAGAAACGTAAAACCTACAGAGCAGTAATCTAAACGTTTACACAAAGAAGTTATGTGCATTACTGTCATAGCATAAACACAATAATAGAACAATATTAATTCTGCAATAATAACTCATCTGCAACCTACAATTTTAATTTTTAAAACAAAATAAAAATAAGGTATCACAGGAAAGTCATGTTTAGGATGTCTATAGATATGACTGTTTATCTCCTTTCAGCTTATTCTTATTTGATTTATATCTTGCCTCTGCCTCAGCCCGGCCCTGGATGTAAGAGACAAATGTAAAACTATAGCCCCCATGATTTCTGTGACTGTGGGAAGCCCAGGTTCTTTGGGGGCCCACTCCTCTTACCACTTCCGCAGGGTTGCACAGCAAAGCACTATAATTATCGGGTCTCTTCAGTTCTTTCTGGCAGCCATATGCTCAATGCTGTATACCTCCAGCTTAGTATCACATAACATGTATCAGGACCTAACGTATGTAAGCAAAGATCACAAAGCTGCTGAGAAGAACTGAGAAGTCCCAACATAGTGCTGTAGCTTCATTGCACAACATGGTGTGTAGGGGGTGACGGGGGTAAATTCTGTGCACAAAGGGGGATGGGAAGAGTTTTACTGATGACACTTACAGGAAGAAAGGATAGTGTTATGCAAACTTGGAGGGGATTGGGTCAAAGGAGGAGGCCCTGGATGAGGCCCCATGAGTTTGAGTTACCACACTGAGGGGAGATTGCATCCCTTGCTTGTTATAGGTAGCTAAAGGTGCCACTTAGTATTAGGTAGCCACTAGCTAGAGGTTACCCCAAGAACTAGGTAACAAGTGGTGCCCCTGACTGAAGGGAGATCTCGTCAGTGGAATGATGAGACCCGGGGGAAAAACCTCTCATTTACACTCCGCTCGGGACTCTGTATAGGGAAGAAGGGAGGGAGGCACTTTGGGAGTGAGCTGCCTTTCCCTCATTAGGCGCCTGTAGGCAGGGCCGTATCTATTAAGAGGCACCCGTGGGCCGGTGCCATGGGCGGGTCCTCGGGGGGGGCGGGTGGCCACTGGTTCAAATAATAATAATTTTTTTTATTTTTTTTCCCTTATGACATTTTTTTTCTATCATTTACATTTTTTTTTTGGGGGGGGGGGAGCGCCGCTGCAGCAGCCAGCAGTTACAGTTCTTACTGTTTGCAAGCGCTCCCCCCCTGCCGCCACCATCCACAATGGTTTCCTCTGGTCACGTTCTCGGTGCGCTCTGACTGACTGTCATCGCACAGTGATGAGCCAGCCAGAGCAGGTGGAGCCACTTGCACGTACAGGGAGGGGGCGTGGCTTGACATTGAGTCTGAGACAGCAGGGCAGGCTATGAAATACATTGGCTTCCGATGCTCCGCCCCCCCCAGCCGACTAGCCGAGCCCGGGTAAAGTGACTCCTCCTCAGCTCCATTTTACATCACGCAGGAGGAGGACAGCAACACATGAGATGGTCGGGTCGGGAGTCACTCGATCGGGAGCCATGTGAAGCAGCTGCTGCAGCCCAGCCCAGCCCCCAGCTACCCAGCCCAGCCAGCCAGCCAGCCAGCTAGGCAGACAGGTCACCCTCGCCCAGCCCAGGGTCACAGGCAGCAGGCCCCAGCCGCCCAGGCAGCACAGCAGGCCACCACCAGCTACCCCAGCCCAGGGTCACTCGCAGGCCCCAGCTGCCCAGGCAGCACAGCAGGCCACCACCAGACCAGGCGGTGGCATGCAGAGTTTCCCTCGCGCACCGGACTAGGTAAGATATTTGTTGTAGTCAAGTTCCTGGACAAATCTGCTGACATTATTGCACGTATTTCTGAATTTGCTGACATTATTGCTTGTATTTCTGATCAAATCTGCTGACATTATTGCTTGTATTTCTGATCAAATCTGCTGACATTATTGCTCAAATCTGCTGACATTATTGCTCAAATCTGCTGACGTTATTGCTCGTATTTCTCATCAAATCTGCTGTCGTTATTGCTCGTATTTCTCATCAAATCTGCTGTCGTTATTGCTCGTATTTCTCATCAAATCTGCTGTCGTTATTGCTCGTATTTCTCATCAAATCTGCTGTCGTTATTGCTCGTATTTCTCATCAAATCTGCTGTCGTTATTGCACGTATTTCTCATCAAATCTGCTGTCGTTATTGCTCGTATTTCTGATCAAATCTGCTGTCGTTATTGCTCGTATTTCTCATCAAATCTGCTGACATTATTGCTCGTATTTCTCATCAAATCTGCTGTCGTTATTGCTCGTATTTCTCATCAAATCTGCTGTCGTTATTGCTCGTATTTCTCATCAAATCTGCTGTCGTTATTGCTCGTATTTCTCATCAAATCTGCTGTCGTTATTGCTCGTATTTCTCATCAAATCTGCTGTCGTTATTGCTCGTATTTCTCATCAAATCTGCTGTCGTTATTGCTCGTATTTCTCATCAAATCTGCTGTCGTTATTGCTCGTATTTCTCATCAAATCTGCTGTCGTTATTGCTCGTATTTCTCATCAAATCTGCTGTCGTTATTGCTCGTATTTCTCATCAAATCTGCTGTCGTTATTGCACGTATTTCTGATCAAATCTGCTGACGTTATTGCTCGTATTTCTGATCAAATCTGCTGACATTATTGCACGTATGTCTGATCAAATCTGCTGACATGATTGGGCAGATATGCCGACATGATTACATGTATTTTCTGGTCAAATCTGCCACGATTGAATATATTTTCTGGGCAAATCTGCTCACATTACGTGTATTTTCTTGAGAAAACCTGCACAATTATGTGAATTTTCTGGGGAAAGGGTCACCAACACTTGGGCCCACTGTCTTTGCGTTGCACTTTTAAAGGGAACTTAAGGTGAGAATAATATTTTAAGCAATACCAGTTGCCTGGCTGCCGTGCTGATCCTCTGCCTCTAATTCTTTCAACCACAGACCCTGAACAAGCATGCAGCAGGTCGGGGGTTTCTGACAATATTGTCCGAACTGACAAGATTAGCTCCATGCTTGTTTCTGGCGTAATTCAGTTCACTACTGCAGCCAAATAGATCAGCAGGGCTGCCAGGCAACTAGTATTGTTTAAAGGGTCACTTAAGCCAAATAAAAAAAATGAGTTTTACTCACCTGGAGCTTCTACCAGCCCCCTGAAGCTGTCCAGTGCCCATGTAGACTCGCTCTGATGCTCCTGGCCCTGCCGGCAGCCACTTAAGGTTTCGGCGACAGGAGCAGACAGGCCGGGAACGCGAGTGATTCTTCGCATTCCTGGCCGTAATAGCGCCTTCTATGCTGTTATATGATATATGCTATATCAGCATAGAGGGCGCTATTACGGCCAGGAACGCGAAGAATCACTCGCGTTCCCGGCCTGTCGGCTCCTGTCGCCAGAACCGGAAGCAGGGCCAGGAGCATCAGAGCGAGTCTACGTGGGCACCGGACAGCTTCAGGGGGCTGGTAGAGGCCCCAGGTGAGTAAAACTATTTTTTATTTGGCTTAAGTGTCCCTTTAAAAGGAAATAAATATGGCAGCCTCCATATCACTCTCACCTCGGGTTCACTTTAAATTAGTTAGCTTTACCCTCATCCGGGCATGGCCACGCCCATTTTTGCCGCAGTGCGGTTATAGCCACAAAAATTGGTCCAGCACCTGCATAGCACCCCCCCCCCCCCCCAAAAAACCCTGGAGCCACCACTGACTGTACTTATACTAATTATTTATATAGCGCCAACATATTACGCAGTGCTGTACAGAGTATGTATTGTCTTGTCACTAACTGTCCCACAGTGGGGCTCACAATCTAATCCCTACCATAGTCATGTGCATGTAAGTATCGTAGTCTAGGGCCAATTTTTAGGGGAAGCCAATTAACTTATCTGTATTGTATGTTGTTGGGATGTGGGAGGAAACCAGAGTGTCTTAAGGAAACCCACACAGACACAGGGAGAACATACAAACTCCTTGCAGACGTTGACCTGGATGGGATTTGAACCTGGAACCCAGCGCTGCAAGGCGAGAGCGCTAACCACTACGCCACCATGCTGCCATACTACTATACTGTATTGTACTGCCATCTTCAGCAGTACTTCACAGAGTATGTAGTCATGTCACTGACTATCCTCTGAGGAGCTTACAATCTAATTCTGCCATAGTCTAATGTCCTACCATATTATTTGTATTTGTATAGCACTGGCATCTTCTGCAGCACTTTGCAGAGAACAGCCATGTTCCTGACTTTTCTCAGGGGAGCTCACAATCTAATACCTACCACTATTTTGTGGGTGAGAACACTGGCTAATGTGTGGGTTTTTTTTTTTTTTTTTTGGGGAGGGGGGGGGGACTTTTCCTACTTGCTTTTTTACGGTCACTTTACTCATACCTGGGGAGAAAACATGGCCCCACCGACTTTGGGCTGCACTCTTACTAGGAAATTTTAATTGACCACACCCACTGTGTTATGGACACGCCCACTGCATTCTGTGGCCACGCCCATTCTTCGCCGCGGCGCGCCAACATCCTCCTCAGCGCGGGGGGGGGGGGGGGGGGCGTCGTAGGTTTGGGGTGCCTAGGGGAGCCCAAACCCTAAATACAGCCCTGCCTGTAGGCACGTGCCTACAGTGCCTTATGGTAAGTCTGGCCTTGATTGCACCTATTAGCCACTTATGCTCCCATTATGTTATTACTTATGCAGGCAACAAGCCTTAGGTGTTAAGTGGTAAGACTTTTACATATGTGTGTAAACTCTTACTTCACTGAGAAGATGCGGCCAGCAGGGATGAGGACTAATAGAGCAGCTTGCCAGGACAGGTGAGTTCCTGTGCTGCCAAAAATTTGGCAAAGGCCCCGGGGAGCACAAGTTGGGGGGCCAAGGGGCCCTGGGGCACAATTATCTAGTTTGCCCCAGGGATGTTTTGATACCCCTTTTTATTATTCAAGTTAGGTCGAATTCGAATAGTAAATTATTCGAGGTCGGTTGAATATTCGAGTCGAATATTTTTTACTATTCGATTCGACCTCGAAATTCGAGCTCACTATTCGAGTCGGTATTCGAGCTCATTATTCGAGCTGACTATTCGAATTGGCCTTAAATAGCTTCCAACACTTGTTTTGGGGGTGAATGATGCAAGAAACATCTTTTTTTCCAAGTAACAACAGCATGTGATTATGTGGGAATGTACCTTTAAAAAAAAAAAAAAAAAAAGGTGGAAAGAGAAGTTGTGTCCAAAATTCTGTTCAGTACCTCCTCCTCCTCCTCCTCCTCCTCTATTTCTTCTTCTTCTTATTATTTTTCTATATCTTCTTCTTATTATTATTTTTCTATATCTTCTTATTATTATTATTTTTCTATATCTTCTTCTTCTTCTATATCGTCTTCTTCTTCTTCACTTATTTCTCTTCTATATTTTTTTTTTTAAAGAAATGCAGCTATTTTGGAGCGTAATAGCTGGTGGCGCATGGTGGAAGCGCCATTGTATGTGCTCCCTGGCAGTGGAAACACACAGACAGCAGGAGGTAAATTCAGCAAGAGCAGCAGCAGGAGGAGGATGATTGTGTGGCAGCAGGCAGTCAATGAGGCAGGCAGCGAGACATAATAGGCTGTGGTACCTAGCGTTGGTACCAGGTCGTAAATACACAGCATGAGGTTCCAGACAGCGGTCGTAAAGCCCACATCGTGTCCAATACACAACTGGGACATCACAGTTTTAAACCCGGACACCTCTAAAAATAATATCACAAAGTATTAAAAAGTATATATATTTTTTTTAAAAGAAATGCAGCTATTTTTGAGCATAATAGCTGGTGGCGCATGGTGGAAGCGCCATTGTATGTGCTCCCTGGCAGTGGAAACACACAGACAGCAGGAGGTAAATTCAGCAAGAGCAGCAGCAGGAGGAGGATGATTGTGTGGCAGCAGGCAGTCAATGAGGCAGGCAGCGAGACATAATAGGCTGTGGTACCTAGCGGTGGTACCAGGCCGTAAATACACAGCATGAGGTTCCAGACAGCGGTCGTGAAGCCCACATCGTGTCCAATACACAACTGGGACATCACAGTTTTTAACCCGGACACCTCTAAAAATAATATCACAAAGTATTAAAAAGTATATATATATTTTTTTTAAAGAAATGCAGCTATTTTTGAGCGTAATAGCTGGTGGCGCATGGTGGAAGCGCCATTGTATGTGCTCCCTGGCAGTGGAAACATACAGACAGCAGGAGGTAAATTCAGCAAGAGCAGCAGCAGGAGGAGGATGATTGTGTGGCAGCAGGCAGTCAATGAGGCAGGCAGCGAGACATAATAGGCTGTGGTACCTAGCGGTGGTACCAGGCCGTAAATACACAGCATGAGGTTCCAGACAGCGGTCGTGAAGCCCACATCGTGTCCAATACACAACTGGGACATCACAGTTTTCAACCCGGACACCTCTAAAAATAATATCACAAAGTATTAAAAAGTATATATATATTTTTTTTAAAGAAATGCAGATATTTTTGAGCGTAATAGCTGGTGGCGCATGGTGGAAGCGCCATTGTATGTGCTCCCTGGCAGTGGAAACACACAGACAGCAGGAGGTAAATTCAGCAAGAGCAGCAGCAGGAGGAGGATGATTGTGTGGCAGCAGGCAGTCAATGAGGCAGGCAGCGAGACATAATAGGCTGTGGTACCTAGCGGTGGTACCAGGCCGTAAATACACAGCACAGCATGAGGTTCCAGACAGCGGTCATGAAGCCCACATCGTGTCCAATACACAACTGGGACATCACAGTTTTCAACCCGGACACCTCTAATAATAATATCACAAAGTATTAAAAAGTATATATATATTTTTTTTAAAGAAATGCAGCTATTTTTGAGCGTAATATCTGTTGGCGCATGGTGGAAGCGCCATTGTATGTGCTCCCTGGCAGTGGAAACACACAGACAGCAGGAGGTAAATTCAGCAAGAGCAGCAGCAGGAGGAGGATGATTGTGTGGCAGCAGGCAGTCAATGAGGCAGGCAGCGAGACATAATAGGCTGTGGTACCTAGCGGTGGTACCAGGCCGTAAATACACAGCATGAGGTTCCAGACAGCGGTCGTGAAGCCCACATCGTGTCCAATACACAACTGGGACATCACAGTTTTAAACCCGGACACCTCTAAAAATAATATCACAAAGTATTAAAAAGTATATATATTTTTTTTTAAAGAAATGCAGCTATTTTTGAGCGTAATAGCTGGTGGCGCATGGTGGAAGCGCCATTGTATGTGCTCCCTGGCAGTGGAAACACACAGACAGCAGGAGGTAAATTCAGCAAGAGCAGCAGCAGGAGGAGGATGATTGTGTGGCAGCAGGCAGTCAATGAGGCAGGCAGCGAGACATAATAGGCTGTGGTACCTAGCGTTGGTACTAGGCCATAAATACACAGCATGAGGTTCCAGACAGCGGTCGTAAAGCCCACATCGTGTCCAATACATAACTGGGACATCACAGTTTTAAACCCGGACACCTCTAAAAATAATATCACAAAGTATTAAAAAGTATATATATATTTTTTTTAAAGAAATGCAGCTATTTTTGAGCGTAATAGCTGGTGGAGCATGGTGGAAGCGCCATTGTATGTGCTCCCTGGCAGTGGAAACACACAGACAGCAGGAGGTTAATTCAGCAAGAGCAGCAGCAGGAGGAGGATGATTGTGTGGCAGCAGGCAGTCAATGAGGCAGGCAGCGAGACATAATAGGCTGTGGTACCTAGCGGTGGTACCAGGCCGTAAATACACAGCATGAGGTTCCAGACAGCGGTCGTGAAGCCCACATCGTGTCCAATACACAACTGGGACAACACAGTTTTCAACCCGGACACCTCAGAAAAATTAAACCTTTTTTTATTTTTTAATGGTTTATTTATTTATTTTTTTTACAGCAAATTACACATATAGCTATTGTTGGACGTAATAGCTTGTGGCAGAGTGGCAGCAGAAGGTAAATCTGTGTACCCTGGCAGTGGGAAACACAGCAGACAGACAGCAGCAGGAGGAATGGAGGAGTAGTGTGAGTGTGGCAGCAGGTAGGTAGGCAGCGTGACATAATAGCCCTGGTACCTAGCGGTGATACCAGGGCTTTAAATAAACACAACAGGAGGTCCCAGACAGCGGTCGTGCAGCCCACATCGTGTCTAATACACAACTGGGACAACACAGTTTTCAACCCGGGCACCTCAGAAAAATTTAAACTTTTTATTTTTAATGGTTTACTTTTTTTTTTTTTTGACAGCAAATTTAACATATAGCTATTGTTGGACGTAATAGCTGGTGGCAGAGTGGCAGCAGAAGGTAAAATCTGTGTACCCTGGCAGTGGGAAACACAGACAGACAGCAGAAGGGCAGTACACAGCAGCCCACTGTAGGTGTAAAATGTGTGGCTACAGGCGACGTAATAGTCAAACTGAACCAGGCTGGCTTAGTAGTGAGCAGGAGCCAGGAGGTGGTAAAGGGTGGTAAGGCATATTAACAATGGTTCCGGCAGCCAGTTCATGTCCCCCTCTCGCCGACAACAGGGGCCAGGAACTCGCCTTCCACCCACGCCTGGTTCATCTTGAGAAACGTCAGTCTGTCCACAGACTTGTGAGACAGACGTGAGCGTTTCTCGGTGACCACGCCACCAGCTGCACTGAAGTAGCGCTCGGACAGCACGCTGGAAGGGGGACAGGACAGCACTTCCAGGGCGTACTGCGCCAGCTCGCTCTAGATCTCCAGGCGCTTGACCCAATACTCCATGGGATTAACAGGGGCATCGCTGTCAAGCCCGCTGTAGGACCCCATGTAGTCAGCCACCATGCGGGTCAGGCGCTGGCTGTGACCGGAGGAGGATGCTGCTGCATGCACCTCCTCTCTAGTCACTGCTGGAGCCTCTACAGTCCTGTAGAGCTCGTTGCTGAGAGACAGCAGGTCTGTGGGGCGCTTGCTGCTAGATGCAGGCACCTGCTGCTGCCTCTGTGCTGGCTGGACAGTGGGGGTGGAAGGCTGGGGGAAGGCTTCCTCGAAGCGCTCAACAAGGGCCTGCTGCAAGCTCCTTATTTGTTGCGCTGGGTCTTCTCCTGCAGGAGGCAGGAACTGGCTCAACTTCCCCTTGAGGCGCGGGTCCAACATCATTCTGATCCAGATGTCCTCCCTCTGCTTCATCTGGATCACCCTGGGGTACTTGCGCAGGCATGTCAGCATGTGCGCTGCCATTGGGAAGAGGCGGGCCACGTCTGCTGGCACATCGACGGCAGTGCTGTCCTCATCCTCCTCCTCTGCCGCCTCATACTCTCTCCACCCCCGCACCAACTCAGCTGCACTGTGCTGATCCCCCTCATCAGCAGCAAGGTCAGGGACCTCCACCAAGTCCTCCTCCTCCCCCTCAGAGGAGGACTGTGCAGCTGCATGCCGCTCCTGCTGGGCCAAGGCTGCCGCTCCCTGTTCCAGCAAAGCATCGAGGGCCCTGTTCAGCAGACAAACCAGGGGCACCCACTTGCACACCATAGCATGGTCCCTGCTCACCATGTTGGTGGCCTGCAGAAAGGGAGGCAGCACTAAGCACACCTGCTGCATGTGCCCCCAGTCGTCATCGGGGACGATGGACGGGATGTTGCTGGTCTTGTCCCTTTTCTGAGCGGCGGACACAGTGGCCAGGGCAAGGTACTGGTTGACAGAGTGCTTCTGTTCAACCAGACGCTCCAACATCGCCAGGGTGGAGTTCCAGCGAGTTGGAACGTCAAGGATCAGCCGATGGCATGGCATCTCCAGCTCCTTTTGCACGTCTTCCAGGCTTGCAGAGGCTGCAGCCAAGCGCCGGAAGTGACGCACAACATTCCTTGCCGTTTCCAGCAGTTCGCCCATCCCCTGGTAGGTGCGCAAGAACTTCTGCACCACCAGGTTCAGCACGTGGGCAAGACAGGGGATGTGGGTCAGGTTTCCCCTGTCGATCGCGGCAACCAGATTGGCCCCATTGTCGGCCACCACCTCTCCGACTCTGAGGCCTCTGGGGGTCAGCCAAATCCTCTCCTGCTCCTGGAGTTTGGCCAACACATGGGTTGCCGTCAGTTTGGTCTTCCCAAGGCTGACCAACTGCAGCAGCGCATGGCAGTGGCGTGGCTTCACGCTGCTGCTGAGGCGGGGAGTTTGGCCAGGTGTGCCGGAGGATGGCAGAGGATCGGAGGAACCTGCTGCAATTCCCCTGACCCTGTGGGGTGGCACCACCCACTGTGTTGCTGCTGCTGCTGTGCCCGCTGCTGCTCTCCCATCCTCACCCCCTTCCACCAAGCTGACCCAGTGGACAGTGAAGGACAGGTAGCGGCCTGTCCCGAAGCGGCTGCTCCAGGAGTCCATGGTGATGTGGACCCTTTCACCAACCGCGTGCTCCAGCCCTCGCTCCACATTGGCCATGACAAAGCGGTGCAGTGCAGGCATGACCTGGCGGGCGAAGAAGTGTCTGCTGGGGAGCTGCCAGTCTGGGGCTGCACAAGCAAGCAGCGCACGCATGTCGCTCCCCTCCTGCACGAGCGTGTACGGCAGGAGTTGGGAGCACATAGCCCGTGCCAGCAAGCCGTTCAGCTGACGCACGCGACGGCTGCTGGGAGGCAGAGCCCTAACCACCCCCTGGAAGGACTCGCTCAAAAGGCTCTGGCGTTGCCTTTTGCTAGCACGGGAACCAGCGGAGACAGCAGAGAAGGCCTATGAGGACTGGCTGCCAGAACAGGCCTCAGTGTCGGCGGCAGGAGTTGCAGAGGGGGGAGGAGCAGTGCGTTTCCTCACTCCTGATGGTGGTGCTGGAGGAGCAGGAGGGCGGGTGGCTGCTGTTGCTGCTGCTGCTGCTGCTGAAGGCTGTGCAGTGATGGGTGTGGTGCCACTGCCAGTACCAGATGCCTTCAGCCTCTGGAACTCCTCATGCTTGTGGTAATGTTTAGCAGCAAGATGGTTGATGAGAGAGCTGGTGCTGAACTTTAAGGGGTCTGCACCTCTGCTCAACTTCCGCTGACAGTGGTTGCAAGTGGCGTACTTGCTGTCAACTGTGGGCATGGTGAAAAATTGCCAGATTGGTGACAAGAAAAGCCCCCTACGGCCTGGAGCCGCTGCTGCCTGTCTCCCTGTGGTGGTTGGGGGGGGGGGGGGGGGGGGCTTGGGTGCGGCTGGTGGTGGTACTGGCAGATGCTGCTGCTGCTGCTGAGCCTGAGACACCAGCAGGCTGTGGGACCTGCCTACTGCTGCCAATGCTTGCAATGATGCGCCTCCTTGCAAGGCCCACAAGCGCATCCTCCTCCTCCTTCTCAGAGATGCTGATGATGACATCCCCAGGTGCTGGTGGTGGCGGCACCCAGTCTTTGTCTGTCACCACGTCATAGGCGGACTGGCCTGGGGGGATGGGGGGCAGTTTCCCCCCAGGCCGCCTCCTGCCTGTGTGTTTTGGGCCGCTGGCTGGTTGTCTGGCAAAAGAGGAAAAGGACGACTTATTTCCTCTTTAAAAAAGGTCCCCTCCTGCGCCCTGGTCAGTAGATAGGCTGCGGTGATTATTCCCACCAGCGGCTGGCCCGACAAATGATCAGCTGAGCGCCAAGCGTGACCAGCACTGCAGGCAATACACATCACTGCTCTTCTCCTGCTACTGCTAGATGTGGCGCCCTGCCCCCTGTCTTAGCGGCGATTTGAAAGTGTGTCATCAGTGACTTCACAGATGAATGAAGAGAGAGCAGCGGGGAGCATCTCTAAAACATATAGAAGGCAGCGGTGACAGGACAGTGTTGTAAACTCCGGAGATTAGATTGATTGCCAGCCTGACTTTCTGATCTCCCTTATCTTTTGGTGTGTCTCTTCTTTCCAGGCCCCCCTCCTCCCCTGCTATCTCCTCTCTCCCAAATGTTATGGCTTGTTTCATCAGCATGTCCTTCCCGAATGGGACAGAGATGGCTGCTGTTACTGTTTCTCTTTTCCTCATGCTCTCTGTTTTCTTCTGTCTCCCTCACCATGCCCCCCATCTTTTTTATGTACTCCATTTCTCTTTCCCACATTCCTGTCCCTCTTGTCTAATTTTCATATATCTGTCCCTCTCTCCCACAAAATCTCTATTATACACACACATCCACCCACTCCTGGCATCTTCCACAGCACATTACAGAGTACATAATTATGATACTGTTCTCATAGGAGCTCACAATCTAATCCTACCATAGTCATAGTCTGATGTCCTCCCATATTATTATTATGTATTTATATAGCACTAACATCTTCTGCAGCACATTACAGAGTACATAGTCATGTCACTGACTGTCCTCAGAGGAGCTCACACTCTAATCCTACCATAGTCATAGTGTAATGTCCTACCATATTATTATTATGTATTTATATAGCACTGACATCTTCTGCAGCACTGTACAGAGTACATAGTCATGTAACTGATTGTCCTCAGAGGAGCTCACACTCTAATCCTACCATAGTCATAGTGTAATGTCCTACCATATTATTATTATGTATTTATATAGCACTGACATCTTCTGCAGCACATTACAGAGTACAGAGTCATGTCACTGACTGTCCTCAGAGGAGCTCACACTCTAATCCTACCATAGTCATAGCCTAATGTCCTACCATATTATTATTATGTATTTATATAGCACTGACATCTCCTGCAGCACATTACAGAGTACATAGTCATGTCACTGACTGTCCTCAGAGGAGCTCACTATCTAATCCTACCATAGTCATAGTCTAATGTCCTACCATATTATTATTATGTATTTATATAGCACTGACATCTTCTGCAGCACATTACAGAGTACATAGTCATGTCACTGACTGTCCTCAGAGGAGCTCACACTCTAATACTACCATAGTCATAGTGTAATGTCCTACCATATTATTATGATGTATTTATATAGCACTGACATCTTCTGCAGCACATTACAGAGTACATAGTCATGTCACTGACTGTCCTCAGAGGAGCTCACAATCTAATCCTACCATAGGCATAGTCTGATGTCCTCCCATATTATTATTATGTATTTATATAGCACTGACATCTTCTGCAGCACATTACAGAGTACATAGTTATGTCACTGACTGTCCTCACAGGAGCTCACAATCTAATCCTACCTACCCTTCCTAAAGGTGCGTAGACACGCACTACTTCCGCCAACGACGGGTCCCCCAGACCCTCCCGCTGGGTGGAAGTTCTGCCGACAGTAGCACGTGTGTACACACTGTCAGGAGACTGATAAGGCTGTTTCTGAACGATCCGCTCAAAGGATCGTTCAGAAACGGCTTTATCAGTCTGCCGACAGCGCGTACGCACGTGCTACTGTCGGCAGAACTTGCGCACAACAGGACGGTCTGGGGGAACCATCGTTGGCAGAAGTAGTGCGTGTCTACGCACCTTAACAGGCGGTAACATATTTGCACATCCCATAATGTTTGTGAAAAGGTATTCTGAAATGAAGACGGTCTTTCTTGATAATCTGATCCTGCAATGTGAAGGACATTATACCTGAAATTGTTCTGTGAGGCCATCATGTCGGAACTTATTTTGTAGGCAACGTAATACTGTAGCTGCTGATTTTTTTTTTAAGGTGCATGGTGGCCGCATGTACTGCATGGCATGAGGTTTATATCATATGGTTGGGTTCTATAGTGTGTGATTTTTGTTTTGTTTTTGTTTTTTTGGAGGGGGAGGTAACACAGGTTCATTGCCTGGGGTGACAAAAGGCTAGTAACAGCCCTGTTTCTTGGGAAGAGGTTTCTGCAGCACCGGGACATTGTGTTCATATGACTACAGTGATTCCTTCAGCTACTGAGTGGTAATAACAGATAGGGCACCCTTGATATTTACTCACTTATAGTTTGTTTACCACGCTCTCCCCTCAGCCAATATAATTTTAATTTCTTCCTTCGTGGGGAGAAACAGTACAGATGGAGGACGATCTGGGATGAGGAGTCAAGCTTTATGGGGCCTATTGACAGGATAACATCACACAGATGCTGCAGATTTTTCAGCTGCACATTTTGTTTCACTGTATCTCACTGTATCTTAAAGGTGCTCTATGTAGGTAATCTACAGTATGTATTTGCATGTAATGCTGTGCTGCTATACACTTAATACGTTTGCTCACAAAAAATATATGGCTTTGGGCTGGGCCTCTAGGTTGTGTTTCCCCCCAGGCCAAAAGGTCCCAGTCCTCCCCTGCACCACGTCATCATCATCATCATCATCCTCCCCCTCCTGAAACATGTCCTGCTGGGATGATGACCCCCCAAACTCCTCTCCTGATGCATGGATGGGCTGCTTGACTGTCGCCACAGTCTTGCTGTCCAATCCCTCATCCCCCAAAGTGCCCATCAGCATCTCCTCCTCCAAATCGCCAACAACAGCAGACAATTGACTCATGATGCCTGGGGTCAAAAGACTGCTGAATGACAGATCGCCAACTGACGGTGAACTGGCCTCCTCCCCAGGCCCTGCTGGGCGGCTGCTGCGAACAGGGGTGGTGGTGGTGGTGAGGGTGGAGGCCTCGGATGCAGAGCTGATGGCGGGCTGCTCATCCTCCGTCATCAGTTGCACCACAGTGGCTGCATCCTTTTCCTCAACGGGACGTTTCCGACCCGGCTGGAGGAAAATAGGAGCAGGTACTACACGCTGCTGCTGCTGCTGTGTCTCTGCAGCGTGAATTGCTCCTGCTGGGCGGCGCCCAAGGCATCCACGGCCAGTGGCTATAGGCGGAATGTTAGCCACTGACGCAGCTGCTGCGGAACTGTGCATGGTGGCGCGGCCGCGGCTTGCCACAATGCTGCTCCCTCTCCTCCTGATTCCCTTGCTGCCCTTCCCCTTGCCCAAACCGCGCTGACTGCCACTTCCAGACATCTTAGATGTTTTGGGCGTAAACAAAAAAGTTTTTTAAAAGGGCGGGTGAAAAAGTGGGGTACTTTAATGGAGTGTGGGTTGGTGGGTGAGGTGACACTAATCACTAAGTTATTAGATCGCTAAGTGATTACTAGTACAGTACAAATACAAAATACAATAATTAGGAATCAGTAAGTGTGAACAATGAACAGTGAGTGTGTCCCCTAGTACACTAACTAGAAAATACAATAATCAGTAGTAATCAGATTCAGTAGAAGGAAATAGAGTGTGTGTACACTACAGACAGTGCACGCACACACACACGCAGGAGCTAGCCTATTGAACAGTGACTGAGTGTCCCTCCCTAGTACAGTAAGAACTAGAAAATACAATAATCAGATTCAGTAGTAATCAGATGATTCAGTAGAAGGGAATACTGTGCACTTACTGTGTACTGTACAGACAGTGCACGCACACACACACGCAGGAGCTATGAACAGTAACAGTGAGTGTCCCTAGTACAGTATACAAAATACAATAATCAATCAGTAAGTAAAGGACAAGACAGGGTAGAATAAACAGCAGAAACACTGGTATAGATCAGAAATAAACTAACAGAGGACAGGAGGACAGCTGCCCACACAGGCAAGGCCCTGAGGCCTAAAGCTGTGTAAGCTTGCCTGCAGCAGCTGCCTGTCTCTATGTAACACACAAGCTACTAACTAAAATACAATCTCTATCTAGCTAACAACAATATAGGTGTATAGAGCAGGTGTATGTGAGCAAAAACGCTAGGTAGTTGACCACTAAAGAGCACTTGCTAAGCCAAAGCACAAAGGAGCAGATCTCTCTCTGTACAAAGTCAGGCAAGGACGGAAAAACCGAACATGGCGGCCGCTATTTATAGGTTAGGGGCTGGCCAGGGTCCCCCTCTGTGATTGGCTGCCGTCAGAGGGCCTGGGAGCCCTCTGATTGGCTCTAAGGACATCAATCTGGGCTATGACGCTATTCGAGCTCGGTATTCGAGCTCGAATAGCGCTGTTTGCTCAAATAGCTCGAATAGTGAGTGTGCTATTCGAGTTCACTCAAATAGCCCATTCGAATAGCTGCAGCTATTCGAGCTCGGTATTCGAGCTCGAATAGCTGAAAAAGAGCTCGAATATTCGAGCTACTCGAATATTCTAGCTCTGCTGAGCATCACTGGTTTGCCCTTATGGTGGCACTGGCCTTGTGGCTGATACTTGCAGAAATCATGGCACAGAGACGGCTCAGTGCAATGCAATATTCTGTGATTGTTTGTGCTAACCTTAAAGGGTAGAGCTAAATACACCAAGTACATCAGTTCCTCCATATGCTGGTTTGCTGATTTGTAACTTGAATCGGGAAGAGGGACATTTTTAAGTGTACCTTATGTTTCCTCCCCATCCCTTTGGATTGTGAGCTCATAAGGGCAGGGTTCTCCTTTTTTGTTTCCTGTAACTAGCTGTCAGTGGCATAGCTACAGACCTCTGGGTCCCAATGCGGAATTTGGATCCATCCCCCCCTCCCCCCTTCAACACACAATTCTGCTTTACATTTCCTTGCAACATAGCCCAGCACCCTCCATGCATAACTAAACACAATCATCTCACATACAGACAGTTGTAGCCAGGCGGCAGAGGTGCCCCCAGTATAGGTAGCCAGGTATATGTGCCCCAAGTATAGGTAGCTAGGTATAAGTGCCCTCGGTATAGGTAGCCAAGCATAGATGTCCCCAGTATAGGTTGCCAAGTATAGGTGCTCCCAGTGTAGGTAGCCAGTTATAGATGCCCCCAGTATAGGTACCCAGGTATAGGTAGACTGGCGGAGGGCACATTGGTGGGTTCATGCAGAGTGGGTAATCATGATACTTACATTGCCAGGATCCACACGCCACATTTACTTACTTCCTGGTCCCTTGTGTTCCATCTCACAGTAGGGAGTGCTGTTACTATGAGATGGAATGCAGGACCCGAAAGTAAGTACAAGCGGTGCGTGGATCCTGGCAACGTAAGTATCGTGATTTCCTCACCTCACATGCCCATGGAAACAGGCCATCTGTCACTCTCTGTGCACTTGTACAAGTGCGGGCCCGGTTGCAGTCGTGACCGATGTGATCGTGGGCTCTATGCCATTGTTTGCTATGTATTTTATTAGTCACACTTTGAAGCTGATTCAAAAGCAGCATTATGTTGTAATGCATGGATTTATGCCCCTGCAAAATTTACAGCAGCATAGGAACTCACCTGTCCCAGAAGGCTGCTCTGTTAGGCTCAACACACACCATACAATCTTGGTTGTTCAATCTTACCACTTTCATGTAGTATAAGAGCTTAACCAATCAATCATTCAAGGTATTTTCAATCTGTTGGCCCTTATACTACATACATTTGGTAAATCTGTACAACCAAGGTTGTATGGTGTGTACACACACCATACAATCTTGGTTGTTCAATCTTACCACTTTCATGTAGTATAAGAGCTTAACCAATCAATCATTCAAGGTATTTTCAATCTGTTGGCCCTTATACTACATACATTTGGTAAATCTGTACAACCAAGGTTGTATGGTGTGTGTTGAGCCTTAGTCTTCATCTCTACTGCCCACATCTTCTCAGTGACCTAGCAGATGTCATTATGTAATAACATGCGCCGGCAGTGGCATAGCTAAGGAGCTATGGGCCCCAGCGTAAGTTTTACATTTGGTGACATGATGCACCAAAACCTACCAAGGAGAACCAAAGTAGGTGCAAGAAGGGGATGAGGAACAATTTGTTAATGATTACCACTATTCAAAGCATTTTTAGAAGTGCTCATTACCAGCACAGGGCTAATATAGAGCTAATACTGCAGCTGAGAGAGGGCCCTATGGGCGCCAGTGCAGTCACAACCTCTGCATTTCCTATTGCTATGCTAATGTGCGTCAGGAGATGGAGAAGAGATGCCCCTGGGAAGATGAAGAACAGAGCGCACAGCATAATGGAGCAGCATATCAGCAGCTGAGTTGCCATGCTACCAAAAACAGTAAAAAAAACAAGATCCAGAATTGAGTGGCACTATATAGTGTTTATTGCCAACAAAACACAGTGAAGCTGACATCCAGTGTAAGTACAAATTCATACATTTGATGATAGGACGATACTTATCATTGGTGGCAGTGAAGGGGTGTCTGGATGGACAGTGGGCGCCATCGGGTGCATGGCTGGTGAACGGGGTGGGGGGTGTCAGCCAGCTTGGAGCACTGGGGTGTAAATTTGCTGCTGAGTGGTCAAGGGGACTCCTGGTCACTTTTCTTCTGGCCTCGCTGTGGCTTGAACTGGTCCTGGTCCAACCATTCTGATGATGGAAAGGCGGCCCACTCCCCTCCCATAGTGTCTCCCTCCCTCCTTCCCTATGCAGAGTCCCAAGCAGAGTGTAAAAGAGAGGTTACTCATTGAGCTCTCTGCATTTTACTGATGATTTCTCTCTTTGGTCGAGGACGCCACTAGCTACTTAATACTGAGCTTCCTCTAGCTACCTTATACTTGGGGGCACCAGCTACTTAATATTGAGGATATCCAGGGGCGGCGCCAGGGGGGTGCAAGGGGGTGCTCGAGCACCCCCTAGAATTGTCCAAGCACCCCCAAAGCACCCCCTGGAGTGAACTGACTTCAGGCGTCTAAAAGACGCCAAGTCAGTTCACACAGCGGCAGCACGGAGCAGCAGGCAGGGCTACGGTAAGATGGCCGCCCGGAGCCCTGTTCTGCAGACTTCGAGTCTGCAGTGCATGGCTTCGGGCGGCCATTTTCCCGTAGCCCTGCTCTCTGCATGCAGGCAGGAAGTCTCGTCGTGACGTCGGGAAGGAAGAGGATCGTGGGCGCGCGGATGAGGTCGGGACTCGGGACAGGAGGTCGGGAAAGAAGGTCTTCTGGCTGTAGGTGAGTAAATGGGTTTTTCTTTTCTTTTTCAGGTGATGCTGATTGTGCATATTGGGGTCATATCTGCTACGGATTGTGCATATTGGGGTCATATCTGCTACGGATTGTGCATATTGGGGTCATATCTGCTACGGATTGTGCATATTGGGGTCATATCTGCTACGGATTGTGCATATTGGGGTCATATCTGCTACGGATTGTGCATATTGGGGTCATATCTGCTACGGATTGTGCATATTGGGGTCATATCTGCTACCGATTGTGCATATTGGGGTCATATCTGCTACCGATTGTGCATATTGGGGTCATTTCTGCTACCGATTGTGCATATTGGGGTCATATCTGCTACCGATTGTGCATATTGGGGTCATATCTGCTACCGATTGTGCATATTGGGGTCATATCTGCTACCGATTGTGCATATTGGGGTCATATCTGCTACCGATTGTGCATATTGGGGTCATATCTGCTACCGATTGTGCATATTGGGGCCATATCTGATAACGATTGTGCATATTGGGGCCATATCTGATAACGATTGTGCATATTGGGGCCATATCTGATAACGATTGTGCATATTGGGGCCATATCTGATAACGATTGTGCATATTGGGGCCATATCTGATAACGATTGTGCATATTGGGGCCATATCTGATAACGATTGTGCATATTGGGACCATATCTGCCACCGATTGTGCATATTGGGACCATATCTGCCACCGATTGTGCATATTGGGACCATATCTGCCACCGATTGTGCATATTGGGACCATATCTGCCACCGATTGTGCATATTGGGACCATATCTGCCACCGATTGTGCATATTGGGACCATATCTGCCACCGATTGTGCATATTGGGACCATATCTGCCACCGATTGTGCATATTGGGACCATATCTGCCACCGATTGTGCATATTGGGACCATATCTGCCACCGATTGTGCATATTGGGACCATATCTGCTACCGATTGTGCATATTGGGACCATATCTGCTACCGATTGTGCATATTGGGACCATATCTGCTACCGATTGTGCATATTGGGACCATATCTGCTACCGATTGTGCATATTGGGACCATATCTGCTACCGATTGTGCATATTGGGACCATATCTGCTACCGATTGTGCATATTGGGGCCATATCTGCTACCGATTGTGCATATTGGGGCCATATCTGCTACCGATTGTGCATATTGGGGTCATATCTGCTACCGATTGTGCATATTGGAGCCATATCTGATAACGATTGTGCATATTGGGGTCATTGGACGTGTTTTTTGTTAAAATCTGCTCACATTACGTGTATTTTCTTGAGAAAACCTGCACAATTATGTGAATTTTCTGGGAAAAGGGTCACCAAAACTTGGGCCCTCTGTCTTTGCGTTGCACTTTTAAAGGGAACCCGAGGTGAGAATAATATTGAGGCTGCCATATTTATCTCCCTTTAAGCAATACCAGTTGCCTGGCTGCCGTGCTGGTCCTCTGCCTCTTATTCTTTCAACCATAGACCCTGAACAAGCATGCAGCAGGTCAGGGGTTTCTGACAATATTGTCAGAACTGACAAGATTAGCTGCATGGCTTGTTTCTGGTGTAATTCAGTTCACTACTACAGCCAAATAGATCAGCAGGGCTGCCAGGCAACTAGTATTGTTTAAAAGGAAATAAATATGGCAGCCACCATATCACTCTCACCCTGGGTTCACTTTAAATTACAGTTAGCCCCGCCCTCATCTGGTCATGACCACGCCCATTTTTTCGCCGCGGCGCGCTTTGCGCGCCGCAGGTTGTAGCCACACCCAATTTTTGCCGCGCCGCGCATAGCGCGCCGCAGGTCGTCAGCTCCCCCGGAAATTGGTCCAGCACCTGCATAGCACCCCCTAAAAACATTTCCTGGAGCCGCCACTGAGGATATCTAATGCTAAGGGACACCCGTACATACCTATGACAGGCAAGGGATGTAAGGGAGAAGTGACAGTGGGGACAGCCTGCACACCTGCGTTGCACTTCGGCGGAGGTTTGTAGTTTCATACGTCAAAGGTGCCAGGACATCTGTGCCTATAGGCTCCTATGAGGTAAATCCAGGCCTGGCTTTGTCTAAATGAAACCCATCTATACTGAGCAGCTGCAAAGCAACTGCAGAAACCTGTTGATAGGCCAATATGCTACACGACCTCTCTTGCATAAGCAGCATAAATTAAAAGCACCAACACCTTATGAGGTTGTGCTGTGTTATAACAGATCAAGATGGGAATATTGCAGGGACAAAAATATCTGCCAGATGACACAGTGATTCACACCTCTTTAACTGTGCCGCCTAACTGGCAGCAGGAGCAGAACAGAGAGGCAAGGAAAACAGAATACTAGTCTGTAATGCAGAATTCATCAGAAACAAGGATCTTCTCCGAACAATGCTTTTCCCTCACTACTTAATGTACAGAACATAAATTATAACAAATAGCTTGTATGAGTGTACGGCCTCCTTGCTGCTGCATCAACTTATTTATAGAACGATACAGAACGAGGTGGAATTCTGGCATATTAAGAAATTCATGGAGAATGTGAGCCTTTGCTTAGCATTGTGTCCTACCACATTATCACATGGCTCTTTCTTTTCCGTCTACAAAATAGGGAAGCAATCAATATGTTCTGGTAAACGCATGCTGAAAAGGCATAAACAGTTTATAGAGTTCTGTTACATAACTTGTCGGTATTGTAAACCCAGTAGAAGCGAGAGTAGAAGCGTGAGTACCAGCTGGCCTTGGAAATACAATGATTCCTTGACAAACAATGAGCTCGTCGTGACAAGGCAGGTAAATACAGACTGCGTTTAATAAAGTACAAATACAGATGCCTGCGTTGGACGGTGGAACTTTGTAATGCAACAGATTCAAAATACATACGATCATTGGCTCTGATGAGGGGGTTCACTGGATAGGGATGTATCTAATGTGTCCATTACCATGTCATCATATGTATGCCACAGAGGTACAGCTGTGCTGAATGCATATTTAATTTCACAGGAGAAAATGTCACACAGAATGTCCATCACCGTGACAAGGAATAAACATCCTTTTTGCAAAGGAAATTGCTACAAAGGGCAGCCATCTTTGTAAAGAAAGTGTTACATGCAGCTCCTACAGTCAGAGGGGAAATTACTATACCAAGCATCAACTCAATGTCATAAGGATACATGTCACATTGAACATAGTATCATCGTCACCAGAGAAACTGATACATAAATTGTCATGCAGAATCCCTATCTTTATCTTGAAGGAAACTGCCACACGCGTCCATCAGTGCCACAGGGGAAAATGCCACAATCAGTATCCCAAGCTGCCTTCCTTTGCTTCTGGCCAGGAAACTTATCTCATCTCCAGTTTCCCGGAGGTGGAAAAGGCTTTGCTGCATAGCTTTTACATATTGTGTCTTGGAAAACAAACACAGGAGAAAATGTGTTTTGTAAGTTATAGTCAATATAAATCTTGTAATAAAGACCAAAGAACAATTGGTAGGTGTGTAAGGTGGACAAGGAGAGGGCTTTAGGCCCCTTTCACACATTTTCATTGCGTTACCCTTTTTACCACAGGTAAACACTAAAGCAATGAAAACCTATGGGGCATGTCATACTTGGCGTGATGCGATGCGCCAGAGGTAACCAATTTGACGCGACAACTACCGTTATCAGCGAACACCCGCGGCGACGTGCGGTGACTGGAAGTCATGTAAGTTAATAGCGCCACAGATATATTAAACTGTTTTGCGTTCATGTCTCGCATGCGTGGAAATGTACTTTGTCAATACACTTTAGTGCAATTTGTTTTTCAGCCACAGTGCTAGAGAGCCTCACTTATTGTTTGCCTTGCAGCCAGAAGTGTTGCGGTGATCTCAAATGCTATTTTTAACATTACGGTGTGGTGTGATCATCCGATTCCCCTGCAAATATAACGCTGGCTTCCAGTGTGAAACCGGCCTCAAGGTTAATGCAAGAAACCTTGGGAGACAAATTATTTTTTTGAAAGTAGCTCCCCTGGTGGTGTGATGTAGTAATGAACAGGGATGAACATTTGTGTAAACCTGACCATACGGTAAACTCTGTTTGCAGTTTGGGCAAACCTATGAGCAGGCCCGGGTTTACTTCACAGGAGCCTATAGGCACAGATGTCCTTGCAACTTAGATTCCCCCCCTTCATGAACCTACAAACCCCCACCAAACTGTACCGCGTGTGTGCTGGCCGTCCCAGCTGTCACTTCTCCCTTACCAGTCATAGGTAGCTACAGGTGCCCTTTAGTATCAGGCAGCCAGAAGTATCCTCAATATTAAGTAGCCTGAGATTCCCCCAAGTATTAGGTAGCTAGAGGAACCTCAGTTTTAAGTAGCTATTGGTGCCCTGAAGGGAGATCTTGTCAGTGGAATGCCGAGACCTGGGTGAGTAAACGCTCATTTACACTCTTATCAGGACTCTGCATAGGGAAGGAGGGATGGAGGCGCTCTGGAAGGGGAGTGAGCCACCTTTCCATCATCGGGCGCCAGTAGGCACATGCCTACAGTGCCTTATGGTAAATCCGGTCCTGCCTATGGGCAAGTTTTCTCTGGAGAATTGAATTGATTATAATGTAATTGAATGACTGACTTTTGAATTATGCTCGGCAGGTTTATACTGGCAAATGATGGGGTCTTTCCTATTTTCAGGCTGCCACCCAGCAGTTGAATCAGGGCATGTTAGCATAGTATAGGGAGAGGTAAGATGATGGTGCAAGGAGAGACAGGAGGATGCTACACCATAGTACATGCTTATACTGTGCTGCACAGTGCTACTGATGTAAGAGTTGCAAAATGGTGGACACACATGTTCACAGTCATTTTTTACTCAGCCATTCTTTCTGGCACTAGCCCTGTCTCTGTCAAACAGCCGTAGTCGCTGTGTAGCTGCTGATTTTCTCTCTTGTGCACTATTGACCAGATTATTATATTAGGATGGGACAGAACTCTTTGGGTTGACACAGAATTTTGTTCTTAGATACTGCGATACAGAGAAAAGCCCAGCAAAGACTGTACTTCCTCCGCCAGCTGAGGAAGTTTGGCATGACCCAAGAGATTCTGACTAATTTCTACTCCGCTACCATTGAGTCGATCCTCTGCTCATCCATCCTGGTCTGGTATGCTGGCGCAACCGCCAGCTACAGGCACTCACTTCAGAGGGTCATCAGGGCGGCGGAGAGGGTCATTGGGAGACCTCTCCCCTCACTTGCCCTCCTACACAACAAAAGAATGAGATCGAGGGCCCTGAAGATCGCCAACGACCCCTCTCACCCGGGCCACTGTTACTTTAGTCCAGGGGTCTCAAACTCGCGGCCCGCGGGCCATTTGCGGCCCTCGATACAATATTTTGTGGCCCCAGGGCCCCAGAGCTTGTAGGGGCCCCCAGTGGCTACAAGAAGAAAAAAAAATTTCAAATCGGCCTTATAGTTTTTGAGAAAATCGATTTTAAAGTTGCAAAGGAAAAAAATACACATTTAAAAACCCGCCGACTTTAATGGTTAATAGCAAATCCACCATAAATGCTAGAAACCCTAAATTTGCAGGATATGTTAAGGAGGTCATTAGGAATAAGAGGAAAAAACAATTTTTCAAAAAGACTTTATAGTTTTTGAGAAAATCGATTTTAAAGTTTCAAAGAAAAATAGTATACTTTTAAATGCGGTAAATGTCACTTTTAGTAGCAAGCCTAACGGTAGTGTAATTTTACATGTATCAAAAGAAAGAGCAATACATTTCCTGACAGGGTTTCCAGGGGGTCCATACGCAGCCACAGCGCTTTGGCCAGGGATCGCTATACAGCCGCAATATGGCTGTATGAAGATTCCTGGCATTTTTTCCTATTTTCCCAATTTTTTTTTTTATGTTTAGAGTGTGGGAATTTTTTTTTTTTTAATTATGTGGGGTCAGCTGAAGCTGAAAGCTCTGCCCCTTCCAGGAAATGCCGGCAGATTTCCCCCCGGGCGATTTGGGGGCTCTGCAGCCCTCGTTTTGCGGCGGGGACATGTGAACTCCCTTATGCGGCCCAGCCTCATCCTGACTTTGCCTCCTGGGGCCCCCGGGTAAATTGAGTTTGAGACCCCTGCTTTAGTCCGATGCCACTGGGACGAAGGCTTCGGGCCATCTCCACAAAGACGGCTAGGCATAGAAACTCCTTCTTTCCCTCAGCCGTCAGCCTTCTGAACTCCCTTCACATACTCCCACCAGGGCACCCCCCACGACATATAGAACTGTCACGGACAGAGCCAACTGCTGCTCTAGTATGCAAACTGTAAATGCAAATGTAATGTACAATGTAAATGCAATTGAAAGCAAGTGTAACCGTCTGCTACTGACATGTGTAATTGTAAATTTCTGTTCCTGTTGCTCTATGCTATCGATCGATGTCCCTTCTGAGCCAAATGTACTGTGCCAAACCCAATTCCGGGCATGACCCAGTCATGCTTGGCGAAATAAACGATTCCTGATTCCTGAACACAGTCAGGAGGATGGAGGCAGCTGGATTAGATATGTTTCTATGCATTTGCTTTCCCCTGCAGCAGGAAAACCTGCCTGATGACACTCCAATCTAAGACAAGACTGCTGCATTGAGTACTATAAAGCAAAATAACAAACTGTAAATAAGCCCTTAGGCCCTAGGTTCTAAAACTGTGAGTTACAAGCACTTCCTAGGGGTGCCGCGGCTCTATCGCTGCTGGTAGGATTTTTTTGTCAGCACATATATAGGACTTTTTAACAACACCACACCCTGCTAGAGGCAAAGTGGCACCATCCCTCGCACACAGTGGATGTGCTGCTCTGATTGGCCCGCTGCACACTGGTGCGGGGATGCAGCATCAGAGCCTCCTGAGCTGCTCCCACTCCTGGATTCCTTACCACTCCAAGCCTGGGATGCCTCACCACCATAGGACTGCAAGCAGCTGCACCTGCAAGCTTTGCCACCTGCCTTCTTCCCCGTTTGCAGGCTGGCTGGCTGGCTGGTGGGCTAGCTTGTGTAGGATGAATCAGTGGTGTCAGGGTCTTTTATATCTGGGGGGAGGGATTCTTCTGTCAGGCTCCCACTGTATGTGAACACAAAGAGGGATGAAAGAGGAAACAGGGGACAAATAAGGACACGGGAGAACATAAAGGGGGGCGGAGGAGGAAACGAGAAAAACGAGGATACAGGGATGCGAAGGGGGATGACGGAGGACATAAGACAAACAAGGACACAGGGGAACACAAAGAGGGATGGAGGAGGACACGGGACAAGTGGAAACACAAAGAGGGATGGAGGAGGACAAGGGACAAACGGGAACACAAAGGGGGGGGGGGGGGGCAGAGGAAGATAAAAATGGCACAATGAGTAAAATGGCAAGTGTGCGTTTTGATAACTGTTTTTTTCACGGGTGTCTTGACCCAGAAATATTGAGAACCACTGCCTTAAGGTGCATACACACATTAGACTATAGTCTTTGGAAAATAAAAGATCACAGACAAATCTTACCAACCTTCATGTAGTATGAGAGCCATATCTTCACAGTCTTTTCTATGGAGCTAAACTCCCCATCAGAAAAAAATCTTTGCAAGATGCTGCACACAAAGATGCTGTACAGACACAAAAGATCAGTATCTGCAAAAGATCTGTTCCTGCAAAAGATCCGTTCCTGTAAAATGCATTCATAGTCTATGATATCTGCAGATCCTCATACACACCTTGTTTAACAGACATTCATCTGCAGATCAGACAATCATCTGCAGATCTGAAGATCCATCCTGGTGGATCTGATCTGCAGATGAATGTCAGTTAAACAAGGTGTGTATGATGATCTGCAGATGTCATAGACTATGCATGCATTTTGGAGGAACGGATCTTATGCAGGAACAGATCTTTTGCAGATACTGATCTGCTGAATGTGTACAGCATCTTTGTGTGCAGCATCTTGCAAAGATTTCTATCTGATGGGGAGTTCACTAGACTGTGTAGGTATGGCTCTCATACTACATGGAAGGGGGTAAAATTGGTCTGTGAGCTTTCATTTTCCAAATACTATGGTCTGATGTGTGTATGAGCCTTAAGGCTCTAGCTCTCAGTGCATCCAGTAGTAGATGTTTCATGCGTGTCTGTGCATCACCCCAGAGCTGTATCTGTGTGTATCAGTATTTGTATGTTCTGTATGGGTTTCCTTCCGGCACTGCATTTCCCCCCCACATCCCAAAAACATACAGATAGATTAATAGGCTTAAAAAAATGGCCTTAGACCCTATGACTACAATAGGGGTAAGATCCTCAGAGGGGCAGTTAGTGCCATGGATATAAATACTCTTTACAGCACCGTGGAAGATGTTGGTGCTATATAAATATAAAATAATAAGAATGAGGCCCCATTTTTTAAACCCATAGTGTATACCTGCTAACTCCACAACTAGCCCTGTTACATGTTATCCTCCCTGGCGGTAAGCCCGAGCTGAGCTCGGGCTATGCCGCGCAGGAGGAGATCTCAGCCCCTGGTGAGGCGATTTTCACTATTTAAAGTGCTGTACGCGCAGCTAGCACTTTGCTAGCCGCGCGTACAGCTTGATCGCCGCCGCTCTGCGGCGATCGCCCGCACGCAGCGGTGGAAGATGGCCCCCCTCACCAGAGCCCTGCGTGCCCGGACCAATGAGTTCCGGGCAGCGCTATGGGCTGGATCGGAGGCGGCTGACGTCCATGACGTCATTCCGATCGTCGCCATGGCGACAGGAGGGCAGCATGGTGGCGTAGTGGTTAGCTCTCTCGCCTTGCAGCGCTGTTTCCCTGGTTCTAATCCCATCCAGGGCACTATCTGCAAAGAGTTTGTATGTTCTCTCTGTGTCTGTGTGGGTTTCCTCCGGGCACTCCGGTTTCCTCCCACATTCCAAAAACATACGGATAAGTTAATTGGCTCCCCCTAAAAAAATTGGCCCTAGACTACAGTACTTACATAATATAGACATATGGCAATGGTAGGGATTAGATTGTGAGCTCCTTTGAGGGACAGTTAGTGACAAGACAATATATATATATATATACACTGTACAGTGCTGCGTAATATGTCGGCGCTATATAAATACTAAATAATAATAATAATAATAATGGCGACAGGAGAAGCCAAACAGGGGAGCGCGTTATATACGCGTTCACCTGTTTGCTATTGTTGCCGGCGACGATCGAACTGGAGTTTCATGTAGCTACCACTCTGGTAGCTTTACATGAAACATTAAACAAAATTGGATTTCTGCAATTTTTGCAGAAAAAATAAACCTCCAGGGAGGTTAATATAGATCTAATCCTTGCAATATACATTCTGTGTGCTGCTAGAACATCATTATCTGTAATAGGAGGACTTTTCTTCCTACAAGGTCGCAATTAACAAATGCTGTGGATTATAGTCTTAACGAAGAATGACTATTAATCCTTAAATGGGCAAGAAAAAAAAATCCTTATACACCTGACAACCCATTTAATGGGTGAAAGTGCCTTCATCTTAAAGAACATATTAATAAATAATTAATAAAATGGCTTATAACACCTATCTTAATATTAAAATCTATTTATTCTTGTTGATGTTTTTTAATAAAACATTTGTGAGCTTCATAGCCCTGGAAGCAGGAAATTTGGATGCCTGCTACCATCAGAAACTTCAGCATCGCCATAGACGCCATTATAAATTGCGGCTTTACTGGGTACCCACAACACCCGATATATAGTGGGCATTTGCTATTTATCAGGGGCAACATGGGTACACAAGTTTCACGATATACCCGCAATTTATAATGGCGCCTATAGCGGCGCCCTAAGATTAGGGTAATTGGGGTGCATTGGCTGCAGGGGATAGTTAAGGTTAGGCAGGGGGAGGGCAGTTAAGGTTAGGTGTGTGGGGGGGGGGGGGTTAAGGGTTAGGTGTGGGGAGGGACTGTTAAGGTTAGGTGTTTTGAAAACCTACTGTAAACATTGTATGGTAACCATTAGCGATTAATGCTACATGTTTAGAAAGATAGTTTGATGAAAAGCCAAAATTGTGCACATTTATTGTATAGACTTAATGATTTAAGAACTTAGCTTGTTTGCAGTTGCATTTTTTTATAATGTAAAACCTATAAAAAAAATCTAATTTTGAAAAAGCATGCACATATCTTACAAATGTACATATCTAGACTTAAGCAGTGAGATGCTAATAATTCTGATCTGTATGCAAATCTCATGCAAATTGTATACAGATTGGAATTGGGCCAATCAAATTCACTTCCTCCAGTTTTGATTGGCTTAAATCAAATTTGCATACAAGCCAGAATTATTAGCATTTCATTGACCATCTCTAGTGATAACTAGGGGTGGCCGAACACGTTTGCGCACTTGCGAGTAACACAAACTATATGGGCCGTTCGCTCCTGTCCTATACTTTCCCATGGTGACATTTTTTTGACCCTTCACCTTGAAGTCAGGTGGGACAGGACGGCCAATCAGACATGATCACCACCACCCCCATATAAAAGGCATGATCCCTTGGGCCATTCTCATTCTGCATTAGTCAGTGCAGGGGGAGGTGCTGCTGCAGATACAGGGACAATGCAAGATAGGCTGTGCTATTAGTGCTGTATAGCTGTTTCCTAGATGTTCTGCTCCTTGCAGATCACCATCTAGGGACCCCCCAATAGTCATTTTGAGGACTTATCCTGACCACAAAAGTCCTTTTGGGGACTGGCATTGACCCTGCTGTACTAATTTGTTCTTGCTTTTTGTGATGTGGTATGTTGTAGCAACACAACAACACCCATATACAGTGTAGTGTGTGGCTGCATCACCATTATTAGCCCACCTTCACTGCGCAAAAGTGTGACTGTACTGTGCTATCAGTGATCCCAGTGTGTAAAAAAAAAAAATTATGTCACAGAAATTTGGGACAATACCCCTTTGCTGGTCACAGCCTGCTGTGTGATCAGCATGTACTGTTACGGTGCACCACCAACATCTGTGTGACCATACTGTGTGTTAGCGGTGATCTCAGAGCCGGTTCTAGACTCTGCCTGGCTGAGGCAAACTTGTGAGGATGCGCCCCTCCCCCCCAAATTGGAATGATCGCACAGCACCCGACTATTTGCACCGCACGTATAGCTATGGTGAGCCCCCGAAAGACACCCTCAGTATAGGTAGGTAGCCAGGTATAGGTGCCCCCAGTATTGGTAGCTAGGTACAGTTGCCCCCAGTATAGGTTGGCCAGGAACTCTTTTCACTTCCTGTTTCTGCCTGGTGCCGCCCCCAGATCTCAGTTTGTCATGGATAAATTTGCAATACCACATATTTCAGGCCTCTCTGAGGACTGGCGTTCTTTTTGATCAGGCAGGAAGGATGGTGTGGCTGTAAAGTGGCCATTCTAAAGACCTGTAACAGAAAAATCTTGAAACTATGTGATGTTTAGCAATTACACATGAAAAAACTTACTACATAAAATATGTATTTTTAGTGACAGGGGCGTAGCAATAGGGGTTGCAGAGGTTGCGACCGCATCGGGGCCCTTGGACCAGAGGGGCCCCAAAGAGCCCTCCCTCAACTACAGTATTAGCTCTCTATTGGTCCTTTGCTCATAATAATCACTTCTATAGATACTTTGATTAGGGTTAATCATTAACAAACTGTTCCCCATCCCCTACTTGCACCTCTGACACTGTAGTTGTCATTGGCAGGTTTTGGTGCGCTGTATTAATTGTTATGTATAGAGTGCTTGGGGGGCCCCATTGCAAAATTTGCATCGGGGCCCACAGCTCCTTAGCTACGCCACTGTTTAGTGACTATGTTCGCCATCAGGTAAGCACTTCCTTGCCCATATGGGACAATCTGCAACACCTCCACCAGATTCACCCTATGAGATCCACACTTACCAACAGCGGTGGGCTAGGGTTACAGTGGCCTTCATGAGCTTGTGGGGCATTAACAGGCTCCCCTCGCCTTTGGACATCCTTCTCCTTTCATATAGCAGCGTATTGGTTTAGGCTTAGTCCCTCAGAGATATCATATTGATATACTTACTTCCTGTGGATCTAAAGCACTGTGTATTTGGTGTTTTTTGTATTTTTAGTGACTATTTTGCCATTGAGTCACCTCTGCTATGCCACTGTCTAGATTTCGGACACTTTGTACATCTTTTTTAAAGAAATTGTGGCTGCAGAGATTCCCTGAAGGATTTTGAAGTTTGCCTGACATTAATGGGGCTCACCAGCAATGGGGCTCGCCACCAACGATCATGATATTTGTCCATCCCTAGTGACAACAAATGTAACTGTACCATACACAAAACAAATAGCTTATATCAGACAATAAGGACACTGCATACAGAGAAGAAGTTAGGAACCTGACTACATGATGTGACATAAACATCCTGTTATTAAATACAAAAAAAGACCAAAGAAGTTATTCTGGACGTTAGGACCACCAAAAAGACGAATCACATACCGATAATGATCAATGCAGAGGCTATGGAGAAAACGTCCAGCTTTAAGCTTTTGGGAGTCACATCATCGCAGAGAACTTGCCCTGGCCTGACAATGCTTTAGCTGTAACTGGCAAAGCACAACAATGGCTCTACTTTTTGAGAAAACTAAGGAGCGCTAACCTTCCACAGAAGCTGCTAGTTCATTTCCACAGATGCACTATAGAAAGTGTTTTGTCTAATTGTATGAAGGCCTGGTACAAAAGCTGCACCAAAGGGAAGCCCTGCAGCTAGTTGTTAAAACAGCAGAAGTCATTATTAGCACTGAACTACCATTACTGGAACTCTTGTATAAGACTCGATGTATGAAAAGGACCAAAAACATTATCAAGGACAACACTTACCCTGGAAACGCATCATTTGAGCTCCTACCATCAGGTAGCAGGAACAGGGAAATCACCTCACCTCGGGTATTATTATTATTATTATTATTTTTTATTTATATAGCGCCAACATCTTCCGTAGCGCTGTACATAGTACAAACAAATAATGGGGAACAAATATACATAAGAAATACAAGACACTGTACAGTCATGACAATGAATAGAGTAAATACAGATACATACATAGTTGATATGTAGTTGGTACATATACATATGTTAAAATTACAGCAGTATGAGAAACACTAGGAGGAGGTCCCTGCCCTTGCGAGCTTACAATCTAGAGGGTAGTGGGGAGGAAACAAAGGGGAAGGAAACACAAGGATTAGTGGGTGAGCCAGTGTGCCTTCAGTGCTGCCTATAGCAAATTATAGGCTTGTCTGAACAGGTGTGTTTTCAGAGAACGTTTGAAGGTTTCCAGACTCGTGGCATGACGAACCGGTTGAGGGAGAGAGTTCCAAAGGAGAGGGACCGCCCGTGAGAAGTCTTGGATGCGAGAGTGAGAGGAGGTGACTAGGCTGGAGGACAAAAGGGTCTCCTGTGAGGAACGGAGGGTCCGAGCGGGGAGGTATCTGGAGATTAAAGAGGAAATGTATGGAGGCGATAGCTTGTGTAGAGCTTTGTATGCAAGTGTGAGAAGTTTAAACTGGATCCTTTGGGCAACTGGTAACCAATGGAGGGATTGGCAGAGAGGGGCTGCCTCAGAGGATCTAGAAGAGAGGTGGATGAGACGGGCCGCAGAGTTTAGTAGGGATTGGAGAGGTGCCAATCTGCTTTTTGGTAGACCACAGAGTAGGGTGTTGCAGTAGTCAAGACGGGAGATGATTAGGGCATGCACAAGCATTTTAGTTGCTTCTTGTGAAAGGAAGGGACGGAATCTGGAAATGTTTTTGAGATGGAAGTAGCAGGAGGTAGTTAAAGTGTTAATATGTGGTTTAAAGGAGAGCTCAGAGTCCAGAGTTACCCCTAGGCAACGAGCTTTGGGGGTTGATGCTATTGGGATGTTCTTTACATTGATTGTGACAGTGGGAGGTGGAACAGAGAGCGAAGGTGGAAATATTACAATCTCCGTTTTGCTCATATTGAGTTTAAGGAAGCGGGATGACATAAATGTATATACAGCGGATAGACATTTGGGGACTTTTGATAGTAGTGTAGAGAGGTCTGGGGCAGAACAATACATTTGGGTGTCATCAGCATAGAGGTGGTATTGAAACCCAAAAGAGCTTATTATCTGTCCCAGGCCATGGGTGTAAATGGAAAAGAGGAGGGGTCCGAGGACGGACCCTTGTGGTACTCCCACAGACAGTGGGCGTGGAGAGGAGTTGGTATTGGCATAGGAGACCATGAAAGAACGTCCAGACAGGTAAGAGTTGAGCCAGGAGTGTGCTAAGCCCTTGATTCCCAGTGTTGAGAGGGTTTGGAGAAGCAGGGTATGATCAACAGTGTTGAAGGCAGAGGACAGATCTAGGAGTATTAGTACCGAAAATCTGCCTTTGGCTTTAGCAACTAGGAGGTCATTGGCAACCTTAGTGAGAACGGTTTCCGTAGAGTGTTGAGGGCGGAAGCCAGACTGGAAGGGGTCCAACAGGGAATTAGCAGAGAGAAAGTTAGACAACTCTGAGTAAATGTGGCGCTCCAGCAGTTTGGAGGCAAAGGGAAGGAGAGAGACTGGGCGGTAATTAGAAAGGGCAGTAGAGTCTAAAGAGGGTTTTTTGATTAGTGGCGTTATGATAGCTTGTTTAAATGAAGAAGGGAAAATGCCAGTTGAGATGGAAAGGTTAAACAGTGTTGTTAAAGCAGGAATGAGGGGGGAGGAGAGCTGGGGGATAAGATGAGAGGGAATAGGGTCTGAGGCGCATGTAGTAAGATGAGCTTTAGAGATTAGTGAAAAAAGATGCTGTTCAGTTAAGGCAGAGAAGGTTGTTAGCAGGGAGGGGGTTTGAGTGGGTGAGTGGTTATGTGGAGAGGGATAGTTAATAGTAGGGGAGCTGCCGGGCAGAGAGGAAAAAGGAAGAGGTGATTGGACCGGTGAAGAGGGTTGCTTTTGAAAGCTGTTCTGTAGCGTTTCAATTTTGCTCACAAAATATGCTGCAAAGTCCTCTGCAGACAAGCTTGTGGTTGTAGGGGGAGGCGGGGGGTGGAGAAGAGAGTTGAAGGTGTTAAAAAGTTGTTTAGGGTTATGGGATTGTGAAGAAATAAGTATAGAGAAGTATGACTGCTTTGCAAGTGAGAGAGCGTCCCTGAGCTGGAGCAGCGTGTTTTTATAGTGGGCAAAGTCATCTGCGTTGGAGCTTTTCCTCCACTGCCGTTCTGCTGCCCTGGACTGTCTTTTCAGTTGTTTGATGGGTTCAGTCAGCCAGGGCTGTCTGTTGATGCGGCGGGGGCTGAAGTTGGTGAGAGGGGCGGCTGTGTTCATGGCAGCAGAGACTGTGGTGGAGTAGTAGATGGATGCTGACTCGGGGTCGGTGTAGGATGACAGGGAGCCCAGGGGTTTTAGAGAATCAGCTAGGGAGCAGAGGTCGAGGTTGCGATAATTCCTGCATAAGCGTGATGGCTGCACTACAGTAGCTGGAGGAGGCAGGGAGGGGCTGATTGTAAACGTTATGAGATTGTGATCTGAAAGGGGGAATGAAGAGTTATTAAATGTGGAAACTGGACAGAGCCGGGTAAAAACTAGGTCCAAAGTGTGGCCATCTTTGTGGGTGGAGGTTGAGGACCATTGGGAGAGGTCATAGGATGAGGTGAGTGAGAGGAATTTTGTGGTAGTGGAACAGTTAGTGTCTATGGGGATGTTAAAGTCCCCAATGATGATGGAAGGAATGTCAGTGGATAGAAAGTGGAGAAGCCATGTTGAAAAGTGGTCAATGAAGGTGGAGGCTGTTCCAGGAGGACGGTAGATGACAGCAACCTGGAACTGGTGAGGGGAGTAGATGTGGACAGCATGAGCCTCAAAGGAAGAGAAAGCCAGAGAAGGTGCAGGTGCAAGCGGTGTAAAGGAGCAGTGTTCGGAAAGAAGAATTCCCACCCCACCCCCATGTTTGTCACCCGATCTAGGTGTGTGGCTAAACTTGAGGCCACCGTATGAAAGGGCAGCTGGAGACACAGTATCAGATGGGGTTAGCCATGTCTCAGTGAGCCCCAGGAAGGTGAAAGCATTAGTGATGAACAGATCATGGACGTGGGCTAGTTTGTTGACTACAGAGCGTGCATTCCAGAGAGCCCCAGATATGGGAGGGGGAGAGCTGGGAAGGCAAGGAATGGTGATCAGGTTACATCGGTTAATGTGTGCGGAGGAGTGAGGACGGTCAGTGCGGGATGTGGTATTTACCAGAGTGCAGTGCGGTCTGGGAGAGGGTCCTGGATTGGGTGATATGTCCCCAGCAGCAAGTAAGAGTAGTAGGCAGAGATGAGAGAGGTGAGGATGTGATTTGTATGTGACAGAGGGCTGTTTGAGAGATGTTGAGGAAGGTATGTGTGATTTGAGAAATAAGAATAGTTCATGAGTAGAGAGGAGAGAGGATGGTAGGAGAGAGGGAGCAATGTAGATGTTATTGCTGGCAGCGGGAGGGGTGAGTGATGTAGGTATTTTAAGTAGTGGGGCTGACAGAATAATGGCTGTAAAAATGATATTAAACATTTTGCAAGTTGGTGTGTGTATAATTAGGGAAAATAAGTGTCAGAGTTAAAGAGTGCAGGGTAGTTTGTGTGATATTATCAGGTGTATGTTGATGGTTGAAATCAGGGTAGTTCAGGGATTGATAAACATGAGCTGATGGTGGAAGTCAGGGAAACCAAAGAGAAAAGATCATACCAGTGTTAGATCAGCAGATGAGCAGCCATGGAGAGATTTGTGTTTGTTCTCATCTGGTCTCTTCTGGTATAATTCTGGGCTAATTCGGGGTGTCTTATACACCCTTAAACATATGCCCTTTAACCACTTGAGGACCTAGGGCTTTCTACCCCTTAAGGACCGGCCACTTTTTTTCCATTCAGACCACTGCAGCTTTCACGGTTTATTGCTCGCTCATACAACCTACCACCTAAATGAATTTTGGCTCCTTTTCTTGTCACTAATAAAGCTTTCTTTTGGTGCTATTTGATTGCTCCTGCGATTTTTACTTTTTATTATATTCATCAAAAAAGACATGAATTTTGGCAAAAAAATGATTTTTTTAACTTTCTGTGCTGACATTTTTCAAATAAAGTAAAATTTCTGTATACATGCAGCGCGAAAAATGTGGACAAACATGTTTTTGATAAAAAAAAACCCATTCAGTGTATATTTATTGGTTTGGGTAAAAGTTATAGCGTTTACAAACTATGGTGCAAAAAGTGAATTTTCTCATTTTCAAGCATCTATGACTTTTCTGACCCCCTGTCATGTTTCATGAGGGGCTAGAATTCCAGGATAGTATAAATACCCCCCAAATTACCCCATTTTGGAAAGAAGACATCCCAAAGTATTCACTGAGAGGCATAGTGAGTTCATAGAAGATATTATTTTTTGTCACAAGTAAGCGGAAAATGACACTTTGTGAGAAAAAAAAATAAAAAAAAACTTGCGACAAAAAAAAAATGAAATCTGCCACGGACTCACCATGCCCCTCTCTGAATACCTTGAAGGGTCTACTTTCCAAAATGGGGTCATTTGTGGGGTGTGTTTACTGTTCTGACATTTTGGGGGGTGCTAAATTGTAAGCACCCCTGTAAAGCCTAAAGGGGCTCATTGGACTTTGGACCCCTTAGCACAGTTAGGCTGCAAAAAAGTGCCACACATGTGGTATTGCCGTACTCAGGAGAAGTAGTATAATGTGTTTTGGGGTGTATTTTTACACATACCCATGCTGGGTGGGAGAAATATCTCTGTAAATGACAATTTGTTAATTTTTTTTACACACAATTGTCCATTTACAGAGATCTTTCTCCCACTCAGCATGGGTATGTGTAAAAATACACCACAAAACACATTATACTACTTCTCCTGAGTACGGCAATACCACATGTGTGGCACTTTTTTGCACCCTAACTGCGCTAAAGGGCCCAAAGTCCAATGAGTACCTTTAGGATTTCACAGGTCATTTTGAGAAATTTCGTTTCAAGACTACTCCTCACGGTTTAGGGCCCCTAAAATGCCAGGGCAGTATAGGAACCCCACAAATGACCCCATTTTAGAAAGAAGACACCCCAAGGTATTCCGTTAGGAGTATGGTGAGTTCATAGAAGATTTTATTTTTTGTCAAAAGTTAGCGGAAAATGACACTTTGTGAAAAAACACAATTAAAATCAATTTCACAGGTCATTTTTGTTTCAAGACTACTCCTCACGGTTTAGGGCCCCTAAATGCCAGGGCAGTATAGGAACCCCACAAATGACCCCATTTTAGAAAGAAGACACCCCAAGGTATTCCGTTAGGAGTATGGTGAGTTCATAGAAGTTTTTATTTTTTTGTCACAAGTTAGCGGAAATTGATTTTAATTGTTTTTTTTCACAAAGTGTCATTTTCCGCTAACTTGTGACAAAAAATAAAATCTTCTATGAACTCACCATACTCCGTACGGAATACCTTTGGGTGTCTTCTTTCTAGAATGGGGTCATTTTTGGGGTTCCTATACTGCCCTGGCATTTTAGGGGTCCTAAACCTTGAGGAGTAGTCTTGAAACCAAATGTCGCAAAATGACCTGCGAAATCCTAAAGGTACTCATTGGACTTTGGGCCCCTTAGCGTACTTAGGGTGTAAAAAAAAGTGCCACACATGTGGTACCGCCGTACTCAGGAGAAGTAGTATAATGCGTTTTGGGGTGTATTTTTACACATACCCATGCTAAGTGGGAGAAATATCTCTGTAAATGACAATTGTTTGATTTTTTTACACACAATTGTCCATTTACATAGAAATTTCTCCCACCCAGCATGGGTATGTGTAAAAATACACCCCAAAACACATTATACTACTTTTCCTGAGTACGGCGGTACCACATGTGTGACACTTTTTTGCAGCCTAGGTGCGCTAAGGGGCCCAACGTCCTATTCACAGGTCATTTTGAGGCATTTGTTTTCTAGACTACTCCTCGCGGTTTAGGGCCCCTAAAATGCAAGGGCAGTATAGGAACCCCACAAGTGACCCCATTTTAGAAAGAAGACACCCCAAGGTATTCCGTTAGGTGTATGGCGAGTTCATAGAAGATTTTATTTTTTGTCACAAGTTAGTGAAAAATGACACTTTGTGAAAAAAAACCAATAAAAATCAATTTCCGCTAACTTTTGACAAAAAATAAAATCTTCTATGAACTCGTCATACACCTAACAGAATACCTTGGGGTGTCTTTTTTTCTAAAATGGGGTCACTTGTGGGGTTCCTATACCGCCCTGGCATTTTACAGGCCCAAAACCGTGAGTAGTCTGGAAACCAAATGTCTCAAAATGACTGTTCAGGGGTATAAGCATCTGCAAATTTTGATGACAGGTGGTCTATGAGGGGGCGAATTTTGTGGAACCGGTCATAAGCAGGGTGGCCTTTTAGATAACAGGTTGTATTGGGCCTGATCTGATGGATAGGAGTGCTAGGGGGGTGACAGGAGGTGATTGATGGGTGTCTCAGCGGGTGGTTAGAGGGGAAAATAGATGCAATCAATGCACTGGGGAGGTGATCGGAAGGGGGTCTGAGGGGGATCTGAGGGTTTGGCCGAGTGATCAGGAGCCCACACGGGGCAAATTGGGGCCTGATCTGATGGGTAGGTGTGCTAGGGGGTGACAGGAGGTGATTGATGGGTGTCTCAAGGTGTGATTAGAGGGGGGAATAGATGCAAGCAATGCACTGGCGAGGTGATCAGGGCTGGGGTCTGAGGGCATTCTGAGGGTGTGGGCGGGTGATTGAGTGCCCTAGGGGCAGATAGGGGTCTAATCTGATAGGTAGCAGTGACAGGGGGTGATTGATGGGTAATTAGTGGGTGTTTAGGGTAGAGAACAGATGTAAACACTGCACTTGGGAGGTGATCGGACGTCGGATCTGCGGGCGATCTATTGGTGTGGGTGGGTGATCAGATTGCCCGCAAGGGGCAGGTTAGGGGCTTATTGATGGGTGGCAGTGACAGCGGGTGATTGATGGGCGGCAGTGACAGGGGGTGATTGATGGGTGGCAGTGACAGGGGGTGATTGATGGGTGATTGATAGGTGATTGACAGGTAATCAGTGGGTTATTACAGGGGAGAACAGATGTAAATATTGCACTGGCGAATTGATAAGGGGGGGTCTGAGGGCAATCTGAGCGTGTAGGCGGGCGATTGGGTGCCCGCAAGGGGCAGATTAGGGTCTGATCTGATGGGTAACAGTGACAGGTGGTGATAGGGGGTGATTGATGGGTGATTGATGGGTAATTAGTGGGTGTTTAGAGGAGAGAATAGATGGAAACATTGCGCTTGGGTGGTGATCTGATGTCGGATCTGCGGGCGATCTATTGGTGTGGGTGGGTGATCAGTTTGCCCGCAAGGGGCAGGTTAGGGGCTGATTGTTGGGTGGCAGTGACAGGGTGTGATTGATGGGTGATAGGTGATTGGCAGGTGATTGACAGGTGATCAGTGGGTTATTACAGGGAAGGCCAGATGTAATTAATGCACTGGCGAATTTATAAGGGGGGGGGGGGGTCTGAGGGCAATCTGAGCGTGTGGGCGGGTGATTGGGTGCCCGCAAGGGGCAGATTAGGGTCTGATCTGATAGGTAACAGTGACGGTTGGTGATAGGGGGTGATTGATGGGTAATTAGTGGGTGTTTAGAGAAGATAACAGATGTAAACAATACATTTGGGAGGTAATCTGACGGCGGGTTTGCGGGCGATCTAATGGTGTGGGTGGGTGATCAGATTGCCCGCAAGGGGCAGGTTAGGGGCTGATACCCACGTACAAGAGACGCCTGGAAACTGCAAAACCGGTCCTGAAGTCCACCAAGGTATGGTCAGAGGATGCCAAACTACAACTTCAAGCAAGCTTTGATTGTACAGACTGGAAGGCTCTGGAATCGCCGAACCTAGACGAGTGGGCGGACAACGTGTCCTCCTACATCAGCTTCTGCGAGGAACACTGTATACCAACGAAAACCCTCAGACTGTACCCGAACGACAAACCTTGGTTCTCCAATAAACTACGAAAACTGCGAAAGAACAAGGAAAAAGCGCATAAGTCCGGCAACCAGGAGAAATACAGGAAAGCAAAAAACACCCTGAACAGGGAATTGAGAGTGGCCAAAAGGAGCTATGCAGAAAAACTGGAGAAGAACCTCTCCTCGAACGACTCTCGAGCCGTTTGGAAGGGGCTCAAGGCCGCCACTAACTACAAGCCCCCCCTCCAGCACGCAACTCCCAGCACTGAGCTTGCCGAGAGTCTCAGTGACTTCTACTGCAGATTTGAGAACCAGGCTGCACCACTAAAGCCACCTGCCCCCTCCTCTGCTTCAGATATCCAGCATCCAAATCTACCCCCTCTGGAGGTGAACGAGGACGTTGTTCTGCGACACCTGCTGTGCATTAACGCTCGGAAAGCCCCAGGCCCAGACGGAGTGTCGCCATCCTGCCTGAAATCATGTGCACAGCAGCTCGCTCCTGTTCTTTCCTCCATCTTCACCAAATCGCTCCAGGTAGGCAAAGTTCCAGGGTGTTTCAAGAGGTCAACGATCATCCCCGTCCCCAAAAAACAGGGCGTCTCTGACCTCAATAATTTCAGGCCTGTGGCTCTCACTTCTGTCATTATGAAAACCTTTGAAAGAGCGGTTTTGCCCCTCCTAAAAGCTTCCACGGAACCACTGATGGATCCGTTCCAGTTTGCCTACAGAACAAACAGGTCCACGGATGACGCCATAAACATCTGCCTGGAGCTTGTCAACGACCACTTAGACAAACCGGACTCATACGCCAGGATCCTCCTACTCGACTTTCGTTCTGCGTTCAACACCATCAGCCCCCATATACTTCAGGAGAACCTGGCCACGCTAGAGGTCCATCCAACCCTGCGCCTGTGGATCACGGACTTCCTCAGTAACAGATCCCAGGCTGTTAAGCTAGGCCCTATCCTCTCAAAACCAAGGATCACCAACACAGGGGCCCCTCAGGGATGTGTACTGTCGCCTTTCTTATTCTCCCTGTACACGAACAACTGCAGATCCACGTCAGACTCTGTCCAAGTGATCAAGTTCGCTGACGACACCACCATAGTGGGCCTCATTACCAAAAATGAAGAGCAGGAGTACCGCCACCAGGTTGAGAGAATCTGCCTCTGGTGCAGGGATAATGGCCTGGTCCTCAACACTGCAAAAACCGTTGAGGTGGTTGTTGACTTTAGGAAACGCGCTCCCGCCCCCCCACCCCCAATCTGCATTGACGGCTTGGAAGTGGAAATAGTCCCCTGTGCACGTCTCTTGGGCACGACCATCTCCAAGGACTTAACCTGGAAATCCAACACCACATCCACACAAAGAAAGGCCCAGCAGAGGCTGTTTTTCCTCCGCCAATTGAAGAAGTTTGGTATGTCCCAGAAACTCCTGACGAGTTTCTATTCCGCCACAATCGAATCTGTACTCTGTTCCTCCATCCTAGTCTGGTACGCTGGTTCCTCCGCCAGCGACAGACACAAACTACAGAGGGTGATAAGATCAGCGGAGAGGATAATCGGGAAACCACTCCCCCCTCTGGACCTCCTCTACAATTCCAGACTGCGCTCCAGAGCACTGAGGATTACTAGCGATCCCTCTCATCCAGGTTACCGCTTTTTCAGCCGACTCCGCTCAGGCCGGAGGTTCAGGTCCATCGCCACCAGGACCTCAAGGCACAGGAACAGCTTCTTCCCCTCTGCTGTTAACTCTCTAAACTCTATTCATAAACTCCCTACACACGCTGTTAATCCCCCCTCGCAAGCAGGGTTGGTCAGAACCCGATTACATTGACGCACCTTACGTAATTTGTAAACCTGGGGATGAGAATGCGGAATCATCCAGGATGATGATCTATGGCAGTCCAAAGTTAAAATACATTTTATAGCAGTAGCGCAATTGTGTTCGAAACTGTATTTGTATTGTATTGTGTTTTGTTTAACATTTACACTGTGTTTTGTGTTTTTCTCAGCCCTATATGCCAAGTCCAATTCCGGGCACGACCCAGTCGTGCTTGGCGAAATAAAAATGATTCTGATTCTGATTCTGATTGATGGGTGGCAGTGACAGGGGGTGACAGGTGGTGATTGATGGGTGATAGGTGATTGGCAGGTGATTGACAGGTGATCAGTGGGTTATTACAGGGAAGAACAGATGTAATTAATGCACTGGTGAATTGATAAGGGGGGGGTCAGAGGGCAATCTGAGCGTGTGGGCGGGTGATTGGGTGCCCGCAAGGGGCAGATTAAGGTCTGATCTGATAGGTAAAAGTGACAGGTGGTGATAGGGGGTGATTGATGGGTGATTGATGGGTAATTAGTGGGTGTTTAGATGAGAGAATAGATGTAAACAATGGATTTTGGAGGTGATCTGATGTCGGATCTGCGGGCGATCTATTGGTGTGGGGGGGTGATCAGATTGCCCGCAAGGGGCAGGTTAGGGGCTGATTGATGGGTGGCAGTGACAGGGGGTGATTGACGGGTGATTGACGGGTCATTGACAGGTGATGGACAGGTGATTGACAGGTGATCAGGGGGGATAGATGCATACAGTACATGGGGGGGGGGGGTCTGGGGGGGGTCTGGGGAGAATCTGAGGGGTGGGGGGTGATCAGGAGGGAGCGGGGGCAGGGGGGGGATACAAAAAAAAATAGCGTTGACAGATAGTGACAGGGAGTGATTGATGGGTGATTAGGGGGGTGATAGGGTGCAAACAGGGGTCTGGGGGGTGGGCAGGGGGGGGTCTGATGGGTGCTGTGGGCGATCTGGGGCAGGGGGGGGGGAAAAATCAGTGTGCTTGGTGCAGACTAGGGTGGCTACAGCCTGCCCTGGTGGTCCCTCGGACATTGGGACCACCAGGGCAGGAGGCAGCCTGTATAATACACTTTGTAAACATTATAAAGTGTATTATACACTTTGTATGCGGCGATCGTCGGGTTAACATCCCGCCGGCGCTTCCGTATGGCCGGCGGGATGTTGCGGCGGGTGAGCGGCGCCAGGCGGAGGCGGAGGATCGCGTCACTGATGACGCGATCGCTCCGCCCATGCCCCTACAAGGACCGCCGCCAATTGTCAATACGGCGGTCCTTGCGGGGTGCACTTCCCGGCCGCCAATTGTCAATACGGCGGTCGGGAAGTGGTTAAGCATATGCCCTGCTGACCAAACGGTCTGCTGACCTTTGAGTCGGCCAGCCGGTGCTCAGTGTCATGCAGGTCCACCACACCTGGCAACAAACAGGCAACAACTAAAAGGAAGACACGGCACTCAGGAGCTGTGCGCAGCAACAAGCTGTATTGAAGCAGACAGTACACTACATGTTTCGGGCGGAGCCCTTCATCTGATGAAGGGCTCCGCCCGAAACATGTAGTGTACTGTCTGCTTCAATACAGCTTGTTGCTGCACACGGTAACAGTAAAAAAGGGCGCAGGAGGCTAGTGGACAAATCGGGCGCCGCCATTCACTCCCATAATAAATATCGTTTAATGGGCGATAGGAAAAAAGGGCGCCGGAGAAAAATAACGTTTTAAAAGCGGCGCCCGGAGACTTAATGTTTTATTACTGCTTCTCATGATTACACATTATTTAATGATTTATACATTGTTTAATATTATTTTTAAACGAAAAACAGTACAATATTTTTTTCAAACATTATTTTTAAACGAAAAACAGTACAATTTTTTTTTTTTACATTATTTTTAAACGAAAAAACCGCACAATATGTTTTTGAAACGGTATTAATGCTTATCACAGGGGGGTCTTAGGTTTAGGCACCAACAGGGGGGTCTTAGGTTTAGGCACCAACAGGGGGGTCTTAGGTTTAGGCACCAACAGGGGGGTCTTAGGTTTAGGCACCAACAGGGGGGTCTTAGGTTTAGGCACCACCAGGGGGGTCTTAGGTTTAGGCACCACCAGGGGGGTCTTAGGTTTAGGCACCAACAGGGGGGTCTTAGGTTTAGGCACCAACAGGGGGTCTTAGGTTTAGGCACCAACAGGGGGGTCTTAGGTTTAGGCACCAACAGGGGGTCTTAGGTTTAGGCACCAACAGGGGGGTCTTAGGTTTAGGCACTAACAGGGGGGTCTAGGGGTTAGGGGTAGGTACAGGGAGGGTTACTTAGGCACCAACAGGGGGGGTCTTAGGTTTAGGCATCAACAGGGGGGTCTAGGGGTTAGGGGTAGGTACAGGGAGGGTTACTTAGTAATTTTTTTTTTAAACGTTATTATACGTTTCACTATTTAAATGAAAGATTAACGTTTTTACAATTGCCGATTTAATGCACATTATTTAATGATTTATAACTTTATAAAACATTAATTTTAAACGAAATACAGTACAATACATTTTTAAACGTTATCCATGCTTATCGTTTAAAACCCCGCGCCCTTTTTTCCCAGCGCCCCTTTTTAACGTACGCGCTGCACACAGCTCCTGAGTGCCGTGTCTTCCTTTTCGTTGTTACCATCAGGTAGAACTTTTAGATCAATCCACATACACACAAACAGACTGAAAAATAGCTTTTTCCCATCTGCCATAAACTTGTAAACTCTGAATCCTCTCTAAAATAATTAACACTGTGTATACGTTGTTTAAATATTTGAAATACCTTGCATCCTATACTATAAAACCCCTGTGTCGCTGTGTCCAGCATTTGTCCCTATGTCCCTGTTATTTGCTACTGCACATGTGCACAGTGACGGACACGGACAGCTGGACGGGACCAGGGAGCGAGGTGGGAGGGCGGGCGGTTGCGTATGCGCGCATGCACACTGACTGGCGGTGGCGGCAGAAAAACAGACCTAGAGCCCGTTTTTAAACGGGCTTAGGTCCACTAGTATAATTCCTCTATTTCTACCTTTGTTACTATCATTATGTTCCCTATATGTACTGTGGGGCTGTCATGAAAGTAATTGTGTTGTATTACACAATGACAATAAAGTACTTGAATCTGGAAGCAAATACAAACACTTGTTTTAATAGTACATAGTTGCTTTTAGGTAGAAAGCATGCACTCAGGTGCTAACAAGAGTGAAGAATGACAATAAAAGGGTTTTTTTGTTTTGTTTTGTTTTTTGTTTTATTAAGGCTGCCTTCACAATTATCCCTGTGATTGCCAGGCATATTTTTTTTTATCATTTATGATTCTGCTTTTTGCAGTTTTTCCGTTCCAATTCTTCTTTTGTTTGATTGCATTTATGAGATTTTTTTGGGAATGTAACTTTCTCATGCATATCAATAAAGTTAATTACATGTACACTGTAGATAATTAACTTCAAAATCTAATGTCATTTTTGCGTACTTAATTTTTCTGCCTCTACATTAACTTACATGCATTGCAAATCGCACGTCCATTTAAAAAAAAAAGCAGAAAAATCACATAAAAAAAAAAAATCACGCAACAATGCAAGTCAAATGGAATGCCATTGACTTGCATTACATGTGTGGCAAAAGCGAATTGGCGAAAGTGGAAATTGCACACAAGTTCCGTCATGTGTGAAAGGGGCCTAATTGTTATGTAGCTATCAAAGATCTCTGCCAAAGCTATTGACATTGGGGTTTTTTTTGTTTTTGTTTTTTTGTAGTGTAGCCATAAGGCCACATAGAAAGGAAAAGCCAGGCTATCAGTTCATGGCAAATAGTCTTCTGAACCTCATTAATATGGTAATGGATGAGTCACTAAAAAGCTAAGCCTGACTTGAATCATAGCCGAGATGTCACAGGCTCTATCCAGATGCCAATCAGGTCTCTAAAATCCTTTCTTAAAAACTGCCGTTCCATTGTGTTCCGCTTGTTGATCTGGGGGGAAGAGAATAAAAGTGACTGTTAAAAGTCCTGCCAGAGAATTCTAGTAACAGTTTCAGCGGAGTTCTACAAAGGAATGATATGCAAGCAAATAAACTCACAGGCTCAGACTGTGCCCTGGTGAAAAGGCAGCAGGATATACCATTTAGCTTAGTTATGTGGACCAGTGTTAACAATTAGACTGGACGAAGGGATTAGCATTAACCCTAAGTGCAACATAAATTACCGACTGGCTAAACTTTGTGCTTCCTATTTGATCTGGGATCCGTTCCACTTCTCGTTTCTTTCCCCACTTATTCATCTTTCTATTCATTTTATCAGCGTCCGTTCCTATTGGCGTTTCACGCCGAGTATGAATGACTCCAGTATGTAAATGAGTAGGAAATGACTGAATCAATAGGATTCTACAAATGTAACAAATAAAGATGGCTGTTAGCGCTGAAAGTTTCAGGGAGGAACAGAACAAATAGGTTACACTGTAAAGCCGTACTAAGTGCAGCGATGGTGTACATAGTACACTTAGCCCATCATATTTCATCAGCAGGCAGAGCATGTTGGCTTTTGAATGCTTGTCCCCATTTTTTCACTGTACTTTATTCATTCATTGTCACTTCAGTGAATAGGCACAAAAGAATTTGACTGTATACATTTATTATCTAGTAAAATCCCTAGTGCATTACCTGATTTACAGCCCTGAAGGCCATGCATTAGGCTTATTGTAACAAAAAATAAACAACAACAAAAAAATAACAGTGTGTTATTAAAATGTGATTTACACAAGGCTAAAATGAGAAGAAAGTGTTTTCTATGGAGAATAAAATAGTCACTATCACGTCTAAAATTCCATGTGAAATGCCAGAACGCCAGTACATGGAAAGTGGTGACTGCTGTGTCCCGAATGCAGTAGGAATGTGGGATGCGTTGTCGCTCCTGAAGAGCCCAGCTACTGTAGAGCAGTTGAAAACAGATTGGCCATTGGCCACTATTTGTAGACTCAGTTTGCATAGCAGACAACCCTGGCACCTTTTCAACAGGACTTTGGCAGGCCATGATAGTGTAAGTAAGGGAGTGTTAAGGTTACTTACCCACCAAGGGTTAAGGTTAGTGATCAACTATGGAGGCACCCACCAGGGGTGGTTATGGTTATTATGGAGGGGAGTGGTGGTGGGGTTTCTGCGTGACACTAGGGAGAGATTAAATCATGGTCATCAATATTTTACTATATGAATGAAGTAGTAGAATATAGGTAAATTTACGTATATTATACTACTGGCTATTTCCTGTGCCCTTTTCAACAGGCGTCTTTAATATATGTATGCCCCCTAGGGCCCCATGTCCTGTGGACTGTGCATTAACTCTTGTTATAGTTCTGATGATACCCCCTATTCTGATGATACCCCCTGTTCTGCTGATACCCCCTGTTCTGATGATATCAACCGTGCACTTTGGTGACAGTCATTCATAAACTCTTTTCCTCACTGTGCTCAGTGCAATGCAATGACATTCCTATGGTACATTCACATAGGGTGCGTCAGGATGCACCGGAGTAACACTCTCAGCAGCATGCTAGGCATTTACTTGTTAATGTGCGTGCTTACAATAGTCATGAAGCATTCCCTGCACTGTGTGTATTGAACCTGTACTAGGCTTAATTTAAGAGTATCTAGCCAATTTAAAGAAAGGTGTACACATCTAATTGTGAGTGGCCAATAATTGGCCAATTTTAAGACTACCATGTAGTGAGAGGAACAGCAGATTTTAAGTTCTATGAACAGTTTGTGTAGGTAAGCTGTTGTACTACATAGAAGTGGTAAAATGGGCCAATCAGAATTGGATGTGCACCCTAATCCAGTGGCTTCTGGTTAATTTATCAGATGCCAGCTAATTGATCATCAGCTATTGTGTTTAATTGGCTAAAGCCTCATACACACGTGAGAGCCATGTTGTTCCAACGGTGTTGGGGCCTGACTCCTCGGGTGACATTGCAGGCTAGCAACTTTTTCTTTTATGGTAGAAGGAGGGGGGAAGGGTCCATGTCATGCGGCTGGGTGGAGAAGTGGGGAGAGCAAATCTCTCAGTCGTTGATCGCTGGACAAGTGTCCGAGGGGGAAGAACAGGGTCAGTGACTGCTGTAAACATGCTAGATTCTTGGCAGAGGTGGTCATTTTTGACCATCTCAGCCAAACTTCATCTAGCATGTGTACGGGGCTAAAGTTTTGAATCACAGTAATGTGAATGTTAGTAGAATGTCTTGCTCAGGACCAGGGGCGTAACTACAAATCATGAGGCCCCCCTTTAAAAAATGTTGATGGGGCAGCATTAAATTTCAAACCTTCCTTGCCTCCCCTTGGTGACCCTCACAGCCTGGGGGCCCATCGTAAAAGGGTCATGAACAAGTGTGGCCATCAGGATCTTCACACCTATAACTTATGTAGCCATAAAAACACCTGAACTGGAGTATCAGCGGGGGACATTTATCAAGAGTGTCTGAGACAAAATATTGGTAGGTTTTTAGAAGAACTGTCTCGGACACCTTAAGAAATCACTAAATAGTGCAGTTTCCTTCTTAAACTGTTAGGAATAGGAGTTAGGAAGGCTTCTCAGACAGTGCAGTGTGTGAGTGTGAGAGAAGTAGTTGTTGCTGAGGTAACCAACACATCTGTTGTATGGCATCAATGCCCAGCACTGGAAGCACAAAAAGCTTCACAGGACACCTAGTGACAAGCAGCTCTGAGTGAGGAGTTCAGCAGGGGGGAGGAGCACTTTACAAATCAAGTCTAGTCTACACTGCTCAATCTGTAGAAGTGTTATTAAGCACTTCTTAATCTGTGGTTTAGGAATGGATTTGCACTTTTCTTAACTGTAGTACAGTTTTTGAAATTCACTCTAAACTACTACTATCAACTAGGAATTAAGAATTTTCTTATTATCATGCAGAACAGTTCCCCCTGCTGGTTAGAAATGTTGAACAAGAAAAAACTGTCGGTAATGCTTTGATAAATCTGGCCCACTGAGTGGGAAGGTTAGTAGTTGCCCCCCCACCTCTGGGCCCCCTGCAGTCACTGAGGCTGCTCCCCTGTGGTTACGCCCCTTCTACTATTCATGAGTCATGCTTGTGAAGGTATTCATGAGTTATTTTACTATTACACCATCTCCAAATTAAACTTTCCATGTGGAGTCTATTTAAAAGTGTAGCTAAGTTCTAAATCAATAGCAAGTTAAAAATAACAAAAAAGAAAACTAAGTAAGCAAAATTCATTCTCAAATGCCTCTTTGCTTCCACTCCCACATTTCCCATCGTGACTGTGCCTGAATACTTTCTATTTCAACCAGTCTTTTTATGGTTATTTTCTGTCCTCATCTGACATTTTCATACTCTCTTGTTATGCGCAGCCATTACCATTCATTTACTATCAGCCGTTTCTTATTATAGTAAGAATAGATGCAGAATTTGGTAAAGATTAAACTCGTTATAACGGTTTCACCCCTGTACTAATCAGTGGTCACTAGCTACAGGGAAACAAAAAGATGATGTTAGCCGTTGATGTTTTATGGGAGGAAAAAGAAAAGTTTTTGCTGTTTTCTCTTTGATAGTAATTGTGATACAGCACTTTCATTGCCTGTAATTTAATACCCTGCTGGTGTCATATAAAATATACTAATGTGTTCACGCTAGTTGGCTGTAAATGTTTAGCATGCACACTGCATGCAGATGGGGAGGACTGCAACATTTTCCTGTCCTGGAGATAGTTTTACACCATGTGTTTGACAGAAGATTAACAGCAGAAATCCCTGCTGCTAAACCTTCTGTGAAAGAGCAGTAGAGGCAGCCATTCTGAACCAGGGATTATGGACAATATGTCTGACAATCCGTAACTTAAATGAAGGATTTTAAGTGCCCCCCCCCCCCCCCCCCCCTTCCTTTAGCTCAGTATACACTGAGGAGGCTCACCAGTTTTAATCCCTTGTTGATGAAATGAATAGGAAGTACACAGGGTGGGAGCACACAGGCAAGGCACAGCAGTTGAAGTGCCGAGAGCCTTCTTGACATTAACTCCTGTATTTTTGAATGCCTGCCGCTACATTGTCACTGCCTCCCATGCAGCCTGGACAGCTTGCTTAGCACTTAAGTGGCCAGATGTAAAGGATTGTGTTGGATTAGAGCTAATGAGGATGGCTTGTGTGATGAGCCTAAGCACTAGGTCTGAGTGTTGGCCACAGTACAGGTCACTGATTCACAGTAGAGTCTAAAAGGCTTTGCCTGAAGTATATTTAACTCACTGAATATTTAAAGTGTCTCTTTCTATCTAATAGCACAATTAAAAGGCTAGATGCTTATAAAATGTAAAGCTAATAGGAATTGTAGAAAAAAAAAGAAACCACATACTTACCTAAGGAGAGGGAAGGCTCTGGGTCCTCTAGAGCTTTCCCTCTCCTTTTCTGGTGCCCTCGTTGCAGCGCCGGCTTCTTCATTTAAATCCTCAGCAGTGGGGGACTTCGGAAGTCTTCAGGAGCCGAGTCCTCCCGTAGTGCACGAGAGAGGGCGCTCGCAGGTGCGCAGTATGGAGCAGCCCTTTCTGAAGTCTCCTTTGGCGGTGGAGCGAGCAGTATTTGACCAAATTGGTTGAATACTGCTACCGGGGTGCCATCGCTGGACTGGGGACCGGGATAGGAGAGGGAAGGTACCATAGGAACCAAAGCCTTACCTCTCCTTAGTTAAGTATCTGGCTTATTTTTTTCTCTTGGATTCCCATTCACTTTTAGTGCTGGAAGGATGTGGTTGATGTCAAAAATGGATTGGAATGGGTTAAATAAATATGTATCCATTGCAGGCATTATTTTCATGTCCTACACTAAAAAAAAATAAAAAATATAGCCATAGAATACAACTTGAAATAATTTCCAAAAACTTCTTTACCTACATACAGGCTCCTAGCCTTAAAAGCAATTCATATTTACATTTAGTAATTATTTTTGTCATTACATTTTTGTGAAAGTGAAGGCACTTTTGCAAAAGTATGGGTGAAGCACAAGTACAGTAAGTATTTTGCCCATCAGTAGAGAAAGGTCATCTGTAAACCTCCTCCATGATAACTGGACTTCTTCAGCTGTCTGTTTGAACAATGAAACTACTAGGACTCTTGGCTGTCACTGTCAAAGATCAACAGTGACTCTAGACACATCATATTGGACTTATTCTTCAAACTAAACAGAACTCTAGACCTTACCAGCAGAGTAAATAGTCTCTGAACTTAACCACTTCAGGATTCTGCGTACGCTTAACTACGCCCCTGAATCCTGAATTGGATGGCATGGAAACGGCCGCTCGTATGAGCGGCCGTTCCATGTCAGTTCACGGAGGGTGTCTCTGTGAACACCCTGCGAGCCGCCGGGTAAATGTAAACACGCGGGGAAGATCTTCCCCGGTGTTTACATATATGCGGCGCTGCTGCGCAGCAGCGCCGTAGAGGAGATCGGCGATCCCCGGCCTCTGATTGGCCGGGGATCGCCGGCATCTGATAGGCTAAAGCCTATCCTATCCGGCGCAGGACGGCTTTCCGTCCTGCGCCGCACACAGGGGACGGGAGAGGGAGGGAAGGAGGCAGAGGGAGGACTAGTGCTGCGGAGGGGGGCTTTGAGGAGCCCCCCCCCGCTAGGCACAGCAGTGCGGCGGCGATCAGACCTCCCCAGCAGGACATCCCCCTAGTGGGGAAAAAAGGGGGGAAGTCTGATCGCCCTGCCTGATTTCTGATCTGTGCTGCGGGCTGAAGAGCCCCCGCAGCACAGATCAGCCAAACCACCCGGAATCCGGAAGTGGTTAAGTATCTTAAAGTGAACTCGAGGTGAAAATAAACCGATGAGATAAAAAATTGTATTTATCCTCCTACGCCTAAAATTGACTTTTTTTTTAGATATCCCATGGTTTTATTTGATATTTAAACATTTACAAAGAAGATTGAATGTTAACTGTCCCAGAGTTAACCACTTGCCGACCAAGTGGTTTCCTATTGATCTGTGCTGGGTGGGCTCTTCAGCCCCCAGCACAGATCGTATTGCAGGCAGGGCGATCAGACTTCCCCCCTTTTTTTCCCACTAGGGGGATGTCCTGCTGGGGCACTCTGCTGTGCCTTGTGGGGGCTCCTCAAATCCCCCCTCCGCAGCGCTATTCCCCCCTCCCTCTCCTTCCCTCCCTCTCCCTGGCTCTGTAGGCGGTACAGGACGGTGATACGTCCTGTACCGCCTCTGATAGGCTTCAGCCTATCAGACGGCGGCGATCCCTGGCCTATCAGAGGCCGGGGATAGCCGATCTCCTTTACGGCACTGCTGCAGCGCCGTGCAGTGTAAACACCGGGGATTTCTTCCCCGCGTGTTTACATTTCACCTGCGAGCCGCGATTGGAGGCTCGCAGGCAGTTCACGGAGACACCCTCCGTGAACTGACATGGAACGGCCGCTCCCATGGAAACCCACAGAAAACCAGTTTACGCCAATCGGCGTTAGCTGGTCGTCAAGAGGTTAAAATACATGAACTATTGACCTTTTTTTAATCTCCCCCTGCACTCAGAAGTTGTATTCTGCCAGGAAAACATTTATGGCTGTAATTTACTTATCAGTGATGTTTACTATATTCCCAACAAGCTCCCATGCCTAAAAATGATCTCTTTCTGGCAACAATATAAAACAAGTAAAACAGCCTGGTTGTTAAAGAGAATCTGTACTGTAAAATTCATACAATAAAAAGCATACCATTCTATTCATTATGTTCTCCTGGGCCCCTCTGTGATGTTTCTGCCTCTCCCTGCTGCAATCCTGGCTTGTAATTGCCATTTTTATGCAGTGTTTACAAACAAAAGACATAACAAGTGATATGCTGAGAGTAGCTCAGTGTGTGAGTCGTACAGAGTGTGCAGGGGGCCTGGAGAGGGTGTGTATAGCTTATATCCAATCACAAGCAGCACAGCACATTCCAGCCTGACTGCCTCAGCCCGACAGAGCCGACAGAGGAGAGAAGATTAGATCATATAACAGAGATAAAACAGCCACTGTGCAAATAGGAAAGGCTGCAGTAAGACAGAGCACATTAGAACAGCTATAGGAACATATAGGATAGAAGAAATAAGGCTCAACATTTTGTTACAGAGTCTCTTTAATATGTTTTGCACTGTTCATTCACATGTTTATCTCATCATGTCACACTTCGCCCCAGGTACACTTTAAACTAATCACCCTAATAATTGTGCTATTGCTCTGTTTCTACAGTTGTTATTATTATTATTAGTAGTAGTAGTAGTAGAAGTAGTAGTAGTAGTAGTAGTAGTAGTAGTAGTAGTAGTAGTAGTAGTAGTAGTATCATTACTTCTCTGTACTGTAACTGTTCTTTCCTGTTCTTCATCATTGAACAATATATAAATCTTAATGCGAACCTTGATCTAGCTTGAGCTCTGCCTCTGTAGAAGACAGCTACCTTAACCTGAGCAAGTAGTCAGTTCACCACTGACTGAGTGTGGCAGAAGATGATATAAACTTTTTTAAACAGTTATGTCATCAGTTCAGTAACAGTTCACAGGGACGGATCTAGGGGAGGGCAGGCGGGTCTCTTGTTGAATTGTTAAAAAGGCAGCAAAATTTGGATGGGGAATGGCAGTTTAGGCGCCAAAACCTGACCTTTAGGTGCCAAAACTGGATGGGGAATGGCAGTTTAGGCGCCAAAACTGGATGGGGAATGGCAGTTTAGGCGCCAAAACCTGACCTTTAGGCGCCAAAACCTGACCTTGCCCCAGGCGCAACTTGGTCTAGATCCGTCCCTGTCAGTTCAGTAACTACCGTGTTTCCCCGAAAATAAGACACTGTCTTATATTAATTTTTCCTTAAAACTATGTGCTAGGGCTTATTTTCAGGGAGGTCTTATATTTTGTGGTGCTAGCCAGATCCCCCTTCAGTATTTAGCTAGATCTCCCCTAGTATATAGCCAGAGACCCCTAGTGTATACCCACACACCCTCCCACCCCCCAGTATATAGCCAAAATCCCCCTATTATGTAGCCAGCGTATAGAGGCATATTCCCCCCTCTCCCTGCCACAGACACTAACACCTCTCCATGCGAATGCACGGAATTCAACTGACATCCAGTACAATCGGGACGGTTGCGCTGCTGCTGCTGTCAATTTACCTCCTTTGTTGCTGACCCCCTCCTCCATAAAGTCGGATCCCCCTCCGTTTTCGCTGTGCATAATTCATCAGATCAGCGGGTAAAGGCAGATAAACTTGTACAGTATCATCGCAGCCGTATACAGGAAGTGATCTCTGTTTACTTCCTGTATACATCAGCGCTGTTACTATACAACTTTAGATGCCTTTCCCCGCTGATCTGAGATCTGCATTATGCACAGCACACGCCGGAAGGAGATCCGATTTGCTGGAGGAGGGGAGCCAGCAGCAGGGAGGTAAATCGGCAGCACAGCGGCGGTGCGGGCAGGGGGGGTTGGTTGGCTAGGCGGCATGGAGGATCGCGGGGGGGGGTTTGGGTCTTATTTTCGGGGAATGTCTTATATTTCAAGCATGCTTGAAATATAAGGGATGTCTTATTTTCGGGGGATGTCTTAATTTAGGGGAAAGACGGTATTCACTTGAAGATCCTGAATCGAAAGAAGCCAGAGAGGAAAACAAATTATCTTGGTTTGGTGGCCTCTCAAGAACAACTAAAGCAACCAAATGCCACACAATGATAAGGGACATTTAAAACCAACATTGGGGCAAGGCGTACAACAGTGGGGATGTTAAGCTTGGAGGTGTATTCTCCACGGTCAGCTCGTGATGCATAAGCTGACGTGAAGGAGGTACACACACCAGCACAAGGAATCAGGATATCCCCAGTTTAGTGGAGGGGAGGACTGACTCCAACAGGAGATTGTGGCGCACAGAGCCGGTGCAGATCTGACAGCCACAAACAATGCTTTCGCTATAACGTCTCAGCGCAAACAGCGCTGAGCGCACAAACCAGAACTGAGGAGATCAGGACAGGTAAACAGAATGAACACTTGCTAAACTAGCCACTACTTAGTGACAGCAAGCGTCCACAGTAACACAGACTGGAATGAGGCAGCCAATGCGTTGCGGCGATGGCGTGCCTCACAAAGACAGGACAGGATAGTCAGGAAATAGCAGGATCAAGATAGATGAACGTAACACAGATAAATATACAATAAGTATGATTTCCTAGCGTATTACAATTACAGCTATCAATGAAACTATTTGTAACGTCTGACTAACATATGTATATATCGGCAATGAACCGACATATGACATAAGCAGGAACTCTGACTAAGACTGGAGTAATACAGGGAACAGGACTCAGAAGGATTCGCTATCTCTTCGCAGAGATGAACGCAATCCACAAACAGGACCAGGAACAGGATAACTAGCTCAGCGTGCTGGAACGCTGACTAACGGAACACAGGATATAAACAGTTCGTGTACGTATATATCAGCGACACTGATGTATCAACGTAACACGAATACAAGGAAAATAATAAACGTGCAAGTATGCGTATATATTGGCGATGAACCAATATATGACACAAGACAAGCAAAGTAACAACTTCTAGAACAAGAGCAGAACTAGGAGGACTCGCTGACCCCTTCGCAGGAGTCAGCGCAGTCCACACGGACCAGGAACGAGGTGGGGCACGAGCAGAGTAACAGACTGAATCTGAGACTATGGTAGCCCATCAAGCATTGCAGGAAGCAGTTCTTTATACTGAGGTCATCCAATGGGAGCAGACCTGCAGATTCCCACACAAGTGAATGGTAATTAATCATAGGCTGGCAGCAGGAAAAGGCAGACAATGATATGCAGCCTGCAGGAAAGGGATTGCCCCTCCATAGCAGCAGACAATGTTTGTTTACACAAAAGCATATTAAACTGTCATTAACTTCAGAGCGACTGCAGATGGAATCAGCAACTAGTTTAAGTGCAAACCAAACTATGCAAGAAAATGTATGTAATGACATCAGAACTGCTTGGGTTACAATACCACTGCAGCCAGCAGTAAACGCTGCAGACATGATCATAACAGGGGAGAGGCTATTTTATGAAGCTGAGAGGGCAACCTGGGATAGATACAGATCCTTCAATTAACAACTTTGTGTGGTACCCTAATCTTGCTCACAGTGCTACATAATCACTAAGAGTCATTTCTGAGACGCACAGTTGTGACAATGTACAAATGTACGCATTGAACCAGTAACGCGTAAAAATGTATGTGTTATTGTTCCTGCACTAACGGGAATGCGTAAAAATGTATGCAATGCGTCCCCAGCGGGTGACTGTAGCAGCAGTGAGTGACACAGGATGGCTGCATGGGGCTGGTAGAAGCCCCAGGTAAGTGAAACTCATTTTTTTTATTTTTGCTTGGACCTTCCCTTTAAAGAAAAATCATTGACTGTCATATTTTTTGTATATGCTGGAGAAGAGTGTATGTTGGCTCAGAAGAGGGAGAAAGAAGCCATATCAGAATTTCCCCCCACCCCCTTTCGTAAAAAAACTCTAGAGGATACTTGTGTGGCAGGAACAGGGATAGGGGAAGAAGATACAGTTACAGCAGCAGAAAAGGGAGCAAGACAGGGCCATAACTACGGAGAAGCAGACTCTGCAGGGGGGCCCAGAGCTGTAATGGGACCCCAAATACTATTTCACTCCCTCTGATATAGAGGTCCATCCTTCAGATCAGATATTTTTGTGGCTGCACTTGTTATGGGTGTAAATATTATGTTGGCCACACTTGTCTTATGAACCTGGCAAGATGGGCCCCAGGCTCTGAGGGTCACCAAGGGTAGGCAAGGGAAAGGGGGGAACATTGGAAGGCCCCATTAAAGTTTTGTTGAGGGCTTCATGATTTGTAGTTATGTCCCTGGAGCAAGACAAGCTAGCTGATCTGACCTGTGGGCCCTTTAGTCTGCTGGGTGGTAGCGTCTCATGTAGTGGAAAATACATGTTTTCAAGGTTGTTAATGTTTCTGAATTTACTGTGCTAAGCATAGCTGTGTCAGATGATAAACCTGTTTTCACAAAGTCAACTGTGAAAAAAATGACCAGATGTCAGAAATCCTGTTCTTTTAGGGCACTCCTCTTGACAGGGGTCTTACAGTAAGCACCAGGGGGTGACAGCTCTCTTTGTACACGCCTGTGATCCCTTGTGACATGGGAGGTAGAGGTGTAAGATACAATTCCACCAGTGGGAGAGAAAGTATGGTGAGCCAACTACTCAGACAGAAACCAATTGGGCCCTTGACTCAGCTGTACGGAGAACCAACATATGCTTACATGGACTCTCACACCATATTACAAGTGTTGCTGACAGATGTTGCAGACCATTGTTGCAGTCAGTTGTTGCAAATGATCAAGGTTTGTTCAGAAGTTACGATTTATTAAGCCTAAAGGCGGCCATACACTTATAGATTTGCAGCAGATTCAACCACCAAATAGATTTCTGTCAGATGCCTGTCAAGTCGAATCTGACAGGAATGTATCTGATGTGTGCCACAGACTAGGAACAGATTTCCAATAGATTTCAGAATTAAATCTATTGGAAATCGATCTAAATGCATTATTGGACCATTAGATCCAATGCAACTCTATGGGCCATCTATCTGCTGCCAGCAGCAGATCGAGCTAGATTTTCCATCCAGTCAAATAGATCAAATCGACTGAAATCGATTGAAATTGGCTGCAAATGGATCGATCGACTGATTCAATAGAATCAATTTCCGATCGATTGATCGATCAATGGCTGAAATCGACCAGTGTATGGGCTCCTTTACAGTGAAAAAGGGCTACTGTTAGATAGAGCAATAAAACAGGCAAACTAATTTCAATTTTCTGTGGTAGTGGGAATTAGCATAAATACTGTATATTAAAATAAGAAAACCACCTATAACAGTCAAAATGTAATACCAAATCTAGAAAAGATGAAGCGCTCCATGGTGCATTATAAATGGGAAATTTTAATCGCAAATTTAAAAGTTCTACTTACAAAATGTAGAGTATCAACTCGCTCATCAGCGGTACAGTCCACCGCTACACACTTGTGCAGGTAGGCAACAACGCGCTGTGGCCAGCAGCGCGTTCTCCGATGTCCGGGGGAGCCGTCTCGCAGTCGGTGTGGGCGTGGCTGTGTATTCAGCGTGCGTATTGTGTCATTACGCGTTTCGGCGCTCTGCGCCTTCGTCAGATGACGCCCATACGCACTACACGCTAGTTAAATCCATCCTTGCGGCCGTAGTCATGGCTACGTGGGTGGAACTCCGTATATTAGAAAAACTTTATTGAAAGGTAAACAATTTGTAAGCGTACATGGGGGAATTAGTCCACTTATCATACAAGTGCTGTATTTAGATTAAAAAAGGGTATTAAAATTTAAATGGTTGGCAGACAAATACATAATTTAGTTATACTTGGGTGAAGAAATACATATATATATATATATATATATATATATGTAAAAACACAAAAGGTTGAAAAGTGGAAAGTGGTGCGCTGGCTCACAGCGGGCTGTAAAAATGCATATCAAAGAATAAAATGATGATGATAATAGTATCTTGATACAAAAATATATAAATCGAAGAACTCTTTACATAAGATGTACACACAATAAAAAGAACATAGTTTAAAAACAGCTATTTTGAGTAACAATCTGGTTCAATCGCTCCTAACAACCATCCGATATGCAAGAGGTTATATAATGCCTAGGGCGCATATTCCTCCTCTAGAGGCCAGAATGATGGGATAGAATGATATGAAGGGGAACCTTCCCTCCCCTGTCTATATTACATGTTCCCCTTCCCCTCACTTAAATTACGTAAACTGTGAAAATACACACATACATGTATTATAAGGGGTTCCCTCATATATGTATAAATTATAGACAGTCCTTATCCCTTCATATCATTCTATCCCATCATTCTGGCCTCTAGAGGAGGAATATGCGCCCTAGGCATTATATAACCTCTTGCATATCGGATGGTTGTTAGGAGCGATTGAACCAGATTGTTACTCAAAATAGCTGTTTTTAAACGATGTTCTTTTTATTGTGTGTACATCTTATGTAAAGAGTTCTTCGATTTATATATTTTTGTATCAAGATACTATTATCATCATCATTTTATTCTTTGATATGCACTTTTTTACAGCGCGCTGTGAGCCAGCGCACCACTTTCCACTTTTTAACCTTTCGTGTTTTTACATATATATATATATATATATTTCTTCACCCAAGTATAACTAAATTATGTATTTTTCTGCCAACCATTTAAATTTTAATACCCTTTTTTAATCTAAATACAGCACTTGTATGATAAGTTGACTAATTCCCCCATGTACGCTTACAAATTGTTCACCTTTCAATAAAGTTTTTCTAATATACGGAGTTCCACCCACGTAGCCATGACTACGGCCGCAAGGATGGGTTTAACTAGCGTGTAGTGCGTATGGGCGTCATCTGACGAAGGCGCAGAGCGCCGAAACGCGCAATGACGCAATACGCACGCTGAATACACAGCCACGCCCACACCGACTGCGAGACGGCTCCCCCGGACATCGGAGAACGCGCTGCTGGCCACAGCGCGTTGTTGCCTACCTGTACAAGTGTGTAGCGGTGGACTGTACCGCTGATGAGCGAATTGATACTCTACATTTTGTAAGTAGAACTTTTAAATTTGCGATTAAAATTTCCCATTGATAATGCACCATGGAGCGCTTCATCTTTTCTAGATTTGCTTTCCCTTGCCAATTGTAATTGGAGCAGCACAGTGCATTGGGACAAAGGAGCACCAGCATTTGTGGTAGCCTGTTATCCTCAGGACAGGAGCGCAAGGTTTTGGAATATTTCTGAGAAAATTTAATACCACAATATCAAATATATTTGAAACCAACTATCAATTAATGAATAGTATACAAAGCTTTGACTTCTGTTAGAACCTTATATGATCCCAGGGTTCATAGCGATCATAGATTAGATTCTGACAGAGTTTTAAAATTAGTCAATTTCTACTTAATTCCTGGGACTCACTGTCTGAACCACTAGACATAGTTTGGGAGTGAATGTACTTTATATCCTACTATGCCATTCCTTTACTCTCCCAATAATTTATTTAAATGGCTAAGGGCTTTGCCTCTGATGCAGGCGACCAGGGTTCGAATCTCGGCTCTGCCTGTTCAGTAAGCCAGCACCTATTCAGCAGGAGACCTTTGGCAAGTCTCCCTAACACAGCTACTGCCTATAGAGCGTGTCCTAGTGGCTGCAGCTCTGGCGCTTTGAGTCTGCCAGGAGAAAAGTGCGATATAAATGTTATTTGTCTTATCTTGAGATTGATTTGTTTCTAAAATAGATGTTTTAATATCTATTTTTGCACTAGCGACCTTATAGTTGAGCAAAACACAATATACAGAGTGGAATCCAAACTGGTTTGGGTCCCTAATGATTCATTTTCCCAGGCCTCCATGAAATCTGGCATGGTAGTTTGTATATGCCAATGTGATAAGTTCCTGTGGGAATTATTACATCAGCACAGATGGACTTAAGCAGTGACACAGCTTTTATCTGATGAGGCAAAAGATATGACATCTGTCATTTTACTGTGATCTTTGACAAAGTCAGCCCAAGTTCATAGCTGAATTCTTTCCTCTCCATTATGCTGAATAGGTCAGTGGAACTAAGATCTTCATATATTTTTGATAAATCTCTACTGTATGGCATATGAGTGCAGTGCTCACTATTATTCTGCAATTAATATAACATAGTATCTGGCAAAACTTAAATCAGATGCATCTCTAATCATATTCTATTCAGATCACTACCTCCCAGTGGAGAAAAAGAGTGGAAAGTAGCAAACAGTGCACTAAACTGCCCACTGAAATCATGAATCTTAATAGAATGGATTGTACCAGGTTGTTTTTGTCTTTTTGTTCTCCGTGATACAAACACAAATCTACAAAAACAGTGCAACCAACCTGCAACCAATGCAACAGTGAAATACTGAATGATAAAGGGGCACTAAAAGTGGGAAGTAGAGATATCGCGAACATAGAATTTTCCATTTGTGAACAGGAAACGTAACCTTCCGCAAATGTTCATGAACATGCAAACCCGGCGAACCTCCATAGACTTCAATAGGCAGGCAAATTTTAAAACCTACAAAGACTGTTTCTGGCCACAAAAGTGATGGAAAAGTTGTTACAAGGAGTCTAGCACCTGGAAGGGGGATCCATGCCAAAGTCACACCAAAAATTACCGAATTGACGCAAAGTTGGGTTTTAATCCTTAAGGAGCAGAAATCACATTACACTTAGACAAATAATGCACTGGAGTGGTACTATGCGTGCAACTTAATGTAGCAACAATAGCAGTAGTGTGGCACAGCTCTGGGTGTCAGTGGGCTGTGGAGTGTCACACACCGAGAAATGCAATAGTAATATCAGAATAGAGGGAAAAATAGTGCACTGGAGTGGTACTCTGTGCCTGCAAAATATTGAAGCAACAACAATAGCAGTAGTGTGCACACAGCTCTGGGTGTGGGCTGTGGAGTGTCACATGCAGAAAAATGCAATAGTACTATCAGAATACAGTGAAATAATAATGCACTGAAGTGGTTCTGTGCCTGCAACATAATGTAGCAACAGCAGTAGTATGCACACAGCTCTGGGTGTCAGTGGGCTGTGGAATGTCAAACACACAAAAAACAAAACACAGGAGACTGATGTACTAGCCCTCAAAAGGGCTCTATGGGGTGCTTTCGCAGCAAATGAGGAACAAGAACACAGGCCTAGCTAATACTTTCCCTACCTATCTGCAGCAAGTCTGACCCTGCTCTCACTAACAGTCAGCAGCCAGCAGAGAATCCAATGTTGTCACCACAACTGCTTTTTAATAGGGGGGTCCAGGAGGGGGTGCTAGCTGATTGGGTGCCAATGTGTCTGCTGACTGTGATGTATACAGTTTCAGTCAAAATGACCATTTCTGTCTCTAATTGATATGGGCTGACATTAACATTGCACTCCAAGTGTTCAGTAATATATTGAAGAAAATGGTATTTACTAAGATTAGAGAACAATGGAGAGCATGAGAGAACAAAAGTGGCCCAGCAAATACAGACTTATAATAACACAGTGAAAATTATTAAAGGACTTCCGAAGCCAGAAATCAAAATTTGGATCAGTACCTGTTTCATTTTAGAATCCATAGGGGAGTTCCTCCGCGCCCTCCATTCTGTTTCGCCGCAAATGTATTCTTTTTATTGCCCACTGCACGGGTCGTCTCCTATTCCACACTCAAGATGGCCGCCGAGCAGAGCCGCGGCTGCGCAGTACGTATGGAGGCAAGTGCGGCTGCGCAGCTCTCCGCCCTCGTCCAGCCACGTACTCGCTCCCAGCTACCTTCTAGTCTTACAGCGGGTGCACTCACATCTCTGCGAGTACGCGGCTGGACGAGGGCGGAGAGCTTTGCAGCCACACTTGCCTCCATAAGTACTGCGCAGCCGCGGCTCTGCTCGGCCGGCCATCTTGAGTGTGGAATAGGAGACGACCCATGCAGTGGGGTCGGGCCCCGACCTGGGGGCAATAAAAAGAATACATTTGCGGCGGAACAAAAGGACGCGGAGGAACTTCTCCATGGATTCTAAAATTAAACAGGTACTGATCCAAATTTTGATTTCTGGCCTCGGAAGTCCTTTAACCTCCCCGGCGTTCTATTGAGATCGCCAGGGAGGCTGCGGGAGGGTTTTTTTTTAATTAAAAAAAAACTATTTCATGCAGCCAACTGAAAGTTGGCTGCATGAAAGCCCACTAGAGGGCGCTCCGGAGGCGTTCTTCCGATCGCCTCCGGCGCCCAGAATAAACAAGGAAGGCCGCAATGAGCGGCCTTCCTTGTTTTGCTTAGATCGTCGCCATAGCGACGAGCGGAGTGACGTCATGGACGTCAGCCGACGTCCTGACGTCAGCCGCCTCCGATCCAGCCCTTAGCGCTGGCCGGAACTTTTTGTTCCGGCTGCGCAGGGCTCAGGCGGCTAGGGGGGCCCTCTTTCGCCGCTGCTCGCGGCGGATCGCCGCAGAGCGGCGGCGATCAGGCAGCACACGCGGCTGGCAAAGTGCCGGCTGCGTGTGCTGCACTTTATTTGAAGAAAATCGGCCCAGCAGGGCCTGAGCGGCAGCCTCCGGCGGTGATGGACGAGCTGAGCTCGTCTATACCGCTCAGGAGGTTAAGGGCCCATACATCAGAAGATTATGGGCAGACAAATTTATTTCTTATTGAATCTGATTAGAGTTAGAGATACATTTTTCTCTTTGTTAAAGCTGCCCATAAACTACAGACAGATTCCCGGCCGATTTCTGCATGAAATCTTCAGGGAATCAACTGAGCCCACCAGGTCCGCCCTGCTGCTGCCCCCCAATGTATAAATGTGCCCACTTGTGTGTGCATTTATATATTAACTGTTCTGTGTCAGCCTCCATGTGGCGTCCGTATCCTCCGGGGGCTCTCCATACATGCCACTGGCCCATAGCGTCTGACGTCAGATGCTATGTGCCCACGTCACATGCTATGCGCCAGTAGCATCTATGGAGAGCCGCCCAGAGGCTACGGACACCACGTGGAGGCTGACACAGGACAGGTAATGTATAAATGCACACACAGGGGCAGCGGCAGGGTTTTCGTTGTTTTGTCGCTTGTTCTGAAATCGGCCGATGTACCGCTACACACCTGATCAACCAACTTCAGCCCAAAATCTTGCACCAGACGCAATTGACTAACTCGACCAATTTTGGCCCGAAATTGGTCACTTGGCGTCACCGATTTTTAATCTATTCGACAATAACAATTGAATTGGTTGGTCAATCGGCCGCCAAAGTCGCCTGATGTATGGGCTATTGCAGCAGCAGGCACAACCAATGAGGTCTCATTTTCAATAACTCCAGGACAGCCTGAATAAGTTCAACAGAAAGTTCTCTGTAGATGTAGGCACCTTGCTGTAATTGCACAACCACCCATTCACTCTCTTATGTTCTCCATTGTTCTGCAGCTCCAGAGACTCTTACTATAAGCAGCAAATATAAATAATACAGAATACAAAAATACAAATACAAAAATTAATAAGTAAATAAAAGTGAGCCTAATAATTAAAACCACTGTCTCTTCCTTTACATTTTATGATCAGTACATCATACTTGGTAATGCAGGTTGCTACTTTGCTGTCGGGACACCCTACGCATTGCAACTTCACCGTACCTTTGTAAATACACCCAATGCTGTCTAATCTTTTAAGGAGCCACATAGGAAAAAAATAATAAAAGGAAAACTGTCATTTTGCATTTTTACCTATAAAAAATACCAACATGATAGTTTCGAAAGATGCTATAAAGATCTTTTGAGCCTATGATGTGGTAGAGGAGCTTCAACAGGGAAACCATCCTCATTCATTCCCTGACTACCAGTCATTAATGTATTCTTCAATGAGAGGGCAGGATATTATTCAGTTTTCTTGGTGATCAGTTAGGTCACATGATGTTTTCAACATCATGTAACTCATGAAAACCAATAGGAAATCAACAACTAGAAGATTATCGTAATGATGTTCAACTTCATAAAAGGTCATCAACTGTTTATACACAGGACACTATGGCCTCAATTCACTAAACTTTATCAAACACTTTATCGAATGTTTGATAATTTACCTCATGGGTAAAATCTACTTTAGAATTCACTAAGGTGTTGAATGTTTTACCGATAAAACGTTCAATAAATCAATGACACCCTAGTAAATTCAAAATTCGATTTTACCCATGAGGTAAATTATCAAACGTTCAATAAAGTGTTTGATAAAGCTTAGTGAATTGAGGCCTATGTATTTGAAATGTGCTGCAACATGCAATTGTATAGGGAGAACTATAAGGCAATGGTCTATCTATACTTTGTAAACAGGCCTCTAAATGTTGTTTATGTTGTACATTTTCTATATGTAAGCTAATCTGTGTGTTAGTTTAGTTGCACCATAAAGTATATAACAGCAGTATGAATGTCTGATGTCTAATATAATAACTTGATTAAAGGCATTATAAGATTAAATTATAGCCATATGTAACATACAGCCTTCCTTGACGTGCATGTCATTTCTGTCATCTCTTTCACAATATATAACTAATTAAACCGTTAATAGCCCTAAGTATAAATTAGATTAAAATTCCCTATGCTATATCATAAGAGTAGTAATCCCTTTATGGCAATGCATTTAATTATAGGCGATTTAATTGTTATACTGATGGCTTGTTTATCCTTGTTTAGTCTCCTATTTATACTGGTAGCTGTGAACAAACCACTTAAGACAATATTGCGATTAATGCAACCACAAATTGAATCAGGGCTAGCCACATTTTCCTGGAAGTGCTAAATTGCTTTATTTCACCAAAAATACAAACTGGCTTTATTGACAGTTATCAACCCACTTAATGGAAATGTAACAAATAGTGTAAATGTATACAGTTAATAGGATTTCTACAAATAATAATGCATTTGCAATGGGAGTACATCACATGATAGTCCACTGACTCACTTTAGTCTGTAGATTATATCAACAACAAATGTAGTCAACCTGCAGGGAAAGTGTTTAGTATATATTAAATAAATTATAACAAAGTTATAATGTATAGTTTATATTAACAAAGTTTCAAGATGTCAGTTTGATACCAGGTGGTTATTTGAACATATTCATAATCCAAACTAGTAGTGGGTAGAAGTCTAACAATTATAGATTAACAAGAAAAAAAAGTATACTCAGGTCTTACCTTCAACAAGAGGACTCACTTGAAACTTCAGTTTATCTTTATTATAGCACTGGGCAACACGTTTCACCCCCACAAGTGGCTTCCTCAGGTCAGCAGCAGTGCATGATGCAAATATCGATCTTGGGCGCTGATCTTGGGTTACATTAAAGTTTTAAGTCCTCCTTTTTTGAAGATAGGACCTGGGCATACTTTTTGTTTTTCTGATTATCTACAATTAGGCCCCTCCTACCCACTGGATTGCATCATCTATCCCTTTGGAATGGGTTTCCTGCTTTTGGAACTTTCCATCTATCAGGCTTTTTACTGGAGCAGCAACCGAGAATTTTCCATAAAGGCCGAGAGGGGACAGCATTTCCCCTCATGCTTATTGAGTGGTTGCTTGTCCAGCAACCCTGCCTTGTGATTATAATAGTACAACTATTATTTTCTTCTACTTACAATTGCATACTACACTAGATTGGGCCTCTGGTGTCTTTGTGTTTTTTCTCTCTCCTTAAGCCAGATGCATAATGCAGATGCCTAGATGAGCTTGGCCAAGTATGTATGCTTATTACTGTAGAGAGGAGTGCCACCACCCAGACTTAATGTCACCCAGAAATACAAATATACATTCCTCCCAGCGTAAAATGCACTATGAATTACTTTTTTCCTATGTTACTGTCATTTACAGTTGTTATTATTAATCTGGCAGCTCTAAACCTCTTGAACCTTCCACACATGCTAGCAGCTAGACTGTACTCGGCTAAGGCATCCAGTCAGGCCCGTATTGGCTTAGTATCTAAATGTGTACAAGTATTTCCTGAGGTTTTCGCAGGTTGCTAAATGATCCAGCATGCCAGATCTTTAAATAATGATCAAAGGAAGAGATCATTGATCTCCTTAACACTCCCAGCAGAAGCCTCCCTGTTGTGCATCCCTTGTTGTCACTCTTCCCCCTCCATAAAACAACAGATCAGGGGGTGGCGTGGCCAGCGGAGCATGGAGTAAGACGCGTCTGATAGAAGCTCCGTAAACCAGCCTTAACTAGCGGCTCTCAGCACCTCTATTCTGACCCAAAAGCACGGCGAAATGGAAGGGGACAACGCTATGGAGCTAGACATCTCCAGGAAGAGAAAAAATAACATCGGTAAGCCGCAGAAACTCACCGATTACTTCCTGGAGCAGCGTCCGAGGCAGAGAGAGTCCCCACAAGATGGCGCCGGCTCTTCCCCGCTCTCACAAGCGGACACAGCACACACATCCGCATGGGACAAAGAGCGTCAGCACAGCCCATCACCCACAGATCCTTCACTGCTGGATGAGGACTCCCCTGACACAGACTCTCCATCCATCAGAAGCCCAGCCAAATCCCGGCAAAAGCTGAACGACACTGCGGGTCTGCAGGAACAGGTAGGCCCTGAGCACAGCCAGATTACCACACCCTCCGTTATAGGCTGCCTTGAAAACTTGCAGACCACAGACCAAATTCTGACACAAGAAAACATGAAGAGCATGCTGCTGCTCTTAAAACAATCTATTGCTGCAGACTTTTTGTCACTTTCTAACTCAGTACAGCTGAATATCACAACTATGAATGATAGATTATCTACAGTTGAGGACTGTCTGGGCAAACTCACACAGGAACACAACAAAGTAGTAGACACACTAGAAGATAACACTGATGACGTCTTCCAAATCAAGCTCAAACTTATAGATATGGAAGACAGAAACCGCAGACAAAATTTAAAAGTCAGAGGTGTAGCCGAGACAATAACAAATGAGCAAATCAACCCTTTCCTGATACAGCTGTTCAAGCAACTGGCACCCACAGTCCCAGATCGGGATATGAGAATAGAAAGGGCCCACAGAGGTCCCAAGCCCAAACACCTGCCAGCAACCTCCCCAAGAGACATAATAGTCCGCTTCGCTTTCTTCACTGTAAAAGAAGCCATTTTGTACTCAACCCAGAAACCAGGTGCGCTAAACGACCAATACAAAAATATACAAATCTATCCTGACTTCTCGCCAGCCACGCTGAAATTCAGGAGATCCCTCCAGCAGATTACAGCAACACTCAGGAACCACCAGATCAAATACAAATGGGGGTTCCCCCTCAAATTGCTGATCAGTAAAGCAGGCACAACCCACGTCGTTACTGAAGTGGAACAAGGAATCAAGCTCATCAAAAGCTGGAAGATTAAACTAGAACCTGCTGCAACACCAAACCGCAGCTTTACCACCTCCTCAAAGAACAGCTCAGAGAATAGAGCCCATACGTGAAGGCTGGCGTAAGGATCTTCTTTTCTGCTCTATCCTACACCCCTTCTCTTCTTATTTGCCAAATAGAGTTCTACACTCCATACTCCTTTTAGTGCACTACACGGACGGAACTGTAGTGCTTTCCCCCTTAAGATGATGTTACCACACTACATCTGGGTAACCACCAGTCTCATCGACCACACATTGGCCACAAATCGCTTGTTATTGTTAGTTTTACCTACTGACTCCCATTGTTATGTTACCAAAATGTTGTTTGTACCAGTCCTTGCTATCCTGCCAAGTTCGATTGCCGTTATTACCACTGTACCTCTCCCTTTTTCTTGCGGTCTACATATGTCCCCAAACCAAGCACAGCGAATCTCTGATAACAACTATGGCACTTAACTTTACCACGTTAAATGTAAACGGCCTAAATTCCCCAATCAAACGCTTTTCCCTTAACAAAGAAATTAAGTCCCTTAAAACAGATGTCCTACTATTACAAGAGACTCATTTACTGGATTCCACAGAACATTACTGCTCCTTGCCAGGATTCCATCACCTAGTGTTTAATAACTTTAAAAAAAAGAAAAGGGGCCTCCTTGTCACATTTAAACAAGCTTTAACTGTGGACATACAGAAAATTGTGAAAGACAAGCAAAGCAGATACATTATAGTAAATTGTTTAATCAACAATAGACAATTCACAATAGTGAATGTATATGGTTCAAATACCAAGCAACTCTCATTCACCAAATCCCTCTTCAGAACTGTCAAACTACATCAAAAAGGATCTCTCATAATTGGAGGGGACTTCAACATATGTGTGAACCCAAGCCTGGACTCTTCTCATTGCCACCGCACCAGGATTCCCTCCCTAATGAAAACACTGCACCTGGAACAATTATTTGATACGTGGAGAGTGCACAATGCTAACGATAAAGACTTCACTTTTCACTCTAAAGTACACGATTCATGGTCAAGAATCGACTTGTTCTTGGTAGATAAAACCACCCTGCAGGATACCAAAAGCTCAAAAATACACAGTATCACATGGTCTGACCATGCTCCAGTTTCGCTGCACCTGGGTATGTCGGGTCCACGGCCTGATAGACCCAGCTGGAAACTAAATACCTCACTACTCACAGCAGATAACAAAAATTTAATCCAAAAGGAACTTCAGGAATTTTTTGAGATTAATGAAAATGGAGAGGTCGGGGCTGCTGCAGTGTGGGCTTCCTACAAAGCTTGTATCAGAGGTACCCTAATAAAATTAGGGGCACTAAAGAAAAGAGCGCAATTAGGCAAAATACAAAACTTATTACAACACATAGAACAAGCAGAGAAATCAGCTAAAACAAAAAGATCCCAAAAAGCACAGCTAGATCTGTTCTACCTACAACAAGAATTAAGACTAGTGTTGCAAGGAGAATACGAGCTCTTAATTAAAAAAGCTAAGCTATCGCAATATTCTCAAAGCAACAAGGCGAGCAAAAAATTAGCGAATATACTGAAGCACAAACAGGCTAAATCCAATATAAACATGATAACTCACCCACAGACAAAAAATAAATTATTTAACCCCAAAGAAATAGCAAACGCCTTTAGGGATTATTATGCTAGCTTATACAATTTGAATTCTGATGCTAATACCCACCAGCCCTCCCAGGAAACAATATCAAAATTTTTAGACTCCATAAAATTGCCAAAAATATCCACCTTGGATCTACAACAACTAAATAGCCCAATATCAAGAGAAGAAATTTCTAAGAGCATTAACTCTCTAAAACCCAACAAGGCCCCCGGCCCGGATGGGTTCAGCAATGAATATTACAGAGCCTTTAACCCAATATTAGCCCCTAAGCTACAAAAAGTGTTCAATCACTTCCTCACCTCAGGCAATATACCAAAAGAATTCTTATCAGCAAAAATCATAGTTTTACCAAAACCAGGGAAGGACACATGCAGCACCTCCAACTACCGCCCTATTTCCCTTCTAAATGGGGATACAAAGTTATATGCAAAAATAATAGCAGGTAGGCTTCTCCACATACTGCCCAAAATCATTGGATTAGAACAGGTAGGATTCACAAAAGGCAGGCAAACGTGCGACGGTACAAGAAGATTCATCGACCTACTAAGATTTACTGAGTTGTCAAGGGTGCCTTCTCTGTATCTATCTTTAGATGCAGAGAAGGCATTCGACAGAGTTCACTGGGTATTCTTGAGGGAAACATTGTCAAGATTTGGGATTCTCGGGCATATACAGAAAGGTATCATGGCTTTGTACACTAACCCCACAGCTTCAGTGACGACATCAGAGTTCAGTTCCAATGAATTTTCCATCACCAATGGAACAAGACAAGGCTGCCCCTTATCTCCCTTGATATTCACATTGGTGATGGAAACATTAGCATACAAAATCAGGGAAAACCCAAACATTCAAGGTATACAGTGCCACGGGACACCTCACAAAATTGGCTTATTCGCCGACGACACAATACTGGCTATCTCAAACCCTACACATTCTCTACCACATCTAATAAAAGACCTGGACACTTTCTCCAGAGTATCCTACTATAAAATTAATCAAGCAAAATCTTTCATCCTGGGCATACACATACCACCACATATGAAATCCTTCATCCAGCAGAATTACCCCTTCCCCTGGGCCAAAGACTCATTACAATACCTGGGGATCCAAATCTCAAGCAAAGCTAACCTCTTATACAAACTCAATTATCTCCCCCTACTAAATAAAATAAAATCAGAATTACAAGATTTTTCCTCCAAACATCTCTCATGGGCAGGGAGAATAGCAGCATTCAAAATGTTCACCTTACCCAAGATCACATATATACTTAGATCGGTTAACATCCCAATAAATAACAGATTTTTCTCGGATATCAACAAAATCATTCTAAATTACATCTGGGCAGGGAAAAGACATAGACTAGCGAAAAACGTACTCAACATCCCAAAGAAATTGGGAGGGGTAGGAATTCCATGTATAAAGTCCCTATATACAGCATGCAACCTAGAAATTTCCAAAGCTTGGTGGTCAGGGGTCGATCTGCCACTATGGGCAACATTGGAAGCCAAGATACTAAAAGGCATCCCAAAACACTTCTTAATAGCCAGCTGCTTAAACCCAAAACTGACATGCCCACCTTACCCCACTATCCAAGCCACAATCATAGCTTGGCGGTCTCTATTAAAACAAGTACCCCAAGACATTCACAAAACCCATCTACCAGTCCCGTTAAAATGTCTTTCCTTTTGGTCAGATAATATAAACCTTCATTCATGGCTCAAAGCAGGAATAACCCATACCCATGACCTACTTTCAAATAACGAGTTGAAGTCTTTTCAGAGCATTAAAGAAGAGTATAATATAAAAAACACGGAATTTCATACTTACTTACAAATTCGCCACTGTATCCAACAAAACCTTCCCAAAACCCCTCCGTGGCCCAAACAACTGACAAATGCATTCATCAACAACTCAATCTCAAAGAAAGGCATTGCCACCTGTTATGACTGGCTGATCCAAAACAAGACCAGCACATTGGAGAAGTACGTCCACACCTGGTCTGACTCTCTCCAAACAAAACTCTCCCTAGAACAATGGCAAAAAGCAACAGAGCACATAAGTAAATACTCCAAGTGTGTATCCCATTGGGAAACCCTGCATAAAATATTCACACACTGGTACATTACCCCAACAAAATTAGCAAAATTTGACAAAAACTGCTCCAACAACTGCTGGAGAGGACGTGGAGAAACAGTCAGGCACACTAGTGCACATATTTTGGTCATGCCCATTGCTTAAAGAGGAACTGTAAGGAGGAATAAATATTCCTTAAAAAGCAATATAAGACAGTGATTTAAGTATATAGATAAGAAGGATTGACTAATAAATCTCGTAACCCTGTCAGCAAGGTGCTGTAAAAATGCCATAGGCAGCATGGGAGGATCCCTGTTTACTACTGGCAGGAGTAGCAAGTTTTTTTTTCTTCATCCCAGCAGTTGAAAACACGCCCACAGTGAAGGTTGTTACACCCTCCTTCCCCAACCTTTTTTTTTTCCTAACTGACATAATTTGCAGAAGCCCAGGAAGTATAATATGCACATGTGTAAACAGAAGCAGACAGGGAATGAGCTGTAGATGCTGATTAGTGTATTGTAATATAGCTGAATAGCAGAGGCGTTTCAAACCACTGGCATTACAGCATAAGGGCCACTAGCTGCGTTTTTGCCAGAAACGCAAGACGCATGCATTTGCTGATTCTGTGTGCACCTTGTTTAAAATAAGAATCTTGGGTGGCCTTTTCCACTGCTGCGTTCCGGTTTTTACAAAACGCAAACCCATGTCTGTGCGATTATGATGCGTTTTGTGTTTCAATGTAAAGTATAGGAATGCATGAAAAACGCATAGAAATGTGTTTTGCGTTATGTATTGATTTAACCACCAGTATCTATTTTCAAGACAACACTTGCCATTTGCCAATCAGAAAAACGGAGACTGCAAACGCATAATAAACGCACAAAACGAACATCAAAATTGGGGAAACGCAAATGCATTTGCAGTTGCGTTTTGCAGTGGAAAAGGGCCCTGAAGCACAGAGCTGTCTACAAAGGCACTGTAAATTTTCTGGCAGTCCAGGAAAAAAAAGTTTCTTTTCCATGTCTTGAGAGACTGAAAACTAAAGCTAGCCATACATCAGGCAATGATGGGCAGATTCGACCAAGAGACAAATCTCTCTCTAATCAAATCTGATTAGAGAGAGATCTGTCAGCTGCTCATACACCACAGGCCGATTGCCGATCAATTTCAGCTTGAAATCTCCTGGAAATCAGCAGAGCCCGCCGCTGTTCCTCTGTGTATAAATGTATGTACATGTATGTGTATTTATACATTACCTGTCCTGTATCTGTCTTCCACCGCTCCTCCCTATAAATGCCGGCCAGCGTAACGTCGCACACGCACGGCAGCGAGATATGTGCCGGCAGCAAGTATGGGAAGTGTAGCAGCGGATTCAGAAGAGGGCGGTCACTGGGACACAGACAGGACAGGTAATGTGTAAATACACATACACACATAGCGCCAGGAGTTTCGTCACTCACCCCGATATCGCTTGCCTTTTACCGCCATGCACCCGACCAACCACGATAGCCAATTTGCAGCATTTCCGATTGACTCATGTGCCCAAATATCAGCCTGAAATTGGTTGCGTTGTCAATCAGGCATGCACTTGGCGGCGTGATTTTAATCTGATTTGATTATAAGCTTTCTCCCCCCTGCACAATTGTGCTAATGACTGCATCTGCTCGTCCACTGATAAAAAATACAAAGATTTGTTGACAGTCCCTATTCAGTATTCTGCAGGGTCTTGAGTACAGCACCCTGCCTCCAGCCTTTTCACCCCAAATCCCCAAGAGCTTTGTACTGTAGTGATGCTGGAGCAGTCTGCAGAGCCAGCCATCAGAGTAGGACAGATTGGGCCCATTCACACTGGGGATCACAAAATGCTGGCAATTAGCGCTAGCGTTTGCGGCTGTGATTTTTTTTTTTTGCAGCAAACGCATATTTTTGACTACATTTTCATGATTTTTGAGTGATTGGGATTACACAAGCACTTTAATCTGCAGAAACCGCCTACGAATGTAGTGTGAATGGGCCCTGAAGAGCACACTCATCTGACATCATCTGCAGCACTGTAAAGAGTACATATTCATGTCGCTGACTGTCCTCAGAGGAGCTCACAATCTAATCCTACCATAGTCATAGTGTAATGTCCTACCATATTATTATTATGTGTTTATATAGCACTGACATCTTCTGCAGCACATTACAGGGTACATAGTCATGTCACTGCCTGTCCTCAGAGGAGCTCACAGTCTAATCCTACCATAGTCATAGTCTAATGTCCTACCATATTATTATTATTATTATGTATTTATATGGCACTGACCTCTTCTGCAGCACATTACAGAGTACATAGTCATGTCTCTGACTGTCCTCAGAGGAGCTCACACTCTAATCCTACCATAGTCATAGTCTAATGTCCTTCCATATTATTTTTATGTATTTATATAGCACTGACATCTTCTGCAGCACTTTACGGTATACATAGTCATGTCACTGACTGTCCTCAGAGGAGCTCACAATCTAATCCTACCATAGTCATAGTCTAATGTCCTACCATATTATTATTATGTGTTTATATAGCACTGACACCTTCTGCAGCAGTTTACAGAATATATAGTCATGTCACTGACTGTCCTTAGAGGAGCTCACAGTCTAATCCTGTGTCAAAATAAACACATGACGTAGCTGCAAATGAATATTGAATACTAACCTCACCGTCAGTTCCTCTCAGAAGCTCACCATTTTCTTCTTACAATGATGCCTTCCAGTTCTGACAATATTTTGTCAGAACTGAAATATACCAGTTGCTGTCAGTTATATATCAGCAGTTGTCAGTTACAACTGAATGTGCAAGGTAATGTCCATGTTTCCCTATGGCTCAAGTGGTGTGATATTACAGTTTAACAGTGTGCTGACCAGGAAGCTGTTAAGGGGTAATGGCCATTTTTAAAATGGAGGATGGAGAATTTAATTGATCACAGTGGACAAATGGGACGCAGGAGAGGAGAAAGAGATTGAGGAGTATACAGGAGGTAAGCATGATCTGTGTATGGTTATTTTTACTTTTTATTTTCAGTTCAGGTTCTCTTTAAAGGAGTCATCAAGGGATATGAGGAAAATAAGTGCCACTTACCCGGGGCTTCGTCCAGGCTGACCAGGACGAAGGCTGACCAGGAGGTCAGCCTGTACTGCACCTGCGTGAGCGTCGCTATCACTGCCACGTGAACCGGAGCGTACTGCACAGGCGTAGTAGTTCTCCGCCTCTGCAGTATGCTCCGGTCCACGTGGCGGTGATTGACAGCACCCCTCACGCAGGTGCAGTACCTCCTGGTCGGCCTGACGTCATCGCCGGGGACCGGAAAGCTTCACAAGCGAACGGCTCATCGCAGAGCTGCACCAAGGGCATGCTGGGAGCTTGTGGCTGGACGAAGCCCCGGGTAAGTAGCACTTATTTTCCTTCAATTCCCTTGAGGACTCCTTTAAGGCATAAATAAGGGACAGCTGGAGAGGTCTGACTTCTAGCTCTGCACTTTTACTACTTTCTAAGCAAAGCACAGGAGACACAGCAGTGTAAAGCATGCTGGCAGCCTGTCACTGAGTCTGCACTGCTCTCTGCTTTGTTTCTGAACTCAAAGTAAAAAAAGTTCAGGCTAAGAAGTCAGACCTCTCTCCCCCTCCCCCAGATGCATCAGACAGGCAGCCTTTTCACACTTATCAGATGCTGGAGATTACCTGTCATGCCTGTGGGAGAGAAACAGTGAGGAGGACAGTGGATGAGTGAGCTGGCTGCTAGATACATGCTGCTCACTCTCCTGAAAGCTGCTGGCACTGAATGAGATTTGAGGGCGTGGCCGGCTCACTCTGCTGCCTGTCTCTTGTTGAAGGAGACTTTTTTTTTTCCCCAAACACCAGGAGAGAGCTTGTGACGTTTCTAAACGTCACTACCCAGAAGGCACTGAGAGTAGGCTAATTATTATACATCCGCGGAGGCAGCTAGTGTGGTGGGCGTGGCTTACTGGTTAAAGCTACAGAAAGTAAGTCAATTTATATTATTTTACTAGGAGATACTTGTTTTTCCCCTATAAAGTGGGCATGATGTACACACTGGTGCTGAGTACAATAGGAGGTTACAGTTCCTCTTTAAGCCAGTATGGACACATGTTTTTGAACAAATTTCCAGATTCGCAAGTATAACAACACCCCCAAACCCCCTATTGGCACTAATACACATAGGCCTCACAAATATCCCAAAAGAAGCTCGCCTAAAAACGACACATATCCTTTGTGCAACTAGACAAGCAATCAGTACACACTGGAAAGACCCAACTCCACCCTCTATAGATATAATTATGCACACATATCACCTCAATATCGATATGGAGTTCAGACTTCGAGGACAAGACCCCACATTAGTCAAATAACGCAACCGACAGTAGGTAACTAGAATATCGCACCCAGTTAAGGCAGGATAGATTTGATGTTTTCTGAAATCAAGGACAACGTTTTCAATGTTAATGTTATAATATGTTATATTCTGTAACAAATGATCATATCTCATGTCTACATATACTCAATGTTATTCAGCCCTTTTCTGTACTAGTATACATAATGACATAGTATGTAACACGTTATATGTTCCAGAAAAATAATAAAAAATTTGAAGGTTAAAAAAAAAAAAAAACAACAGATCAGGCCACTCTGCTGTATAGCTGTCAGCTTCCAAACTGTCGCCTTAAGGATTGAGTACTGATCCATTGTTCATTTTGTGTGTTCTCAGCATTTCTGCCAGGATTTGGACTAATTACCGTAAGGGAAAGAAGTATTTGATCACCTGCTGATTTTGCTTGTTTGCCCTCTGAGCATGGGCTCGTACACACGCCCACCTGATGTCACCTGTCAGGGATCAGGAGCTGCTCCCCTTGGGTGAAATCATTGGGCCAGCCTGCACACACGGGTGTCAGCTGTGTAGCTGATGACATGCTGTGTTGCTATTTGGTGGGGATGACGGAGGGACGATGAGTAGCGTATGCACAATGCCACATGGTGAGCGGGGCAGCGAAATGAACAATGAAATTGGCAGGGTGATCAGTGTTGCTAGGGTTGGGTAGATCCATCTGGCAGATTGCTCACAGGGTCATATGCACACCTGATTATTTTTCAAACGACTTTAATCAAGCGTGTGTATGAAGCTTAAGAATTGACCAGTCCATAACTGGAATTTAATGTTTATTGTAGCTGTGAAAGACAGAAGAGCAAAAGAACCCTCAAAAAACCAAGTGCCCCAAAGTCAGAGCTTGAATGTGGATTTTAATGAGTGAAATAAATATTTGATTCTCTATCAGCCAACAAGATTTCAGGCTCAGGAGTGTCTTCACTGTATGCAGATAACGAGCTGAGATTAGGAGCACAATGCAACTCAAGCTCTGATATGAAGGGAGAAAATGAAGAAACAAAGAAAAAGTAAGCAGAGAAGGTAAAGTTCAATTGCATCAATTCACTAAGCTTATCTCCTGTCTTTAATAACTCTTCTAGAGTTGTTACCATGGTGATAAGGCATGTAGTATTCATGAAACATTTTACCTCAGGCAAACCTAAAGTTAACTCTTCTGTCTTTAAATTAACTCTCCAATCCTTAAAATAACTCCAGAGTTAAAGATAGGCTGTTAATTAGCTGCATGTGAAAATAACTACAGAGAAGGTAAATTAACTACAGAGGAGGTAAATTAACTACAGGAGAGGTAACTTAAGGAATGAAGAGGTAAGATAACTCTCTCACGTGTGGAGGTAAGTTTTCTCTTGCCTTATTATCTCCAGCATGATCTTAGTGAATTGAGGCCTTACTGTGTGGAGGTAAGTTTTCTCTTGCCGTATTATCTCCAGCATGATCTTAGTGAATTGAGGCCAATGAACTACAAGCAGGGAGAGAAGGTAGCAGAAAGGAAAGAAGTTAGAATGACAGGGAGACTGGAAGTATTCGAAGAATAGAGAATGAGTGTAGTTTATTCACTTATTTATCAATGAAACCAGCTACACTTGCCTGGATCAATGATTTTCCACTAAGGCTAAATCCAAACCCCAAACAGCAAAACTTTGCCACCTAAAGTGGTTGTTTAAATTGTTTTAGCTGATGATTTCATTGCATGCGTGGTGGAACGGCAGGTACGGCAGGTACTGTCCTACTAAGAGGGAAGAGAGAAGGAAAATTAGGGGGATTCCTGCAGCTACTGGGGACAAAGCAATTGACAAGAATAGCTAGGTTGTGGTTAGCTACTTCTTGTCCAAGTTTTTATGGTGCAGAAGACAGGGGATGCCAATACATATATCAAACTTGAAAGTCAAAAGAACTGAATGATTGTTTTGGTCATGTTTGTGTGTACCTTTACGCTAGTGAGCGATAACCAACTGTCAGAGGCACTGGCGTAGGGATCACCATTACAGTGAGAGCAGCTGCTATGGAGTCCGTAGTGCCCTTAGCAGGGGGATGGAGGGCTGTAGGACCATAGTGTGTGGCTCTTATGGTGATGGGGGTCTGCTGCTGGACCCCTGTGAGCAAGGAAGGTGCTGTGTGAACAGGGAACTCCCTAGGCAGCTCCTTGGTGATCTATTGCCTCCATGTGATGTGTTTCTATGACACCAGTTTCCCCTCTTGTCATGTAACCCAACGTCGGGCCATCTGACGAGAGGGGCTGATGTCATCATGCAGGCATAAAGCTTTATGGAGACAATAGCTTGCTGGGGGAGCCACCTGGAGATGTGAGTTCCCTGTTAAGACTGCATCTTCCATGCATCACAGGGTCCCGCAGCAGACCCTATCACCAATAAAAACAATACACTATGAGCCCCTGGGCCCCTCTGTTCACCTATACTAACTTTGAGGACAGAGCACACTGGCTACCTAGACTAAGTGTGTGTGTGTGTGTGTGGGGGGGGTGCACTGGCTATCTATACTAACTTGGGGGACGGGGGGAAAGCACGCTGGCTACCTATACTAACTTGAGGGGAGGGGGGAGAGCACACTACTTACCTTTACTAACTTTGGAGGGGGGGTGTGGGGAGCACACTGGCTACCTATACTGACTTGGGGAGGAGGGGGGAGAGCACACTAGTTACCTTTACTAACTTTGGAGGGGGGTGGGGGGAGCACACTGGCTACCTATACTGACTTGGGGAGCAGGGGGGAGAGCACACTAGTTACCTTTACTAACTTTGGAGGGGGGTGCGGGGAGCACACTGGCTACCTATACTGACTTTGGGCGGAGGGAGGGTGGAAAGCACCCTCGCCACCTATACTATACTTGAGGGGGGGGAAGCACACTGACTAACTATACTAACACGGGGGGGGGGGGGGGGGAGCGCACTGGCTACCTATACTAACTTGGGGGGGGGAGCGCATTGGCTACCTATACTAACTTGGAGGGGGGGGAGGAGAGCACACTGGCTACCTATACTAACTTTTTTTTAGGGGGGGGGAGAGAGCACACTGGTTACCTATACTAACTTTTGGGGAGAGGGAGGTAGAAAAGCACACTGGCTACCTATACTCAGGGACTACCAATACTGGGGCCTACCTCATGCTGGGGGGCACCCCTGGCTTCCAATACTGGGAAGTCATTCTGGCTACCTATACTGGGAGGTACCTAGAGCTAACTAATACTAGGGGGCTACCTAATACTTCGGGCAAAGGGAGGAGGCACAAAGGAGCCATACTTTTTTTTTGGGGGGGGGGGGCAATCTAAATTTTGCCCCATGCCATGATTTCTAGCTACTTGGGATTCATTAACATGCACATAGATTTTCTGTTTCCGTGGACAGTTTTCTCCATTCCTTGCTGAGAAGATACTATTCATCACTTATGCCACTAACAGCCCAGAGCGGTGACTCCTGAGGTCTGCAAGACAGGCAGAGGTTTGCCTACTCATCGATCTTTGCCCATCTATTGCTAGCCTTTGACAGAGGCAGGTGACTTTATCTCCGGAATAGCTTTCATATATCCATAAGGTGCTTTTATGGAACATTATGCTGCCGTAAAGCATTACAATTTTTGTCTTTTATATTCTGCATATTTTGCATTCTGTTATGGGAAATCAAGCTATTATGAGATGTAGATAGTGGATAATGAATTGTAAATTAATACAAACTGTTGCCAAACTCTTCTTATTAGGGCGAAGTTTGTAGCATAATTTAAAGAAAGCCTTATGTATGCTATATTGCAAGTGATATAGAAAGCACGTTTCTCATCCTATGCACACCATGCTACACAGGGAGGAAGCTCAGTTCTGCTTAAAGGACTTCCGATGTGAAAAGAAAAATCTTTTACTCACCTGGAGCTTCCTCCAGCCCTGAACAGCAGTCTCAGTCCCTTGCCGCAGCTCCGGTGGACCTCCGTATCCCTGCTGGCCACTTGCAAATATGGTGACCCACCAGGTCAGGTCCTCTGCGCCTGCACACATCCATGTAATTTGGCGCATCCTGCGCCTGCACACAACTGCTGCGCAGCCGCAGTGGGCACTAGATGACGTGGACATGGGCCCGGGCAAGGGGGAACAGATGCAAACCCGCCAGCGGGTCGTCATCATTGCGGGGTGGCCAGCAGGGACATCGAGGTCCACCGGAGCTGCGGCGAGGGACTGAAAGAAGCCCCAGGTGAGTAAAAAATAGATTTTTCTTTTCACATCGGGAGTCCTTTAAAAGTAACCTGAACGCTTCCACAGGACAGAAGGAAAACATAGAGAAATGCATCCTGTATGTATTTAGAGAGTTTAGCCATGTAATTCCCCCTCATCTGTGATTAAAGGAGAATTGTAGAGAGAGGTGTATGGAGGCTGCCATATTTATTTCCATTTAAGCAATACCAGTTACCTGGCTATACTGCTGATCATCTGCCTCTAATACTTTCAGCCATAGACCCTGAACAAGCATGCAGCAGATCAGGTTTTTCTGACAATTTTGACAGATATGACAAGATTAGCAGCATGCTTGCTTCAGGTGTGATTCAGCCACTTCTTCAGCCAAATAGATCAGCAGGGCTGCCTGGCAACTGGTATAGCTTAAAAGGAAATAATTATGGCAGCCTCCATATACCTCTCACTACAGTTCTCCTTTAATCACAACTGTAATTTGATCTCTCAGCTGTGCCAGCTCAGGAATCTCCTATGTCACGACAGAGCAGCTAATTTTTAAACACAAAATGTTAACAGTATGTCTGCTTCCATAAAAGCAGGAAGTAGACACAATGCAGATTTATTGCAGGATTTGTATGACCTGTAACAAAGAAATGTTTTTTTTAAAGGTATCCGAAGTGAAAATAAACTTATAATATAATGACTTGTATGTGTAGTACATCTAAGAAATAAAACAGCAGCAGAGATATGAGTCTAATATTGTTTCCAGTACAGGAAGAGTTAAGAAACTACAGTTGTTATCTATGCAAAAGAGCTTATCTGAGCTCCACAGTTGCAGAGAGCTCAGTCTTCTGAAGCTTATTATCTCAAGTGTCTGTCACTGTATTTTGTTTTTTTTTCTGCAGAGTAAAGTTCAAAAGTTCATTAGCCTGCTCTGTGAAATCATCTAGAATGCCTAGTGCAGTGTGTAAATCGCAAATATTAGAGCATGATGCAATGTTATAAAAAAAACTATATAATTGAAAATACAAAATTGAGACAATTTTCTTTGCTCCTAATGTTCTATTAATTATTTGTACTACACATACAATTCATTATATCATATATATATTTTTTTCACTTTTAGGACCCGTTTCCAATATTGCGGTTTCCGTAGCGATTCCGCAGAGTTTACCCGCACATGAATCGCACAGGGAAACTCTGCCATAGGGGATAACGGCGCGGTGGCCAGATCGCTTGCGGGAGCGATTTGTCCGGAACCCCCCACAGAGTTCGCCTAAAGGGCTCGTCTCGTAGACGCACGCCGCACTAGTGGAAACGAGCCCTTTAGGTTATTATGCTGCTGAGTATTTTTTAGAGCAGAGAGGAAGTTCTAACTTTAGGTCCGTTTTAAGGCAGTTTTATATTGCACAGCACAAATCACAAATGCAACCAGAATGTTTTGTGGCTTTTTCCTCATTCTGCCTTCTGTGAATGGATGCATCTCAGCACGGTTTTGATAGTTATATGTTTGCTTATGCGTTACATTTTTCTGTTGCATTTTCCCTGGGTACTCTACCAAAGTGATGCTGGCATTCTGATGAAATATTTTAATAAATGGCATGTAGAGTTGCACATGTTATGTGTGGCCTACAGTTGTATACCCCTCATGAACCAAATATCAAGTGTGATATCAGAATTCAGGAGTCATGTGACACTAGATAGCATGAGTAAGCTGGCATGGATCCCCAGATACAAGAATTAAGTAGCCATTTACACCTTCTGTAGCTCTCTCCTGCCCACAAAACCACCCCCATATATGGAAAGTTTATGCAGCAAAAGGAGTAGATGATGTAGGTGTTCACTTAACTGTCCTACTGCTGCATTCCTCCTCCACTCTAATCAGCATGGCAGATTCTCCAGATGTCCACCCGGTGAGACAAAATAACTAGGGATGGTCTGAAATCAGAAGTATTTGGCCAATCAGAGAATGTAGAATTTTACCACGTTAATTGGAAAACCACGGACATTCTAGGCCAAACATAAGCTAGGTCTACAGGTCTACTCTAAACCTACTGCAGCAATCCGATTTTCGCTGAAAAATTCTGCATTCTCTGATTGGTCCAATGCTTCCAATTTCTGTGATTGGACTTAAATTACCCAGTTGTGGTAAATCGGATTTCCGCAGAAATCCAAATTCCATTTTCCGATTAGAAATGCAGAAGTTTCAATTCCCTAAAAAAGTTACACTGCATAACTGTGTCACTTTTTGCCAGTGGCATGTCCAAACTGATGTCACATTCTAGTGGGTCATATAAGAAACTGGTGCAATGACATGGCTGCAGAAAGCCATGGAGACCAGATATGCTGATCAGACAGAAGGTGGCATTTTTAGTAAGGAGGCTTTCTGGTCCTTTTCAACGACTTACACACTCCTAGGAGTTCTGTCTCACCATGAGCTTGTGGGCAATCTGTAACTAAAAGAAAGTGGACCTCACCTGCAGGAAAAACCTCTTCCAAACGCCACTTGCAATGCTCCATTCAGGAGATTACAGAAGACAACATCATAAGACCTCAAACTGGGGTATAGCCTGGGCAAGGTTTGAGGCAGCTTCAGGTAGATGTGTCCCAGGGTATATGTTTAATGCTAGATGTGTGAACACAAAGGAAATACAATTGTGTCAAACAAAAAATACTTTATTAAATGACAAGCTAGGCTACTATTCTTATTTAGTAGCTCCAAGTAGTAGTGTAGTTCCAATAAAAAATAATAATTTAACAAGAGCACTTAAAATTGAAATGTGAATTTGTACTGTAAAGAACTCTTTGTCGTTTTTTTTTTTTTTTCATTTACTTAAAGTACTTACGAGGTGAATTGCATAAAAAAGTGTCCGGAGTGAGGGCTGTAATCCTGCACAGCTCCGGCTATGCGAGCTTTTTAAAGCGGCGATTCTGATAAGGCGACCCTGGGGAGGGTCGGGAGCTACAATAAAGCATGGATTAGGCTGATAAAGCACCTGATAGTGAAAAGGAAGGCGCTGTTCGTCTGCCCCGAGGTCTGCTTTAGCAATGAGGTAAATAACTTTTTTTATGCAATTCACCTCGTAAGTCCTTTAAAGCTTTGTTGGACGAAAGTGGCCTCAAAGTGCCCTACAGAACAAAACTTGGCATTAATTTGTGCTTTGATTAAATTAGGGATAATCAATGAGATGCAAACTTTTCTGAGCTGCCTGTATGATATTTTTTATTCAAATTTATGCTGGATGTAAATTGCCAAATCAAATTCTTCAGCAGTTTTTTTTTTCCATAAGATTGGTTTGTTTTTTAAATATCACACTTTAACCTCTTTGGGTCCAAACAGTTCTGGCCCCTTAAGGAAGCGAATAAATTTCACCCTTTTTACCTTATTATTTGCTTCAGTATTCTCAGCACAAGTGAACCGCTGCATTCCCGCCGCAAAACGAGGGGTTTAGACCCCCTATTCGCCGGCCAAACATCTACGGCCAACTTGGTTGTGGATTTTGCTGCGCTGAGAGGCAGAGCTTTCAGCCGCAGCTCTGCCTCTCCTGACGTCAATCGACGAGCAGATCTCCACCTCTCCCCGCTCATCTCTACGAAGGAAGAGTGAGAGGGGCGGGGAGAGGCGGCAAACCGCCGCGATTGACATCAGGAGAGGCAGAGCAGAAGCTGAAAGCTCTGCCTCTTTCAGAAAATGCCAGCCAGATTGCCCCTCGGGGATTTGGGTGGTCTATAGCGCTTGTTTAGCGTCGGGGATGCGTCAGTTTATGGTGCTGAGAGTACTGAAGCTAATTATAAGGTAAAAAGGGCAAAATTAATTCGCTTCAGTCTCTCTTTAAAGAGAGTCTGAAGCGAGAATAAATCTCGCTTCAGACCTCATAAATAGCAGGGGCACGTGTGCCCCTGCTAAAACGCCGCTATAGCGCGGCTTAACGGGGGTCCCTTCACCCCCAAATCCCCCTCGATACACCCGGGGAGCGCTTCCTGGTTGGGGCAGGGCTAACCGCCGCAGCCCTGCCCCACGCGCGTCTGTCAGCGCGTATCTCCGCCTCTCCCCCGCCCCTCTCAGTCTTCCTTCACTGAGAGGGGCGGGGGAGAGGCGGCGATGCGCCGCTGACAGACGCGACTGGAGGCAGGGCTGCAGCCGTTAGCCCTGCCTCCAGGAAGGGAAATTCTGCGACCTTTCTACGACACACTTTTGCGGGGGGTGGGTTGGGGGTGAAGGGACCCCCGTTTAGCCGCGGGATAGCGGCGTTTTAGCAGGGGCACACGTGCCCCTGCTATTTATGAGCTCTGAAGCGAGATTTATTCTCGCTTCAGAGTCTCTTTAAGGACTTTCCCTTTAGTAAACAGTGTGTTGCGCTTGGTGGTATATTCTCCACAGTCAGCATGTGGTGTATATCCTGACATGAAGGAGGTACCGTACACACGCTAGCACAAGGAACCAGGATATCCCCAGTTTAGTGCAGGAGAGGGCTGACTCCAACAGGAGATGTGGCGCACAGAGCAGGCGTAGATCCCAACAGCCACAAACAATCCTTCCACTATAGTGCCTCAGCGCAAGGGAGCGCTGAGTGCATAAACCAGACCTCAGAAGATGAGGACAGGTAACAGAATGAACGCTTGCTTAACTAGTCACTGCTTCAGTGACAGCAAGCATCCATAACAAGACAGACTGGAATGAGGCAGCCAATGCGGTTGCAGCGGTGGCGTGCCGCACAAGAACAGGACAGAATAGTTGGGAAATAGAGTCAAAGAAGGCAGACGTAGTACACACAAATATACAATAGGTAAGATTTCCTAGCGTATTACGATTACAGCTATCGATGAACTACAAACGACTAACTGACATATGTATATATCGGCGATAAACCGATATATGACATAAGCAAGGAACACTAACTAAGAACTGGAGCAGGACTAGGAAGGATTCACTACTTCTACGCAGAAGTGAGCGCAAACCACGCAAGGCAACGGGAACAGGACTGACTAGCTAAGTACGGGTGTTCACGATATGTGCAACCTACCAAAACGTGCTGAAAGCTGACTGACTGAACACAGCATATAAACAGTTCATGTACGTATATATCAGCGACACTGATGTATTAACGTAACACTAATACAAGGAAAATAACAAACACGCTAGTATGCGTATATATTGGCGATGAACCGATATATGATGCAAGACTAGCAAGTAACAAATACTGAATAAACAGAACAGGACTTAGAAGGACTCACTGACCCCTTTGCAGGAGTCAATGCAGTCCACACGAGATCTAGGAGCGAGGGGGGCCAGAACAGAGTAACAGACTGATCTGAAACTATGATAGCCCGAGGAGCTTTGCAGGAAGCAGATCCTTATATTAATAAACAAACACACTACCAGTATATGCCGTTCAACCACCTGATATTTATTGAGAATCAAAGGTTATTTTTTACCTTGATTGATAATAATGAATCTGTAAAAAAAGTTTTTTTGTAGCACACCATATTAATGCACAATTTATCATTAAACGGGGTGTTACCCCACAATGTCTCAAACAGAAAGTCTCAGGGGACTGCACACAGACCAGAATATAGCCAGTTGACCATATCACTCCCCCAACATGGGGAGAGGCGGACACGGACACCTACAATGCCAAAAGATTAAAGCATCTAATATGCTAATTGCCCGTCAAACGTGTCCGCATCACCCCATGCGCCAATATCACAGTGGTCAACAGCAATAAAAATGTGCCCCCCCAAAGCCCCCCTAAGCAGATCTTTATACTTAGGTCATCCAATGGGAGCAGACATGCAGATTCCCACACAGGTGAATGGTAATCATTCAATCCTGAGCTGGCCAGAACTGCAGAGCCACTGCAGATGGAATCAGCAACTAGTTTGAGTGCAAACCAAACTATGCAAGCAAATGCATGAAATGACATCAGAACTGCTTGGGTTGCAATACCACTGCAGCCAGCAGTACACGCTGCAGAAGCGATCGTGACACAGTGATTACTTTGATTGGCTCACAGTAATCACAAGGTCAGAAGCCAAGAAATTGGCTCCTGTTCTGAGATACAGAAGTGCTGCTGTCACTGTGACAGCAGAGTGAGTGGGCTGCAGCATCACAAGAGCGGCAAGAATGGCAAGTGCGCTCAAATGCGGAATTCAAAATCTATGCCCTCGCAGGCTTAAAGCGGACCTGAACTCTTTCACAGGACAGAAGGAAAACATAGTGACATGTACTCTGTATGTATTTAGAGAAGTTTAGCCTGTTTAATTCCCCCTCATTTGTGTATAATCACAAGCTGTAATTTGATCTCTCCCTGAATCACATGACTGCAATGGCAGATATGGCAGATAAGCTTATTTGAAAGCACAGGAAGTTAACAATATGTCTGCTTCTATGAATCAGGAAGTAGAAACAGTGCAGATGTATTTTAGGATTTGTATCAGCTGTAACAAAGAAATGTTTTTTGTTTAAAGGTAATTATTCTGTTGTGTATGTTTTAGAGCAGAGAGGAAGTTCTGAGTTCAGGTCTGCTTTTAGAGGACATAAACAGGGCATAGATTTCAACTGCAAATGTTGCTTAAAAACTTGCTTCCAAAAGGATTAGCATCTTATTGGCCACCCCTAGATCAAACACTGATACTTTTACATACAACAGCATTTTTTTAAATTCAACCAAATGTATTTTCGTATTTCCTACCATGAGTCTGGATAATATTCAAATAGTCAGTATATGAGTGCTAAGAAGGAGAAACACGTTGTTTGCTAATTTAAATATACAAATTCCAGTTTAAATGAAAAAAATATTTATAAGTATACCAATAGCAGAAATATGTACTTGGCATTCAGTTATGCTACTGATCAGCCAGAGAACTAGTGCCATCCGGTTGCAATGCAACTGGAGCGATAAAACAAATAGTTTTACATAAAGTATTACATAAAGTTTGTGTATGGTACACAAACTGGTCCAATTTATTTACGTTTCTATAAGCTTCAAAGTACAACTCTAAGAAACGTTTGAATGTAAATTTCAATAATTGTTAACTATCGGTACTAGATCATCTGTTATCCAGGGAGGTATATGCAGAGAAGCATAGGTGGCCTGATCATTTAGTATAAGCACTGCAGAGGCAGAGAAGCTGTGTTTTCTGTTGTATGATAACCTTGTTGTGTTGGGGGTCGATATTGTTGCTTAAGACTATTATCACTTTGCTGAGATTGTGGATATGGTGCACGTCATACAAGGAGGCCATGTATAGTTGTTTTACTACTACTAGTGGTGGTGGTTCACATTGTGGTGGCCAATCTGGGGAATATACTCTGTGCATCTAATAATGCATATCAAGCTGCAGACAATTTTGCTGCTTGGGCTTGAGCCAGAAAAAAAAGACAAAAAAAAAAACCCCTGCAAAAATAGTGTTCTCACATTTTTAGTTGCACTTTTCTTTCCGTAATTCCAACAACATCCTTTATTGATGCAGTTAATTTATTGTCCATCAAGCTGTTTTGGGGCCCTTTTATTACTCTTGCCACAGTTGCATTTCTTTGTAATATTGCGAGGATTGTTTGCAGCAGGAGCAGATGAAGTTTGGGAATCACTATCATTTAGTCTATCTATAAGAGTGATCAAATCTGCCAGGATTCGAACAAAAAAAAGTGACTGTGTGGCTACCACGAGAGACAACCTTCACAGACATCAATAAAAATTGGTATATTTTTACCCTCAGTTCTAAGAGACTGGGATACAGATAATTTTTAGGGCCCATTTCCACTATCGTGATTTTGCATGCAAATTTGCGTTGAAATTCACATACAAACGCATGTGAATTTGCACCCGCATGCAAATTTGCATGTGCGATATTCGCTGCGAATTCGCAACGCACAAGTGGAAACGGGCCCTCAGACCTCTTCTAAGAGCTATGTGCTGGAATGCAAATGCTGTGAGAGTCCTGGCCAGGGTAGATTGAGACTATTTAACATTTGAGAAAATGGCAAAATTAGGTTATCAATTCAACTTCTATCCCACTGAGGGAACATATCAGATCTTTCTCAGCATTACTATCCACCTGTCCATCTCCATTATCAGAGTTGCTCATATGTCGTTGAACTCCTGGAGAATCGAGTGATCACTTTAAAGCGGTTTAAAACCCTGACATAATATTCAATAAAAACATGTTTTTCTACTTCTTATATGCCATACGGTTATCATATTTGCATTTGTGCATAAGTATTATTATTCATTTAGATATTATAGGTTCCCAAAAGTACAGTTTTTTGCTTTGTGAGCTGACTTTGCATTTTATTAATAACTGTTTTTATTCATTATGTAGTGAAAGCCGACATGCTTTGACTCTCTGTCTGTGTGGAGCTGCTTCTCCACAGTTAGAGAATGTGTCACATTCCTCACTTGATACATTTAAGTAAACACAAGATAACATAATCTACAACTTGGAATGCATCCACATTTCACTATACTGAACTTTAAAGCTCTGTGTGTGTAACCCTTCGAATGCTGGTCTAGTAAAAAAAAAAAAATGCTGGTTGCATTTAATATGCTGGAAATAATGTTTTAGAGCAAAGATGAAATGCTGGAATAAATTCCGCTTTAACTAGGTGAGATATTTGTTAGGCTCTGATCTGGTGGTTATAGTCATATCTCTTCTGTTTCCTCTGTATGCTAAAGAAGTAAATTACCACAGCAAATAAAAAGCCTTAACCCTCCTGGCGGTTTGCTAAAAAATCGCCAGGGGGCAGCGAATCTTTTTTTTTTTTATTTTTTTTTTTCATGTAGCGAGACAAAGTCTCGCTACATGATAGCCGCTGCTCAGCGGCATCCCCCCAGCCCCTCCGATCGCCTCCGGCGATCGGCGATCAGGAGATCCTGTTCAAAGAACGGGATCTCCTGGAGGGCTTCCCCCGTCGCAATGGCGACGGGGCGGGATGACGTCACCGACGTCAACGACGTCGTGACGTCAAAGGGGATTCCGATCCACCCCATAGAGCTGCCTGGCACTGATTGGCCAGGCAGCGCACGGGGTCTGGGGGGGGGGGGGGCGGCTGCGGCGCGACGGATAGCGGCGGATCGGCGGGTAGCGGCGGATCGGCGGGTAGCGGCGGCGATCGGGCACTGCACTTTGCTAGCTGCGTGCAGCAAAAAAAAATTATGCAAATCGGCCCAGCGGGGCCTGAGCGGTGCCTTCCGGCGGCATAGCCCGAGCTCAGCTCGGGCTTACCGCCAGGAAGGTTAAGCTGGGTACACACTGTACACTTTTCAATCAGATTGACGGATCTATTAGATCATTTCCGACTGGTCCGATTGGATTCCGATCAATTTTGCAATCAATTTTGCATACTAATCAACGCAAAATGAATCTGAAAAAAAAATGTACACACGATGCAATTTCTTATCAGATCACTGTTCAAACTGATGGAAAATTGTACTGTGTGTATGAGGCTTTACAAAACCCTCACATAATGAAACCCTCCATGGGTGCTGCTACACACAGGCAGTGCATAAAGTTCAGAAATATGACATTTAGTGTCATAGGGAGTCTTAATCTTTTCTTCAGTTATCTCACAAACAGTAGCATGCAGAATGAAGAGTGAGTCTTTATAATATATGGTTTTGGAATAGATCCAGGAGCTACAATGCCAGATCACACTTCAGGGGTTAATGACTTAGAATAAGATCTATATCAGGGGTAGGGAACCTATGGCTCGGGAGCCAGATGTGGCTCTTTTAATGGCTGCATCTGGCTCACAGACAAATCAGTAGGGGGTGATTCACTAAGCTACACTGCTCAAGCAGCACAGCTTAGTGTGGCAGCGCAAGTAACATTTTCAAAGTGGTGCACGCTACTGCTGTAGCATGCACTACTCACTTACTCGTGCTATCCCAAAACTAACAGCTGCTCCAATTGTCCCATTCTGGACCCTATCAGGTCCAGTGACTTTGTAGGACGAGATCCCCACATTTTGATTGGCCCAATAGGCTGCTAGCCTATTGGGTCAAAGTGCGGGATCTCATGCTCATGTGAACTGTCCGAGTTTGAAACATACTGTATGGCTCTCAGGGAAATACATTTTAAAATATGTGGCGTTTATGGCTCTCTCAGCCAAAAAGGTTCCTGACCCCTGATCTATACCATGCCTTTATTTTTTAACCATACATTTAGAAAATGCCCTATTTAAAACCAAATTACTGGAAGGGTTAACATTTCAAGCTTCTTAAGGCACGTACACATGCCTGATCTCCTCAAACGACGGGTCGTGAGACACGCCCCACGGGGTGGCTGTTCTGACGACAGTTTCCCTGTGTGTACAGTCTGTCAGCAGGCTGCCTGCCGACAGACTGTACACAGGGGGAAACTGTTGTCAGAACGGCCGCCCCGCGGGCGGGTCTGATGACCAGTCGTTTGAAAAGATCAGGCGTGTGTACGCGCCTTTATTCTTAATTCAGTAGCTAACTGATAACATGTCTGTTGCCCTTTAAAATTATCAGATTGTGTTCAGCTCTTTGTGCAGAGTCAAATCAGTTATTTCAGACAGGTCCAATCTGACTTCCAATCATTTTTCTGATCGTTTTTTCAATCATATCTATACGAAATTGATCAGAAATCAGATCGGAATTGTCGACAGTTATCAATTTCACCTGTCTATCTAATGGGAAATTGCATTGTGTGTACCAGGCATTAAAGATTACCCTGTATCCAGGGGTGAAGCAGAGAACTTTCTGTACTTTATTTGCCAATTACAAGAAAATCTGATAACGTTTCCTGCATGGGACAATGTGATCAATTAGCTTTAGTGAAGTAGAATGTCTTCCAATAACCTTTTTTATGGTAGTTTTATGCTGTGCCTAATGTTTTAAAGCAAAGATGCAATTTTGTGTTTTATACCATTTTAACATGTACCAGAGACGTCGCTACCTGTGTGAGTCCCTCGCCGCCTTCCCGCAGTCTGCCGTTCAGCCACGATCAGCCCCAGTAACTGGCTCAGTCACGTCAGTCTGGGTCTACTGCGCATGCGCGGGAGATCTGCACATGCGCAGATGACCCAGACTGGACGCGACTGAGCCTATTACCGGGGCTGATCGCAGCAGACCACGGGAGGACGGCGAGCAACTCACACATGCTTATGGGGCTGGAAGAAGCCCCAGGTAAGTATCAAATCTATCGGTCGCAACGTCTCTGGTACACTTTAAAGTGGTATAAAACTCAAAATAGCACCTATGCTTTAAAAAAATTAGGCACAGCATAAAACTACCATAAAAAAAACGTTATTGGAAGTCGTTCTACTTCACTAAAGCTAATTAGCCGCATTGCCCCATGCAGGGAACATTATCAGATTTTCTTGTAATTAAGTAATTACTTGACAAATAAAGTACAGAAAGTTCTCTGCTTCACCCCTGGATACGGTAGACTGCGGGAGAACGGCGAGGGACTCACAAGTGCTTAATGGGCTGGAGGAAGCCCCAGCTATGTATCAAATCTTTAGGTAGCAATGTCTCTAGTTTCCTTTAAAGCAAACCTGAAGCGAAAATAAACTTATGAGATAATGAATTGTATGTGTAGTACAGCTAAGACATTGAACATTAATAGCAAAGAAAAACGTTTCCTATTATTTCCAGTATAGGAACGTTAAGAATCTTCACATGTTATCTATGCAAAAGAGCTTCTCTGAGCTCTTCCAATCAACTTGGGTCAAAGGCAGTTCTGTTTTCTGAAGCAATTATACATCAAAGAAATATTGAGAGACAGCTTCAGACAAGTTTTTTGTAACAATTGTATAACGTATTGGTGTAGCAACACAGATGTCTGATTTTTGTGTGATCTGCAGAATCACCAATAATGCAGACTCTATACCTGATTATGTGGTGATCTGCAGTATCACCAATAATGCAAGTATGGAAAGCAGAGATGTAGTGACAATAGTGTTTGGTGCAACAGTAGAGGGTAGATCTCACCAGAGGGGCTGGAGAGAACAACCAGAGGAAATGGCAGATAGTTTGACTAAACCTCACCAGTGGAGCTGGTGGGTATTATCTGCAACCAATCTGTGCTAGGCCCCACCAGAAGAGCTGGAGGGAACTTGCCAAGATAGAAGCTGGGTAGCTAGGAGCCCACACCAGAGGGTCTGGTGAGCGCTATCAGCAACAGTAACTAAATAATTAGCTAGACCCCACCAGAGGAGCTGGTGGGTAATATCAGAGCAACTCTCCAGTGACAAGGGCTCACTGGAGAGTAGAAGGGTCAGACAGGCAAGGTTCAGCAACAGACAGGCAGGTACAGTACAAAATCAGAAGGCAAGAGAATAGTAATGATTCAGGCAGAGGTTCGGCAACTTAGATCAGATGAGCAGAAGTACAGAAACGTAGAGCAGAATCAGAGTCAGAGATAAGCCAGAGTCGTACACAGAATATCAATAATACAATGAGGCAATAATCCTAGTCTTGTGTGAAATCCCTGGTTTCCTCCCAGATCAAAACACAACGGAACTAGTCTAAGGTCTGAGCGCTAACACTGACGTATTCGCAACAGCAGACAGTTTGCAAGTGAGCGGAGAAAGCTTAGGAAGCCGCGAGGAGAGCCCACAGCCACGCCCCTGCCAATCAGCCAATTCGAGCGTTGTGAGTCTCTCCTGACATCAGCCGACCGGCAGGTCAGCTGATGCGCCTTGCCCCAGCATAAAGGTCCTGTCTCTGCGCGCGCCCGCGTGAGACAGCGACCCTATGATGAACTGACAGTCCCGTCCCTGGCGTGCTAGACGCCAGCGGAACGGGTGAGGCCTCAGAACCGAGAACAAAGGCGGCTGCAGGGACATCCTGCGTACCCGCAGCCGCCATCACAGGGGATGTTACACTTTTACTGTACGTTTAAAGGGACATTAGCTCTGCTCTGTTTCATAGTTTAAAATACAGAGTGTGGTTTGTAAACTGCAAATATGATAGAATGATGCAATGTTATGTAGGCAGCACGGTGGTGTAGTGGTTAGCGCTCTCACCTTGCAGCGCTGGGTCCCCAGTTCGAATCCCAGCAGGGTCAACTTCTGTAAGGAATTTGTATGTTCTCCCCATGTCTGTGTGGGTTTCCTCCTGGCACTCCGGTTTCCTCCCACATCCCAAAAACATACAGATAAGTTAATTGGCTTCCACCTAAATTGGCCTTAGACTATGATACATGCACTACAAGATACATACATAGACATACGACTATGGTAGGGATTAGATGGTGAGCCCCTGTGAGGGACAGTAAGTGACAAGACAACATACTCTGTACAACGCTGTGTAATATGTCCGCGCTATATAGATAAATAAAATAAATAAATGTTATATTAAAAAAAAGCTATATAACGGAAAATAAAAAATATCGGATGTATTTCTTTGCTACTAATGTTCTATTAATTACTACACATACAATTCATTATATCATTAGTTTTTTTTTTTTTTTCAATTTAGTGTCATTTTAAAGGACCTAAACAAGGAGAATTAACTAAAAATGTAGGGAATTGGGTACCGGACACAAATCTGCACACTCAATTTTGAAGGATCAAGTAGAAAAATAACTCTCCTATATATTTAATCAAAGTCTTCATGTGCCATTTTGAGAATTCTTTAGTGGAAAACCTAGATGTGAGCATGTTTCACCTAAGGTGAAATAACATATCAGTAAAACTGAAAATAAAAGAGAATCACTTGAGCTGAAAAGTGAATTGCTGTATATTGTGATTCAAGCCTAGTCTTGTACAAATGAAAGATGCTTTGAAACATATTGCATTAGAACACCTCAAGAACAACAATAGAGCCGTCTGTTATTATATGGTAGGCAAGTGTAAATATCACAAAGCAGGAAAAAGCTTGGGATAATCTGCGGGTCTCTTGGCACCTGTGGTTAGCACTAATGAGCACGGACACCTATGTAGTTTGGATGACCTTGACTCTCAGCACTACCAGTCAGTAATGTATTTCTTCAAAGCCTACTCAGCCAATCAGATCTATTGTGATTTGTGCCACCCACAGATATGCATTCAATAACTATCACAGTACATGTGCATTAGAAATAAATAAAGATGTCTGGAATTTTCACTTACAGCGTTTTGTGAAGAATCTGTTAACATGATTTTATAATCACAAACTCAATTTAACCATGACATTTTTATGTGTGTTATATGTTGAAATGCGGCGTGATAATTATAAAATTCTAGTTGTTAGTGATCCAAATCAGTACAGCAGGCTACTGTTGTAGCTGGTTTAAATGTTTGTGTTAAACAGAACTTGCATTCATGATATCAGTGCTGATTTTATGTATGTGCATGATAGAGAAAACATGCTGCCCTGTGCTGCCATATTATACTATAGAGTTCTTTATGCTCTCATTAAAGCGGAATATAACCCTGCATTTCAACTTTGCTCTAAAACATTATTTACAGTATATTATATGCAACCAGCATTTTTTTTTAATAGACCAGCATTGGAAGGGTTACACAGGGCTTTAAAGTTCCTGGAGATTTCTGCAGATGCATCCGAAGCTCAGATAGTTACATTTTGTTTACATAAATGTATCTAAGTGTTGAATGTTACACACTTTGGCTGTCCTCCAGCTCAGTCAGAGAGAGTGAGTCACATTCAACACTTAGATACATTTATGTAAACAAAATGTAACTATCTGAGCTTCGGATGCGTCTGCAGAAATCTCCAGGAACTTTAAAGCCCTGTGTAACCCTTCCAATGCTGGTCTAGTAAAAAAAAAATGCTGGTTGCATGTAATATACTGTAAATAATGTTTTAGAGCAAAGTTGAAATGCAGGGTTATATTCCGCTTTAAAATCCATGTATAAAACTCTCTGGACTTGGGCTGACATCACCAAGCCAATAAATAGAGGACACACCAACGACAAAGGGTTAGTTGAGATGGAAGAGCTTGAAGAGGGTGGACATCTTTCAGAAGGTCTCCAAGTAACTTAACAACATGGTAATGAACAGGAATGGAGCCCGTCTGCAATCAAGGCTGCTGATGAAGATGTGGGGTGTGAAGACGAACCCCAAAGACTTCTATCAAGGTATACATTATAAAATACTGCCAAAAAAATTGTTTTTATTGACTCCACTTTTGCACAGTTGGAAAATATGTAAATGATCCTAGCGTTTAAAACTGAGCCTCTTATGGAATAAGGGAGTGTAATCAAAGAGTTGCCATGTCCATCAACAGTGTGGACAGTACTCTGGAATGGTGGGGAGAGTATGTTTTTCACCTGTTTGGCTTTTGGGAGAAGGTGTAAATTATTATTATTAAATGTTTTATTTTTTTTTTTTTGCTTAAACAGCTCCCAGCTGATGTGGGATTTATTTTTCATTACACACAAAAAAAAACAGCATTCCACTTTGCATTAGCAGTAAATGCTTAAATTTGGAGAAAAAGTATAAAAAACAGGAGATAAACATTAAAACAGGAGTTACATAGTTACATAGTTACATAGTTATTTTGGTTGAAAAAAGACATACGTCCATCGAGTTCAACCAGTATAAAGTACAACACCAGCCTGCTCCCTCACATATCCCTGTTGATCCAGAGGAAGGCGAAAAAACCCTTACAAGGCATGGTCTAATTAGCCCCTAAAGGGAAAAATTCCTTCCCGACTCCAGATGGCAATCAGATAAAATCCCTGGATCAACATCATCAGGCATAACCTAGCAATTGTAGCCATGGATGTCTTTCAACGCAAGGAAAGCATCTAAGCCCCCTTTAAATGCAGGTATAGAGTTTGCCATAACGACTTCCTGTGGCAATGCATTCCACATCTTAATCACTCTAACTGTAAAGAACCCTTTCCTAAATAAATGGCTAAAACGTTTTTCCTCCATGCGCAGATCATGTCCTCTAGTCCTTTGAGAAGGCCTAGGGACAAAAAGCTCATCCGCCAAGGTATTATATTGCCCTCTGATGTATTTATACATGTTAATTAGATCCCCTCTAAGGTGTCTTTTCACTAGACTAAATAAACCCAGTTTATCTAACCTTTCTCGATAAGTGAGACCTTCCATCCCACGCATCAATTTTGTTGCTCGTCTCTGCACCTGCTCTAAAACTGCAATATCTTTTTTGTAATGTGGTGCCCAGAACTGAATTCCATATTCCAGATGTGGCCTTACTAGAGAGTTAAACAGGGGCAATATTATGCTAGCATCTCGAGATTTTATTTCCCTTTTAATGCATCCCAAAATTTTGTTAGCTTTAGCTGCAGCTGCTTGGCATTGATTACGATTTTTTAACTTGTTGTCAATGAGTACTCCTAAGTCCTTCTCCAAGTTTGATGTCCCCAACTGTATCCCATTTATTTTGTATGGTGCTAGACCATTAGTACGTCCAAAATGCATGACCTTACATTTGTCAACATTGAATTTCATCTGCCATGTATGTGCCCATATAGCCATCCTATCCAGATCCTGTTGCAATATGACACTATCTTCCTGAGAGTTGATGATGCTGCACAATTTTGTATCATCTGCAAAAATAGCAACATTGCTCACTACTGCATCTACTAGGTCATTAATAAATAAATTGAAGAGCACTGGACCCAGAACAGACCCCTGTGGGACCCCACTGCTAACAGTCTCCCATTTTGAGTACGATCCATTGACCACAACTCTTTGTTTTCTGTCCATTAGCCAGTTCCCTATCCATGAACACAGACTCTTCCCCAGTCCTTGCATCCTCAACTTTTGTACCAGACTTTTGTGGGGAACAGTGTCGAAGGCCTTTGCAAAGTCCAAGTATATCACATCTACAGCATTCCCAATATCCATATTAGCATTCACTACCTCATAAAAGCTGAGCATGTTAGTCAAACAGGACCTGTCTTTAGTAAAACCCATGTTGAGTTAACGTGCACTTCTGGTATAACTGAAAAACACGAGGTCGCTCATACTGCTAAAGGTGCATACACACCTTTGACAGATGCCACCTGCCACCTGCCCGGGATCAGGATCTGATCCCCTTGGCTGGGCTGCACACACGTGCCAGCTGTGTAGCTGATGACATGCTGTGTTGCTAGACGGGGGGGTTGGATGGAGGGACGGCAGGCAGGGGAACGGCGCGAACAATGGGATTGGCGGGGGAACAGCGTTGCTGGGGGTGAGTAGAACCCTTCAGCAAATCTCTCATGGGTTAAGAGTCACTGGCTGATGTAGACATGTCTGATTATGAGCTGAGGCAGTCATTATCGGCCACCTCAGTAGATGTGTCTATGGGCATTGTTATACAACCTGGCACATGGTCTGTGTAAAGAATCATTTTTTCTGGTGCCCGTTTCAGCTGGGTTCCAGCATGTAGCTCTGCCTCTTGCACAGAAAAGCATTGGTTTTTCTCTATCTCAAATTGAGAAAGAGTGCTGCCATCTTGTGCAACGGAGCAGATCTATGCTCCGCTACCAGGCTGATACCAGCTCTGGAGGAGTAGGCTCTAACTTAAGGTGCAAACTAATTATACAATTTTACCAAATCTATGCAGGAGAAGGTTAAACTGAGTGAATATACAGTACTTTCTATGGCTATTTCAGGTAGTTCTTTATATTATTTGAAAGTGGTAAGATTGTACAATCAAAATTGTATGGTTAGTGGGCTCAGTATGAGGGTACATCTTGTTTTTTTTTCATTAGACCAGAGTTTCACTTTAAAATTGCATAAATTGCACCAGAGACATTTACTGAATCAACCTGCATGACTGCATCTATTCCTAACCAAAATATTGTGAATAACGGCATTCAAAATTCCAAAACAAAATAAAAATATTACAATAATTATCTCATAATCATTGTGTTCCAAGTGTAGAAGTGAGATTATAACCGTCCTACAAATGAGGAGGGACATGAACTTAATTGAAGAGGAATTAACAGAGAGAACACATTTAACAGGTTACAGAGGGCCTGATAATATGCTCCTGTCCTGTATAACTCACTTGATACAGTTATCTGTGCTCTTGCACCTGTTTGCTGCATCCGGAGCTCAACACTCAGGAGTAGATAATGATAGAGGGCAAGATATACAGCACAAACACTTCCTTCTTCCAAAGCCGCAATATCTGATCGAATGCAGCCATTCATTCTATTCATATTGTCACTCCACACCAATAACAGAATTACCCTTCTGGAATCTCTTCTATCCAGACCTGTGCTACGTTTCTCCGCAGCATCTAGCTCTCTCCTAAAGGCTGTACAAGCGGTATGACTTTCCACCTCCTCCTCCGCTAGCATGTCTTCTCCTCCAGCCTACAGTAAAAATGTAAACAAGAATTCTAACGGTCTGCTTTGTTCTGGGAGTTTCAGAGACATACAATTACTAGATTTTATTGATTACTTCAATTGATGCAATTACCTCAATGGGGATTTTCCATCAAGCTAGTCAGGGTAACATAATTGTATTGAGCATTCCTTTTGGGACATTTTCAGACCAGGATTAAAATACTTGACGCATTTCTGCCTCACTGCAAATTTATCAGCATAGCCACTTAATCTAATAAAGATGTATACACAGATGGACCATGAAAACCGATCCAGTAACTGGAAACTTGTGTGAGCGATAGACAGATGAACCGGTAGAGCGTGCATATTTTTTTGGTCAAATTAAGACATGAATCGGTTTATATGGCAGATAGATTAAAAGAGCTCATCAAATTTCACTGAACAGAAAATTAATATTTCCTAAATCTCAAATACCACATTTCAATAAAACTTTCATCGTAAATTAAATTTTCATTTACAATTATTTAGAAAGAAGAAACGATGGTTGAGTGCAAATGTGATAAAAAGCAGTTACAAAATATAAGTCAAAGACAACATTCTTTAAAGGGATACTGTAGGGGGTCGGGGGAAAATGAGTTGAACTTACCTGGGGCTTCTAATGGTCCCCCGCAGACATCCTGTGCCCGCGCAGCCACTCACCGATGCTCCGGCCCGCCTCCGGTTCACTTCTGAAATTTCAGACTTTAAAGTCTGAAAAACACTGTGCCTGTGTTGCCATGTCCTTGCTCCCGCTGATGTCACCAGGAGCGTACTGCACAGACACAGACCATACTGGGCCTGCGCAGTATGCTCCTGGTGACATCAGGGGAAGCGAGTACACAGCAACGCATGCGCAGTGGTTTTCAGACTTTAAAGGGAAGGTTCAGGGAGGGGATTAAAAAAATAAAAATAAATTTCCACTTACCTGGGGCTTCCTCCTGGGGCTTCCTCCAGCCCGTGGCAGGCAGGAGGTGCCCTCGCCGCCGCTCCGCAGGCTCCCGGTGGTCTCCGGTGCCCGACCTGACCTGGCCAGGCCGGCTGCCAGGTCGGGCTCCTCTGCGCTCCATTTCCTGGGACTTCTGCGTCATCGGACGTCCGCCGGGCTGTACTGCGCATGCGCAGAACTACTGCGCATGCGCAGTACAGCCCGGCGGACGTTCGATGACGTCAGCGCGCCGGCGTGGGACGCAGAAGTCCCAGGAAATGGAGCACAGAAGAGCCCGACCTGGCAGCCGGCCTGGCCAGGTCGGGTCGGGCACCGGAGACCACCGGGAGCCTGCGGAGCGGCGGTGAGGGCACCTCCTGCCTGCCACGGGCTGGAGGAAGCCCCAGGTAAGTGGAAATTTATTTTTATTTTTTTAATCCCCTCCCTGAACCTTCCCTTTAAAGTCTGAAATTCCAGAAGTGAACCAGAGGCGGGGCCGGAGCATCGGTGAGTGGCTGTATGGGTACAGGATGTCGGCGGGGGACCATTAGAAGCCCCGGGTAAGTTCAACTCATTTTCCCCCGACCCCCCTACAATATCCCTTTAAGGGCTGCTTAAAAATATTAATAATTAAGGCTTAGTTTGCAGCCAGTTGTGCTGCAGAATACTTCTGCATGTCAACTCACTGCCCATACAATTCTGTGGGACTGTTCACAGTACTGCATTGTAACAGATCACGTTATTCTAACTCGCTGCATGCAGAATTTATATTAAAGTCTATGTCCATGTGACCAAGTCCAGTCTCCATCACAGTTCACACTCATTATAACATGTGTGCTAGGCAACTAACCACTGTGAGCCTTATGCTTGTTTTCCATCAGAGGCATAAGGCATAAATATTAATCAGCCCCCCCCCCCCTTTCCCCAGTAAACCTTTGATGGGACCTTTCCAACATTTGCAACTTCCCCTGCCTCACTTTGGTGACCACCACAGCTTGGGTGCCCATCTGCCAGGGGTCATAGAACCATCATAATCCCCCATCCATAAGAATTGTAGTTAGCCCCTGGTTTGAAGGATAGCCCACTATATTGGAAGGAGGGAGAGTAAGTAGTTTGGCCTCTCCCAGATTTTTTGCTTGTGGTTTCAGGGGCTGTTCTGGTCTTGCCCCTGTTCTCCATGGCTGGTATAAAGGTAAAAGTGCATTCCCAGTTATGCATGCCTCTTTTTCACTCTCCACTTATCAATGTCTTGTAGGAAATAAACTGCATATAGAGTAATACTGCTTTTAATCATTGAAGTGAGCCTAAACTGAAAAAAAAGACTTTATCTTACCTGGGGCTTCTACCATCCCTCTGCAGCTGCCCTGTGCCCACGCCATCACTGAACAATTCTCTGGTTCCCCGCAGCTCTCTAGATTTGTTTTGATGCACGGCCCCGGTCCACATGCCTCCTGATCATGCTCCCATGCACTGATGTGCTCTGCGCTCCAGTGCATGGGATCTCTACTGGGCATGTGCAGAATGCTCCCAGCAATGGAAGCGTGATCGAAGACACATGCGGCCACAGCCACACATACGCAGTGGCCCAGCGACTTCCGACCGGAAGAGGGTCACTGCGGGGGACTGGAGGAACACTTAGTGACAGTGCGGGTACAGGGTTCCTGCAGGGGGCTAGTAGAAGACCCAGGTAAGTTAAAAGAATTGTCTTCAGTTTAGGTTTCGTTTAAATACACAGTCAGCCACAGAAGTGTTCTCACTCTTTGCACAACACTCCCGTAATCCCAGGAGCTCACCAGATTCTCACCACCTCAGGATAACAGGTGGATCAATTGCTTTATGCATTAAATCACTTCTCAGTAAAGGTGCACACACATCTTTGATGGATGTCGCCTGTTGGGGATTAGAACCTGATCCCCTTGGGTGACATTGCTGGTGTGCACACACACGTACCAGCAGTGTAGTTGATTATGCGCTGTGTCACTATGTGGGGAGGAGGAACAGAGATATGACAAGCGGCGCATGCATGACGTCACACAGTAGGCCGAGATCAGCGTGAACAATGGGCTCAACGTCACTGAGAGTGAGTAGATCTGCCCATCGAATCACTTACAGGTTGGGGGTCATTGGTCGACTGCTGTACACTTAGCTGATTATCGGTTTGGGAGGTCGTTATATGCCGCCCTAGCCGACAGAAGTCAGGCACATTTACGGGCCTTAAGACTTTCAACTTGTTCTATCAATCTACAGATAAGAATCTCAAAGGAAACAAATAAAACCAGTATACCATGAAATCCTTGAGACTGAAGTGTTAATGACCGCACAGACTTATGCATCCAGGGGTTTTTTAACAATGTTATACAATGTGCAGCAGTATCTACCTGGGCACTCAATGTGTCTCTGAAAATTGCAGCATCCCGCTCGCTACACTTCACCACTAATAGTTGACTTCAACCTATGCCATCTTTTTTCATGTGAGCAACTGCGGTCAGATGCCGTCAGATGCACTGACTTCACCCAGCATGTTTCGCTCTTCTTCTGGACTCGTCAGGGGCTCCAGAATCAGCACATTGCACTTTTTACTATGTTACGTAATCTAATTTGCATAGTACCCTCTTCTCCATTAATTATACCGTAGGCCTACGGGATACTGCTGCTGTTTATACACAAATTATATATAAATTGCTCTTGTCTAAACACAAGAGCATCCCATTCTAAAACATTCCACTTTCTCTGCATTATTTTTCATTTCAATTCTCAAGATGTTACCCATCTTATTCCAATCTTTAATACATATAGAGTAAATTAAAACAAGCCCAATGTGCAGCAAAATAATAAACAGCTCTCTGTATTGTTTGATTTCGACATAGGGACCTGCACAAAAATAATTAGACAGAACTGGAATTTATTACAGATAGATGGAATTTTAAAGAAAAAAATTCCAGAAAACCCCTAGTTATCAATATAAGAGCCCCCCCCCCCCCTATCTAGAAGATCCCCAACCTAAAATCTAGATTCCAGTGCAATTCTAATGACTTTTTTTTGCAGGTCCCTTTGTTTTTGTTTTTCTCGCGCATGCAAATTCGGAAGCAGCCTATTGATTTCAAGCAATTTTAATGTGAATGAATGGGAGCGTTTTTTTAAAAACGAAAACAACCTGAAAAACATTCTCCAGTCTTAACTGTTTCTTGTAAATCTGTATTCAGTAAAGAGAAATGCACATATGGCTGACAGTGACATATCAATATGACATAAGCTAAGTAACATAAGACATAAGAAGTAACAGACATGATTATAACTGCATGTTTACACTCATACTTTTCTTCAGATTAGTTTGCAAAAGGTTTGAAAGAAATTTTATCAATTTTGCTTTTGCAGTTACTAAGTAACTGACTATGAAAAAAAAGTCTATCAAGCTCATGCTTTAGAGTTCCACTATACCTTAGTCCAGATGAAGGAAACATAAACAAGGGCAGAAACTACAATTGACTGAACCAAGGTATCACCACTTAATTTCTTGAGGCACAGACTAACCAGCAAGCTCATGGTGACCCAGAACTCATTGGGGTGTGTAAGGGACTACAATGGTCCTAAAAGCCCCCTTACTAAGATGTTAAGAAAAACAAAAGTTTGCTTTCCTAAAACAGAAAGAATTTGCGATAATTCAGGTTAGAGTGAGCTCGAGATGTCTCCCAGGCACCACTGCTGAATATATGCAAATTAACCATTGTACCCTTAGAAGCTAAACACACCTCCAGAACCGCTGGAATGCAATGATGTGTCAGCTTGTTAATGTGTACAGAGCCATAATAATCCAACATGCATACAGGCTGTTTCGGATTGTTTGATCCTCCTCAGTGCATGGCATGGATTAATTTGGCTCTATGGAGTAGGGCTTGTAAATCCGAGAGGCACAGACTAACCAGCAAGCTCATGGTGACCCAGAACTCATTGGGGTGTGTAAGGGACTACAATGGTCCTAAAAGCCCCCTTACTAAGATGTTAAGAAAAACAAAAGTTTGCTTTCCTAAAACAGAAAGAATTTGCGATAATTCAGGTTAGAGTGAGCTCGAGATGTCTCCCAGGCACCACTGCTGAATATATGCAAATTAACCATTGTACCCTTAGAAGCTAAACACACCTCCAGAACCGCTGGAATGCAATGATGTGTCAGCTTGTTAATGTGTACAGAGCCATAATAATCCAACATGCATACAGGCTGTTTCGGATTGTTTGATCCTCCTCAGTGCATGGCATGGATTAATTTGGCTCTATGGAGTAGGGCTTGTAAATCCGAGAGGCACAGACTAACCAGCAAGCTCATGGTGACCCAGAACTCATTGGGGTGTGTAAGGGACTACAATGGTCCTAAAAGCCCCCTTACTAAGATGTTAAGAAAAACAAAAGTTTGCTTTCCTAAAACAGAAAGAATTTGCGATAATTCAGGTTAGAGTGAGCTCGAGATGTCTCCCAGGCACCACTGCTGAATATATGCAAATTAACCATTGTACCCTTAGAAGCTAAACACACCTCCAGAACCGCTGGAATGCAATGATGTGTCAGCTTGTTAATGTGTACAGAGCCATAATAATCCAACATGCATACAGACTGTTTCGGATTTTTTTTTTTTTTTTTTTTTTTTTTTAGCCTTTCAGATTAAAATCACTTAAAAACCAGCCTTCACGCGGATCTCTCCATCAGGTTGGCAGCGATCTTGCCCTTCCTTCACTGTTCAATCATCATGCTGGCTTTTATTAAGTCTGTTCTTTATCAATAAAAAGAAAACAAAACATTTTAGAGCAATGAGCTCCACTCCTTTTGCTTCCACAATTCTTGCGCCTTCTCCTCTCCAACACCTTTTTTTTCCGCCAGGTACACCACATACAATCTTGCTAAGAAATGATTGCACACTGCTTCCAGTGACAACTCCTCCTTTTGGAATACTATTAAGTTTCTTGCATCCCACAAAACTTCCTTAAGTACAGAGAACACAATCCACCCCTTCCTATCCTTCTCCTTTGCACCCAGTGACACTCCACCCATCACCATTGAAAGAGATGTGACCCTAACCTCCACCACCACCTCTAAAAATGTCCTCAACTTCCTCCGAAAACCCTTTGCAAAATCACAATCCCAAAACACGTGGTCCACATCCTCTTCCCCTCCACACGCTTCTCTTGGGCACCTTCCTGAGGGAGTCATACCCCTCAATTTGCAAAAAACCCTAGTAGGGAGCGCTGACACCAGAGCCATCCAGACAACATCTTTTTGCCTGTTTGTTATTCCTTTAATACTCATTCTTTTCCATACTGCCTCCGCTTGTGCACTTGTCCTTCCTTTTATATAACATATTATATCATTTCTTGTGATCCATTTTTTAATATTCTGCTTGTTTATGTTTGTTAAGGCTGCTCCTGCCATATTGAAATTGTCCAGAATTTCTTTAACTTTTTGGTAGCATGATGTAGTAGTGAATGCAACAGGCTTGCTCAAATCCTTAGCGACCCATCCCAACCTGTTCCACAACCATCCTCCCAAGTACCTCACAAAATCCTTCACCCTCCCCTCTGACTCCAACACTCTACGGACAGACACCAGATAGTGCAGAGACAGAAAAGAAGCAACATCAGGGAAGTCCCAACCACCCAGAGACACACCCTTGTGAATCGTCACCCGTGCCACCCTCTCCATCTTTGAACCCCAGAAGAAAACAAACAACATTCTCTGCACCTCTTGCATCCATCTTTTGCCAGGAGGCAAGACCAAACAAAAATACAACAACAACGGCAATATCACAGCTTTCACCACCAACACTTTCCCTGAAAAAGACAACTTCCGCAACCTCCACAAGTTCAACTTTCTTACCACTTTCCCTTTCACTTCATCCAAAGTCTTTCTACCTTTCATCTCTGCATCAAACACCACACCCAACATCTTGATCTCCTGACTCACCGGCACTTTCTCCACATTCAAAGGTACAGGCCTCCCAAAGGAAACCAGTTGGGACTTCTCCCAATTCACAGCCATTCCAGACATTCCACAAAACACTTTCACATGCAAATTCACCCTGTCAATGTCAGCCTGTGACCCACCCACAAACGACACATCATCCATATAAGCCAAATACTTCACCTGCTCTCCACCACCACCTGGCACAACAAACCCTTTCACCACTTTATCCCGCTGGACATACCTCAGCAAAGGCTCCACCACACAAATAAAAGCCATAGGCGACAGTGGACACCCCTGCCTGACTCCGGACAAAACGGGGAATGACCTGGACAAAACCCCATTTACCAAGACATGGCTCGAAATTCCAGTGTAAAAACATCTAATAACTTTCAGGAGACAATCAGGGACCCCTAATTTTGCCATCACCCTGAACAGGAAGGAGTGTGATACTCTATCAAATGCCTTTTCCAAATCGATACCCTCAATGACCATCGGCACTTTATTTTCCTGTGAAAAATTAATCATGTCCCTTAATAAAACCAGGTTATCGGCGCTTCTTCGACCGGGGACCGCACAGGTCTGCCCCTCTCCAATCATAGATGCTATCACACTCCTTAACCTGTTTGCGACCAATTTCGCCACTATCTTGTAGTCCACATTCAACAGCGAAATCGGCCTCCAGTTTTTTATCAATTTTTTGTCTCCTTTCTTATGAATCAGGGTGATGACTCCCTCCCGCATTGATGGGGACAACCGCCCAGAAGAAAAAACTTCCTGGACCACCTCCACCACTTCCCCACCAATGATAGGCCAGGCCCACCTAAAAAACTCCACTGGGAGCCCGTCCTTCCCTGGAGTCTTGCCTGTTTGCATGGCACCAACTGCCGCCCATACCTCCTCCGTGGCCACCGACTCTTTCAACTGCTGTACCTCCAACGGATCCAAACACTCCTCCAACACCTCATCACAATACTCTTTCATCTCCACCTGTGACACAGCATTCCCTCCTCCATACAAATCCACATAAAACCTCCGCACCTCTTCCATCACCTCGGAACCAACCACTTCCCTTTCATCCACCACCACTGACTCTAACACATCTCTACTGGACACCACCTTCTTAAAGAAGAAACGGGAGCAAGACTCCCCCTCTTCCAAATCTCTCACTTTCGCCTGAAACACAATCCTCTTCCCACGCTCTGTCAACATTTTCTTCATTCGCTGTCTTGCCTCCTCCAACTCTTCCTCCACCTCATACCCCCATTCCTTCATCTTCACCAAATACTGCAACCTTACTTTCCAACTTTCTTCCTCCTCTTTCTGCAAACACCTCTTCTCATACGCTAGATTCCTGAAAAAGCCAGAAATCCTCCTCTTCACCCAATCCCACCATTCCAACAAATCCACAAAACCTCTCTTCCTGCGCACCCATCCTGCATATTCCACCCTAAATCTTTCAAGTACATCCACATCCTCCAACAACTCCACATTCAACTTCCAGACTCCCTTCCCAAACACCACTCTCTCCGACACTTCCAGGGAACAAAGAATGGCTTTGTGATCAGAAAAAGTGACCTGGTGATAAGAGACAGCAGAAACCAACACATACCTAGAAAGTAAAACGTAATCTATGCGTGACTTAACCGTGCCCGCATCTGAAAAGTAAGTATATTCCCTGTCCCTACTGCCTGCCGCCAAAGCTGCATCCTGCAGTCCAAAATCTGTCACAATCTGGTTGAGGATCCTACTGGTGGAGTCCAGCTTGGTCTCTCCTGACCCCACTCGATCCCCAACCGATCTTATACAGTTCAGATCGCCGGCCACAATGGTCTTAATGCGGCCTGGCAGATTGAACTTAAGCACCTCCAAGAACTCCGCCCTCTCTTTTTTGTCTGCAGGAGCGTAACAGTTAAAAAGACGGTACTGGGAGCCACAAAAATCAAAATTCACAACCATCAATCTCCCAGGAATGATGACGGCATGTGACAAAACCTTAATGCTAGGATTATTAAACAGCACGCCAATGCCCTCATTCCTACTCTGGCAGGCAGGGGACCAGATGGCATTGCCCCCTGCCCATTCCCCAGAGCCAGGTACCGTCTTCAATATACACTCCTGCAGACAAAAAATATCCGCCCTAAAATTTGCGAGGTCCTGCAGGACTGCAGCCCGGCGGTATGAGGAGCCGATCCCCCTCACATTTACAGACAGCAGGGACAGCACCATCACCAAAAGACACCACATGAAAAGCAACCTACACTCAGCCATCTTCATTTCTTAGGCGCTCTGGGACTCTTCCGTACACCCACAGTAGTGGGCTCCTGCTTTGTCTTTCTATTCCTCTTCTTTCTTTGTTTTTTTGATTCTGCTGTGTTCCAGTCCTCCGGACCAGAATCCCCCAGCAGTACTCGGTCCCGGTGCCTCCGGGTTAACTCTCCTAGCAGGCCTAGTGTTTTTCCAGCCAGTAGGCACAGGAGACTGGGTCATATCCACCTTTAATTCACCCTCAGAAGTGTCACTGACGATCCTCATTTTTGTTACACGGGTGTCATCACTTTCAGACTCAGTCACAGCTTCTTTCCTCTCTTGATAAGGTGGTAGATAATCACTATCATTCTCCTCCATCTCCACCTCTTTTTCACCTTCCACCTTCCCAGGGTCTGTCAGGTCCATTTCAAACTCCTCCTCCTCATTTGCATTAACTCCACCCCCCTCCTCTGAGGTCATGACTGACATGCTGGCTGAACTTGGGGAGTCGTTATTTTTGGAGGGAGATGAGGCAGTCCCTTGCTGGGATCTCCTCACCGCAGTGTCAGCTTTTGGGCTTTTACTGGATGCAGGGCTGGGGTTTACTGGCAAACTTTTAAGTTTCTTCTGCGAGAGAGCAGAAGAAGGGGCGGGCTTAGGAATCTCCGGCGGGTCAGCTGACTGCACAGCTGTTTCGCCACCTGCATTCCTGTTATTCTCGCCGGCTGAGCCGGCATCAGCAGCTGTGGCACTACTGCTCCCAGCGGAGCTGCGGCTACTAGCGTCCATGGCGGGCCGCTGGGAGTCTCTGCAGGGTTCAGGCACATCTGCCTGGCTTTCTGGGACCAAGGGCGCGGCTTCTGTACTGGTGGCAGGGGTCAGGGAAGCCTCAGAACGCTCTCCACTGTCGCGCTGCGGGCCCCACTCAGCAGAAACTGAGCAAGTGACGTCACCGGCGTCAGGGGAATCCCGATCAGCTGGAGAGCCGGGCACTGCTTCGGGGAGCCTCTCCGGGGGGGTTTCAGCCACAATATCACTTCCTTCAGCCCCAGCCTCTCTCACCACAGCGGGGGGACACGGGACAACACCAGGTACACATACATCAGCCTCTCCAGCCTTGCTCCCTGCCACGTCAGCAGCAGCCTTCTTACAGGCAGGAGCACCAGCGTTCTGCTCAGCGGGGAGGGACACTGCAGAAGGAGGCACGGCATCTTCTTCACCCCCACTCCCCACAGCTTCATCATCATCATCCTCATCCACATGCTCAGCCAGTTTCCTTTTCTTGACACGCTGCAGCTTTGGCATCTCAGCCTGCTCAGCCTGCAGCATCTGGGAGTCAGTGACCTCTTCAGCAGAGGGGACAGGGGGGGTCACAGTAGCAGTTGGACCCGTTTGAGCAGCACTGGTGCCCTCTCCAGCTACCTCAGAAAGGGGAGCTTCGGCGTCAGCCTCAGCGTCCCGGGGCTCCACACGGGGAGCCAGTGACCACCTCCTGCCCCTGCCATAGGAGCCAGCAGCAGCAGCATAGGTATATATGCGGGTGTTCCCCCGCTTTTCACATTCTTTGGCCAAGTGGCCCGCTAGACCACACAAGTCACACACCTTTACCTTTTTACACTTGGAGCCTGGGTGAACCGGCTCCTTACAGTGCCTGCACCTCTCCTCAGAGCTGCAGCTGCCAGCACCGTGCCCAAAACTATAACATTTCCGGCAGTAGAGCGGCTGCCCAGTGTAGGTGATATAGCCTCTCTCACCGGCAATGGAAAAGACAGGGGGTGGGTGAACCACATCATGCCAGCTCCCTTCCTGCCTCTTGAACTCCACATTAAATCTCATCTTGCTCCTATAAACACCGATGTGATTATAGATCTTCTCTGCCCAACTCACATCTCTGAAGTATCTCTGCAGAAACAATCTCACAACATCAGGCTCCACAAACGGGTTATACATGTGAACGTACACTTGTCTTGCTTTTTCATTAAACAGCGGTGTAACTGACTCCAGCCACTTAACAAAATCCTCCCTGCTCTCTCTATAGTCTGCCAGCACCTTTAAAGCCTCTTCCTCACTATACATTGTGACATCATATGCTCCTTGTGCAGGAAAATCCTGAATCGCAAACAAATTTTTCTTTGTCATCTTCAACCCCTCCACCAGTACCTTGTCAATAAACGCCTTCGGTCCCTTACTCCTCCATTCCGCCTTCACGATGAAGCGTATTGAATTACGCAGCTTTGGCATACCTCCTCCACTTGATGCAGCCGCCATCCTCTCCTCGTTTATGGAGGGCCCCCACAAGGAGGACCCTCAGAATACCTTCCGTGCAAGACCAAGTAAAGTAACTCCAGCTGATCCTTGCCAAAAGTCCTAGAAGCCACAGACTGTTTCGGATTGTTTGATCCTCCTCAGTGCATGGCATGGATTAATTTGGCTCTATGGAGTAGGGCTTGTAAATCCGAGAGGCACAGACTAACCAGCAAGCTCATGGTGACCCAGAACTCATTGGGGTGTGTAAGGGACTACAATGGTCCTAAAAGCCCCCTTACTAAGATGTTAAGAAAAACAAAAGTTTGCTTTCCTAAAACAGAAAGAATTTGCGATAATTCAGGTTAGAGTGAGCTCGAGATGTCTCCCAGGCACCACTGCTGAATATATGCAAATTAACCATTGTACCCTTAGAAGCTAAACACACCTCCAGAACCGCTGGAATGCAATGATGTGTCAGCTTGTTAATGTGTACAGAGCCATAATAATCCAACATGCATACAGACTGTTTCGGATTGTTTGATCCTCCTCAGTGCATGGCATGGATTAATTTGGCTCTATGGAGTAGGGCTTGTAAATCCGAGAGGCACAGACTAACCAGCAAGCTCATGGTGACCCAGAACTCATTGGGGTGTGTAAGGGACTACAATGGTCCTAAAAGCCCCCTTACTAAGATGTTAAGAAAAACAAAAGTTTGCTTTCCTAAAACAGAAAGAATTTGCGATAATTCAGGTTAGAGTGAGCTCGAGATGTCTCCCAGGCACCACTGCTGAATATATGCAAATTAACCATTGTACCCTTAGAAGCTAAACACACCTCCAGAACCGCTGGAATGCAATGATGTGTCAGCTTGTTAATGTGTACAGAGCCATAATAATCCAACATGCATACAGGCTGTTTCGGATTGTTTGATCCTCCTCAGTGCATGGCATGGATTAATTCGGCTCTATGGAGTAGGGCTTGTAAATCCGAGAGGCACAGACTAACCAGCAAGCTCATGGTGACCCAGAACTCATTGGGGTGTGTAAGGGACTACAATGGTCCTAAAAGCCCCCTTACTAAGATGTTAAGAAAAACAAAAGTTTGCTTTCCTAAAACAGAAAGAATTTGCGATAATTCAGGTTAGAGTGAGCTCGAGATGTCTCCCAGGCACCACTGCTGAATATATGCAAATTAACCATTGTACCCTTAGAAGCTAAACACACCTCCAGAACCGCTGGAATGCAATGATGTGTCAGCTTGTTAATGTGTACAGAGCCATAATAATCCAACATGCATACAGGCTGTTTCGGATTGTTTGATCCTCCTCAGTGCATGGCATGGATTAATTTGGCTCTATGGAGTAGGGCTTGTAAATCCGAGAGGCACAGACTAACCAGCAAGCTCATGGTGACCCAGAACTCATTGGGGTGTGTAAGGGACTACAATGGTCCTAAAAGCCCCCTTACTAAGATGTTAAGAAAAACAAAAGTTTGCTTTCCTAAAACAGAAAGAATTTGCGATAATTCAGGTTAGAGTGAGCTCGAGATGTCTCCCAGGCACCACTGCTGAATATATGCAAATTAACCATTGTACCCTTAGAAGCTAAACACACCTCCAGAACCGCTGGAATGCAATGATGTGTCAGCTTGTTAATGTGTACAGAGCCATAATAATCCAACATGCATACAGGCTGTTTCGGATTGTTTGATCCTCCTCAGTGCATGGCATGGATTAATTTGGCTCTATGGAGTAGGGCTTGTAAATCCGAGAGGCACAGACTAACCAGCAAGCTCATGGTGACCCAGAACTCATTGGGGTGTGTAAGGGACTACAATGGTCCTAAAAGCCCCCTTACTAAGATGTTAAGAAAAACAAAAGTTTGCTTTCCTAAAACAGAAAAAATTTGCGATAATTCAGGTTAGAGTGAGCTCGAGATGTCTCCCAGGCACCACTGCTGAATATATGCAAATTAACCATTGTACCCTTAGAAGCTAAACACACCTCCAGAACCGCTGGAATGCAATGATGTGTCAGCTTGTTAATGTGTACAGAGCCATAATAATCCAACATGCATACAGGCTGTTTCGGATTGTTTGATCCTCCTCAGTGCATGGCATGGATTAATTTGGCTCTATGGAGTAGGGCTTGTAAATCCGAGAGGCACAGACTAACCAGCAAGCTCATTTCTTCTTAGTAATTGACTAACATGGTACAACACTCAGATGCTTCTACTTAGTAATTATAAAGGCAAGAAAGCCTCCAGGCTCTTTTCACATGCAAATAAAGAATTTGCCATAACAACTAACTAGGCTAAGATATAACACATCTTTACTATTCTTACAGAAAATACCCCTTTTTTCTTAACATGTGGTAACATTTCCAGGTCCAACTTTAAAACATCCAACCTTTAGGCCTCTTTCACATCAGACAACGCATGCAGGAGCCGTTCTCCTGCACACGTTGAATAGCCTGCGGCGTGTCGTCGGGAATCAACGCCGGTAGCTATTAATTGAACCCAAAGGGAAAACGCCGGGTTCCGGCGTTGCAACGCTCCCGGGTGCGTCGAACCGCAATGCCCCGAAACGCAGTGTCGGGTGTGAAAGGTAAAATGAAAGTCTATGGACTTTCATTTTACCTTGGTTAATGCAAAGAATTGCCTTTGCATTGAAACGCAGGAAAAGGGCTCTGGTGTGAAAGAGCCCTTAAGCCATTTTCTCCCCCAGCACAACTTCATTCCCCAGAGTTAGTTGCTCATCAGTCTCTACTGTAGAACTTTTAGCCAAATAAAAATGTCTATCCAGTTTTCCAACAAGCCAAACCATTCTTTCCTTCAAAAATTTCTCAACCACTTATGTAATTCCCTAAGCCCCTTCCACATTTCCTGTGTATTATTTATCACAGGCAGTATTTCTTAAAACAACACCTCTAAAGTCCTAGAATTAAGTTGATTTCCTAATTGCTTGAAATTCTATTGTAGGAGCTTCAATCTTTCACTAACTATGTTATATAAGGCCGGTTTGCACTAGGGCCTAATCCAGCCCAAATTTGTGTTTCCCCGCTGGCAAGATGGGTGGGGAAACATTGCCTATCCATGCTATGGCTTGCCAGCCATTTCACACTGCAGTGCAAATCTGCATGGCATGCTGCAGTTTCCTGCAGCACTGCACAGACCCAAATCCTTATAGCTGTGCATGACAAAGCTAAGCGACTTGGGATGCAGCTCTGCAGCAACTTTAGTGCCGCAGCCAAATCAGAAATGGCTGTGGCACCTAGTGGAAATAAGTCCTTACACCTATGTGTACCATGACAGCTAGGTCCTTGCAGCATCACTCATTAAAGGGGACCTGAAGTGAGAGGGATATGGAGGCTTCCATATTTTTTTTCCTTTTAAACAATACCAGTTGCCTGGCATCCTGCTGATCTTTCATACATCAGTAGTATCTAAATCACCCACCTAAAACAAGCATATGGCAAATGCAGTAAAACTTCAGTGGAACATATGATCTGCATGCTTGTTCAGGGTCTATGGTAAAAGACAGAAGAGTAGCAGGCAGGACAGCCACGCAATTTGCTTTGTTTAAAAAGTGATACATATGGCAACCTCCATATCCCTCTCACTTTAGGTGTCCTTTAATCTGTCTATGTGATCTGCTACATGCTGAACCCGAGCACTCTGGAAGTCATGTATTATCCTTGCCACAGATTCTGTTCACCTGGTAGTAGAGTCCTTTGCCACCAATGCATCTATCCTTACTTGCAGTCCTAAACTTAGACATAAATGTAAAGCAGAGCATCACCCAGGAGCCATAAAGTAATGCACTAACCAGAGACATTAGTATGCCTACTCAGCACTACTCCCAGTTCCCAGTTCTGGAGAGAAAGTAAAGTGTCATGGTCTTGACCAGTCATTAATAAAAGAAGGTAGATGTGTGTATCATGTTTGTACATAGAAATGTGTGAGTCAGTTATGCAATGGAACATATTTGATAATAAAAAGTGTAGCGACCCCTTCCAAGCATTTTAAACCCTGTATCTCCCCACATAGTGGTATTAACCAGGGCATTTGAAGCCCAAGAGTGTGGGGCTCCCCTCCCTTAGGAATACCAGCCCACATAATAACATGACACTGTGGTGTACTTTGAAAAAGGCAGGAGGAAAAGTCCCCTTTCTCTACTTTCTCCTTACACATAGCATTGTCCTAATGGATAAGCCACTCATCCCCACCTCTACATGTCCTAAATAAGAGGTGGGGGTAACTACCCCAAGGCTTGTGGAGAGTAGATATTGGGGTTATGTTTTAATATATGCTCCTCCTCCTCCACTCTTTGAATGAGCACAGGGTAAAATCAGTACCCCTACCTATTCCCACAAACAATTAAGTTTGTCAAGCAAATAAGATAACAGTGACAAAATGTTTTTGCTTTATTTATATTTTAATTAAATAAACCAAAACATTTGACCTCACCATTTATTTATCTCACACCTTAACCTCTTAGATAACATGCCCATGATATGTACGCTTGAATAATGGTCCCACAACATATGCACTACTGGTCCACCACAGATATTGATGGTCGCATATCATCACTACCCAAACTCCTGCTGCAGGCTAACCAGGTGACTTCAGCTTAGCCCTTTGCCAATTGTTTTGGCGCCAGCGCTATATGTCTGATTTGGGAGCCTGGGTTTCATCTGGGTGCCACACAAATTAGTAGAAAAAAGGTAATTCAGCAGCCGGTAATAGCCGGTGTCCAAATTATGTGTCTCCCAGAGTTGTTACAACTCGGAAGGGGAATAGTAATGAGCGCGGACCCCGAGTTTGTGCACAAGCAGGGTGAGGCGTTTTTTGGCTTCACCCTGCTCAGAGATGGTCCACACTGAGGAATAAAAGATGAACTGGTAATATTGAAATACATTACTTTTACACACAGCAGGAAAGAGTAACTGGAGAGTTAGTACACAATCTCCAAGATACATCTGTCTTTACTGATTTACAAATCATTCACTAAAGTGCTGTTTTTTTCCTCTGTATTAAATTCTCTGTAGATTTCCCTTGTGTAATCATGTCTCGGAGTAACAAGAATGTATGTATCAAATGTGCTTGAGATTTCTACTCAATTACCATTATAGTTTGTAACGCATAAATGAATGCAGATAGTTGAATATTATCACTTATCACCTGCAGGCAAAAATTAGTATATCAGATAAACAAAAGATCTTCAGGATTGAGTATTATTTGTGTGTGTCATCTGACATCATGCTGGGGTGGGATAAACTTCAAAATTAACAAGAAAACCAAACAGTATTTAATCACTAGACCATCTTGTATTAAAAAAGCATGTGACTTAAAATAGCATATCTCTAACTCGGCAAAGAAGTTCTTAAATATTATGTACTAAGTGTGACAGATCAGATTATTCCACAGCATAGACTATTGTATGCCATACTGAGTATGTTCTATGCAAAAAAAAAAAATTCAAAGAAAAAAAAAAGTTTATATGCTGATCAGTTGACAGGTGAAATGAATAACATCGCTTTTCTTATTACAATGGCATCTGTCAAGTGGTGGGATGTTTCAGCCAGCAAGTGAACAGTCAGTTTTTTGGAAATTATACGTTGGAACAAGATGGAAAAAAGCAAGCATAAGGATATCAGTGACTTTGACAAGAGCCAAAATAGAGATGGCTAGACCACTGGGTCAGAACATTTACAAAACAGAAGGTAGTGTGGGGTGTTCAGAGCATGTAGTGGTTGGCAATTGCAACTACCAACAGTGGTTCTAGAAAAGACAACCAGTGAACTGGCTACAGGGTCATGGACTCCTAAGATTCACTGATGGGGAGTAAAGGCTGTAAGATATGGTCCTACAAAATATCTACCATAGTAAAAATTTCTGAAACACTTCAATCGGACCTAAACTCTACCACATTGCACAAGGAAAAAGTCTTTATTTCACATATGGTTGCTAAATAAATTCGCTGTGCTTGTTTAGCTAGATCAGAGTGTCTTACCAGCAGCTGTGAATCATATCTGTACGCTGTGTGGGGACTGAGCTGCCGTAGCTCTCTGCTCTGTATAAACACGGGCTTAACCCTTTCAAAGCTTCTATTGAAGCCAATCCAAGTAAAACTTTTTTCTTTCTTAGGATTTCCATAAACTGCAATAAAGATCCCACCCCCTTCCCAGAGGTTATCAAGCTGTTGTTAATGTTTTAGAACAGAGAGGAAGTTCTGAGTTTATTTCCACCTTAACGCTGGCTATGAGAGAAAGGTATTCATATTGTTGTACATGGGGCTACATAACTGCAGTACTGGTCATAGTGCCCATGGTGACTCCTATCTACAACTAAAAGTGCCTAGAATGAGCATGTGAGCATCAGAACTGAATCATGAAGCAATGGAAGAAGGTGGCCTCATCTGATGAACCACTTTTTCTTCCAAATTCACTGGACCTTATTCCAAATAAGCATCTGTCGGAACCCCCACTACACAAAGGGATTTAAAAGATCTGCTGCTTCGTGCTAGATACCAACTATCTTTAAAGATCTTGAGAAACCCATGCCTCTTGGTGGGTGCACCACACAATATTAGGCAAGTGGACTTCATATTTTGTTTAATCGGTGCGTATTGTATGCTGGCTGAATTTAGAGTGCCCAGTTTTCTGAATTCACTAAGCAACAGATTGAGGATCACAGCGCCATATCTAGAAAGTAGTTTCTATTAGGTGTGTTGCTTAGTGGCAGACTATTTTTTTCATGGCTAATTTTTGTGATGAGCAACCCAGACAATCAAGCTTTCTACCTCAATCTGTTTGCCACTTACCAAGCTTCCAAAATCTCTTCTTTTCAGGCAAGCATATAATCTGACCTAAGCAATTTCAGCCTGCTAGTGGCTCACATTTATTTCCTTATAATCTCTTTATTAAAGTGATTGTCCAAGCTAGGGAAAAAAATAGATCCACTTAACTGGGGCTTCCTCCAGCCTATGGCAGCCGGTACAGGCACAGTAGTTCTGCGCCTGCGCAGTACCATCCTGATGATGTCGGAGGGACCACGTGACCCGCACGGTGAAGCACAGAAGAAGCCGAATCAGGACCCGATCTGGTGTGGTCGGCTGCACCAGCGGAGAAGACCGGGAGCCATCGGAGCTGCGGCGAGGGCACAGGATGGCTGCTATGCGCTGGAGGAAGCCCCAGGTAAGTGGATCTTTTTTTTTTTTCACTAGCTTGGACAATTCCTTTAAAGCACATGCAGTTTTATCTGACATACAACTTACCCAATTCCCTTAGGGTCTGAGCCTACTAATGTAGTTGTGTCTGCTTTTCAGCAACACATCAATGTTATAGATGCTGAAAAGTGCACAGAAGCAGAGACAAATAAATACCGTATCTACTGAAACTAACCACGTTTTTATAGCCTCATCTAAATTGTATGGTCAACTTGAAAGTAGCCGCAAATCAAGGGGAAAAGAAACTGAATGAAGACCAGGGTGGACTAGATTACCTCCTCCATAGTATCTTGATGCTACTTAATTTCTTTGAAGTCCCTCATATTCCTTGTCCCTGTTCCTCTAAGGATTGGATCCCTCCCCGAAGTGCCAAAGAACTATTCAGAACTGCACAGGTGCACATTCTGAACAATGTGTGCAAGTAAGGGCTAGTCCACAAATGCTTTCATTTTACTAAGCATGTGTGGTTCAAAACTTGCACATGCACAGTTCAGAATCACTCGGCACTGCTCAGAGGAAGCCCACCATGGTCTTCATTCAGTATTTTTTCATTGATTCAGGGCTACTTTAAGCAGTACATTTCATTGAGCTAAGTTTCACACACAAGCAAGATGCTCATTCATTACCTAATTTATGATCATTTCAGGTAAGTGTCCTCAACATTGTCTACCAAGAATTCTTTTAGTGATCCAGTAATGACAGAGATACTTGACCGACTGCCATTGGGTTCCTGCATTGGGGTGTAGTCTGCTCATCCTTCCTGCTCCCCTCTCAAGCTACTTAGCAGAGAGCCCAGCAGCATGTCTATACTGTGTTTATGACTAAACTACTACCTGAAATCATCATAAATGATCATTTTGGTGACAGTCACATAGCAGCTGTACCTCGCTTTATATAGCATGCCAGTCCATCTGCATGTAGCTTAAACCAACTATTTACAGTTAACATTAATTACCATAATATGTTCCTAATAAAAATAACATACAAAAATGTGCCTTTTGGTTATATATAAAAAAAAAAAAATATTAAAACTAATATGAAAAAATAAGAATCACTATACTATTATACTACTATATATTCTCGTTACTGTATAACCATGCCGATCGACTAAAACTCATTTTTAGATGTTATTTATTTTCCCCAGCGCCCTCAAGTTTAATAAAACATTGCTTATAGAAACACTTATCCATAAGTTATTGCATTGCATACAGAAACATATTTTTTTGGCTTTCAATAATTTTTTATTCACAACACTATATTACCCAGCCATGTAGCAGCATAAATCTTGTCTTATTTTTGAATACGACAAGCGTTGGATTTCGTCTGTCCACAAATCATTTTCATCTGCCCTTTTATTATCTATCTGGAAACAAAACCCATTTTTCATGCTACTTAGCATTTCCTAATTTCCATGTTTCGCACCCAAAATCTTAACTGGCCTGAAAAATTATGAACAGCGTTTCACCCAGCCAGCAAACCATCAAAAGTGACATTTTTAAGGAAAAAAAAAACAGAGCAACAAAATGAGCGGAGTGATGCACAGTTAGTGAAGGTGACCTCTGTTGGCGGTGACAACCTTCTATCAGATAACTTGTAAGTGGCAGCCAGGAGGCAGGCAACAACATCAGTGACCTGACACCATTCTGACAAATTTTAAGTGAATGGTTTGATAGGGCCAGGGACGTTGTTCCACAATGGATTTGACACAGAGGACTTTAGGAATTATATTTTAGATTGCTCAGGGTTTAAAATGCTATATTATTAAAGATGGTTTGTCATCATTTTTTTATCATATAATATGAGTAAGTATAGCAGGACATTTGTTATATGAAGAACATACACTGATTCAATGAACTTGTTCACACTAGACATAATATGCGTGTATCAAATAGAGGCACAAGAGAAAATAAAATTATCATTAATATCGAATTTTTGTAATTGTGTAAATTATCATAATAAAATATTGGTAAATATTAATGATATTTTACTTCAACTTAACCTAAAACTCTCAAACAGAACCCTCCCCCCTCTGATGTCTAACCCTAAAACCCCCCATCCTGATGCCTACTCTTTAAACCCCCCTTCCTGATGCCTAACCCTAAAATCCACCTTCCTAACCTTATAATGTTCAAAATGATAATTAATAAATTTGATATTTTTTTTTATATAAAACATTCAAAATTAAAAACTTCTAATTATCAAAACAATAAAAAAATGTTTTCAAAAACTATAATATTGTTATTTTCAAAAATATAATTATCATACATCCAAATTTCTACTTTTGGCGGCTAATAGCCAATATTTGCATTAACTACTATGCCCAAATCATCTTTCGGGCGCTGGTTTCCCAAATTTCCTTCTTCCACAAAATATTGTCATATTTACATATTTACTGTGATGAAAAACATGCAGTATCTCTTCATAATTAGTTCAGTATTCTGTATAATGATCTATCAACTCTAAACTGAGACCTGAACTGCTTCCAATCTGAGGATGAATAAAACCAGTTTGAATTGGCCAGCATGAAGATTCAGCAAGCAACTTTGTCCGGGAGCTAGAAAAGAAGCTATTCTTGAATCTCTTATGCCTATCACACACCATGCAATTTCCCATCAGATTGATGGGTCGAACCGATAACTTCCAACAGGTTTAATCAGGTTTTAGATTGATTTGGAAAAACTATCAAAAATCTGATTGGACCTGTCAGAAATTATTGTTTCGACCTGTTGATGGATATTGCATGGTGTGTACCAGGCATTAGCCTCAGTTTATACTAGCTAAACCAAGCATTTTCCCATTGTTCCCATTGCTGGGTGAGCAATAAACCATACACAAACAAACATAACCATGTCCTCATGCTAGAACTTAAATAATGGAAAAACTCTCTTATCAAAATGCAGAATCTGCAGGCCAATTCACTACAACAAAGTCCCCCCCCCCCCCCCCCTTAGAATTGGTCCCTACTTTACTTATACCAGACAGCATGCAAGCAAACACTTCATGCTCATGCCTAGGCTATGATGTTACACAGGTGTATGCCCTAGAGCTCTCTGGGAGACCAGGGCCCTTATGCAATTACCTTTTTTCTCCTGAGTTATCTCCTAAATGATATTTTCACATCTAAACATCTAAAATGCCTTTTAAGCAACCAACAAAGAAGAAAATACTCCAAATAATTTTGATAGTACTTTTTCACTTACTTTTTGCTCCTTTTTCAATTGCGAAGTGTTGAAAAGTTATTTTAAAGAGACGCTGAAACATTATATCCTAGGAGAAAGCTCAGGAGAAAAAGTTGATTGAAGAGCCCCTATTGTTCCTATTGAGTGGTTTGGGGAGGCGCCCAGATTATATACTAATGGGTCTAAGTGTATCTACTATACAGTATTATAGAAGAGGTATCTTACCTTCAAAGAAGACTCACTTGGATAGGATATAAGGAGTCTTTATTATAAGTGGGTAATCTTAGACAACGCGTTTAACAGGTCTCAGCCCGCTTCCTCAGGTCAATACAAACAAATAACCTTATACCAAAATAAGATATAAGGTTTGTTTGTTTGTTTGTTTGTATCGACCTGAGGAAGCGGGCTGAGACCCGTGAAACGCGTTGTCTACAACTAACAACTTATAATATATATACATTACATTGTACAGCGCCACGGAATATGTTGGCGCTTTATAAATAAATAATAATAATAATATACACTTATACTATATCCTATCCGAGTGAGTCTTCCTTGGAGGTAAGATACCTCTTCTATAATACGTTATAGTAGTTACTCTTAGACCCATTAGTATAGAATCTGGGCGCCTCCCCAAACCACTCAACAGTTGTTACCCACACCCCAAAAGGGGTGCTAGCACTTTCCACTCTTACACCCTACCTACTAGTGGAAAAACCGACAGGAGGAGAATGACCACCCTGTTCCAGAAGGTTCCGGGATACCGAGCGGGAACGGTCTTTTTCCGCATGCTGATACGATGGTTGCAGGACTGCAACCAATCTTTGTGAGTATAAATTACCCACAATCCTCCACCGATTAACCACTCAACAATACTGCACTATTAGGCGCCCGGTCTCTCCCCCTTTCTACAGGCCGAAGGATCTCCACTCCCATCGTGAAGGGACTTCCAGAGACCTGGACCAATTTCATATTGTTCCTGTTCCCTTTATGGGGTGTGTGTGTGTGTGGGGGGGGGGGGGGATTCACAATAAATCACCTTGCCAGCAGTAAAGATGTTGCCATCTGTGATACATTTCACAATGTAAGTTAGGGTGAGGACATTTTTTCAATTCACAGACATTGATTAAAAACATTATAAAGGAGAACTGTAATAAAAGAAGCACTTTTTATAAGATAAGCAATTCATTAAGTTCTATTCAGTAAAGTGTATCTTTAGCAAATAAGTTTATTTGCATAGACCTGAGCAGGGAAATTGTGCAAATTAAATCGTTTTTGGGTTTTTTAATGGGAAGTAGATGCTGCATAATGTAAAAGTGATGCATCACCCATAGGAAGGGGGTAATTAGTAATTAGCTCCACATAGTGGGAAACATTGTTGCTATTATTGTGTATGATTGATAATTACCTGACTTACTGGAAGAAGTTGTTGTGTGTTTGTAGGAGCTTCAATAATGTAAACAATAAAGTTTAAAACATGTTTGCCAGTTATCCAGGCAATGTTTAGAGCTGAACTGAAGATATTTCTTTACAAAGTGGAGTTTTCACTGTGAAAGGCCGCATTAATAATAAAAAATATTGGACGGTATCCACCTTGTTGGACAAAGAGCTGGAGCAAAGTTGTCAATGTTCATAAATGATGATAGATTTTATCTGAGTGTAGTTACAGTCTGATTGGCTTCATTCATTGAGCGTGCATATTTTAATTGAATAACTGGTTGTCAAAGCTTAACAAGATCCACTAACAAGTGAAGTTATGTTGTTTTTCACACATTTGGAAGATCATAAAGAGCTAATCCTTCACTTTGTATTGTAATGGTTGATGGCATACATGTAGAAAGGGCTCCTGGTATAAAGGGCGTTGGAGATAGCTGATAGTAGAATATAATTAAAATTACCGATGTCTAACCCTAATCCCCTGGTGGTGCCTAACCTTAACCCCACCCCACACACATCTAGCACTTAGGACCCTCTGTCGGTGCCTAACCCTAAAGACCTCCCTGTTGCCTAACCCTATCCACCAATAGTCCACACCCACTATTTCTAGCTGATGTTTGCATAGGAGCAGGCCTCGATGCCCTCTATGTTATTAGGCACCTCCGACACCCAAATTACCGATAATAGACACTAATCACTGCTATTAACAATGCTGCTTATGGTGGAATCGTTTTTTGACAGGTCACCTCTGGAGCCCTATTCACCTGTTTCGTGGTTGATGTACTGTCCACTACTAAGATGGCAACAAGAACATTTACCACATTTACCATTGCATCTCATTGACCATACCTACCTCTAAATGTGAACATTTGATAATTTTTCTAAACTCATTTTGGCACAGTCAGCATATACAATAAATAAGGGAAGATTTTTTGTCAAATAACTATTATACTATTAGGTTAAATTTAGACCTTAGTAAAATTACAGCACATTTCCCTAACAAATTGTCACCACACAGCCTATTAATACCTAATAACTAAATTAACCAGACTTCCTTATTTTTATTAAAGCCTTATTTCATGAAGTAAAGAATAAAATATTATAATTGCAAGTGGCATGGAAGCATCAAATGCTGTGCTACAGAAACTAAAGGGATAATGACATGTATTATATCTCGTGCTCATGGCACTAATTATAGGGCATGTAATGTATTTATATGAGGATCTACATACTGTAAGTAGAGAAAGTTACAGATGGTTTTGCAATATTTACAGTTCACATATGGTACAGAGAATGATGGTAAATACCAAGAGAAACAATCATATTTAAAGGGAAACCTGAAGTACAAATAAACTTATGATATAATGAATTGTAGGAGTAGTACAGCTAAGAAATAGAAAATTAGTAGCAAATAACAGAGTCTCATATTGGTTCCAGTACAGGAAGAGTTAAGAAACGTCACTTGTTATCTATGCAAAAGAGCTTCTCTGAGCTCTCCTACTCAACTTGGGTCGGCGACAGTCCTATTTTCTGAAGCACTTATACATCAAAGAAAAAGTGAGAGGCAGCTTCAGATAAGAATTTACTGCAGAAGAGTTCAAAGGGTCACTAGCTCTGCTCTGTTTCGTAGTTTAAAATACCGTGTGTGGTTTGTAATTGCAAATCTGACAATAATGATGCAATGTTATATAAAAAAGTCACAACTCTTTTCTTTGCTACTTATGTTCTATTAATTATCTGTACTACACATACAATTCTTTACGTCATAAGCAGTTTTTTTTAGCTGTAATGTCACTTTAATAAATTAAGATAGAATTTCATAAAAACAACTGCAACAATAATAGCCAATTTTTATGAAACATTTTGTAAGGCAAATTCTACTTCTTCTCATTATAAATATTATAACATTTTTTATCACTGCTATACAATCCATTTTCTAATCTACTGTTATCAAAGTCTATTTTCTGTCTTGGCTATGAACATGCAAGTTCTATATTGATTTACTTTAAAAACAAAAAACATATTAAGTTTCCATAAAAATAAAAACTCTGGAGTAAATGCTTTACTTACTCAGGCATAGGAGCTACTGGTATGTAAAAATTAACAGTTAATAATATAACAATTTTTGTTAGTGCAAATGAAAAGAGCACCAGACACATTACTCAGGAAGCAGGAAATTTGGGCGCATGAGACAAGTGGACAAAAAGGGCGCCCCATTCACTCCCACTATAAATATCGTTTAATGGGCGCCGAACAGGGAAAAAAAGACGCCAGAGATTATTAACGTTTTAACAAACGGCGCCCGGAGATTTTTAAGGTTTTATAACTATGTTTGTGATGATTTAACTTTACAAAATGAGCCCGTGACAAATTTATATATATAAAATCGGATGTATGTATGTATGTATGTGCCGCGATCACGCGAAAACGGCTTGACCGATTTGAACGAAACTTGGTATACAGATCCCTTACTACCTGGGATGATAGGTTCTGGGGGTCTCGCGGCCCCCCTGCACACCTGGGCATAGCTACAAACAGCAAATCAGATTTCACCCATTCATGTCAATGGAAAAAATGTAAAAGGCTGCCATTCTCACAGTAATCAAGACAGAGTTCCCACACTTGGCACAGTTGGTCACTTGGTGACCGAGGTTACGAATCCAGGAAAAGTGGGAGGAGCATAACACAGCCAATCAAATTTCAGCCGTTCATTTTAAATGGAAAAATGTAAACTGCAGCCATTCTTAGACTGTTAATCGCAGGGTTCTCAAACTTGCCACAGTTGGCCACTGGGTGAATGCGATTAAGATTCAAGAAAGTGGGTGGAGCCTACAACAGCCAATCAAAATTCACCTATTGATTTTCAAGGGGAATATTAAAACTGCTGTCATTCTTACACTGTTAGTGGCAGCGGCTTCAAACCTGGCACAGTTGGTCATTGGGTGACTGGGGTCCAAATTCATTAAAGGGGCGGGGCCACAAACAGCCAATCAGATTTCCTTGCTGGATAAACTGCTTCCATTCACACATTTTTGATGCCAGGAACCTGAAAGCTCACAAACTTGGACATTGAGTGACTGTGTGTCAAGGTTACAAAAAGTGGGCGGAGCCAATAATAAAGTTCACTAGGAAAATATAAACTTCAGCCATTCTTACACTGTTTCTGGCAGGGTTCTCAAACTTTGCACAGTTGGTCAGTGGGTGAATGGGATGAATATTAAAGAGAGTGGGTGGAGCCAACAACAGCCAATTAAAATTCACCTGTTGATTTTCAAAGGGAATATTTACATTGCTGCCATTCTTACACTGTTAATAGCAGATGCTTCAAACCTGGTACTGTTAGTCACTGGGTGACTGGGGTTCAAATTCGGAAAGGGGGCGGAGCCACAAACAGCCAATCAGATTTGTTTAATTTCAATGGGAATATACAAATTATTGATACCAAAAGCCCAAAGCTCATAAACTTGGTCATTAAGTGACTGTATGTTAAGGTTATAAAAAGTGAGCGGGCCAATAACTACATTTTATTCCAGGGGAAAATATAAACTGCAGTCATTCTTACACTGTTAATGGCGGGGTTCCCAAACTTGACACAGTGGGCCACTGGGTGACTGGGATTAATATTCAGAAATGTGGGTGGAGCCTACAACAGCCAATCAAATTTCACCTATTTTCAAGGGGAATATTTACATTGCTACCATTCTTACACTGTTAATGGCAGAGGCCTCTTAGCTACAGTGACCAGATTTTTCTTGGCTCAACCTGGGACAGAAGGGGGGGGGTTGCTAGCTCACTGTGCCAAAAAATGGGCGTGTCCATGACCACAGTGGAAGAATGGGCATGTCCATAACATGGTGTGGGCGGAGTGAACTGTAATGTAACTCTGAGGCAGTGGGCCAGAGTTTCCTCCCAAAACACAGATAAGCAAAGTGACCCTAAAGGTAATTAGGCAGTGATGTGGTGAAATGGGAGATTTGCATCATGGATGTCAGTCCATGACATGACTATGTACTCTGTAAAGTGCTGCAGAAGATGCAAGTGTTACATAAATACATAATAATGATAGGGTGGCACTTTAGACTTTGACTATGGCTGGGATTAGATTGTGAGCTTCTCCAAGGACATGACTACATTCTCTGTAAAGTGCTGCCTTAAGATGTCAGAGCTATATAAATACATAATAATATTGTAGGACATTAGACTATGACTATGGTGGGATTAGACTGTGTGCGATATCTGCAGAAGCTGCTGATGCTACAGTTATAGTATACCATTTAATAATCATGAGCCCCCAAAATGTCAAATGCTGCAACAATAACCCCAAAGTAGCAAATGCAATCTCTATGGCCATCAAATAAGAACTGCAGCAACCGTTACCTTTGACACATGAATTGCAATAACTGTTACCTCCGACAAATGATATGCAACTACCGTTACCTCTGACACATGAAATGCAGCAGAAAACGATTACTCTGACTCCACAAATGGTAAATGAGGCAAACATTACCTCATGCGGCCACAGAGTGCCACGGCTGGGACACCCGGTGGCCAGAAGTGGGACATAACCTGGGACACATTGCAGCCTGGGACAGAGGACCCTGAAACTGGGACGTGTCCCAGGTAAAATGGGACATCTGGTCAGTGTATCTTAGCTGATAGGTGACTGGGGTCCAAATTCACTAAAGGGGGTGGAGCCACAAACAGCTAATCAGATTTGTTAGATTTATTTCAGCCATTCTGTTATTGGCAGGGTTCTCAAACGTGACACATTTGGTCAATGGATGAATGGTATTAATATTCAGGAAAGTGGGTGGAACCTACAACAGCCAATCAAAATTCACCTATTGATTTTTAAGGGAAATATTGAAACTGCTGCCACTTTTACACTAATAATATTGTAACTGCTGCCACTTTTACACTCAAACCAGCTTGGTCATGAAGTGGCTGGGGTTCAAATGCACTAAAGAGGTGGAGCCACAAACAGCCAATCAGATTACTTTACTGGATAAACTGCTTCCATTCACACAATTTTGATGGCAGAAACCCAAAAGCTTAAATCTTGGTCACTGGGATTTTCTGGGATTAATATTCAAATAAGTGGGTGGAGCCTAAAAAGAAAATCAAAATTCACCTGTTGATTTTCAAGGGGAATATTTAAATCGCTGCCATTCTTGCACTGTTAATGGCACAAGCCTCAAACCTGGTACAGTTGGTCATTGGGTCACTGGGGTTTAAATTCAGAAAAGGGGTGGGGCTACAAACAGCCAATCAGATTTGTTTCATTTCACTGGTAAATTACAAATTATTGATGCCAAGGACCCCAGAGCTCACAAACTTGGTCATTGAGTGACTGTGTGTCAAGGTTACAAAAATTGGGCGGAGCCAAAAACAAATTTCACTAGGAAAATATAAACTGCAGCCATTCTTACACTGTTAATGGCAAAGGTTCTCAAACTTTGCCCAGATGGTCACTGGGTGACTGAGATTAATATTATGGGAAGTGGGTGGAGCCTATAATAGCCAATCAGAATTCACCTGTTGATTTTCAAGGGGAATATTTAAATTGCTTCCATTTTTGCTCTATTAATAGCAGTTGCCTCAAACCTGCTACAGTTGGTCATTGGGTGACTGGGGTTCAAATACCGGAGAGATGCAGAGCCACAAACAGTCAATCTGATTTGCTTAATTTCTATGGGAATATACAAATTATTGATGACAAAGACCCCAAAGCTCACAAACTTGGTCATTGACTATTTGTGTGTTAGGGTTAGAAAAAGTGGCCAGAGCTAGCACCAGCCAAATACATACCTGGGCAACGCCAATTCATCAGCTATTATTCATAAAAGTGGATGGAGCCTACAAAAGCCAATCAAAATTCATCTATTGATTTTCAAGGGAAGTATTTCATTACTGCCATTCTTGCACTGTTAATGGCACAAGCCCCAAACTGGGTACAGTTATTTATTGGGTGACTGGGGTTCAAATGCAGAAAAGGGGTGGAGACACAAACAGTCCATCAGATTTGTTTCATTTCAATGCAAATTATTGATGCCAAAGACTGCAAAGCTCACACATTTGGTCACTGAGTAATTAAGTAATTGTCTGTTACTATTACAAAAAGTGGGCATAGCCAACACTAGCCAAATACATACACGGGCAATGCTGGGTCATCAGTGGGTGGAGACAAATAGAAATTTCACTGGGAAAATGTAAACTGCAGCCATTCTTACACTGTTAACGGTGGGGTTCTCAAACTTTGCACAGTTGGTCACTGGATGACTGGGATTAATATTCATAAAAGAGGGTGGGGCCTACAAAAGCCAATCCAAATTCATTTATTGCTTTTCAAGGGGAATATTCAATTGCTGCCATTCTTGCACTGTTAAGGACACAAGCTTAAAACCTGGTACAGTTGGTCATTTGGTGACTGGGGTTCAAAATCAGAAAAGAGGGTGGAGCCACAGCCAATCAGATTTGTTTCATTTCAATGCAAATTATTGATGCCAAACAATGCAAAGCTCACAAACTAGGTCATTGAGTCATTGTGTGTTAGGGTTAGAAAAGTGGGCGGACCAACAACAACCAAATACATACTCGGGCAACGCCGGGCAATCAGCTAGTAACGTTTATAAAGATACTAAATCACTATTAAAACATTTCTAAAACATTATTATCCACCCAAAAAAATTATTTACACTTTTTTATTTACATTTTTTATTTATTAATGTTTGTAAAACATTATTATCCATAGGGGGTCTTAGGTTTAGGCACCACCAGGGGGGTCTTAGGTTTAGGCTCCACCAGGGGGGTCTTAGGTTTAGGCACCAACAGGGGGGTCTTAGGTTTAGGCACCAACTGGGGGTCTTAGGTTTAGGCACCAACAGGGGGTCTTAGGTTTAGGCACCAACAGGGGGTCTTAGGTTTAGGCACCACCAGGGTGGTCTTAGGTTTAGGCACCAACAGGGGGGTCTTAGGTTTAGGCACCAACAGGGGGGTCTTAGGTTTAGGCACCAACTGGGGGGTCTTAGGTTTAGGCACCAACAGGGGGGTCTTAGGTTTAGGCACCAACAGGGGTCTTAGGGGTTAAGGATAGGTACAGGGAGGGTTTTTAACAAACGTAAATATAAATTTCAGTTTACAAACAGGGAAGATTAACGTTTTAAGAATTGCCGATCTCATACACATTATTTAGTGATTTATAAATTCTTAAAACACTATTTGTAAACAAAATTCTACACAATATTTCTATAAACAATAATACTGTTTATCGTTTACACCACGCGCCCTTTTTTCCCGACGCCCTTTTTTGATGTACGCCATTACTCAACCTTTTTTGATGTTAAAGTTAAAAGATAATCTTTCTGTTTAGCTTTTATTTTTTGAGTTACTTTCATTAAAATGCTCTACAATCTAATCTTCCAAGCTGTGGTTACAATTGGAAATACACTGCGATTTGAAAAAAAATGGCTTAGTGTGGCATTCTATAGGTTGAAAATTGTATTTTGCATGCAAACGCAAAGAAGAAAAAAACTACCCCACTAAGTTGTTGTTGAACACACTACTTCTTTGTTTGACCTGAACAAAAAGACAAAATTATTATAGTATGCATTGCTAAGCCAAATCCACAATCGTCACCGCACCAATGGATTTTTGCAAGATGTGCTGGAATCGTCTTTGGAGTAACAAGACACTGTTAAGTAGTGCCCCTAGGGTTTCAAGTTAGGAGGTGCAGCCTTTTGTCCGTATGGACACATGGCTAGTTTGCGTATGGAGCGTGACTTATGACCCCTTGAGAATATGGTGGAGGGATTGCGTAGCTGGAGATGCTCCGGGGAGCGCAGTTCCTGCATCAGGGTCTCCTAGCAACGACAGTCACAGCGGACGTTGTAGGCCGTGTTGTGATTGTTGGGTTGAGGCACGTGTGGGGGAGGAGTCTGGTTACGTGTCCCACTGCTTGTTTATGGACGTTGCCGGCTCTAAGTTCATTGGCTTCCGTATGGCGGGGCGGATTCCGTGTTCACGCTGCGTCTATTGGATTATGGGGACATGTGATACGGAAAGCTCCGGTCACGTGTCTCCTTGCCTGCTTTGATGCGGACGTTGTCGGCTATTATACGACTGGCAGTTTTTCCACACAGCAGGCCACGTACAATTGGCCATGGGGACAACGGTGAAGGGTTGTGCGCCTCCTGATTGGGTAATAATGTTCAGTCCTGCGGCGGACGCTGTAGGCTGGATTGCTATTGGACACAATGATCTTTCCAAGATTCTTGAGTCTTTTCCTGGTTTTTACCTGGAGAGACCTATGGGTGAGTGTCCTTGTACATTATCCTTTATAAATAAGTGTTGCTTCTGTATGAATTGGATGTCAGCTTATATAGGATTATGATACATGGTTCAGGAGATGTACTGTGATTGGCAGCATGCTATGATATGTATTTGCATGTATGCAAAAGATCAGTTCTCTATGTGGTCCACTCTGGACCTTTATAAGTAACTTGCGTGGTTGGATTTGTATTGTGGGTCTGTCATGATTTGAGAAAGGACTGAGGCAGCCCGAAACGCCTGTGCGTTATCATCCTTACAGATACCCACATGTTTTATCATGTAACTTTTTAATGAGCATTACTTAATAAAGAATTTTAGATGGTGCGAATCTGAAGAAACTACCTAGTATGCATTGCTAAGGACACCTTTTACGGGAAGAGTGTTTTCATTAGCCAAGAACAAAGTGATGAGATTTACACTGTTTAAGAGACTTTAAGAACCCTGTAGAGGCTTATAATACCACCTTTTTACCCAGGCCAGCAGGGAGCCAAAGCTGGCTGGTCTGCCTACCACTTCTGATAGCCACTGAAGACTAGTATAAAAAATTGATTTTAACATTTATTTCTGCAACACTCTTACCTATATACAATGTACGGATGCGCCAGCAAGTACAAAATTCTATTTTGTCTGTGGTGAAACTAAACCTGCTGCGTGTAGATGTGCACAGGCCACATCACATAGGGCCTGATTCACAAAGCGGTGCAAACTTTTTTGCGGACTTCTGCGCGCGCAATTTGCCGCGATTCGCGCGGTCCCTGATCGCGCGAATCACGGCAAATTGTGCGCGCAAAAGTCCGTGAAAAATTTTGCACCGCTTTGTGAATCAGGCCCATAGTGTTAACTCACCTGTGTTAGACTTGTGAAGAACAGCATCAGTGAGAGGCAAGAGTGACACCTGTATCATAGTCTGCATCCACCACCACAAAGGCTAAATTCCACCTTGTGCAACACTGAATTACGAACTCACTGGCTCATCCCTGATTTAATGTAGTAAAAATGGCACAACGTTCTCATTGTCCATGGGGGAGGTCGGACGGTAAACAACCCCCACTTCCCCAGGAATTATGGAACATTTTACTAAACTTCTTCTCAATCTTTGCAGCATTGATTAAACTTTATATAATCAAACATTCACCACCAATGCTGTTTGATTGCTTTTGGTACATTTAATAATATAACCTACTGTACATTTTTAGGCTTGCTTTTTATCAAATATAGTAAAAATGGGATGGTCAAAAATATTAGCCCCATGTGAATGTTTGCTTTTAAAACACACCTACAGTAATTAACCAATGAACTTTAAACCACGCTTGTACAGTCATTTGGCTTCCTAAAACATCTGCAGTCAATTGGATTTCTAACAATTTCTTTCAATCAGCATAAAAAGACTCCAAGGAATTGGGCACCTGAGTACATGAGTGGGACTACTGTTACTCACCTTGCCAAAGACAAAGTAAATCACTCAGTCTGGAGCTCAGAAAGAAGATAGTAGAGGCTTGTGGTAAGAGGGAAGGCTACACTGTCATTTCCAATCCATTCACAGTGTCTAGAACTACTGTACATTGCATCATTGCCAAGTACAAGGAGACACATTCTGTAAGAAACAATTCTGGCTGTGGCCATAAGTGCAAGATTTCTAGAATTCTAGAGAAGAAAATAATCAGAGAGGACATCCACCAAGGGGATTGTTGCTGACCTGCAGTTGATGTTTAAAGGAATACAGTTGTGGGGGCTCTTCATCATGGTGGACTTCAGGGCCATCATCCCAGAAGACTCAAAGAGTGGCACATCACAGCCCAACTGATGCTTGCCTGTGAATATTTGAAAGGTAAAGATGAATTTTGGAAGTCTGTGCTTTGGTCTGATGAGACTGAACTGGAACTGATTAGGCAAATGGATGTTGCTTATGCTTGGCTAGGAAGAGGATAAGCCTTCAACCCTAGGAACACAGTTCCCACTGTTAAACATGGTGGTGGGAGCATCATGATGTGCGGCTATTTTGCAGTCTCAGGCACAGGGAGCCCTTGTTCAGGTGCACGGCATCATTAAAAAAGAAAATTAGGTTGATACTTTGAGGGAGGAAAGGCAGACATCTGCTCATAGTTTAGGCTTAGGTCATCGCTGGGCCTTCCAACAAGACAATGACCCAAAACATACATCAAAATTAGTCCAACAGTTAATAAAGGATACCAAAACCAAGATCTTGGAGTGGCTTGCACAGAGTCCAGAACTCAGTCCTATTTAGAATCTGTTGCATGTGCTCAAAGTGAATGTCCATGTTCGCAAACCATGCAATTTGGATCAGCTAGAACAGTTCTCAATGAAAGAATGGGTTACAAAACCCCAGGAGACTTGTGCCAACTTAGTACAAAACTACTCTACACCTTTTGCGCAATTTTCAATACTCTAAGAGACTGTTGTCTGTTGTGGCTCAGAAAGGGTACACTATTGACTATTGATGGCCAGGGTGCTAATAATTATTGAACGTTTCATTTTTAGCCTTGTTTTAACTCAGTGTATCAATGAAATGTTGTAATTAACCACTTTACCCCCACGCGTACGCATTTCTCCGTCCCTTTTTCCATCCTTTCACCCCCAGGAACGGAGAAATGAGTACTTTCTGCGCTCCCGCCGCTGCCCGCGCCCCCGCTCGCTCTAGCGCGCACTCCCGCTAGTAAACACGCCGCCGGCCGCTCGCTTGTAGATCAATGAACTGAAAAATCCATTCCCGTTCGTTGATCTAAGCCCCGCATCGATCCGCTGCTTATCCGATAAGCAGCGCGATCATTGTGAAAAAAAAAATGTTCTCAGCCTCCTAGTACTTCCTGCAAGCGTTCAGAAGGGCGCTTGCAGGTCGCATTAAACAAAAAGTTACTGTTGCCATCTTGTGGCCAAATAGTAAAACTACACCCTAAAGCATTTTTCACATACAAATAGATGAGTTTTACACTAAAAATTAACTCCTTACCTCCCACACTCCCCAATTATTATTTTTTTGTAATTAAAATAAAAAAATTACAATGAAAAAAATACATAAATAGTTAGCTTAGGGACTGAACTTTTTAAATATTTATGTCAAGAGGGTATAACACTGTTACTTTATAAACTATGGGCTTGTAATTAGGGATGGACGCAAAACTGAAAAAAATTCACCTTTATTTCCAATTAAAATATTGGCGCCAAACATTGTGATAGGGACATAATTTAAACAGTTTTTTAACCGGGACAAACGCTCAAATAAATTTCATGGGTTTTAATTACAGTAGCATGCATTATTGAAAAACTATAAAGGCCAAAAACTGAAAAATAATAAATTTTTTCCCACATTTTTTTCCTATTTTCCCATGAAAACACATTTAGAATAAAATAATTCTTGGCATAATGTCCCACCTAAAGAAAGCCTAATTGGTGGCGGAAAAAAACAAGATATAGTTCATTTCATTGTGATAAGTAATAATAAAGTTATAGATGAATGAATGGAAGGAGCGCTGAAAGGTGAAAATTGCTCTGGTGGTCAAGGGGTAAAACCCCTCAGTGGTGAAGTGGTTAAACTTAGTGAACATTGTTTTTATAGTGTATTTGTTTCCAAAATAATAAACACCTATTGTTAATGGTAATTTTCATGAAGAAATTAAGAGTGTTGTCTAATTTCATAAGGGGCTCTAATTATTTTGTCCTCAACTGAAGTTGCCCTTTAAGATCCTTGTAGAAGGCCTATGGCAGTGCAATGATAGGAAATAATATTGTTGGCAGGGGACCTTCCTTTCACTTAATTTGCACATACAGTACACACATGAAATTGATGTGACAGGCTGTGAACTGCAGCAATGCTCTCTTCTCTAAACTAACACAACATTAACACAAGAGATAAACAATGTCAGATTGGACATAATGGAAAATAACATCTGTCAAACCAGCTGCTAGTTTTAGGCTGTGTTAACTGTGTATGGTCAGATCTGACATAAAGCAGATGTAAAACATGAAGGTAGCAACTATTATTATATCGTACCATAGTTGTAATGTCAGATCGTTCAAGCAGGTGAAACTAAAAGTGAGCTTACAGTATTTAAAGGGAATCTGAAGTGAAAATAAACTTATGAAATAATAACTAAGAAATAGAACATTAGTAGTAGTTATGAGTCTCATATTGTTTCCAGTACAGGAAGAGTTAAGAAACTTCAGTTGTTATCTATGCAAAAGAGCTTCTCTGAGCTCTCCGACCCAACTTGGGTCAGCTACAAGACTGTTTTTTGAGGCACTTATACTTCAAAGAAACAGTGTCATGCAGCTTCAGATAAGATTTTTACTGCAAGTAAGTTGAAAGGTTAGTTAGCCCTGCTCTGTTTCTTTTTTTTTTCTTAACAAATTTTTATTAAACTTGTGAAAGATACATAACAAGTGACCTCACACAGGAGGTGAACATAAATATACTATTGACAGGTATGATGATTACATTAATGCTCACAAATAATTTCTTGAACATTCGCCTCCTGTATTTGTATAATGAGAAACTTTCACAAATATTTTCCTTTTAACCTGCTGAGCGGTCTGGACGAGCTCAGCTCGTCCAACACCGCCAGAGGCTGCCGCTCAGGCCCTGCTGGGCCGATTTTAGTCAAATAAAAAGCAGCACACGCAGCCGGCACTTTGCCAGCCGCGTGTGCTGCCTGATCGCCGCCGCCCTGCGGCGATCCGCCGCGAGCAGCGGCGAAAGAGGGTCCCCCCAGCCGCCTGAGCCCAGCGTAGCCGGAACAAAAAGTTCCGGCCAGCGCTAAGGGCTGGATCGGAGGCGGCTGACGTCAGGACGTCGGCTGACGTCGATGACGTCACTCCGCTCGTCGCTATGGCGACGATATAAGCAAAACAAGGAAGGCCGCTCATTGCGGCCTTCCTTGTTTATTCTGGGCGCCGGAGGCGATCGGAAGATCGCCTCCGGAGCGCCCTCTAGTGGGCTTTCATGCAGCCAACTTTCAGTTGGCTGCATGAAATAGTTTTTTTTTAATTTAAAAAAAACCCTCCTGCAGCCACCCTGGCGATTTAATCAGAACGCCAGGGTGGTTAAACCCCTCTATCCCTCCCCTTCCCTTCCTACCCCCCCCCCCCCCCCCCCGTCACCATCTCATCTTTTAACTTTTTCCAAAAATATTGGAAAAGGGTGTCATATGGAATCATGCTCCATTTAGCATGTGTGTTATATCTAGGGCGACTCTCTTACAGCTGAAGTTAGCCCTGCTCTGTTTCATTGTTTAAAATATAGTGTGGTTTGTAAATTACACATGTCTATCTCATCATGTCACATGTCACCTCGGGTATAGAGATGGCCCGAACGGTTCACCGGCGAACTTCCGTGGTTCGCGTTACCGGAGAACCGCAAACTTTTCCGGAAGTTTGATTCGCCTCCATAGTGCATCATTAGGGTCAACCTTGACCCTCTACATCACAGTCAGCAGGCACATTGTAGCTAATGAGGCTACACTCCCTCCTGGAGCCCCCCCCCCCTTATAAAAGTCAGGCAGCGTCAGGCATTGGACTCACTCGAGTGCCTGCAGTAATTAGAGAAGGGAGAGCTGCTGTGCAGAGACCTATAGGAAAAGCTTAGTTAGGCTCTTGTAGGCTTGTTAGCTTGCTCCTTGCTGATTCTTATTGCTAAAAAAAAGCACCCCTCAACCGCTCTTTTGAGAGCTAATCTTGTTCTTGTGATCTTTGTGTGTGTGTGTCCCACAGACACTTGTGTTGCATAGACAGCCTTGGTAATTCCTACTGTGTGCCACTGCCAGGCCCAGCACATTCAGTGACTACCTGTGTGTGTGACAGGTGCACATTGTAGTACCCATCACTGTATATACCTACTACCTGTTGTTCACAGCAGAGGTCCCCAACCTGGGGGCCTCGGCCCCCTGGGGGTCCGTGGGCAGATTTCTGGGGGGCCGCTGCGGATCTGGCCTTTCTCCCTCTCCCCCCAGCGGCCGCCGTTCCTGATACCTTATGAGCGGGCGGCCGCTTTCTTCCTTATATTCCCCATAGCCCCTCTTGCATCTCGTATTACAGCAGCGCTTGCTGTGCGACTGCTGTAAGGAGGGAAGGAGGCAGGGCAGCGTTCCCATGGTAACGGCGATCGCCGCTACAGGAAGCCGCTGCCCTATTTCCTACCCTTCCTTACAGCAGCCGCGCGGGAAGCGCTGCTGTAATACGAGGTGCTGCAAGAGGAGAGGAGCTATGGGAAACATAAGGAAGCGACTGCCCGCTCGTAAGGTAACAGGAGCGGCAGACGTGCGGGTGGAGTAGAGGAGAGGCTACACTGGGCTAACTGTACTGGCGACACTGGGGCAGCGATACTGGGCTAACTATACTTGCTATTCTGGGCTAACTATACTTGCTATACTGGGCTAACTATACTTGCTATACTGGGCTAACTATACTTGCTATACTGGGGTAACTATACTTGCTATTCTGGGCTAACTATACTTGCTATACTGGGCTAACTATACTTGCTATACTGGGCTAACTATACTTGCTATTCTGGGCTAACTATACTTGCTATACTGGGCTAACTATACTTGCTATTCTGGGCTAACTATACTTGCTATTCTGGGCTAACTATACTTGCTATTCTGGGCTAACTATACTTGCTATACTGGGATAACTACTGGCTATACTGGGCTAACTATACTTGCTATACTGGGGTAACTACTGGCTATACTGGGCTAACTATACTTGCTATACTGGGCTAACTATACTTGCTATACTAGGCTAACTGTACTTGCTATACTGGGCTGACTTTACTTGCTATACTGTGGTAACTGTACTTGCTATACTGGGGTAACTATACTTGCTATACTAGGCTAACTGTACTTGCTATACTGTGGTAACTGTACTTGCTATACTGGGGTAGCTATACTTGCTATACTGGCTATACTGGGGTAGCTATACTTGCTATACTAGGCTAACTGTACTTGCTATACTGGGGTAACTATACTTGCTATACTAGGCTAACTATACTTGCTATTCTGGGCTAACTATACTTGCTATACTTTCACTTCATTCCCCCCCGATATGGACAAAACGGACAAAGCAGGTAGAGGCAGAGGTAGAGGCAGACCCAGAGGAAGGCCACCCGGCAGGTCTGTGCAAGGTCGTGCTGATGTGATTTTGTGCGGCCCTGGACCAAAGTACAGTGCTCAGAATAAGGCACGTCCCAACAACTCCCAAGATTGTCAGGACATGGTTGATTATTTAACACAGAACACCTCATCTTCTGCAGCCACCAGCGCTATTAAAAGCACCACATTCGCTGCATTTGACACTTCGCAGGAGTTATTTGGTCGGGAAATCACTGATGCACAGCGATTATTGTTACAACAAGATGAAGGCGCTAAGCAAGTTACACCCCCTCATATGTCTGAGTTAGGCGACACTATGGACGTAACGTGTGAGGAGGAGGAGGATGAAGTACCTGCTGTTGGTGCAGTTTTGGAGGTGTCTGAGGCAAGCGAAGCTGGGCAGGATGATTATGATGATGACGATGATACGGATGCCATGTGGGTTCCCAATAGAGGAGATGAACAGGGGGACAGTTCAGAGGGAGAGTCAGAGGTCAGAGAGGAGTAGGAGGAGATGAGTTCCTGAAAGAAGCAGGGGGAGCTCGTCATCACAAACAGCTGGTGGCAGTGTCCAGCGCCATGTATCATCAGCTATGGACAGCCAGCCAACATGTCCTTCAACGTCATCTGCTGATGCCACCATAGTGCCATCACCCCAGGGGGGCTCAGCGGTTTGGACATTTTTTAATGTGTCTGCCTCAGATCAGAGCAATTCCATCTGTTCTCTCTGTCTCCAAAAATTGAGCCGTGGAAAGGCCAACACCCACATAGGGACAACTGCCTTAAGAAGGCACATGGAGAAAAGGCACAAACTGCGATGGGACGAGCACCTAAGCAAAAGCAGCACACAAAAGAAAAGCTACCCTCCTTCTCCTCTTCCTCCTTCAGGTGCAGCATCTTCAGCCACTTTCTCCCTTGCACCTTCACAGCTACCCTCCTCCACTCCGTCTCTGACCTTGAGCAGTTCCTGCTCCTCTGCCCACAGCAGCCAGGTGTCTGTGAAGGAAATCTTTGAGCAGAAGAAGCCAATTTGTGCCAGTCACCCCCTTGCCCGGCGTCTGACAGCTGGCTTGGTGGAACTGTTAGCTCGCCAGCTGTTACCATACCAGCTGGTGAACTCTGAAGGCTTCCGTAAGTTTGTGGCCATTGGGACACCGCAGTGGAAGATACCAGCCCGCAATTGTTTCTCTACAAAGGTGATACCCAAACTGTACCGTGAAGTTGAGAGGCAAGTGGTGTCATCTCTGGCACACAGCGTTGGGTCAAGGGTCCACCTGACCACGGATGCCTGGTCTGCCAAGCATGGTTAGGGCAGGTACATCACTTACACAGCCCATTGTGTCAACCTGGTGACCGCTGGCAAGCAGGGAGTATGTGGCTGTGCAGCAGACCTAGTGACATCTCCACGGCTTGCAGGCAGGCCTGCTGCCACCTCCTCTAATTCTGCTACATCCTCTTCACTTTCGTCGTCCTCATCCTCCTTGGCTGAGTGGCAGTTCAACCCTACTGGGGCTGCGATCTCCTCTCCAGCTACACAGCCCCAGATCCCCAGGGCCTATGCTGCATGCCGGGTACGACAGTGTCATGCCATCTTACATATGTCTTGTCTCAAAGCGGAGAGTCACACTGGAGCAGCTCTCCTGGCTGCTCTTAACAAACAGGTGGATCAGTGGCTGACCCCGCACCAGCTGGAGATCGGCAACGTGGTGTGTAACAATGTAAACAATCTCATTTCCACTTTGAATTTGGAAAAGCTGACACATGTACCCTGCATGGCACATGTGCTGAATCTAGTCGTTCAAACATTTGTGTCAAAGTACCCAGGCTTAGAGGACGTCCTGAAGCAGGCCAGGAAGGTGTGTGGGCATTTCAGGCGGTCTTACACGGCCATGGTACACTTTGCAAATATTTAGCGGAGAAAGAAGTTGCCGGTGAGATACCCGCTTTGCGATAGCCCGACTCGCTGGTTCTCTCGCCTGCTAGAACAGGAGAAAGCCGTCACCCAGTACCTCTACAACTACAGTAGAAGGACACACTCTGTTGAGATGGGGATGTTCTGGCCCAACAACTGGACACTCATGTGAAATGCATGCAGGCTCATGCGGCCGTTTGAGGAGGTGACCAACCTGGTGAGTCGCAGTGAAGGCACCATCATCGACTTGATCCCATACGCTTACTTCCAGGAGTGTGCAGTGCATAGAGTGGTGGATAAAGCCGTGGAGGAGCGTGAAAAGGAACAGTTACAGGAGGAAGCGTTGTGGGATCAATTCTCATTAGAACCAGATTTTTCCTCAACACCTGCGGCAGCACAAAGGGGGGAGGAGGAGGAAGAGTCATGTGGGGAATAGAAGTCAGACTCGGATGATGAGGATGGTGTTTATGTGGAGGAGGATGAGGAGGAGGTAGCGGCAGAGGAGGAGGAGGAAGAGTCGTGTGGGGAAGAGGAGTCAGACTCGGATGATGAGGAAGGTGTTTCTTTGGAGGATGAGGAGGAGACAGCAGCAGAAGAACAACCACAGCAGGCCACGCAATAAAGGTACCACTGCCAGTAAACCCTTTCCCATGTCCATGCAGGCAAGGACAGGACTCTCCAGCGATCTCATGGTGATGTCGGACATGCGGACATTCTTTAGTCCAACACCTCGCCTTAGCCCTTCCGATCCACCCTCCACCAACGCCTGGACCGGCAGGTAGCCGACTACCAGGCCTCAAGTGTGGATGTAGACACTGTGAGCAGCGATGAACCCTTGGACTACTGGGTGCGCAGGCCTGACCTGTGGCCAGAGCTGTCCCAATTTGCCATTCAACTTCTGTCTTGCCCTGCCTCAAGCGTCTTGTCAGAAATGACCTTCAGCGCAGCTGGAGGCATTGTTGAGAAGAGAAGTCGCCTAAGTCACAAAAGTGTTCAGTACCTCACCTTTATCAAAATGATGAGGCATGGATCCCGGAGGGCTACTGCCTGCTCGAAGACTAATTCAGTCCCCACACACAGCATCTCTGCCTGCATGCCATGTGACTGCCTGCCCCAGGGCAGGGCCGAGGCATAGGCTGGAGAGGTTACAGCCTCAGGGCGCAGTGTAGGAGGGGCGCACAATTCATTCAGTTGTCATTCCTAATTGTGTATGAAGCAGAAAGAAATAAGAAAAGGGGATACATAGCAGTGACTGCAAGCCAGATAACTAGATATTAAGGTGTTGGAGAGGTTGTGGGCCCTGTGGCCCTCTTAGTCTAATAGCAATCAGTGTGTGACGGCTGGGGTGGGAGGGATAGAGGGGCGCACTTTGGTGTCTCAGCCTTGGGTGCTGGAGGACCTTGTCCCTGCTCTGGCCTGCCCCAAGACTATGTTGCTCCCCACACAGCACCTCTGCCCGCAGGCCGCTTAACTGCCTTCTCCGCCACCACCAACAGGTCCAGAACTTCAGGTGGATTCCTGAATTTTTTAGGCCGCTGCTAATTTTTCTGGTGCGTGTACATGCCTACCTAATTTTTCTGGCTGCACTGCAGCTGCAACAACAAAACAAAAGGCATGTACATGTGGCAATTTCCCTCCATGATCATTACCTTGCTGTGGTGAAGGGGCTTGCGTATCACAATGAAGCAATGACCGGTGGTGATATGAGTGTCTCGGGGGGGGGGGGACACCAAAGATAATAAGGTTGTTGCTTCATTGTGGACAGATCAAATTTGATCAGCTGGACAGTCATTGTTGTTCTATCTTTGAGCTACCACAGCCCGGCGACCGTATGGGCTTGAAAACCGCCACGGCCTGCACTCTCGCCATGGTGCACACCAGTCCAGCACGGCTGTCACTGCACAAACAGCTGTTTGCGGTGCGTTACACAGTGAGTTTGGTGTGTCAGTGTGAAGCAGTACTCTAATTACCCTGCCTGATTGATGTATACACATGCAAGTTGTTTTAAAGCACTTTAGGCCTGCAATTTAGCATTCAATGTGATTTCTGCCCTTAAAACGCTGCTTTGCGTAAAATCCAGATTTTTCCCCGGGACTTTTGGCATCTATCCCACTCATAGATGCAAAAACTCAGATGTTAGGCCCTTAAAACAATTTTTCCATCTCTATTGTGGCCAGCATAAGTGTTTCTGGTTTTCAAAGTTCGCCTCCCCATTGAAGTCTATTGCGGTTCGCAGAAGTTCACGCGAAACAAATTTTTGCGGAAGTTCGTGTTCGCGAATTAAAAATCGGAGGTTTGGGCCATCTCTACTCGGGTATCCTTTAATGATGATTAGCAATTATTTTTATCATAAAATATTTTATTGAGTTTAAACACAAGTATCAATTTCAACTGTAATAAACATATAGTCATTATATATCACATATTTTGCTATAACCACACCTTATACAGCATATACGTTTCCGGGTACATTGTATATATGGTAAATCAGCACAATTCATATCACATATAACACCATGACTAATGCCAAACTGAAACAGGTCTTAAAACTGGTGTTTACATAAGGAGTATAATAGATTTGAAGTGTTGCGCCACTAACGGCAGCAGCTAAATCTGATTAAAGTGAACCTCCGGACTAAAAATCGACTCAGCAGCACTGAAAAGGCCTGGTGTTTCTTTAACAGTTTCACAGCATCAGAACTTTGTTTCTCTTATACAAGCCTCATTTTTAGCTGCACAGAAGAAAACTGCCCTGGCTTTTTTCCCCTGATGCTGTGCAAAGCATGATGGGATTTCTGATTTTGTTGTTCTCGTTCTGCTGTTTGTTTTTTGTTTTTTTTTACATCTTTAATTTGACATTTGAAGCCTAGCGTGTGCAGCTGGGAGGGGTAATCAGGACACAGGACAGTTGGAACTGTGTCTCCTGCTCCTTGTCACCTCCTTTCAACCAAAAATATGGCTGCCCCCATGACAAAGATGGCAGCCCCCATGAATCACAAACATTTGCCTGTTCTTTTAAAACAGGGTGGGAAAGAGATTATATTACCTATCTATTCTAATTAACATAACTAATGTAACTTGATGACAGTATGTTTGTTTAGGCTGAAGTTCGCCTTTAAGGTGATCCCAATTCCTCACAAATAAAAATCATAAAATATCAGATAGCGCTAATATGCAGTGTATTGGGTGTCTCCAAAGCTAATAATATCCTGGAAACTGGTTGTTAGAAACATAACATGTTAGACACCTTTAATAGATTTGCATTAGGTAAACAAATAAAATCAATAATAAATAATAAAATGGTGTAAAAAGACCTGAATATTATTTATTATTGATTTTATTTGTTTACCTAATGCCAATCTATTAAAGGTGTCTAACATGTTATGTTTCTAACAACCAGTTTCCAGGATATTATTAGCTTTGGAGACACCCAATACACTGCATATTAGCGCTATCTGATATTTTATGGTGTTTACATAACCTCATAGGTAGCCAGTAGAGGAACTGTCCTATGGAACTTGACCTAGCGGAACCAGTGGGTCTATGTGCCCTCCACTAGAATTCCTTATGTCTCCTAATTGTAGCCCTATGGTGCCATACCAGATTTCCTATTTTATCACCAATTAATTTGTATGCCTGGCCGTCATGTTGTGTTTGTGATGTTAGCTTGTGTGAAAGTATAACATGGTCATAACCTCTGGTGTGTCGTTTAACTGAATAACCTTATTTAGTACAGAACTGATCTAGTGTAGAAGAGAACCAAAATTGCATGTTTAGACCTCATGTTGGCACTTAAAGTGGAATATAACCCAGAATTTCTTCTTTGCTCTAATAGAATATTCACAGCATATTATATACAAACAGCATTTTTTTTTTTTTTTTCATCATAAAAGATTTTATTGAGCAGATGTTAATTACAAAAATTCAAATAAACTTGCAGTTGAAAAGCTGTGAATCTTATATATGACTACAATATATGTAAGATAACAAATGTATTACAGTAAACATTAGGAACGATAAAGAATAATGAGAATAATATTTAAATCACTCCAAAACCTAAGAACCCGGATTAGTTGTTTTAGCTAAACCTGTGACAGGTAACAACCAACTTTGGGGTTGAAAAAGTGTCGAGGCAGGTAGCCCAACAGGCTTACGACACTTATTAGTACTGTGACTTTGTTGTTAGAGTGATAGCAACAGTTCTATAAGGGTGACTATTAATCTCCATATAACCGAGGTAATAGCTACTAGGAGGAATGAAGAGCATTAGTAGAGAAAAGAGCAAGAAGTAGGATATGATTAGAAAAAGAGAAAGAAGAGAGGAAGAAAGGTACCGACAAGGCTACAAACAGCATTTTTTTTAACATCATTCAAAGGGTTAATCACAGGCTTTAGAAGCTCCCCTGCCAACAGAGCTGCCGCATCTGAATGTTAAACAATGTAATCTCGTGTTTACTTAAATGTATCAAGTGAGGAATGTGACACATTCTCTGACTGTGCAGGAGCTGGTGGACACAGAGAAAGGGTCAAATCATGTCTGCCTGAATGAATGAATGAACGAATAAAACCAGTTATTAATAAAATGTACAGTCAGCTCACAAAGCTAAAAAACTGTACTTTTGGGAACCTATAACTTAAAAAATGAATAATAATACGTATGCACAAATGCAAATATGATAACCGTATGGCATATAAAAAAGTAGGGAAACATGTTTTTATTGAATTTTATGTCAGGGTTTTAAACCGCTTTTAGTAGTAGAGTTGGAAGGATAGTTGATAGAAGGACCAGTGTTTAATGAAAAAAAGCTCATATAGTTGCCTGTGAGTGTTACTGTAACCTGAGGATAAGGGATAAGACTGTTTGAGCATGTCGATTTACCAATCGCTAGGGATATAAAAAAAGTTTTATTGTTGAGACCTAGTCTTGCTCGTAATTTAATCTCCATATGTAAATTAAGTTTAGTGTTGGCCAATAGTTGTGAGAATGAAAATTTTTCAGTGGATTTCCAGTTCGCTGTGATCATATGTAAGGTGCTAAAGATTATATGGCATATGGTAGGGCGTACTTTAGGCGGTAAATCGACAGCACCTACCAAAAGCAACGCTAGTTTAGCGTGTAACTTAAAGTTTGAGATGAGATTCGATCTTATATACAGCCAGGGGAGGACTGACCAGGGGGAAAGGGGGGAGAGGTCCCCCCAGGCTGCCTCTCCTTTAATGATTTAGGGCTGGCCGATCCACCAACTGCTTCAATAATTATCCAATCAAATGAAAATCTGTGCTGCCACAAGCATGCCCAATCAACAACTTGACTTATTACAGGTGGAAAGTAGCTAAATGTATTAATCTGAGATGCTGGTAAATCTCGGGCCGATGTATTCGTTAAGTGCGATAATAACAAACTATGTACGCAATGGAAACCCCGGCATTTTCCCTCAAAATCTATTATGTACCCCGCGGTGCCTGTGCATTTATACTTTACCTGTCATGCTGTCCCTCGAGCATCCTTGCTGTATTTCTGCATTGGCATGACCATGTGACTACCGGTATATAGCATGTGGGGCGCATGTGACGTCATTTGGGCTGGGGCTGCCATGAAACCGGGCCTCTAGTTTATGTTTTCCCTCCAGGCCAAAAGGTCCCAGTCCTACCCTGTATACAGCTCTACTTTGGACCATAGTTGCGCAAATAAGGGGCATCCCCAGAACATATGCATATATGTTCCTATATCTTTGTTACATTTCCAGCATAAGGCGGATGGATTCGATGCAAAGGAAGCTAGTTGTGTTGGTGTTACATACCACCGATATAGTATTTTTTTAACATTTCCCAATGCAAGTTGCATTTAGAGATTTTAGAGATCAAGTTACTAGCAATGGTTAGTTGTTCCACAGTTATTTTGCTACCCATAGCTGAAGACCATGCTAATGAGTATCTATTGATTGGTGATGTTCGATTGTTACTTAGGGTATTATACCATACCGATATGCCCCCTTTAAAAAGCCCTTTAAAATTAAGCATGGTAACAATTTTATGATTGAGAGCTGGGGTAGATATTTGAGTGGATTTGAGTGAATGGAAAATTCTATGGTAAGTAAATAGTTGAGTGTGCGGTAACCCATATTGATGGGATAGGTCTGCATGATTTAATATGATTACTTGTATAGAGATAAGAGAGATCGGTGATCCCTAATGTTTTCCATGTTCTCAGGTTAAGATTAGGTGTAAAATGTTCTAGGACTGAGATAGGTACCTTTATAATAATATCCTTAGAAGTGGGTGGGGGATGTTTAATGAAATATTCCCATGCTTTTAACGTTTGGATAGATGGGAAATGAGTTGTAGGGGGTTTCTCTCCCATTACTAGGCTTACTAATAAATCTCTAAGATTGGCACCCAGCAGTTGAGATTCAAGCAGTGCCCAAGGTTTTTCTAAGGCCTTGATCCACCAATGTCTAACCATATCTAAGTTAGATGCATAGTAGTATTGTTCAATGTTAGGTAAGCCCATGCCTCCATCTGCTTTGTTATGAACCATCATTTGATATGGAGTCCGAATTCTTTTCCCATTCCATATAAAATTATTTTCGTCCTCTAAGGCTGGATACTTTGACACAAATCTTTGAATGACTAGATTCAGCACATGTGCCATGCAGGGTACATGTGTCAGCTTTCCCAAATTCAAAGCGGAAATGAGATTGCTGCCGTTGTCACACACCACGTTGCCGATCTCCAGCTGGTGTGGGGTCAGCCACTGATCCACCTGTTTTGTTCAGAGCAGCCAGTAGAGCAGCTCCAGTGTGACTCTCCGCTTTGAGGCAAGACATAAGATGGCGTGACAACGTCGTACCTGGCATGCAGCATAGGCCCTGGGGAGCTGGGGCTGTGTAGCTGGAGAGGAGATCGCAGAACCAGCAGAGTTGAACTGCCACTCAGCCAAGGAGGAGGAGGAGGACGACAGTGAAGAGGATTAAGCAGGAGGAGAGGAGGTGGCAGGAGGCCTGCCTGCAAGCCGTGGAGGTGTCACAAGTTGGTCCGCTGCACAGCCACTCCCTGCTTGCCATCGGTCACTAGGTTGACCGAATGGGCTGTGTAAGTTATGTACCTGCTATGACCGTGCTAGGCAGACTAGGCATCCGGGGTCAGGTGGACCCTTGACCCAACGCTGTATGCCAGAGATGACACCACTTGCCTCTCAACTTCAACGGTATTGTTTAAGTATCGCCTTTTTGAGAAATAATAGCAGCCTGGCATCTTCCACTGCGGTTTCCCAATGGCCACAAATTTATCTCCTCTATTGGGAACATACGTTGGATCCGTATCATCGTCAGCTTCGTTTGTCTCAGACACCTCCAAAACTGCACCAACGGCAGGTACTTCATCATCCTCCTCTGCACATGTTACGTCCATAGTGTCGCCTAACTCAGACATATGAGGTGATGTAACTTGCTTAGCGCCTTTATCTGATTGTAACAATAATGGCTGTGCATCAGTGATTTCCCCACCAAATAACTCCTGCAAACTGTCAAATGTAGTGGATGTGGCACTTGGAGTAGCGCTGGTGGCTGCGGAAGATGAGGTGTTCTCAGAGCAGGGACAAGGTCCTCCAGCACCCAAGGCTGAGACACCAAAGTGCGCCCCTCCACCCCTCCCACCCCAGCCGTCACACACTGATTGCTGTTAGACTAAGAGGGCCACAGGGCCCACAACCTCCCCAACACCTTAATATCTAGTTATCTGGCTTGCAGTCACTGCTATGTATCCCCTTTTCTTTTTTCTTTCTGCTTCATACACAATTAGGAATGACAGCTGAATGAATTGTGCGCCCCCTCCTACACTGCGCCCTGAGGCTGGAGCCTCTCCAGCCTATGCCTCGGCCCGGCCCTGGGTGTTCTGTGCTAAATAGTCAACCACGTCCTGACAATGTTGGGAGTTGATGGGACGTGCCTTCTTCTGAGCACTGTACTTTGGTCTAGGGCCGCACAAAATCACATCACCACGACCTCGCACAGACCTGCCGTAGGACTTCCTCTGGGTCTTCCTCTACCTCTGCCTCTACCTGTTTTGTCTGTTTTGTCCATATTGGGGGGGGGACGAAGTGAAAAGTATGCACTGACTTGAGTAATACAATGTGCAGTCACACAGGTGCAGGTATGCACGGAGTGGTATATCACACTGCATGCACTCACGTAGGTAGGTAGGTGCACTGAACACAACAGGTAGGTATATGCAGTGATGGGTATTACAAATGTGCACCTGTCACACACACACAGGTACCAAGCAGGCACAGTGACACTGCGTGTGCTCACGTAGGTAGGTGGATGCACTGAAGTGAACAGGTAGTAGGTATATGCAGTGATGGGTATTACAATGTGCACATGCCACACACAGACAGGTACCGGACAGGCACAGTGACACTGCGTGTGCTCACGTAGGTGGGTGGGTGCACTGAAGTAAACAACAGGTAGTAAGTATATGCAGTGATGGGCATTACAATGTGCACCTGTCACACACAAACAGGTACCGGACAGGCACAGTGACACTGCGTGTGCTCACGTAGGTGGGTGGGTGCCCTTTTTTTCCTTCCCTTTCCTGTTCCTCCACCCCTTTTTCCCTCCCCCTCCCCTTGATTGTTAGCAATAGGGCCCCGCATAAATATCCTGGGCCACCCAGATAGTCCCGGCGTATTTACCGGTCCTTTGACAGGTGGGTCGGAGCCCCCAGGGAGGTACCAAAATGTTTAGTTCCCTCTGACCCTAGGTGCGTCATCCAATCTTAGTAGATAGCATATTGGTCCCTTCCATATTTATGCGACTAAAAAGGTCGCATAGAGTCGCACTGTAGTTGTATTCTTCCACCTAAATAGTCCCAGTGTCTTTGCTGGTCCTCTAATAAGGGTTCCGGATTCCCCACGGAGGTCCCCTAATCTTTAACACCCGCTGACCCCAGGGATCTTTTTTCCCCTTAGTAGACAGTGTATTCGTTCCCCCCACAGATATGCAACTGAAAAGTTGCATACTTCTGTCTCATTAGTAGCTCCCACATCAGCCACCTACTGATGCCCACCCATTTGCATCTCCTTGATCCACAGTCATGCTTTGACTAGCTAGTTGATTAAGGTTTGGCCTCAGTTTTAACACCTTTCCAGCCTCGCATTGCACGCCGTTCCTTAGGATCTGGTTATCATGAGAGGGCGGAGAGAAGTCAGGCCGCCTGCAGCCCTCGTATATTGCCAACTTGCCCTTGGAGCCTTCTGCGCCCCTTAACCTGGGCAGTTTCACAATCTGTAAGGTATGCACAGACATACCACAGTACCTACCAACTGTCCTGGACACTTTCATGTAAAGTATAGTGCTTTGAAACAGAGGATATCAGTTTGAATTATGCCTGTTACTGCATGGGTGCATTTGGCCGTATGTTCATCCAAGCGCAAGTGGCTCACTTTTTATTTTTATTCTTATTTTTAAACATTTTTATATATCTTTAAAGATTTTTCTTTTCTATACATTTTTTATACATTTTGATACAATCCTCTTAATGGAGCTTTTACTATACTGCACGTAACAGCCAATAGGTGGCTGTCTCCGCATCCCAGGGACTACCCCTTGGATCCGCCTCCCGCCCACACACGTGGGTATAAAACATTGCCGTCCCCGCCGCCACGTCACCTGACGAAGGCAGTGATGGGTATTACAATGTGCACCTGTCGCACACAGACAGGTACCGGACAGCCACAGTGACACTGCGTGCGCTCACGTAGGTGGGTGGGTGCACTGAAGTGAACAACAGGCAGTAGGTATATGCAGTGATGGGTATTACAATGTGCACCTGTCACACACAGACAGGTACTGGACAGACACAGTGACACTGCGTGCACTCACGTATGTGGGTGGGTGCACAGTGAACAACAGGTATGTACTGTATATGCAGTGATGGGTAATGTGCACCTGTCACAAACACAGGTAGTCACTGGATGTGCTGGGCCTGGCAGTGGCACACACAGTAGGAATTACTAAGGCTGTCTATGCAACACAAGTGTCAGTTGGACACACACACACACAAAAAATAGATCACAAGAACAAGATTAGCTCTCAAAAGCTGTTGTGGGGTGCTTTTTTAGCAATAAGAATCAGTAAGGAGCAAGCTAACAAGCCTACAAGAGCCTAACTAAGCTTTCCCTATGAGAGTCTGCAGCAGCTTTCCCTTCTCTAATTAATGCAGGCACACAAGTGAGTCAAATGGCCGGCGATGCCTGCCTTTTATAAGGGGGGAGTGGCTCCAGGAGGGAGTGTAGCCTGATTGGCTACAATGTGCCTGCTGACTGTGATGTAGAGGGTCAAAGTTGACCCTCATGATGCACTATGGGGGCGAACCGAACTTCCGGAAAAGTTTCCGGTTCTCCGCGATCGCGAACCCCGGAAGTTCACCGGGAACCGTTCAGGCCATCTCTAGAAACAAACATGGGGTACAAAACAATACAAAGATGTACACCAATATACAAAATATACAACCGATACAAAATACAGAACTGGTAATTATAGTGACAAAATTAACCAGATTAATTAAATGAATAACAATAGGCGGGGGACAAGAGGAGCAGCATAAATCAATATATGGTTTCATCATTAGTTCAAAATATTTGCTAAATTTATGTCTAATATAATAAAAAAATTCTTTACTTCCACATTTTATTGATTTTATTGTACTGTACATACAGCAGTTTCTGTTCCGTTTATTCCTGATACAATTTCGGCAAGAGCTCCAGGTAAGTGCAGACATTTAATTTACTTTGATGACTCATAATGACTTAAACTAATGAGGAACTGATGATAGATGTAAACTGTTTGTGTACTGATCTAAATATACCTTCTGGCAGACAACATTTTATGTAGAAATGGACTACATGCTTGGAAAGTAGACAACCAAATCAATCAAAGCATGGTGACACACGTACTACCATGTAAACATATCTGCCATGAATTCTTCTGGGAAATGTATGTAAATATATGTGCAGAATTTCAAAGGCCACACTCTGACTCATTTTTACATATCAGTTCCATGGAAACAAGAAAATTTGTATTAGATTACATTGTTCTTACAGTTCACAGTCTATTGATGCCAGATATCATTAAAGATGCGTAACGGTAGTTTCTTTTATAATTGCATAAATTTATGTAAGGTCTTACAGGTATAATTCTTATTATAATAGCTTTGTGATCTATAATTACCTATATGTGTGATGTCTCAATGTGTGGGTGCGTGAAGGGGACATATATGAAAGTGAAGGCAGGACTATATTTAACTAGATCTTTTGGCCATATTGGATCACCGCTTATCTCAGGAGGCTAAGCACAACAGTACCTGTTATTAAAGAAATACACTTGGGATCTGATTTAAAGTAGAACTTTCTGATGTTCCCTTAAGTTTGGACTGGGAATTATTCTGAGTGATAACTTATTGTGCAAAGGTCCATACATACGCTAGATAAAAGTCACCACACACAAGCAATGTAGCGCCAATGACATAACCCGGAAAAAGAAGACAACATATTTACATATTTATTTGGGTTGAAAAAATATTTATTTGGGCTGAAAAAAGACATACGTCTATTGAGTTCAACCAGAAAATAAAGTACAACACTAGCCTGCACCCTCACATAACCCTGTTGATCAACACCATCAGAAATCACCTAGTAATTAGAGTTGGGCCGAACGGTTCGCCGGCGAATGTGGTTCGCGCGAACTTAGGTGGTTCGCGTGCGGGTGTCGCACGCGAACGTTTTGCGGCAAAAGTTCGCAAAAAATCGGTTCGCCCCATAATGCACCTGAGGGTCAACTTTGACCCTCTACATCACAGTCAGCAGGCCCAGTGTAGCCAATTAGGCTACACTAGCCCCTGGAGCCCCACCCCCCCTTATATAAGGCAGGCAGCGGCGGCCGTTATGGCCACTCGTGTGCCTGCATTAGTGAGAGTAGGGCGAGCTGCTGCAGTCTCTCATAGGGAAAGATTAGTTAGGCTTAACTTCTTCCTGGCTGCATACCTGTTCTGTTCAGTGAGCCCTCAGCCCACTGCATACCTGTACTGTGATCCTGCCACTGCATACCTGTTCAGTGATCCTGCCACTGCATACCTGTTCATTGATCCTGCCACTGCATACCTGTTCAGTGATCCTGCCAGTGCATACCTGTTCATTGATCCTGCCACTGCATACCTGTTCAGTGATCCTGCCAGTGCATACCTGTTCATTGATCCTGCCACTGCATACCTGTTCAGTGATCCTGCCACTGCATACCTGTTCAGTGATCCTGCCAGTGCATACCTGTTCATTGATCCTGCCACTGCATACCTGTTCAGTGATCCTGCCACTGCGTACCTGTTCAGTGATCCTGCCACTGCATACCTGTTCATTGATCCTGCCACTGCATACCTGTTCAGTGAACCCGCCACTGCATACCTGTTCTGTTCAGTGAACAGTTTGGTGTGTCAGTGTGAAGCAGTACCTTAATTACACTACCTGATTGATGTATACACATGCAAGATGTTTTAAAGCACTTTAGGCCTGTCATTTAGCATTCAATGTGATTTCTGCCCTTAAAACGCTGCTTTGCGTCAAATCCAGATTTTTCCCGGGGACTTTTGGCATCTATCCCACTCCGCCATGCCCCCCTCCAGGTGTTAGACCCCTTGAAACATCTTTTCCATCACTTTTGTGGCCAGCATAATTTTTTTTTTTTTTCAAAGTTCGCATCCCCATTGAAGTCTATTGCGGTTCGCGAACTTTAACGCGAACCGAACCTTCCGCGAAAGTTCGCGAACCCGGTTCGCGAACCTAAAATCGGAGGTTCGGCCCAACGCTGCTAGTAATTATAACCATGAATGTCTTTAATAGCAAGGAAAGCATCTAAGCCTGCCTTAACCACTTCAGCCTATCAGGACGGATATATTCATCCAGATAGGCTGCACTAACTGCCGCTGGCTAGGGATGGTCGGAAATGCCCATTTCCAACTCTGCGGTAAATCCGCATTCCGCCATTGCCAATTACCGATTCCGCTTTCCGCTACCAATTTCCGCATTCCAATGCGGAATTTCCACCGGAAATCGCGGAAATTCCGCCCAACTTTAACATCGATTTTCTCAAAAACTATAAGGTCTTTTTGAAAACTTTTTTGCATCTTGTTCAGGAGATTCTGTTTAATAAACCCTGAAAATTTGGTGTTTCTAGGACTTACGGGGGCTTTGCTATTAACCATTAAAGTCGGCGGATTTTTACTGTAATGTAAATGCAGAAAATAGGCAGATGCAGATTTTCTGCATTTTACATTACAGTAAAAATCCGCCGACTTTAGCGGTTAATAGCAAAGCCCCCGTAAGTCCTGGAAACACCAAATTTTCAGGATTTATTAAACTGAACCTTGTGAACAAGATGCAAAAAAAAGTTTTCAAAAAGACCTTATAGTTTTTGAGAAAATCGTTGGTAAAGTCGGGCGGAATTTTCACGATTTCCGGCGGAAATTTCCGCGATTTCCGGTGGAAATCTGCCTAACGCACTTGCATTACCGATTTCCACATTCCGATGCGGAAATGCAATTTCCGATCAGAATTTCGGAAATTGCATTTCCGCGGAATCCGAATGAGCATCCCTACCGCTGGCCCCACGTGCTCACGCTGCCTTCCGCTGCCCCGGAGATCAATGAATGGGAACACAGTTACCATTCATTGATCTATGTCTCTGTATGAAAAACCGATGGCTTCTCTGAAAAGCCGTGATTTTTACAAGTTTCACGTTATCCCTTCAGTTCCTCTAAGCTCTCGCTTACAGGATGAAAAACAAAAAACATGACTGTGGCCAAATAGTAAAACTACATCTACATATATTTTTTTTTTTAAATATACACAATTAATTACATTTAAAATTATCTGTTTACCTCCTCACTCCAAGAAACCCCAAATACATTTTTTAATTAAAAAAAAAAAATACAAGTTAAAAAAAACCCCATAAATAGTTACCTGAGGGTCTGTCCTTTTTTAATATACATGTCAAGAGACATTACTTTAATTTTTTTAATTATAAGCTTATAAATAGCGATGGACGCAAATTGAAAAAATGCAATTCTATTTCCAAATAAAATATTGATGCTATACATTGCTATAGGGACATAATTTAAATGGTGTAATAACCAGGACAAATGGGCAAATCAAATATGTTGGTTTTAATTATGGTAGCATGTATTATTCTAATGCTATAATGGCTGAAAACTGAGAAATATTTTTTTTCCATTGTTTTCTTAATATTCCCGTTAAAATGCATTTAGAATAAAATAATTATTAGCAAAATGTACCACTCAAAGAAAGCCTAATTGGTGGCGGAAAAAACAAGATATAGATCAGTTCATTGTGATAAGTAGTGATAAAGGTATTGGCAAATTAATGGGAGGTGAAAGTTGCTCGGATGCATAAGGTAAACAACACTGAAGGCTGAAGTGATTAAATACAAATATCGAATTTGCCATAACTACGGTAATCCACCTTTTGCCCCTGCTCTATCCTTATCCTAAACACATTGTATCCTTCTAAATTTGCTATTCATCCTTGCTTTCATCAATCCAAGTCTCTGTTATCCCCACAGTGTCATAGCCTTTGTTGATCAGAACAAACTCTAGTCCATCCATTTTATTTGCAAGGCTCTTTGCATTGGTTACCATGCACTTTATATTTTTACCACCACATTTTCCAATGTAACCTCAAAGTTTAAATATGGTGTAAGCATGGTGGCATAGTGGTTAGCTCTCTCGTCTTGCAGCACTGAGTTCTTGGTTCGAATTCCAGCCAGGCCACTATCTGCACAGAGTTTGTATGTTCTCCCCTTGACTGCGTGGGTTTCCTCTGGCCTTCCGGTTCCCTCCCACATCCCAAAAACATACCGATAAATTAATTGTCTTCCCCCTTAATTGGCCCTAGACTACAATACATACCATACACAATACATACATAGACATTTGACTATAATAATTAGGGATTAGATTGTGAACCCCTCTGAGGGACAGTTATTAAATTTGCATTAACTAACTTACGGGTGAGCTCCTCGAGCTTGCTACCACCAAACTGGAGACAAGACCTCCGTTGCTAAGCATTTTGTCAAATTGAGGCACCAACATCTTCTGCTGAGCTGTACAAGACAATGTACAGTCCAGCAGAAGATGTTGGTGCTGTATAAATACTAAATAATAATAATAATAGTTTATGTTAAATTCTTCATTGAGCTCCCAACCTGTCAATCCACTCCCTCTTTAGTAATAAAGTTCTGATATGTGCCTGCCACTATATTTACCACTTCAAGCACACTCCATCTAACTGGTTCATGCCGTGCCTCAATTTGACAAAATGCTTAGCGACGGAGGTCTTGTCTCCAGTGTGGTGGTAGCAAGCTCAAGGAGCTCACTCCTAAGTGAGTTAATGCAAATTTAAAGTGAACCTAAAGTCAGTAAAAAAAAAAACGAGATTAACTCACCTGGGGCTTCCCTCAGCCCCCTGCAGACGATCGGTGCCCTCGCAGCTCCGCTCCGAGGTCCCAGGACCCGCCGGCGAGTACTTCCGGTTTGGCCGTCACCGGCCGACAGGCATGGGAACGCGAGTGATTGTTCGGCCAGGAGGTCGCAATAGCAGCATAGGGGGCGATATACAGGCTGGGAACGCGAACAATCACTCGCGTTCCCATGCCTGTCGGCCGGTGACGACGAAACCGGAAGTGCTCGCCGGCGGGTCCTGGGACATCGGAGCGGAGCTGCGAGGGCACTGATCGTCTGCAGGGGGCTGAGGGAAGCCCCAGGTGAGTTAATCTCGGTTTTTTTTACTGACTTTAGGTTCACTTTAATAACATAAGTCTAAATTTTCCTTGTTGTCTGGCCCACATAGGCAAGACTACAAGGACATTTGATCATGCATACAACACAATCACTGTCACATGTATAGAAATCCCTCACTGCAATTCTCTCTCCTGACGAAGGATGAGTCACATACTCACCCCAATTATTCCAGAACAATTTTGGCAACTGAGGCACAGGAACATGCCTTGTTGTGGCTTCACCAGAAATCTCTGTGTGGCCCCCATGGTTTATCCTATGTCAGCTCTCACCACAAAATTGTTCTTACCTCTATGAAAAACAAATTTGGGATACTTGTCACAAACCATTGACAGGTTGGAGTCACTTTCAACCGTCGCTGTCGTAAAATGTATTGTAAAATGTACTCATTTAGCTCTTTTTTGTTTGCATGAGGGTTGAATACAGTCTGATATTTTTTGTGATTTGCATTGTCAGCTACCTACTGGTATTCTTCTCTGAGGGATGTATGCTGCCATGAACATGGCATGTCAGAAAGCTGCTAGCTAATGCAGTGAGCCTTCTGCAATTTTATGTTAGCTTAATAGTACATTAGTCCATTTCCAAAGTTTACTGTCCTAAACCTGAATAAGCATGGCCTACTTAGAAATGTAGGCCTGGTAGGCCTTCAGAGGATTGATGTCCTTTACAGCTTAACAAAAGAAAAATACTTTTTGACAAAGTAAAGTTGCAAATAATGACTAGAGTTATTGTAGGAGGTTTTATAATAGTTTTTATACATATGGATGCTTATGTATAAAATGTGTATGTGTTCCAGAATTAACTCACTATAAATAGCTTTTCCTTGGTTGCTTTCATTTACAGAAGGCAGTCAAAATTTTACAAATCTGACAGGTTTTGGACTAGTTCATCTCCTCATCTCCTCACGGGGATTCTCAGGGGTTTCTTTATTTTAAAAAGCACTTATTGAATGGCAGTTGCTCAGTCCAACTGCGAAAATAGTGTGAAAGTGAGTAGGGAGGCCTACTACTGGCATCCTATCATAGAAGCATTTCATGGAGTTCTTTTCTAAAAAAAATAAAGGAGATTTGAGAATCTCCCATGAGGAGATGGACTAGTCCCAAACCTGTCAGAGCTGAGATTTTTACTGCCTACTGTAAGCGACAGCAACAAAGGAGAACAGTAATTTGTGGTGCAGAAATGTATTTCTTATAAATATATATTTTCAGTTTTACTATTCTTCACAATAGTGGTCCTTTAAAGGGAAGGTTCAGGGACTATCTGAAAAAAATAAAAATTCCCATCCACTTACCTGGGGCTTCCTTCAGCCCGTGGCAGGCAGGAGGTGCCCTCGGCGCCGCTCCGCAGGCTCCCGGTGGTTTCCGGTGGCGCGCCCGACCTGGCCAGGCCGGCGGCCAGGTCGGGCTCTTCTGCGCTCCAAGGCCCGGCACTTCTGCGTCCCACGCCGGCGCGCTGACGTCATCGGACGTCCTCCGGGCTGTACTGCGCAGGCGCAGAACTACTGCGCCTGCGCAGTACAGCCCAGAGGACGTCCGATGACGTCAGAGCGCCGGCGTGGGACGCAGAAGTGCCGGGCCTTGGAGCGCAGAAGAGCCCGACCAGGCCGCCGGCCTGGCCAGGTCAGGCGCGCCACCGGAGACCACCGGGAGCCTGCGGAGCGGCGCCGAGGGCACCTCCTGCCTGCCACGGGCTGGAGGAAGCCCCAGGTAAGTGGATGGGGATTTTTATTTTTTTCAGATAGTCCCTGAACCTTCCCTTTAAACATTTGAGTGTGTTGAAAGAAAGAGAAAAGTTATCTTCCATTCATCAACTAAGCAGCAGAGTAATGATTATGGATATGGAAGAGCTCTCATTTGAAATACTGCTCTTCATATATACGAGAAAGCTTGGAATATTCCATTGCAGGCCCCATTAGCCAAAACTGAGTTAAATATAGTGCTCTCTCACATGCTCCTGTAAGTCTATGAAGAAATTAGATTTTAATTTGTTGCTTTCCCATCATCCTGCAATGTGGACTTAAATTGGAAGGCTTGAAGTTTGCCATAATTGGTTGTGTCATTGGAAATTAGAGTAGATTCTGTGATTCTTTGCTGTGATTTTCATTTATGTGGCCCTGCAAATGTCTCCTGTATTTTTTACAATCGGATGGTGCAAAAAGAACCCATATATCTGAAAAATCCATAAAAGAGCGCAAAGATAATTATCTGCTCCACATAGTGGAATAATTCAGCTGCCTTCAATGTGATTATGTCTAAGTACCCTCTAGCTAGGGGGTTGCCAGAGTAACACTGGTGAGAAGGATTTTTTTTCCCCAGCACAGTAGAAAATGAATAAAAAAATAAAAGGAAAGGAAAAAAAACATGTTCAAACTTTCCAGAGTTTCTAGTGCTGGTTTCAAACCAACTGATTGATTTGGGCAGCGCAGACAGTTCTTTGTTTGATCTTCTTGATCATTTTGTTCTGAGATGCACATAGAAACACTGCAGACTGTTTAATTCTGCAAGTGGAAAATGGCTGAGAGCTGCTAGACTTCATAGCATTGGAATAGCCGATTGTAACTGACCACTGCCATGTCTTGTTAGTGCAGCAACTGCAGAAGAAGTTTTCCATTTTTCATGAAAACAACTTCAAGGTCAGAATTCTCTTGAGCTTGATGAATAATAGTGGAAAAGACCTTCATTAGTTACCAGTGTGTCTAGGGCCACTCATAGATTTCATAGGGTGTCGGAGGTGTGCACAGAATAACCATCATAGCCATCTTTCTATAAACATGTCAGTGTGAAGGTGGGTGTGTAGGTCAAGGCAAGCATCATAGGGAGAGCACTAAAGCATGTTTGGTAATGGTGTAGCTTAGGAGAAACTACTGCAGTACTCTAAACATGGTCAACACATCCACTCACTAAAATACACCTGTAACTTCTCACCAAGATAAACAAATCTCTGCATGTTACAGATGTGCTGCCTATTTGAATGGCAGAAGCCAGTCCTTTATTTCAGTGAATGATGTGTTGTCCATTCTGCCTCTCCTATTTCTCAGGTCCTCTCCTTTGCAGTAATCATAGTGTCACTGCCTGCATCACAAATGCATCACCTTGTCATGTGACTTGATCATGTGACAAGCAGAACTAATCAGAAGCTAACAGAGCAATTGTGATATCTGCTCAAAAAGGGATCCATGTGGGGATCAGGATCCATGTAACCAGGTAATGATTTTAAAGCTCAGTTCACATTATAACACAAAACATTTTTGGTCTGTATCAGTAATGCAGATGTCAATGGATTCTATGTTGTCAATAGGACTGACTCATGCATGACAGATCGCAACAGATCTATTGCAGTCAGTGGAACGCAAAGTCCTGACTTGTACAATTTTTCCAGACAAGCAGATGCATTGTCTATAGAAGCCTTTGTTGAAATACATCCACCTCTGCACTCCAAACAGACCAAAGTGAGCAACTAAAGCAGATACTGCTCCGATACTGCCTGTTTCAGCTGACCATTGGAGATCTGGTTCAAGTGTGAACCATGTCTAAATACTTCCCTGTACTAATTCTGTGTAGTGGATGGACTCATTAAGTAACGTATAGGGTTAGCAGGTCTGGCCAAATTTAACCACCTCCACAGCAACACCTACCTCTAAGCATGCACCTACAGTGTCTACTGGCAAATCCCCGCCTGGGTCAGATATAATTCATTATTAAACCTTAGCTACTAGTAATTCATCATTTCATCACAACAAATTAACGTAAGGGTTGCTTTAAAACCTATTGCTGAACAGTAAAAGGACTCCCCCTTTCGTATGGACAGAGGCCCACTACATTAAGGCCCCGTTCACACTTGCGTTTTGCCATGCAAACGGACCGGATCCTGATCGGATCCTGATCGGATCAGGCCCTGATCCGGATCGGAACCGTATGGTTCCGATCTGGATCCGATCCGGATCCGGTCCGTTTGCATCAGGCTGCCATCCGGGCAAAAAATAGCGAAATTTTAAGAAAAAAAATCTTGGGGTCAGCAGAAGGTGCACCTGGTGCACCTGTAGAATGAGGTTCCTCCACTGTAGGCCTCACCTCCACCTCCGACATTCTGCCAAACAGCTCCAGCACATCTGTCACTGCTGCTCCACTCCAGACATGCTTGGCCCATGTGTCCCCATCCGAAATGGCCGCTTGGATACGCATAGGAAGTGGGGTAGAACGTCAGGTTTTTGTAGGCAGTGTGTTCTGTGCCTTCCGTTTCCCATTGGTTTCTGTGTTCCGGATGGTGCTGTCAGGCTCAGGTCCGGCTCCGGTCCGGGTGCGTGGGCCGGAGATCCGGACCCAAAAAATAGCGCATGTTGGAAAAGAGTCCAGAGTCCGGATCCGATCCGGCTCTGGTATGCACGGAACGGACGCGTGTGAACGTCCGCATAGACTTTACATTGCTATGCGGAACGTACGTTCCGTTTGTACAGTATGCGGTCCGGATCAGATCCGGAAAATCCGGATAGCGAACGCTAATGTGAACCAGGCCTAAGAATACCCATTGCAGCACTCAGATTTAACACATCACTCATAAATACCACGCTGTGTGTGCGTGGACTCCCTTAGTGCAGATAAACAGGACTTAGCAGAGATTGCAGAGAATGTCTCCCTAACCACAAAATATATATATATTTTTTTTCTTTTATGCAATAATTCTTCCATTAAATTAGTGATTTGTATTATATTCCAAATGCAATGGCCTGACCTATTAAAAGGTTAGACAGATTTCATAACAGTTAAAAGCGGTAAAAAAAAGTGCTTTGTCTTGCTCTGTAAGAAGGTGCAGGTCTGGTCCATTTCAGGGAGGATTCTCATTGCTTAGGGTTAAACCACACATCTTAATGCTCGTGTAGTGACCTAATTCTGATAAGCATTTTCTCAGACCGGTAAATGCTGTCACACACTCAGATATTAGTGTATTTCTAATCATAAAACAGGCTTCTAATGCTTTTTAGAGCGAGCTCGCAATGATTGATGCAGGAAGACTTTGCCAAGCCACAAACTGCTTAAAACATTTCACGGCATCCCAGAAGTCATGTTGCAAAGCATCAAACCTAGACACATTGAACCAAATCTCATCGACTCCTGTTACATAAAACCCAAAGGACGTTTTACTGGATGATAACTGCTCCAGCTTTGATTCCTCTGCTCTCTTTTTAGATTTCTGTTTTTTTGTATCAATATGGCTTCTGCATTATTGTGAGGAAGGTGACTGTAGCTATTGTTTTAGATGTTGCCAATTCTGCAATTGGCTGCTTGTTTTTTTTCAATTTAAAGGAATACTATCAATTAAAACAACTTTTTTTAATGCTGTATGTTAGGGCACACATTACCACAACTACTAGGAGAAATTTCTTTCTTCACATAGCACTGTCTCTCTGTTGTAAAATCATCAGTCAGTTCCGGATACAAAAAATGTCAAGCTCTTCAGGGCTAGACCAAGTTCCTGCACAGGGGGTTTGCATTCAAATCCTCAGTGTATAGTTTATTAATCAACTTGCTGAAATAATCTTATTCAGATGGTGGTAAGGGGTTAAAGATTCCAACAATGTGTGCTTATTCATTATTGTCTTCACGTCTCTTGCTTTTTACAAAGGCATTATCAGGGACTTTATCAGAATTAACCAAAATCCTTCTGAAGAGGACCGACGTTAATCGGTCGAAACGCGTTAAGGTTAATTTGATTTACTATTACGGGCAAGGATCTGGCTGACCTACAGCGCGCAGCAGCCGTTCTGAATAACAAAGATCCAATATCCTGCAGTGGTGACGTCACCCAACTAGCGCACACCGGTACCAGCTGGGCGAAAGTAGTACAGCGAGGGGACTCTGTGGACAACCAGAGCGGCCCCGCCTGAACACCGCCGACAGTGGAAGGCAGTGCGGAGATCGTAGAGGATAAGCACTCGCATCAGAGCGGTTTTCAGAAAAGAATCCATGGTGAGTGCAGCTGGCTATGAAAGACTGACATATAAGAATTAAACATACAAGGAATCGTTGTACTGGATACTAAGTGATTACTAACAGAGCTCCTATATAAGAGACCTGAACCTTGTCACTTTGAGACAACATAAGTAGGATCTGTTTGTAATTTTCCTCAATGAAAATGGGACAATTTAAATTGGATCCCCTTCGTGCACAGATATGAGCGCTTCTGCATAATAAATGTGTTATCTATAAACATAAGAACTATCTATTCACAAGTTTAAGCACAAATTGGATCCCTTCTGTGCATTGATAAGTGATTCCTATCGAACTTATTATAGTTAGTTGGAAATTAGAGCACTGCTGATTTAAAGGGCCCTATAACAATATTGAGTGGTTGTGGTGTGTATGAGTGTGGAGTGTGGATTGTGGAATTTTGGAATTTTATACATTATATTTAATAAAATTTATTCTATAGAATACAGAATTAGCGCGAGTTGTGATTACACTTTATCAGAATATATCTCCCTCCCAGCATGGACAGCACACAGCAGCCTAGGAAGTAGATGCAGCCAGGAGTGTAACATCAAAAGCAATCAGTCAGGAGTGGTGTATATATATCTCCCTGACTGCTAGTTATATTGCAGCAATATTACAGCACATCTACTGTAGCTACCCGTTACCTCTTCAGATCAGCCTCCTCCTCAGACTCTCCTGCATGCTGTGACACAGTAAAGTATTTTTGTGAGCTGTGTGAGAAAGGAAAGGTAATTTTAAAAAAAGTTGTTTAAGTTGATAGTGTACCTTTAAGAAATGCAGTTTTTCCATGTTTGGTTATGATGATATATATATATATATATATATATATATATATATATAGTATATACAGGGCCGGTGCTACCATAGAGGCAAAAGGGGCAATCCCCCCAGGGCCCCTGAGTGCTCCAGGCCCCTCAGGTCTCCCCCTGACTTGTGTCCCCTGCACCAATTTGTCAGGATAGCAACTCACCTATCCCAGCGCGCTGCTCCATTCATGATTCCTGTTTTCATCCCCACTAGCTGCCTCTTCTCCATGATCAGTCATTAACAAGCACAGAGTCGCGTAGAAGAGGCAGCCAGTGGGAATGAAGAGTAGGCAGGAAGCATGGACAGAGCAGCGTGCAGGGACAGGTGAGTTGCTATGCTGACAAAAGCTGTGTCCCTGAGGGACACAGTAAAGTTGAAGGAGGGATCTGGGGGGCACGGAAGCTGGATCAAGTGTGGGGGGTGAATATGCTAGGAAAGGAGGCATGGGTGCCCCCCAGATTACTCTTGCCCTAGGGCCCCATTGTGGGATTAAGTCATGGTGAAAATATTCCATTAAACTTAATGAAGTACAGCAGATTACCAATACTCCCAACAAGAAGGCTCAGTTCACACCTCCCAGAGCAGCATATCTCTGTAGTCTGTCCATCTCCAGTGCAAATAATGTGATGTCGTCTGTAGTCTGTCCATCTCCAGTGCACATAATGTGACAAGAAGCTGATGGAGCAGTAAGTCATGCTACATTTCCTTGCAGCTGTACTATTCTGCGCTATTGGGCATGGAGGAAGACAGGAGAGGCACTAATTGTGACTGAGGGACATATAATGGATAAACTTATCTAAAGGAGGGTGGGAGTATCATGAAAACATAGTGGTAGCAGCTATTGTACGTTTTGTGGTGGTGGTAGTGGTGGTGGGACATGGTGACTGGTGAAACAAGGGACATGGTGACTGCAGCACTTGTCATGTAAGGGAGATGATGATGACACTTTTTATGGAGAAACATTATGGATGCACATGTTGGAGAGAGAGGACCTGTGCTTTTCATAGTGGGCCACAGTGGAGGTCATTATTATTACTGTGGTTGGAGTTGGCTTAAAGGACAATCTAGATTAATGAAGCACAACACTTGGGTGCCATTAGAACCCAAAGCAAATTGCCATTAACATCAATAGAGAGGGCTTGTGAAACACAGTCAAGAAATAAGCCAGATCACATCTGGGCTCACAAGAAAAATCTCCCACACTTACTTCCTTTGAGTGACAATGGAATGAGGAAGGAGTCTGGACAGCTCATACATCTGCTGTTTAGTCTAGTCAAGTAGTATTTGATATTAGTACAGGACATTTAATCCAGTAAAGTATTAAAAAGTGAGTGATTCAAGAATAATTCTGTTAGTAAGTCTCTGCAATTGCTATCTTTAATGTGGGTAGCAGGCCCTAGCAGTAAATATCGGAATACTGTTTTTGTTTGTTTGTTTGTTTTTAGTTTTGTGAATGGAGGATCCTCACCATGACAGGACTTGTTCCTGTGGGGGAAGGGACATAGCCTTTCACATTAAACAATCCATTTTGCAAAATTTGATGCAAAGCCTTTCCACTGAAAAGCCACTTCTTTCTTCTCCCCTTTCCAGAGTGAACAGCTCTAGCCACTTTAAGACCAGAGCTGTCCTTACCCTACTTTGTATTGTGATTACTATGATTGGCTGAGTTTGGCTCAGAACATTACCAGGGTCAATTTCGTTGTCTCCTAACTAAGATATGCAAGCTCTGCTGTCAACATGACAGAAAAGTGAAGTGGGTGAAGCGATGTGGAGCAAACGGCTACAGTGATGAGATCACATGGTAGGGCTCATTGAAATCTATTCCCTGCCAGGAATAAGCACCCCCAAACAGATCATAGATTTCAATCAGTAAGATCCAGAAGCGGTCAATCTATCTTCTTTCTTGTGAAATGTTGATTGATAAGTCATCCCTGCCTGTTGCTTTCCACTGTACCTACTCTGACATTACTGAACACCACCTGGCACTAAAAAACTAAACTGCAAAACAGAGAAGGAAGACCTGACCATGGCATATTTGAATCTCTTGTCAGGTCTCCCTAATGGTCCATTGATTAGACCAAAGAGAATCTTCCCTAAGGTGGATTCCAATTCATCAGATCAAATGACTGATAGGATTCCCTACCAGGAAGCTTATAACTTTTAAAAAACACAGGATGTTAAAAATGAACACATTACAAATGTCGTACGTTCTCATTGCTTGGTCTATTAAAACTTAAAAGAGCACTTCTTTAAAGTGAAACACCGCCTTTGTTAGTAAGAAAAAAAAATCTGCCTGATTCAAAGTGCTGTATTTTTTGGACTATAAGACGCTCCTGACCATAAGATGCACCTAGGTTTAGAGGACAAAAACCAGGGGATAAAAATATATATACTAAACCTGGTGCATCCATGGTGAAACAGCATCTTGTTGATTATGCCCCCTTTGTACCTCATGTCCCCTTGTAACTCTTGTGTCTCCTTGTGCCCTCCTCTGTCCCTCTTGTGTCCTCCTGTGTCCCCCATATGTCCGCCTCTGTCCTCCTTGTGTCTTCCTCTATGCCCCTTTGTGTCCCCCATGTCCTCCTCTGTCTCTCTTGTGTCCTCTTGTAACACCTTGTGTCCGTCTCTGTCCTCCTTGTGTCCTCCTCTATGCCCCTTTGTATCCTCCTTCTGTCCTCCTCTATACCCCTTTGTGTCCCTCTGTGTCCTCGATTTGTCCCCCTGTATCCTCCTCTGCATGGACACAGTACTGGGAGTCTCAGATAGTGCAGCCGGTTGGAAGCTCTTATTGGCAGGCTTTTACAAGTCAGAAACTCCCTGCATTTGGACTATAAAAGGCAGTGACTTTTTTCCACACTTTTGGGGGAGAAAAAGTGAGTCTTATAGTCCAAAAATACAGTAATAGATTACAAGGAATATGAAAGTAACTGGGGTCTTACTGTACATGAAACACTTTACAAACCTCTCAGAAATGCACTGATTACATGCCTTGGAAAAATGCTGTTTGAGCTTAAAAAGCTTTTTAGACATTAATAGCTGAATGCAAACTGAAATGGAAATATAATGTTAACAATAATTGACTCATGTAGCACTGATGTATGTCATGGCATTTTTAATGAAATTGGAATATTACTACTTATTTGCTCAGGTACCATGTAACAAAAAATGCAAGGCTAGAATATTATACTACTATAGTATATAAATAGTGTGTGTATATATCAGCATATAGTCTGTACTAGAGATGGGACGACGAATCCGGCGAATCCACGAATCCCTCGAATATTGGGAAATATTCGAGATTCGTGGATTCGAATCCCGACGCCATTTTCCACTTTACGAATCCGCCGAATCCCGACGCTGCATCGCCGCGCATCCGCCGCTCGCACTCGTCCTCCTCCGACCCGCGCCTCCTCCGACCGCCCCGCGCCTCCTCCGCCCGGCCGCCCGCATACTTTGTATCAACTCACCCGTCCAGTGGAGCGCAGACAGAGCGGCAGACCTCTCGCTGACTTCCTGGTTCCCTCTAGTGACGGCTTTTACAATGACGTCATCAGTAAAAGCCGGTCCGGCCACTAGAGGGAACCGAGAAGTAAGGACGAGGTCTGCCGCTCTGTCTGCGCTCCACTGGACAGGTGAGTTGATACTTATGCAGGGGTGAGCGAGGAGGCACGGGAGACCGAGGAGGCCATGGGGTGAGCGGAGGAGGCATGGGGGGGGGGGGGGGGAGCGACACCTACCTACCTACCTACCTACCTACCACTTTACCTACCTACCTGCCACTATACCTACCTAAAGGCCCCCTATACGTACCTACCTACCTACCGGGCACTATACCTACCTACCTACAGGCCCCTATACCTACCTAAAGGCCCCCTATACTACCTACCTACCACTATACCTACCTACCTACAGGCCCCTATACCTACCTAAAGGCCCCCTATATGTACCTACCTACCTAAAGGCCCCTATACCTACCTAAAGACCTCTATACCTACCTACCTAAAGGCCCCCTATACGTGCCTACCTATCTAAAGGCCCCTATACCTACCTACCTAAAGGCCCCTATACCTACCTACCTACATACCTACCTATACTTAAGGCCTTATACCCTGCTACCTATACTGAAGGTCCCTTTAACTACCTACCTACCTACAGGACACTATACCTACCTACCTACCGGCCACTATATCTACCTACCTACCTACAGGCCACTATACCTACCTAAAGGCCCCCTATACGTACCTACCTACCTACCTACCTAAAGGCCCCTATACCTACCTACCTACCTAAAGGTCCCTATACTTACCTACCTACCTACCTACCTACCTAAAGGCCCCTATACCTACCTACAGGCCTCTATACCTACCTACCTACTTAAAGGCCCCCTATACGTGCCTACCTACCTAAAGGCCCCTATACCTACCTACCTAAAGGCCCCTATACCTACCTACCTACATACCTACCTATACTTAAGGCCCTATACCCTGCTACATATACTGAAGGTCCCTTTAACTACCTACCTACCTACAGGACACTATACCTACCTACCTACCGGCCACTATACTTACCTACCTACCTACAGGCCACTATACCTACCTAAAGGCCCCCTATACGTACCTACCTACCTACCTAAAGGCCCCTATACCTACCTACCTAAAGGCCCCTATACCTACCTACCTACATACCTACCTATACTTAAGGCCCTATACCCTGCTACCTATACTGAAGGTCCCTTTACCTACCTAAAGGCCCCTATACCTACCTACATACCTACCTATACTTAAGGCCTCTATATACCCTGTTACCTATACTGAAGGCCCTATACCCTGCTACCTATACTGAAGGTCCCTTTACCTACCTAAAGGCCCCTATACCTACCTACATACCTACCTATACTTAAGGCCTCTATATACCCTGCTACCTATACTGAAGGCCCATATACCCTGCTACCTATACTGAAGGCCCCTATACCCTGCTACCTATACTGAAGGCCTATATACCCTGCTACCTATACTGAAGGCCCATATACCCTGCTACCTATACTGAAGGCCCATATATCCTGCTACCTATACTGAAGGCCCATATACCCTGCTACCTATACTGAAGGCCCATATACCCTGCTACCTATACTGAAGGCACATATACCTTGCTACCTATACTGAAGGCCTATATACCCTGCTACCTATACTGAAGGCCTATATACCCTGCTACCTATACTGAAGGCACATATACCCTGCTATCTATACTGAAGGCCCCTATACCCTGCTACCTATACTGAAGGCCCATATACCCTGCTACCTATACTGAAGGCCCATATACCCTGCTACCTATACTGAAGGCACATATACCCTGCTACCTATACTGAAGGCACATATACCCTGCTACCTATACTGAAGGCCTATATACCCTGCTACCTATACTGAAGGCCCATATACCTTTCTACCTATACTGAAGGCCCATATACCTTGCTACCTATACTGAAAGCTACCAATATTGAAGGCACCCATACCTAGCTAGCTATACTGAAGGCACCTTTACCTCGCTACCTATACTGCGGGCAACTATACCACGGATCGCACAATTCGTATGTGCAGGATTCGTTAGATTCGGGATTCGAAAGGTTCGAGATATTCGAGAACCTTTTTAGATTCGGATCCGGATTCGGATTCGAAGAAATTGTGGATTCGTCCCATCCCTAGTCTGTACACAAGGTTGTGATGATGTAGTATATGTTGCAACCTATGTACCCTACAGATATATACCTAACAATTTTCGATAATCTCATAACTGACCTGACTGCAGTAAATTAAAATCCGATGGATTGCTATGGGTCAAGCCCCTTTATATATCTTTATTTCCCTTTCAAATGCCTCATTAAATATGCCTGTTATTGTAAATGAAAAAATGATGGGCTCCTTGCATGGCTCTGCGCTCAACATGTTTTTTCCTCCAAAGACCTGAGACATAATAGCATTTTATAACATTGAACTTCAAAGTGCAGAATACTACCAGTTTGACTTTATAAAAAAATGAATAAAATCCTCAATAGATTCAACTTTACTGCAGTATGTCAGGGTTTTTTTTTTTTTTTTTTTTTTACTCAACCTAGTGCATCACTTTTAAAGAAAAAGATCACAGATATGTTTAAAACTGATTTTCACATGAGTTGTATATCTTTAGAAAAATCTATACTTATTATATGTGTATATCATATGTGTGTTTATTATCTTTGAATTACCGGTACCACTTTTTTTTCCATCTGTTTAGTGTTAAATAAATAAACTTGTTTCTTGTATTGCTAGTTGCTTTCTTCATTTGAGGTAAGCAAATTTGATTCATTTTTTAAAAACTATCCAGGACCTATTTTTGGGGCAACTCTTTCATGTCTTATTTTTTTCAGAATTCTAATTATAAAGACTTCAATGCTGCCCATAGCAAAGTCTGTTGATGGGATTGACTTCATAGGCTGAAAGCACCTCTTGAGTTTTACAGCTCTTTGTCTGAGTGTCTCTCAGATTCACTCATTAACGTTAGTGTCTTTTGCTTGATTTTACTTGTACTCTCTATGCTGGTTTGTGGTAATTGTGTTTCTTCACCTGAAAGTAAAAAAGTACATTGCTAAAATGATCCAGAGATCTCTTAGTGATGAATCTTGATCTCCATTAATGGTACCAATGTAAAGTCCTACTCCAAAATCACCTAGTTAGCTGCTGTTATATTTATACCTATGGTTTTTATCTTAAAGAGACTCTGTAACATGAAAAAGATCCCCTGGGGGGTACTCACCTCGGGTGGGGGAAGTCTCCGGATCCTAATGAGGCTTCCCACGCCGTCCTCTGTCCCACGGGGGTCTCGCTGCAGCCCTCTGAACAGCCGGCGACAGGCCCGACTGTAATTTCAATATTTACCTTTGCTGGCTCCAGCGGGGGCGCTGTGGCTGCTTTCCTCTCCGAACTACACGGAAATACCCGATCTCAGTCGGGTCCGCTCTACTGCGCAGGGGCCGGAAACTTGCGCCTGCGCAGTAGAGCAGACCCGACGGCGATTGGGTATTTCTGTGTAGTTCGGAGCCGACAGCCGTCAGAGCGCCTGCGCAGGAGCCAGGAAGGTAAATATTACGTCACGGCTGCACGGAGGGCTGCAGCGAGACCTCCATGGGACAGAGGACGGCGTGGGAAGCCTCATTAGGATCCGGAGGCTTCCCCCACCCGAGGTGAGTACCCCCTAGGGGATTTTTTGAGGTTACAGATCCTCTTTAAAAGAAAAAAATATCTTAGAGGTCCTTATTCAACTCCCCTTTTCTCCTTAGTTTTCTCCTAGGAGATCATTTGTCATCGTCTCTTTAAAATTGCTTTCAGCACTTTCCAATTGAAAAAGTAGGTGAAAAAGTACTGTTAAAATTATTTTAAGCATTTTCTGGCTTGCTGGTGATTTAAAAGGTATTTTATTGGTAAGGTGTAAAAATATCACCTAGGGGAAAACTCAGGAGAAAAAGTAAATTGCATATGGGCCAGTAAGTTTTTAATTACTTGCAGTGCCCATCAATCTATCATGCTGATTATTTCAGGGATGAGCATATAATTCTTGGAAGTGTGATATGTTCATAAATAACTAAAGAAAGACCTGAAGAAACGTGCACAACTGGACAGCGACATATTTTTCTTGACTACATTCAAAAAGGAAAATTTCTTTCCTGGTTCATAAATAAGTGTGAACTTATTGCTGTTTAGATCCTTGCTTATCAATTACTGTCAGCCAATGTGAGAGTTATTGATTGGATAAAAGTTTAGGAATAGTCGCTCTATAGACACACTGCTTTGCTACCCATAGAACAGCTCGGTCTGTATTACAGAGAGGAGAAGGGGAGGAGGGGTGGGAAAAGCTATGTTGTGGCAATACAATACCAAAAGAAATTAGGAAATGGGCCGCTCTATGTGGATAGGCCTATTTGTGTAACATGGTCTTTTGGTCTATGAGTCTGTGTAGCATCGTCTTATGGTCACTAGAGTTGGGCCGAACGGTTCTCCTGCGAACGGTTCCATGCGAACTTCAGTGGTTCGCGTTAGCGTCCCGCAGGCGAAGTTTTGCGGAAGTTCGGTTCGCTCCATAATGCACCATGAGGGTCAACTTTGACCCTCTACATCACAGTCAGCAGGCCCAGTGTAGCCAATTAGGCTACACTAGCCCCTGGAGCCACTCCCCCCCTTATAAAAGGCATGCAGCGGCGGCCATTACGCTCACTCGTGTGCCTGCGTTAGTGAGAGTAGGGCGAGCTGCTGCAGACTGTCTCTCATAGGGAAAGATTAGTTAGGCTTAGCTTGTTCCTGGCTGCATACCTGTTCTGTTCAGTGAACCTGCCACTGCATACCTGTTCTGTGAACCCACCACTGCATACCTGTTCTGTGAACCCACCACTGCATACCTGTTCTGTGAACCCACCACTGCATACCTGTTCTGTGAACCCACCACTGCATACCTGTACTGTGAACCCACCACTGCATACCTGTTCTGTAAACCCACCACTGCATACCTGTTCTGTGAACCCGCAACTGTATACCTGTTCTGTTCAGTGAACCCGCCACTGTATACCTGTTCTGTTCAGTGAACCCGCCACTGTATACCTGTTCAGTGAACCTGCCACTGCATACCTGTTCTGTGAACCCACCACTGCATACCTGTTGTGTTCAGTGAACCCGCCACTGTATACCTGTTCAGTGAACCTGCCACTGCATACCTGTTCTGTGAACCCACCACTGTATTCCTGTTCAGTGAACCCGCCACTGCCGTCACTACACAAACAGCTGTTTGCGGTGCGTTACACAGTGAGTTTGGTGTGTCAGTGTGAAGCAGTACCTTAATTACACTACCTGATTGATGTATACACATGCAAGATGTTTTAAAGCACTTTAGGCCTGTCATTTAGCATTCAATGTGATTTCTGCCCTTAAAACGCTGCTTTGCATCAAATCCAGATTTTTCCCGGGGACTTTTGGCGTGTATCCCACTCCGCCATGCCCCCCTCCAGGTGTTAGACCCCTTGAAACATCTTTTCCATCACTTTTGTGGCCAGCATAATTTTTTTTTTTCAAAGTTCGCATCCCCATTGAAGTCTATTGCGGTTCGCGAACTTTAACGCGAACCGGACCTTCCGCGGAAGTTCGCGAACCCGGTTCGCAAACCTAAAATCGGAGGTTCGGCCCAACTCTAATGGTCACTTCACCTGTGTAATGTGACCCTGTAGTGACCTGACATGGAAGCTCAAAGCTCCCACTTCCATGTGTCTGTCAAACTGCCTCTTATATCACTAAAACAAGGTATTCTTTTTGAATTCCGTGCTCAGCTGGGTATGATTTAGCCAAGTGGCTCCACTGCACTCATACATTTACTGGATATAACTCTTCTGTTTCGCATGTTTCACTAAAGGACAACTATCACGAAAATCATAACATTTAAAATACATGTAAATATATACAAAAATGAAGTATGTTTCTTCCAGAGTAAAATGAGCCATAAATTACTTTTTTCCTATGTTGCTGTCACTTACAGTAGGTAGTAGAAATCTGACAGAACCGACAGGTTTTGGACTAGCCCATCTCCTCATGGGGGTTCTTAAGGTTTTCTTTTTTTCAAAAGCACTTAGTGAATGTCAGTTGCTCCATGCAACTGCCAAAACAGTGTGCAGCGAGCAAGGAGGCTGGCCAGCATCTTTGTATACATCATTTTCAGGGTGTGTCTTTAAAAAAAATAAAAGCCATGCTGAGAATCTCCCATGAAGAGATGAGCTAGTCTAAAACCTGTCGGTTCTGTCAGATTTCTACTACTTACTGTAAGTGTCAGCAACATAGGAAAAAAGTAATGTATGGCTCATTTTACTCTGAAAGAAAGGTACTTCTTGTTTGTATATATTTACATGTATTTTAAATGTTACAATTTTTTTAACGATAGTGGTCGTTTAAACATTGAAGAAGCAATGCTGAACAATGGGATGCCAAGGATGCCATAGTTTTTATTTTGTAATATCTTCCACAAGTCTGGTGAAATCTTTTGTGTCAAAATCTCTACAATGAGAAGAGGTAAGAGGCTGTGAAAAAAAGAGTTTTACATAAAAAAAATATTCAACATTAATTGAAGAGTTTTGAGTTTTTATCCCTCCATAAACATAGAGTAACAATTTAAAATAGAAATTCTAGTGTTGGTGTTCAAATTCAAGAGAATGAATTCAGAAACCTGAATTCTCCCACACTTCAGCACTTGAAGCAGTGGACAGGGTCACAGGGAGTTCATTCACTTGTGGCTCAGGAGGCACTTCTAAGCAGAGAGGAGGAAGCATTAGAGTCACATGAAGCATGGCATTAACCTCAAGTGAGTGAACTCCCAGATGCCCTCAGCTCTGTCCACTGGCTGCTTCAGGTGCTGAAGTGTGGTGTGAGATTTCCCAAATTCATTTTCCCAAATTCTAACACTAGGGGCCATATTCTATTGCTGAACTCGCCAGCGCTAAGCACTGGCGAGTTCTTAACTTAGGCGATGGGGGCATCGCCTAATCTAATTAAACTTTAGACCCCCCCAGGCGGAAAAGAACTCGCTTGGGCGATATAATCGCCCAGCGAGTTCTTAACACGGAATCCAATTACCCTTATCATGTCTCCGGGAAGCGATGCTTCCCGGCAGACATGAGCGTTAGCTTAGACCTGCAAAAAGCAGGTCTAAACTAGCTAACGCACGTCGTCGCCGCAGCATCTGGGGGTCTCCTTTAATAAGGAGACCCCCAGAGCTCCCCGTCGGGTCGCCGCACAGTTTAGAAGCCAGCGCGCAGCTCTGCCGGGCTCCTCTGTCATACGTACCGCCGCCGATCACCCGCCGCCTCTCGCCGCAAAATCCGTCACGTAATTACAGTGTATCTAACACTGTAATTACTGTGCGCATAGAAGGAGCCCGGGCAAAGCATCTTTGAATCTGCAGCCGGGCTCCCCATTGGTCTGCTGTGTGAGCCATTTTATTGGTTCAGACAGCAGACCAATGGGGAGCCCGGCTGCAGATTCAAAGATGCTTTGCCCGGGCTCCTTCTATGCGCACAGTAATTACAGTGTTAGATACACTGTAATTACGTGACGGATTTTGCGGCGAGAGGCGGCGGGTGATCGGCGGCGGTACGTATGACAGAGGAGCCCGGCAGAGCTGCGCGCTGGCTTCTAAACTGTGCGGCGACCCGACGGGGAGCTCTGGGGGTCTCCTTATTAAAGGAGACCCCCAGATGCTGCGGCGGAAGATGTCGGCGATGTTCGGCGGACGAGTGCGCATGTGTGGGGAGTGAGGCCGTGGTGCTGATGGACAGCACCACAGCGTAAACCTCACTCCCCATCGCTCGGTAACAGGGAGCATCGCTCAGGCTTTCGCCTGAGTAATGCTCCCTAACGATCGGCCATCGCGCGAAGGATATGGGCAATAGGATTTGCCGGTAATCCTCGCGCGATGGCAAGGTGATAAGTAGCTCGCATCTGCAAGCTACTTATCACCTTGAATAGGATATGGCCCTAACACTTAAAATGTCACTTTTTATGAGAAAATAGTCATCCCTTCAAATCACTCTATACATTTAAAGGGATTAACTTGAAAACAAAATTTAAAATTGCTAACCTTGTGCGGTGTAGTTAATTTTCCATGTCGAAAGAATGGAATTCCTAGGCAGTCCGTATTCTAGAAAGAGTACAGATTTTTGAGCTTATGGTGAGTACAGAAATATCATAACTGGCTAGAAAAAGAAATCATAAAATAATTTTAAATAATATTACATTATAAAAAAGATGTGTGCAGCCCCCACATGTTTATAGCATTTTAAGTGGAATTTCACTTTAAGTTTCTCTTCAAATTTTTCTTAAAGAAACACTGAAGTCTCAGAAAATACAGCTTTTTATTGCAAAAAGCTGTTTAACATTATTACCCTAACTAAAACACCACATCCCGGTGGCTGAAATCTAACAAAATCCCCCCCAAACATCCCTCACAAAATCCACGACTTTCTTGGTCTTGCCCTGTGCGCTTCCGTGGGAGGCAGAGCTTTCAACTGCAGCTCTGCATCCATGCGCATCTATCAGCGCGTATCTCTGCCTCTCCCCCACCCCTCTCAGTGAAGGAAGACTGAGAGGGGCGGGGGGGGGGGCGGAGGCAGAGTTATAAGCTGATAGACGCGTGTAGAGGCAGAGCTGCAGCTGAAAGCTCTGCCTCTCATGGAAGCGCTCCCCGCAGTGTGCCCTGGGGAGTTTGGGGGGATTTAGTTATATTTCAGGCATGGGGATGCAGCATTTTAGTTAGGGCAATAATGTTGAACAGCTTTTTGCAATAAAAAGCTGTATTTTCGGAGACTTCAGAGTCTCTTTAAGTTTTCTTCTAGGAATACATTAATATTCTTGTAAATTATTACCACCATGGCTGTTGCCATTACATGGAAAATTCCCTTTTAAAACGTGTCTTCTTGCTCAAAGGAAAAAGGAACATGCTGACAAAGAAGTGGTAACATAATTTGTCCGAAATTAGAAAGCCTTCCAAGGACTCTTTTTCTTTTGGAACAATGCTAGATTTTACATTATGTGTCTAGCATTCCTGCTGGGAAATTTGTGCTAAAATGAACATTTTGTTTCAAAGACATTTTTTTTTACTTTGAATACTAAATGACAACTGCAGGACAGCACGTTATAACATTCAGTTATTATTTTATTCCATGAGAGAGTGACAAGTAAAACATTTTCTTGACCTGAAAAATTGGTTCAAAAGTATTCATGGTAAAAAAAAAATAATGTATAAAAAAGTTTCTTCAAGTTCATAAGTCCGTTAATGTGAAATTCTGCCATTTTTAAACCAAAAATGCTCTGAGATGTGTCAGTGGCACACAAGTCATTTGGTGATTTTGCATTCTTAAAAAGTATTTTTCCTTTCCAGGTTTGCAGCCAGCTGGGCTTGTCTTGAATAGCATTTTTTTTTCAAAAATTGAGTCTGTACTTTATAGTGATCTGTATATAGTAGTAGTACTACTACTATTGCCTTTTTCTGCCCCAGTAATTTACTGTACATGTAATTGACTGAAGTAGGCAGACTGCATTTCAACTCTGGAGAAGAATCAGCTACTCTGATCAGAAAACTGACAGATCCAGTGCTAGTTTGTAAGGGAGTTAATGGCTGAAATTTTGGGAATAATGGCACTTCATAGGCTTTTCTCAAGGCTTAAGGTGAATGGTAAAGGTAAATACACAATTCATTCAAATCAAATGATGTTCCCATTTTTTTCAGTGAAATTATTTATTGTGTCAGAAATCTAAAAATAAACTTTTTGGATCAAGAAAAAAAAATACATTTACATTTTTTTCCATAAAAATTTGATTGAATGTGTTGGAAAAAACTGATAGAAAAATATAAAAAAAAAAACAAAAGTTTATTCATATTGATTAATATGTTTGGGAAAACCAATCAGAAGTGTATTAAGTGTATTGGTTTAATTCTTCTGATTATCCGATCAAGTGGAAAAACTGAAAAAAACCTAACAAATTGAATTGTGTATGGCTACTTTTAGGAATGGTCCATATAGAAGGAGCAGAAAGGCATCTTAGATCATCAGGAGTAGCAACAATCTTGAGGTAGTAAATGTAGATAAGCAGCAAACCAGCAACATTGCAGACATTGATCCAACACAGTGAGGCACATTTCTGACTGCCTGCAACATTACATGCAGGAAGAGAACATGGAAAGAGGTGTGTTCTTGGTTTTGTTAAAACAGACACAATGAAGAAAGTAAATAAACATAATATTTATATGACATAAGAGTGAACAAAGGCGACAGCAGGATAAAAGGTACTAAAAAGCACAGAGGCGCTTATCGTGACCTTGAGACTGTACTGCGTGTACTCCTATTTGTTATTACCTGAAGAAGCGGGAATATACCTGTGAAACGCATTGCTTTGGTTGTCTGGAGTATATATAAACCTGTTGTTGTTAAAAAGCTGACAGTATCTTGTCTACTTCAAGGAAGCGAGTCCACCACCACCTCCTGAGAAATTTTAAACTTTTTAGTACCTTTTATCCTGCTGGTGCCTCTATTCACTCTTACATTACCAATATCCACCCCTGGTGGAGGGGTTGGTCCCCATCTCTTCTTTCCTGATCTAGAGAGAGCGACTTTTAATCCTGAGTAAGGACAGGTCTAATCTCCTCACCTGCCTGTACAGTGGTTACCTAGGAGGTTTTGTGAGTATATACACTATATACTTTTCAATTCCAACCTATTGTTTTGCTTACTACACTATATTGGGCTCTTAGCGTCCCCACTTTTGTTTAATATTTATATGACATTTGCGCTTTGCTGTTGTACTAAGATATTGCTTGAGGGTTATAATTTAGTTGGAAGTTGCTTGAGTACTTTGTCTTATGTGACCTACTAGAAGTATAGGCAGTGAAAGCTGATAGTGGCATCCCAAAGTTCAACATCCATCCTTTTTTTCCCTGGACCTTACATTCAAAAAGTCATCAACTGAAAAAATGCAATAAGTATACTATAAATGTGTTTACACTCTACACTGCTTTGCCAGGTTGTCTTTCTTAAAATGTAATTATTTACATTTAAGATGGGTATGTCTGCTAGGTGATGATGGCTCTACCTACAATACAAAGACATTTTAGAACGTTCAGAAAGAGTCAGTCAGTCAGTAGGTAAATATGTTAACGATTGTTCTATGATCCTCATTAGCAGTAGTGGCAATGTGATGTATGATGACCTCAGTGGTGACTGCCAAGTAGTATCAATTATTTCCTGAAATGAACCCTTGAGAGATGTGGAAGATTCACAGACACTATAGCTTCAGGAGATTTCACACATTTTAATTGACATCAGAGAATTAAATGTCAACAGGCTCATCTCACACCCTGGAAGGATAAGACAATAAAAGCCTTGAAGACCAAAGCTGGACAAAAATGGACAAGATCAAGTAGATGCAGACTGATGACATTTTTGGGTTTTCTCACACCCCTGACTTTTACAGTACTTGCCCCTATGGCCTAAATTCACTAAGATTTATCAAACACTTTATCAAACGTTTGATAATTTACCTCATGCGTAAAATCTAATTTTGAATTCACTAAAGTGTTAAATATTTATCAAATATTGTATTGATAAAATGTTCAATAAATATATAACATAATATAACACCTTAGTGAATTCAAAATTAGTTTTTACCCATGAGGTAAATTATCAAACGTTTGATAAAGTGTTTGATAAAGCTTAGTGAATTGAGGCCTATGGCTACTCACCTTGGGAGGCTTCCTTCCCCCGTCCTCCTCTACTAGTCTGTTCCAGTGCTGGGACCCCCAAAAAGCCGCTTTTCAACAGCTCCAGTGGATAAAACTGAGCCCGACTGGGTCCGTGCTACTGCGCAGGCATGAGTCATCTGTGCCTGCGCAGTAGTACAGACCAAATCAGGCTTGGCTTTGTCCACATGAACCTGAGCAGTCCATGCTACTCTGCAGGCACAAATTGACCATGCTTTGGAGGTCCCAGCACTGGATTGGCCTGGCTGAGAAGGACAGGCAAAGCCTCTCCAGGATCCAGAGGCTTTTTCCTCACGAGGTAAGTATCTAAATGAGGCAGTAGCATTGGGATGGACCAGCTTCCAATGGGGAGAGACGTGCTAGACCAGAAAACCCCTGTAGCCCAACAGGGTCAAAAATGGCAAAAACAAAATTCAAAAGTACAAAAGTATCTAAATTAGGCAGCAACAAACCTCACAAATTTGCTTTAAATAAAGTTAATCTACACTTCTATGTATTCAGTATTCTATCTTATGTGAAACCCTTTGATTTCCATTAGCAAGGTGTATTTTGATCATAATAATGCTAGGTGGATATAATTACAAACTATGTGTCAGGTAAGACTTTCAATATAGACTTTATTCCATCTACCGGTATTTGTTTAGCTATTTGTCTGTGGTACAGCTTTAATGATAATTTAAGATACTTCCACAGATGAGAGGGATCCCATATAGCAGCTAGATAAGTCACCTATGAAAGCTAGGATGGACATTTATTTCTTTTGGTGACTCGGCCCTGGATGCTCATCTTATGGCTTATTGTCTGTATGGAACATTTCTGTGTGAGTTTAAAGTAAAATTAATGATGCTGTCCTTCCTCATGCAGAAGTGCAATGGGGGCTTCGCTATGGTGTTGTGGAGGAGGGAGCTGATGGAATACAATGCCCTTTAGCACACATCATATACTAATTTCTCATCACCATTGTGCCTCAGAATCTGCCAGGACTTAGCAGCGGAAAATCTAAAAACATGACGAAACTCCTCATATTTCACACCAACTCACAAATATGTGGGATTTGTATTTTGCCTTTTAGCCTTCTGCAAAATCTGTTTTCGGTTTGTGATAAATGCCTCAAAGTAAAAAACATTGCATATGTAATTTAGTCAGGCTATTGACATGGTAATCCACGTGGATCGCTAAATGAAAAGCAGTCATCCTTAATACTCTAATTTATGAGATTATTTTAGGCAGCTTTTAATAAGCCTTTTCAGTCTTGAATAGAATTTTCTATGGCTTGCTAGCTAAAGTGGCCCATTTACCGAAGAAAAAAAAAGAATGATGCTTTAGAAATTATTTTATTACGTATATTTTGTACTTTTGTGTTTTAAATTTGTGTTAAAATTGTATGTAATATGCAACAAAAAATAAGCTGCTGAACACCAAGCAAGGAAATACAAATGCCATCCATCTAAGAGCCTACTCATCAGAGAGCTCATATGATATATTTTTGTGTAAGGAAGCTTTTGAATGTAAAATCCCTTTCCTGAAATTTGGTTCACATAAGCAAAAATACTTCAGGAGGGGAGTATTCAGGATCTGTGGGTGTGGCTACTTTTGCTGCCTTGTATGTATTTTCCCACTGCTCAGACTGCAAGGGGGAAGGCACAGACACCACCTCTCCAGGAAGTTTGCAGACTAGAATAGTGACAGTTGGTGGTGTAGGAAGTGATCAGTGGCTGAGCTCCTGACTACATAAAGAGTATTTCACTTTGGCTTATATAGCAAATTAAGAAGAGTTTAGCTGTGGCGCTTCACCTAAACCTAAGGCTGCAGAGAATTGTTAAATTCATTACATAGCAAATTATACACAGACACAAGCAAGCTCAGCAACTGACTTCCCTTTGAAAATAAAGGAAATATTTATGCCTGGAGTAGGGTTTTAAATAGAACTTGTTAAGGTTGTCAACATCTGTTTTAAATGAATGCACATTGAGATACCTGCTACTACCTTCATTCAATACACGTCTCCAAACTATATATAATCTGGCATCTGCACCACATATAAAGACTTCATGGCTAATACACAAGAAGCTACCTTCTATACTTCCTTTTAGATTGTCAGCTCACAAGGGCAAGGTGCTGCCTCTAGTGTAAACACTGGAACACTATCTGTTGCACAGGCTAGAAATGAAATGGGATAATCGTTATTGGCTTCATCAACAATACAATAAAACATTTTTGGGGAATTTAAAATCCCATCACAAAACTGTTTATTTCATTTTCCAATGAATTTATAGTATAAAATGTGTGCATTACTTTTCAAAAATGTTGCCACTCACATACATGCCATAGAAAGGCATAAAATTGTATTGTGTAAAGCTAATATTTCACAAGGCTTCCATTGCGGATCAGGCAGCAGAAAGTTGCAGAATGGATTGGGCCAAAACTTTTCCCGTCTGACCCACAGTAGAAGAACTTACCTATTTACAACAAAGCCAAAATGGGTTAAAGTGGAGCTTAACTTAGACCTTCCTCTCTGCTCTAAAAAATATGCAACAGCATAATAACCTTTAAAGAAAAGCATTTCTTTGTTACAGCTGATAGAAATCCTGCAATAAATCTACAGTGTGTCTGTGAACTGCTTTCATGGAAGCAGACATATTGTTAACATCCTGTGTTTACAAATTAGCTGCTCTGCTGTGGCAGAGGAGAATCCTGAGCTGACACAGCTGAGAGATCAGATTACAGTGGTGATTAGACACAGATGAGGGGGATAAGACAGGCTAAACTCTCTAAATACATACAGGGCGCATTTCTCTGTGTTTCCTTCTGTCCTGTGTGAGAGTTCAGGTCCACTTTAACCAATAGTAAAGGTATATATGTAATATATTAGTTTAGCAGTTGCGCTCCCCCAATTTCACCCCCCCCCCTTTCCCTAGATATAGGCCTGCTGCAACTCTTTTTTACACTACATGCACATCCCAGTAAAAGTCACAGTACTTGTACAGTACCCTTCTGCATACATTTACAGGTTAATCCTGACAGTTCCCACTGTACTAGTCCTCATTCATTGCATCCTCCTCCACTCAGAGGCTACTGATTGTCCGGGTGCTCCAGGGGAATCGGCCATCAAGGACAAGAGACATAGAAAAAACAATAGAGGAAAAGCATAGTGCGATCTGTCTGTACTATTTGCACACGGAGACCATCACCCTATGGGGGCTTAATAGTGCAGGTTCTATTGCTGCAAGGCTGCCCCGCCTTAACCACTTGATGACCCAGCCTTTACCCCCCCCTTAAGGACCAGCGCTGTATTTGCTGATCTGTGCTGGGTGGGCTCTACAGCCCCCAGCACAGATCAAACACCAGATCGCCCCCCTTTTTTCCCCACTAGGGGGATGATGTGCTGGGGGGGGTCTGATCGCTCCTGCCTGCGTGTGGCTGGCAAGGGGGGGGGGCCTCAAAGTCCCCTCCACCGCCGGATTCCCCCTCTCCCTCTCCTCCCTCCCTTCCCCGGAGATCCGAGGCTGCACAGGAACGGATCTGTCCTGTGCAGCCTCTAACAGGCTCCTGCCTGTCATGTGACAGCGATCCCTGGCCGCTGATTGGCCGTGGATCGCTGATCCAGTACAACGCTGCTACTGTTAGCAGCGTTGTACAAATGTAAACAAAGTGGATTATTTCCGCTTGTGTTTACATTTAGCCTACGAGCCGCGATCGTCGGCCCGCAGGCTATTCACGGAGCCCCCCGCCGTGAATTGACAGGAAGCAGCCGCTCACACGAGCGGCTGCTTCCTGATTAATTAGCCTGCAGCCGGCAACGCAGATCTGCGTCGCTGGTCCTGCAGCTGCCACTTTGCCGACGCGCGGTATGAGTGCGCGGTCGGCAAGTGGTTAAAGACAGCAACAGCTCTTGAGTTGTTACAATGGCTCACGTCCAACGATCTTTGTAAACTCGATCTCAAATAAACAATAAACAATAAAATATCATAGTGCAGTTATGCCTTACAACACTGTGTTATCACAGCAGTCCACACCCATTGTTTCCTGCTCACCCTTTGTTGCTGCTGCCCACCCTCACAGACAGCTGTCCTCACTTGAAAGGTATATAAACACCTCCACAGTGCTTCCTGGTGATATATTACTCCAAGCAATGTTATATCTTGATATAGATTCGGGTAAGCATCTAGGTCTAAAAGACTTCCAATAGTGTAAAGCCGCTTGATATATTCAGTGAAGTTAAAGGGAACCAGAGAGGAACGGGGGGTTGAAAAAAGAAAATGATTTTATACATACCTGGGGCTTCTTCCAGCTCCATAAGCCTGAATCGCTCCCACGCCGCCGTCCTCAGCTTCCTGGATCCGCCGGTACCGGGCCCGTCACTTCCGGCGGACGCGGCCAATTGTCCGCATCACAGGGGCTCCCTCCATACATGTACGCATGCGGCAGCGCAGTAAGCAGCCACATGCGTATCTGTATGGAGAGAGAGCACCCTGCAATGCGGAGAATTGGCCGCGTCTGCCGGCCGACTTGCCGACTCGCGGCAATGACGGGACCCGGTGGCGGCGGATCCAGGCAGCGGAGGACGGCGGCGTGGGAGCGATCCGTGCGTATGGGGCTGGAGGAAGCCCCAGGTATGTATATTGAATCCTCTCTGGTTCCCTTTAAGAAATATACTCACAAACATGTAGTAAAAAAGCTATGATTAAGGAGCCATTCTTGCTCCGATACGCGTGAGCCTTTTATCTGTATGCTGAGATGCTGGATTTGGAATAAAGATTTTTTCAATTTTTCACCTTACACACTGGTGCTGCGGGATTTCCTTTGTGTGCTAGTAAAAAAGCGCATAAAAAGTTTAAAAGATTTAGGGGACGTCTCCTCCTGCTGCTGGTCGCTTCCCTTCCTTGCTCCGCCCCCTGTGAGAACTGTGAATACTAAAGGTAAATGCAGAAATTAATATTAAGTATGTTTTCTCTTTCTCTCTCAATGGTGGTGGATCTAACATGAAATTTCTACTCTAAACAATACTCCTCTCCCCAAACTAATTATTAAGTTTTCTTTTAATAAGCACTTACTTATACACAGTTATACATTTTATTGAACAATTTCATAACGGTTAAGATTTTTTATCCAGACTGCACTAAAAAAATATCTCACATAAAAAAAAAAGTGAAAGAGTATGCTGGCAAACTGATCATGCAGTCATATATTCCCTTAATACATAAACACCACTCTTCCAGGACTTTCAATTGTAAATTTATTATTCAAAAAAAAAAAAAAAAATAGGCACCGGTGTATTAGATTAGTAAGGAAACACTACAATTACTGCATTTATAGTTCAAGTAAAGCTTAGGATCATATTACTCCACTCCACTGGCTTTCAGGGAACTAGCCACCAACCAAATTCTATAGACTTCTCAGACTGAAGCCGGGTCATACCACATACCATGGAATCTCATTCTAATTCAAGTGAGGAGTCCGCACATCTCTTTAAAGTGAACCCGAGGTGAGAGTGATATGAAGGTTGCCGTATGTGTTTCCTTTTAAACAATACCAGTTGCCTGGCAGCCCTGCTGATCTATATGGCTGCAGTGGTGTCTGAATCACACCAGAAACAAGCATGCAGCTAATCTTGTCAGTTCTGACAATTTTGTCATAAACACCTGATCTGTTGTATACTTGTTAAGGGTCTATGACTGAACATATTAGAGGCAGAGGATAAACAGGACAGCCGGACAGCTGGTATTGCTTAAAAGGAAATAAATATGACAGCCTTCATATTACTCTCACACCTTTAAGCTACCAGTACCCTGTCCTTGTGGCATTCTTTCAGACTTGTTGGCTGAGCTCATTATACCAATGCATGGTGTGTCTGATGTATCCCCGTGGAAAGGTAACAGTAAATTCGGGCGCCTGAGGCTAGTGGACAAATCGGGCGCCGCCATTCACTCCTATAATAAATATCGTTTAATGGGCGCCCGATAGGAAAAAAGGGCGCCGGTGAAAAATAACGTTTTAAAAGCGGCGCCCGGAGACTTAATGTTTTATTACTGCTTCTCATGATTACACATTATTTAATGATTTATACATTTTTAAATATTATTTTTAAACGAAAAACAGTACAATATTTTTTTTCAAACATTATTTTTAAACGAAAAACAGTACATTTTTTTTTTTACATTATTTTTAAACGAAAAAACCAACAGGGGGGTCTTAGGTTTAGGCACCAACAGGGGGGTCTTAGGTTTAGGCACCAACAGGGGGGGTCTTAGGTTTAGGCACCAACAGGGGGTCTTAGGTTTAGGCACCAAAAGGGGGGTCTTAGGTTTAGGCACCAACAGGGGGGTCTTAGGTTTAGGCACCAACAGGGGGGTCTTAGGTTTAGGCACCAACAGGGGGGTCTTAGGTTTAGGCACCAACAGGGGGGTCTTAGGTTTAGGCACCAACAGGGGGGTCTTAGGTTTAGGCACTAACAGGGGGGTCTAGGGGTTAGGGGTAGGTACAGGGAGGGTTACTTAGGCACCAACAGGGGGGGTCTTAGGTTTAGGCATCAACAGGGGGGTCTAGGGGTTAGGGGTAGGTACAGGGAGGGTTACTTAGTAATTTTTTTTTTTTAACGTTATTATACGTTTCAGTATTTAAACGAAAGATTAACGTTTTACAATTGCCGATTTAATGCACATTATTTAATGATTTATAACTTTAAAAAACATTAATTTTAAACGAAATACAGTACAATACATTTTTAAACGTTATCCATGCTTATCGTTAAAAACCCGGCGCCCTTTTTTCCCAGCGCCCCTTTTTAACGTACGCCCGTGGAAAGGGGTGAAATGCATCTCATAATTATGCTTGGAAAAGCCACTATATTTCTACCAACCCTTTCCATCCAGACCAGATGTTATCATGACTGTAAAGCAGGGCTTTTCAACCCTGTCCTCAAGGCCCACCAACAGTACATGTTTTGCAGAAAACCACAAACATTCACAGGTGAGGTAATTAGTGCCTCAGCAGTGCTGATTAACTGCCTCTGTGGATTTCCACAAAACATGCACTGTTGGTGGTTCTTGAGGACAGGATTGAAAAGCCCTGCTGTAAAATACAGCCAGAACCAGACAAGGAGAATCAGGTTTAGCTGCATGGATAAGAAATTTTGGTGTCAATTCACTAACCTATAGTCAGGTTTGGATTTACCAGAAAGCCCTGTAGGCATGTGCTTACAGGCGCTTGATGATGGAAAGGCGGCGGCTCGGTTCCATCCCTGAGTGCCTCCCTCCCTCCCTATGCAGAGTCCTGATGAGCGTGTAAATGAGAGTTTTCTCACCCAGCTCTCAGCACTGACCAGATCTTCCTTCAGTCAGGGGCACCTCTAGCTACTTAATTCTGAGATTACCTCTGGCTACCTAATACTTGGGGACACCTGTAGCTACTTAATATTGAGGGTACTTCTAGCTACCTAATACTAAGGGGCACCTGTAACCAGGGGCATCTGTATCACTAGTCAACTATAAATTTTTGCCTATAGCGCCGGGGGTAGAAGTGGGCGCTCTCTCGCCGTTCTGTGCGTGTTTTTTTTTTAATTTTTTGCTTTCAGGTCGGCGCCAGCTGTGACAGGCAGCTCAGCCTGTGGCCGCTGCACGCTAGTTTGTTTACACGTCTAACTAACTCCGCCCCCCGCCTGTCACATGTGCTTGAAGGCACCGTGTGACCAGAGCTACCGCCGGCTGGCTGCAGTACTGCGCAGTGCGAACAAACTATCTGCAGAGGCGACACCTCACAGTGAGTGCCCTCTGCTGCTTTTGATAATTTTTTTATATGCCCCCCTGGCTGGCCCTGATTCCAACCCCCCGCCCCCCTCGCGCCTATATCACTTGGCAGGCAGTGGCTGGGATGGATATTAAATAATATATATATAGGCATATATATATATTATAGGCGCCACAGGTTTTCTCGCCTGGAGTGACAAAATGGCTAGAGACACCACTGCCTGTAACTACCTACACCTCGAAGAGGGAGTAGGGGAAGGGAGATAGTTGGGCCAGCCAGCACACTTGCGGTGCTGTTTGGAAGGGGGGGCGGGTGTTGTAGGTCCATGGAGGGAGAGGTCTGAGGTTCCAAGACATCTGTGCTTATAGGCTCCTGTGATGTAAATCTTGCCTGTCTATAGTTAAGCTGCCATGAGCAGGCATGGCAATTTACCAGTATGTAGTTTAGTTTAACTGGAGAGGTACCAGTAGTAGTGGTCATTTAGTAGTAACTGGAGAGGTACCAGTCTGCTCTTTGGTAGACCACAGATTAGGGTGTTACAGTAGTCAAGGCGGGATATGATTAGAGCATGTTCAAGCATTTTAAATTGCCTCCTGTGAAAGGAAGGGACTAATTCTGGAGACATTTTTGAGATGGAAGTAACAGGAGGTAGTTAATGTGTAAATATGTAGTCCACATGAGAGCTCAGAGTCCAGAATTATCCCCAGACAGTGAGCTTTTGGTTATTGGGGTGTTTTCTACACTGATGCTGACAATGGGGGTGGGGGTAGAGCAGGTGTTCAGGAAAATCGCCAAAGGATTTCTAAGCAGCAGTGTCCATTTTCAAATACAGAATTTCTTTGTTCCATTAAAAAAGGGTAAATTAATTTTGCACCTCTACTGATTAGATATGACACCAATAAGCAACTGTCATTGCACAATAATGGCACTGCCACCTCCAATGTCATATAGTCTTTGTGGTGAGTGATATCTCTACTTTTCTCTGCTTTTATGCCATTCTTTATTACATTTAAATTCAGTTGCTGTACTATCTGGACATACAATGACTGTATTCCTTTGCATTATAAATGTAGAAACACTTGTACTGCAAAGTCATGTGTATTTTAAGCAATTGTATTGGGAAGAGATTAAACAGCATATCTGGAAAAGTTTTAAAGTCAAACTTCACCTTCGTTCAGAAAAGCAGCAATGTTCTCTAGGTCAGCTCTGTATATTACAAAGATTAAAGAGAACCAGAGACGAAGCACCCTCATGTATTTTATTACATTTATCAGTGGGAACATGACAGTAAACACCTACCCTGCTTTTAGTTTTATTCTTCTCAGTCTAATATATCTGTTATCAACTGTGATAAGAATCCACCAACTGATTCAGTCGAGGTTTGACCTGGAATCATTATAGCTGAGTCACTCTTCTGTGGAGTCTTTTCAAGCCCAAGCCTGCCCCCTCCTAGCTCAGATTTCATACTCAGAGCTGTTGACATGGGAGGGGCTGCTGCTGCCGAGAAAGAAGCTCTGACACACACAAGTGTATCTGTGTGCAGTGTGCAGCCAGTCATTATCTACTGTATGCAGTTTCATTTCTATGAGAGACACTTCCTACAGGCAGTCACACAGCTTACCAAAATAATCAAGTTGAAAGCAGACAGATGAAAGGCTGCAGCAGCCCTGCTTGTCTATAGTCTCATACAGCCTAGACAGCACATCCAGAACAACTCATACCCTGGAAGCAGAAGGGATATGAGCCGGCGGCCATATTGGATATTTCCTGGAGCAATAATGGATAAAAAACACTCAAAAAGGCACACCAGAGTGGCGAAATTATCGGGTAGAGCATTTATTCTTTACAAGCTATCAACTGATATGTTTATTTTGTGTGAATCGTTCATCTCTGGTTCCCTTTAAAGTGGAGCTGTCAGCAATACTATCTAAAAAAAAACCCCCAAAAACCCCACACATATATAAGTAGATAAATACTTACTCTATGTACATAACAAATGTATTGCACTCTACAAATTCTATTCTATAGGCGTGCAGGAGATATAGGTGTACACAAATAAGATTAATCTATAATGAATAAAATAATATTTTATTGCAAGAAAAAGCAGAAGCAATCCTCACATTATCTACCCACACAAACACACTTCACATGCTCACATGGGAGTTATGTGGTGTCCTGCATAAAAAATAAAAAGATCAACCACAAAAAGTTGGCAAGATAAAAAATAGGGATAGGAGTATTTCTGTATAGACTTGCAATTCCACACCTATTAAAGTCAGTCTGTTCCCACTATGCTGCGCTTATACGCATTTACAAACTTTTAAAAAGTATTTTAAAAGTATATAGCGTGCACAATATACACCAATACTTTTAATGGATAAGAGGTGGATGTCACCTGCAATCCTCCTCCTGCAATCTCCCAGCCTGTAGTGCATCTTGGTCAATGTCACCTGGAGCTTGAAGGCGGGATCCCGGACCAACTCCTCAGTATCTCCGTGTTGATACCGGACGGCGTCACTGCTCTAGCTTTAATCCCTGGCGAACCAGGAAGCGCTGTGGGTCATCGTGGAACGCAGGATATCCGGATCCTGCTATTAGGTGGAACACACAGCGAGGCCGGCCACTACGTAGATCACGCTGCAAGGTGCGGCGTGACGTCACCATGGAAGAACTCTGTGCGGTGAAGCTGAAGATCGAGCCGAGTTCCCGCGAGACCTTGGAGCAACTAGAGCAGTGGCGCCGTCCGGTATCAACATGGAGATACTGAGGAGCTGGTCTGGGATCCCGCTTTCAAGCTCCGAGTGACATTGACCAAGACACGCTACAGGCTGGGGGATTGCAGGAGGAGAACTGCAGGTGACATCCACCTCTTATCCATTAAAAGTATTGGTGTATATTGTGCACGCTATATACTTTTTAAATACTTATTAAACATTTGTAAATGCTTATAAGTGCAGCATAGTTGGAACAGACTGACTTTAATAGGTGTGGAGTTGCAAGTCTATACAGAAATACTCCTATCCCTATTTTTTATCTTACAAACTTTTTGTGGCTGTGTAACGATTTGTGTAAGCAAAGAACAGAATTCTGATTATTAGGTGAGCTGCAGTATCACCTATAATGCAGATATATACCTGATTATATGGTGATCTGCAGAATCACCTATAATACTGGTATATAGGAAGCTGATGTGACAACAAATAGCAACGGTTATTGGTGCAACAGTAGTACTGATAGCTTTGGCAATACCTCACTAGAGGAGCTGGTGGGTACTAACAGTACAGTGCCCCTCACCAGAGTCAAGGGCCCTCTGGTGAGAGTAGAGTGGTCAGAGGCCCCGTTTCCACTATCGCGAATCCGCATGCGTCTTGCGTATGCGGATTCGCATAGACAATATAAGTGAATGGGACTGTTTCCACTTATGCGTCTGCGGGAGCGTTTTATTGTGCGGAGAAAATCTACATGGAACACCCTGCAGAATTTGCCTGCGTGTGGAATGCAGGCGAATCGCACACAATGTATTTAATAGGGGAATCACATGCGTTTTCCCCATGCATTTTTTGCCGCGAATTCGCATAGGTACCAATGTAAATTCACACAGGCAGTGACATGGTTTAAATCGCATATACCCTCAACTATGCGAATTCAAATGCAAATTTACGGCAAAAACGCATGCGGAATCGCATTCGCATGCGATTTAATCAGCAGTGGAATCCAGGCGATTCCGCACCGCAATAGTGGAAACGAGCCCAGACAGATCGGGTTCGGCAACAGACAGACAGATGCAGTACAAAATTGGGAGGCAGAGACAGGAAGGTATAAGCAAGCAGAGTCGGCAGCAAGATCAGATGGGCAGAGGTACAGAGTCACTGAGCAGAAGAGTAGTCAGAACGAGCCAGAGTCATGCACAAATAATAACACAGTAATGTAAATCTTTAAGGCTATCAAACAATTCCTATCTTGTGTGAAATTCCCGGTTTCCTCCCGGATCAAAGCACACCGGAACTATCTAAGGGTCTGAGCACTAACACAGATTATTTGCAACAGCAGACAAGTTGCGAGTGATTCAGCTAGGCTTATGAAGCAGAGGAGACCCCTCTGGCACTCTTCCTCCAATCAGCCAATGAGAAGCGGCGAGTGGCTCCTCTGACGTCAGCCAACCAGCCGGTCAGCTGACGCGCCTCCTCCCTGCATAAAGGTCCTGTCTGTGCGCGCGCGCACGCGACAAAGCAACCCTATGTGCAACTGACAGACCCGTCCTCTGCGTGCTAGACGCCTGAGGCACGGATACATTGCTAAACAGGGAGCTGGAAGCAGCTGCGGTGGTAGCGCTGTTCCGCTGTACCGCGGCTGCCTCTCCAATGTTTGTTACAGGTTGATATTTTAATTTTTTATGCAGGACACCACATAACTCCCATGTGAGCATGTGAAGTGTGTGTGGGTAGAGTATGTGAGGATTGCTTCTGCTTTTTCTTGAAATAAAATATTATTTTACTCATTACAGATTAATCTTATTTGTGTACACCTCTATCACCTGCGCGCCTATAGAATAGGATTTGTAGAGTGTATTATTGGTGGGAGTAGGGGTTAACCCACTATAATTGAGGAAGCAGCAGGTGGGAAGTTGAACTCTATAGAGCCCACATTGTATTACAATTATCAAGCAGAACCATCTAGTTATTGTTTACAAATGTATTGCACTGTCCACGTTTTGATTTCAGTGAGTTTTATATAGTAAATAAAGAGAAAACAGTTTCAGGCATTTGCCATTATGGAATCCATATGTCTGAAGCCAATTATTATGTAATTTCCTCCCTCACCTCTGGGAGGAGAGTGGCCAATGCAAACACAGACAGTCTTCAGACACTCCCACCCAGCTCTGCAATAGAAAGTGCATTGTCATTGTGTAACTGTAGCTTGAGTAGCATGATAAATATTGGCCAGAGAGGAACAGAGGTGTGGAAGGGTAAAATAGGAGGGAAAGAGGCTTCAGCCAATCAGGCTGCATTAGGTAAGTCTGAGGGGATAGTAAAGAAGCAAAAAAAAAAAAAGACAATCCAGCATGCCCTGCAACTTCCTTTGTGCGGCAGATGTACCAAAGAAGAGCCAGGTAAACTGGGGAATTATCTTTTATCAACAACAAAAGTAAGAATGATTTTTAACTTTTGGATTGCCTGGTTAGCATCCTTATTATTTGTTTATCAGATAAAAATGAAGAATTGATTTTTGATTTTATGGCAGACAGTTACGTTTTAAAGCAAACATTAATCTAAAGTCTTACCTTGTTCTACTGTGCATGTAGTGCTATAAGACATTGCAGCTATGAACTTATAATAGGACATGCAAAAGGGAGAATCTAGCTGGATTTACACCTGAGGAACTAATCAAGAAGATTTAGGGAGACATTTAACTCTGCTCCTTATCAGATGGTACACAGTGCTGTTGTACAGATAAACAAAGAGAAAATGTATCCAGTATAATGAAGTCTATGTAGCGGCATCCTCTCTGCCCTCTTTGTCTTTATGTCTGTGTCAGAAACAGGTGTTGTCCATGTGTAAGAGACCAACAAAAACACCCCCAGTGCACATGTCATGAGACTAATGCTGGGTACACACGTTGCGATTTCCTACCACGATTCACGGGATCGATTCGATCCAATCGATTATTTCCAACATGTTCGATCAGGTTTCGATGTATACAGCCGTCGATTTTGCATACTTAATATACAAAATCGACGGCTGTATCCATCGAAACCCGATCGAACATGTTGGAAATAATCAAATCGATCCCACGAATCGCAACGTGTGTACCCAGCATAAGGGGCCTAGGTCTGGTGAGCAGTGTCAGTAAAGAAGGTAGCCGTGGTGTCTATGGATCAATGCACTGCCAGGCAAAAGTCTTCAGGCCTGTAACGATCGGTGTAACAGAGAGGGTCTGATTACCGGTGAACTGCAGTATCACTGAGAATACAGAATATACCCGATTATTGGTGATCTGCAGTATCACTGATAATCAGATATATATTCTAACCTCTGGACACCTGAGGGATAAGAGTGTTGTGGTGTAACAGTAATACTTTGAGTATTGCACCTTAGGAGAAGGTACAGAAGCAGTAAGGAGTACTGCACAGAAGTAGGTTCCTTCCGTATGCCTAGACTCTCCCGGGGGAGGAGCTAAGCTGAGGATAGGAAGGACAGAACGTGAGTGACACCAGAGAGAGGGTGTCACCAACAGGTCTGGGAACTGCCTCTAACAGTAAGGCCAGTTCTCGAGGTCGGGCAATCCAGGTCGTTAACACACAGACAGATACGGTACAGATTCAGGAGACAGATACAGAATCCAATAAACAGACAGGGTTTGGCAACGGAGTATCAGAATAGAGGGGTACAGAATCAGAGTTCAGCAGGATAGTCAGGCAGGCAGAATGTCATAACAAATAATACAGTTCAATTTCCTAACGCTAAGGTGTGAGGTCCGTGAACGTCAACACCTTTGGAAACTATGCTAGAACACAGATACAGACAAGGCCTGAGTGCTACCACGTAGTGATCGCAACGACAGACAACCAGAGAATGACCAGCACCCAGTATATATACACCTGCGCTCTCCAGCACCTCCCTCAAGTGCTGGACCAATGAAAGTTGCTGTGATTTTCAGCTGACCGGCCTGGTCAGCTGACCTTTCTCTGACTGCCATAAAGGTTCTGCCTCTCCGCGCGCACGCGCGTCATTCTGAACCTAGGTGGACTATCAGTCCCAGCCACACCAGTACTGCTTAGCAATGTCTCCGCTGACCCATGCGCGGGGTTGGTCGCACCGCTATCTGCACCGGCGGCTGCCTCCCCGCGCTGGGTCAAAGTGTCAGCAACAGAGCCATGCGTGTTTTTCCGCGTTCCGCCATGCTTTCCATGGAAACAGCCGCCTCACGCTGAGTGGAGGCAGCTTATTTTCCGCGTTTCCTTACAAGGCCTTTATAACAGGCCATAGAGCTAGTGTTAAATGGATCACAATTTGCCACCAAATTGATAAATACGATCAGTTGTCCCTGAAAATGTAAAGCTTTTTTATTTTTTCGATTGAGGAATCGAATCGAATTTCCTGTTTTTTTTTTTGTTTTGTTTTGGGTTTTTTTGTGATTGGACATGTTGGAAAATTAAGACCAATTTTATTAACCCCCTTGGCGGTATGAAAAATACCGCCAGGGGGCAGCGCAGCAGTTTTTTTTTAATTATTTTTTTTTTAAATCATGTAGCGAGCCGAGGGCTCGCTACATGATAGCCGCTGCTCAGCGGCATCCCCCCAGCCCCGCCGATCGCCTCCGGCAATAGGCGATCAGGAAATCCCGTTCAAAGAACGGGATTTCCTGGAGGGCTTCCCCCGTCGCCATGGCGACGGGGCGGAATGACGTCACCGACGTCAGCGACGTCGGGACGTCATTGGGAGACCCGATCCACCCCTCGGCGCTGCCTGGCACTGATTGGCCAGGCAGCGCTCGGGGTCTGGGGGGGGGGCCGCGCGCCGCACCGGATAGCGGCGATCGGGGTGCTGGCGCAGCTAGCAAAGTGCTAGCTGCGTCCAGCAAAAAAAAATTAAGTAAATCGGCCCAGTAGGGCCTGAGCGGCACCCTCCGGCGGCTTACCCCGTGACACGGGGTTACCGCTAAGGAGGTTAAGAATTGAATGGTGTGTGATGGATTGTGAAATTGTATTCAACCAGAAAAAATTGTATGTAACTATTCAGTACATACCAAACTTTATTACCTTTTTTCTCTTGATTTTCTAACCAACCAATTTCTTGGGGGTTTATGATCTTTTATCCTGAAATTGCGTCAATCTCAAAAATATGTGTGTTGTACCTCTATGATTCAGAACGAAACTTACGATCAATCAAAAAATTGGATCTGAATGCTCAAATCGAAGGAAAAAAAATTGTTGTGTGGCCATCTTTAGTAATAGAGCTAGTAATACTCTATACAATGGCCTCAATTCACTAAGCAGTTTAGACTAGTCTACTGATGGTTTTTAGTCTACTGATGGTTTAGTTTAAATCAGTTGAATCAAAAGGAAATTCACTAATAATTATCAAATGTTTTAGACCAGTTTTTAGACCTGGTCTAAAACATTCAGTAATTAGGTTGGTAAAGCAGGAGAAATGATCAAAAGATGCAATTCACAAATGAGTAGCTATGACTGACAGAAATCAGCTGGTCTATACTCTATCAGAGAAAGTGGGCATGGTTACTCCTTGTTTGCCTTTATGAATTGCATCTTGTGATCATTTCCCCTGCTTTACGGACTTAATTACCAAATGTATTAGACCAGGTCTAAAAACAGGTCTAAAACTTTACACCAAACCATCAGTAGACTAAAAACTATCAGTAGACTAGTCTAAACTGCTTAGTGAAATGAGGCCTTAGGCTTGATTCACAAAGCAGTGCTAAGTCTTAGCACGCTTGTGAAAAGCCCTACAACACGTGTAAACTAAGCTTACACGTGTAAAGTAACAGTTCACACGATCTTGTGTGCCCTGAAAACGTCACGCGGTGCAACTTTAACGTTGCACCCTTCGTGCGGTTACAGCTTCACGTGAAATGTATCCATCAGTGACCTGTAAACGTTGCACCTGGTGAGATAAAAATGGCATATAGGATGCGCCCAATGCGACGTTTTACAGCGCATACTATGCGCCATTTTTACAGGACACTGATGGATACATTGCATGTGAAGCTGTTACCGCGCGAAGGGTGCGACGTTAAAGCCGCACAACGCGACGTTTTCAGGGCACACCAGATTGCGTGATCTGTGGTCGTGCTAACTGGTTAACACCCTAGTTAGCACACCCAAACCCTCTAGGCGTGCTAACTAGGTTAGCACCAGTTAGTGAATCGACCCCCATATGTTAACAAGAAGCTAATTGAATGCTAGTTGCTCAGTAGTCAGTACAACTGCCAAAACAATGTGCAAATGAGTTGAGGCAGGGGAAACACTTGCCTATGTTCTTACACATTTTCAGAACAGAAAAACAGAGAAATCATGTGAATCCATGAGCTAGTTCACATTTGAATGTGTTTTTGCAAAAAGAAAAAAAGGCTCTGGTCCCTGAGGATCAGGGGATTTTTTTTCACTTTTTCACTTGGCTGATTGGCTCACAGTGATCAGGCGGTCAGGAGCCAATGAAAACAGCCCCTGACTGATGCACGGAACTCAGCTGTCTTTAGACAGTGGCGATCTGTACTGGCCAGGACACGCTATTGCATCCCGTGCTCGGGTGCTGCCAAGCCGGTGTTAAAACTACGCCACATCAGGCTTAGGCAGCAACAAGTGCAGCTTAGTTTCAGCGGTCCAGCGGTTCAACTATCATCGGTCCTGAGACCGTTCAGAAAAATTGTTTTTGCTTGTATTTTTGCAAACAGGCATGTTTGCTTCATAAAGTCATATATATTTTAATTTATACTGCCTGCTTTGATTCCTGGATGCAAGAAGCATGCTGCTAATAAAGTCTAAATGTATTCTTCTGAGTGCTTCTTCTCAGTCACCGACTCGCTAAGTAGTGAAACCAGAGGATAAACCTGGCCACCAGGGACTTCACATTCATCCCCAGAACAGAAAAAGCCAGGAATTGTAGCTTCTATATTTCTGTCATTGCGATGCTGTGCACACCCTGTTTATTGAACCTCAGAATTAATCTCTCTACCTCTGCGACTGACTGTTTTGCTCTTGCTTAGCCTTGCTAGGAATGTTTTATATTGGATGGTTGATCTGTAAGGACAGCTTGAAGTGGAGAAAGCGTTACACTTTGGGAACAAAACTAACTGTATTCATAGACCATGGCAAACACTGAAAGTATACAAACACAAGAAGAATAAATGCAAGTCATGAATCACATGGAACGCCTCCTGTTATGTTGCCTAGCAACCGCCTCTACTATATTCCACAGTGCTTAAGCATATAAAGTAATGCTACTAAGGAATAATTCTTCTACTACAGCTATAACAAATTGTTCTCATGCCCAAGCAGCTTGTTTGCTTTCACCTTCAAGTGCATTTTCAGGGCGGTGGTAGAAGACATGTTAACTTGATTCAGGCATATGCAAGTAAAATGTGTTATTTATCTTGTTATCAGTTTAAGAGGTGATTCTATAAATCAAGGTTTACTATCTGCAATTCCAAATGATGGTCACATGGCACATTATAGGAACATTATAGAGCACCTAAAGGTAGTCAGAATCTTAACATATACAGTGCATCACACCTCCTATGTACCTATCTGCAATGCATACATAAGATTCAGCCACTAGGAGATTTGGGCGCAGGGTAAAGCCAATAAATGGCTCATCCTGTTGCACAAATTCAAGCAGCGTTAATTACTATTGCCCCTCCAAGTTGCCGTGGATAGTGGGGGAAGATTTAATTCAGCTTACAGCTATTGCTGGCAGGCTGGCAGCTGAATTACAGTGTATTTATAGTAATCTGTGCTCCATCTTCAGCTCCCAAAATACTCACTGGTGCTGCTATAGCTGCAATTCCTATTACAGTCTATGGTGGCTCTGGCTGCGCTCAAATCTCCTGCGCTGTTTTTACAGCTCTCGATCTGCAATAGCCATGACGCGGTAGTTTGAAGCAAAGGAACCAAATAATGAGGTATGAGCAGATTTGAGAGCAAAGTGAGCAAGCAGAGTCTTTCCCTCCTTCCGAAAGATGAGCTTATTTTTCAGTACACAGCTTGAGTCCCAGTTGTGTGAGGATTGAGTAAACAACGGGTCTTATTTATTAGTCATAAATAAGCTAACATCCTCTCACCCCATTTAAATGTTCTGTTTCATTCAAGGCATCTTAATGACATGTATTTACGCTTGCAAAAATTCCCTATTTATGTTGCATGTATATAGCCGTCTGTTCCATCAGCTTATAAGCAAACAGGATTGTAGTCTAAAGAAGGCATACTAGCTGAAAGCTTATGCTTATACTTTGATTTTAGCCAATTAATGGTATCATCCTGATTTAAAACGTCTTGATTTTTAAGTACTGTAACAGTACCCATGGGCAGCATGTATAAAAAGCTTGTAAGGGTTCTTCCATTTATAGCCAGAGAGTAAAGACTTTGGGCCTTATCCTTTTCCTAGGTGATAAGTAGCTAGTAGCAGGCAAGCTACTTCTCACCTGGCCATTGCATGAGGATTACCTGTAAATCCAATTTCTGACTTCACTCATGCAATGGCTGAGTGTTAAGAACTTCACTCAGGCAAATACTAGCGATTCGTCCAAGCAATGGGGATTGTTTTGTACTGTGGTGCTGTCCTTCAGCACCAAGGCACTGCTGCCTCGCTCCCCTGGGAGATGCACTCTCACCTGTCACTGTGACGGCAAGAGACAGCAGGCTCCCAACCACTTACCCAATGTCTGCACTGCATGTTATGATGATTCTCATTGGTCCACCAAGTGGACAGATGGAGAGGTATAGAGGGTCATTTTTGACCATATATCTATTTAATGTAAAACAATAGAATAATATACTTTGGGGGGGGGGGGGGGGGGTGGACTCATTTTCTATATTCTTCTGTTTTTCATCTGTCAATTCTTTCTTCTTTTACTTCTTTCGTTTCATTCCTTCTTCTCCTTAAAATGTCATTGAAGTGTCCGTGCTGTATGCCAATCCGCGCTGTATGCCGGACAGCGCTTGCATGTTGCTCCCAATCTTTCTGCACAGCCCGCAGGACCCTCTGTAATTGCTGATGCTGTCCTCTTCTCCGTCTTCCCTGTTGCCCTGCAAAAGCAGCTTTAAAGCTTACGCAGGGGTTCCCTATTTGTCCACTTGGTGGACCAATGAAAATCACAATGATTCTCCTCATTGGACCCATTTTCATGAAAGTTATAGAAAAAAAAAACTCTTTCATTTTGCTCTCTAAAATCATTACAACACACTTGCTCTGTATATAAAGTGAGAGTTTGAAAACAAATTTGTGTTTTTTTTATTTTTTTTATTCTCTTGTATCATGTAAAGTGAGTCAGTAAATGGTATTATCCTAATTCAGAACTTTTTGCCCTATTTTCTGACAACCCAATGTTTTCTACTATCCTCTGTAAAGTATGCAGCTGATGGATTGAGATCTCTGTGTCAGCAAAACGTTTTTTAATTTGTAAAGTATGTGGTTGGTTTTTGCAAAATGTTAAAATACAAAAAGTGTACCATTTCATCCGTGGATTAGAATAATATTCAAGTAAAAATCCAAGACATTTCCATCAAGCAATATGATAAAAATGCAACACACTCGCAAGCCATGATTTGTCTCCTCCCAGCTTTTATAGACTATCTGCCTGCTAAGATTACTGACTGTGGAACTCTTGCATTTGTATTCATTCTAAATGCAACAGCGAATGCTTATCATTTGTACCTGGCATCTCCAGACTGTATGAAAAATGAATAAGTCAATTTCTCTAGGTTCCTAAAAGGTATAGCATTTAATGCAATACATGAGCATCTTACACTTCCATCTCAATCCCCAAACATACACAGAAACCACAAAAACGTTACCAAAGAACAGTGGCAGAGCAAGTTACCATGCAGCCAGTTATTGCTCTCAAGACATGACAGATGATTTAAAACATACTTACAGCTTCAACAGCATACACTGTATACCTCAGATGTTTCTTTGCAGTTGGCAAGGCTGGATTTATACTTTTTGCACTTGTAGGCTAACTTTCTTGCACAAGAGCCACTCTCTCATTCCCTGTGAAGCCCCTCTTTCCATTAATAATATCTATGTTCAGCAGCCCCTCCCTTTCATTTACAGTTTCCTTGATAACAGCTCTTCTCTCCCATGTGTCGCTGCGCATTTGCATCCTTCTTTTTGGCATTTGTAGTGTCCTCTTCTGTAAGCAGCAACCCCTCTTTCATGCTCAGCTGCATCCTCGGGCTGTGCCCCCCCCCCCCCCCCCCCCCCAGGCCCGGGCTTTTGTGGCCTTTTTCGAAATTAGACCCTAAGGGTACTCATTTATTTGCAAGCACTTCCAGTTAGCACTTGCTTTTTTGGTGCTTAATTCGTTTTTCTCCCTTAGGAGTAATTTCCCCACCCTCCTTAATGCATAATGGTTGCATTTCCTATAAGTCAGTGCATATGCAAACATTCTGTCTGAAGAGATTGTTATGCATTGCTTGCCCAGCAATAGTCAGTGCTCGCTTACAAATTCTATTTTGCACAGTAGCTAAAAAAAAGAATATGCTGAATAGTTACTGGAAAAGTACGTACGTGAGATCCGCACGACAGAAAAAATCAGATTAGATGTAGCAGCATAAGGTTATTTAACCATGGTGAACACAGTGTGTAGGGTGAAAGGGTTTGGATAGTAGAGCTACAAATTCCTCAAGCATTTTGATAATATCCACGGATCAGCAAAAACATTAAACTGCCTGCCTATTATTGTGTAGGTCTATCTTGTGCCACCAAAACAGCTCTGAACAGTTGAGACATGGACTCCACAAAACCTCTGAAATTGTCCTGTGGCATCTGCCACCAAGACGTCAGAAGCAGTTACTGCATCATGGTAGTGATGAGTTAGCCCAAAAAGACCTGCTCTTTTGGCTGGGACAATACCCCACTTCCTCCATCCAGCTCTCACAATATGGCCTTTGACAAGGTTAAGTTACCTTATAAACTGCAATGCATGCCCATTAGTGGGTTTTGTATTGTGGCATACAATCATTCTTATAGCTAATGCCTATTTCACTAGCTTGCAATAGAATACCCAAGCAGCTCGGGGTGACCCAAAACTACTACAAAAGTATAGGGGACTAAAAGAGACCGAAAAGCCCTTCTACTACTAAAAAGCAATGCTTAGTGTGGTTTGCCTTCTTAAAACAGTATTTGCAAATTGCAATAATTTAGCTGTTTTAAGTGAGCGACTGTGGATACCCACAATGCAGCACAACTTAATATGTAAATTATTTTGTTATGCCCATGAAGCCAGGCTTGCATCCAGAATCACTGATGTATAGCAAACACATAGTTTATACATTTTGCAAAGCCACATTAACCCAACATGCAAAAAGCCTGTTTCATACTGTTGGTCCTCCTCAGCGCATGGCAGGGATTGATATGGCTCTATGAGATAGGGCTTGGACTAGTACAACAAAATATGCAAGCAGCTAGATTGCAGCTAGATTGCAGCTAGATTGCAATGTAATGCTTGTGTAACCACACCTGTGTCCACAGTTTACAAGCAGAAAAACATAGCATGTAAAATTTGCCCACTCAGACGTCTATGTACAGGAAAGACCCCACTGCATTGCAAACGCTGAATGCTTGCAGCTGCCTGTACACAACAGGTAGTTCCATGGAGACAGCTACCAAGTAATGGGCACAACACCTATAAGCTACATGTGTAAAATGGACATAACTTACTTGATTCATTTTGCTTGCTATTTGCATGTTTGACTCTTCCCTGATGTTGCTGCTTGGGTTACATTGAGAGTGGGTTAATTAGACACTAAAAAAAGTCACGGGAAAGAATGTTGCTGGAAACAGACATGGCAGAAGTTAAAGTGGAACACAAAGGAAAAATATTCTAGCACCTAGCTAGATAACCTAACATCTTCATATGTTTCCGTTGTGGATACCATCAGTGATCCAGTAATACTGGACTGAGTGTTTTAAAAATTGTAATTTGTCAGGCGATGCTTATTAATTGGCTTTTACCGCTTTCACAGTCCAAACAAAGGCAGTGATTGGCCTCTAGGTTGTAAGCTTGTAAGGGCAGGGACCTTATGTTGCAGTTTGTCCTGATCGTACAGTGTGTTAGACTATTCGTGCATATAGGCTCCCCACTCTTGTCTGCTCTGTACTATGTACAATGCTACAGAAGATGGTGAAACTGTGTCAAAAATAATAAGAGTAATAATAATTGGCCAAAGCTAGTGGGAAAGAAAAAAGCGAATTATCGCTTGTTGAAAAATCGAATTTGTGGAACACATTTTTTTTACAAATAGAAAAACACTTCAGCTACGATAGCTGCCGCCAGTTTCACACACTGCAGCTAAGGGAGATGGAGGATAGCCTCTAACTGAATCTGCTGCTATAGTGGTGTTGGCCCTTATTCAATTCACTTTTTTCTCCTATGTTTTCCCCTAGGTGATATTTTCACACCTTATCAATAAAATGCCCTTTAAAGAGAGTCTGAAGCCAAATTAATTTCCTTTTATTATTGTCCACATATGTTAAGCATTAGCGCAATAGATGATTCCCCACATCAGCGTGGCTGAATGAGGTTTAATCGCCCCAAAATCCCCGGGGCAAAATTCTCCTCACGCTTCCTGTAGGAGGCAGAGCTTTGCACTGTAGCTCTGCCTCCAGTACAGTCAATCTCCGCTGATCGCCACCTTTCCCAGCCCCTCTCAGTCTTCTTTCACTGAGAGGGGCGGAGAGCGGAGATTGACTGTACTGGAGGCACAGCTACAGCGCAAAGTTCTGCCTGCCGTGGACAGCAAAATCTACGACCTGGAAAGTCGTGAAAGTTTGCCCCGGGATTTTGGAGGAATAAAATCTCGTTCTGCCACGTTGTTGCGGCGAATCAGCTATGGTGTTAATACTTAACATATGCGGACAATAAAAAAGGAAATTTATTTGGCTTCAGATTCTCTTTAAAAAGACCCCGAGGTAGGTTCTAAGAACACTAATTGCACACAGAGGCTGGGTCTGCATGTACTGCCCAGCCTCTATTGCTATACTGATCCCCCCACAGCCCCCCCCTGCGCTCTGCTGTGCCCCCATAAATCATACGCCGAGCTGTCAACACGCAGCGTGTCGCAGCCGGCTGTTTACCTCTGGATCTGTCACTCTCGCCGCTCCCCCGCCTCCTCCAAACCGCCGGTCCCTGCCCGCGTCCCTTCCCTCCCCGCTGATTGGAGGGAAGGGACGCTCGCGGGGACCGGTGCTATGGAGGAGGCGGGGGAGCGGCGAGAGTGACAGATCCAGAGGTAAACAGCTGGCTGCAACACGCTGCATATCGACAGCTCGGTGTATGATTCATGGGGGCAGAGCAGAGCGCAGGGGGGCCTGTGGGGGGATCAGTGTAGCAACTGATGCTGGGCAGTATATGCAGACCCAGCCTCTGTGTGCAATAAGCATTCTTAGAACCCACCCTGGGTTCTCTTTAAGTCACCAGCAAGCAAGGAAATGCTTAGAATAAATTTGACAGTACTTTTGGTACTTTATCAGATGCAGAGTACTGAAAAGTTATTTTAAACAGAAGATAGAATATAAATTATCTCCTAGGAGAACACATAGGAGAAAAAGTGAATTAAATTAAGGCCCTAGTTTGCCCTCATGGTGCAATGTCAAATATGTGTACAATTGATACATCTGCTTTACCTGTGTTGATTTTGTACCAGTGTCCTGAGAAACTCCCTTTATTTTCCCTTTAACACGAAGTCAGAAATATTTGTAATATAAAGATTGTTAACATTAAGTATGCAGTGATTGTTCTAAACCTGCATGAGTCATGTAGAGTGTGGGATTCTGTTCTACCTCTAACATTATTATTGTGCCTAGTAACAATGAATGTTGATGTAGTGAAGGTGGGAGAGCATTGCGTGGCATCTTATATCCATATCTATTAAAATGGAGAACTTGTTGTAATGTAAATGTGATGTCACAGAAAGGCTGTGCAAGGTGTATATGTCCTAGAAACAGCATGCTTCCTTTTATAGTTTTATCTCTTATTTTTTTATCAAATATTTGTATGTAAAACCTTTTCATAAAGGTATTTACCATCTAGGTTTTGAAGCTCTGAAAAAGAAGAGAAAAAAGCAATGTTTCCAATCTATAATAATTTTCATGTATTATATATTTATTAAGCCATACTGACATACTGATGTATGCATACCTCACAACTTTTTGGGTTAAGAAAGGAGGGCACTTTAAGACATGCCCATGCCACGCCTCTAGCCATGCCCAGTCACACGTATCACAAAGAATTAAAACGTGAAAGATGTGGTTTATCATTCAAACCTAGCTGGTTCTGTCTATCATCATTACTTTTATTTCATAATAACATTTAAAATCAAGAAATATATTACTTTAAAGGATTAGAATAACATTTAGAATCAATTTAAAACATTTTTCAAGAAGAAAATTCATATGTTTACATAGATCTGTATGAGTCCTGAAAGAGAGATAAATGAGGAAGAAGGTGGGACAGAATGATTTGGTTGGTTCCCAAAGAGGAACTGTCCCTCCAAAAAGGGACAGTTGGGAGCTAGGATGTATGTGGTTTGAGGATGAGGTGTGGAACTTGCATGGTTGAGGTGTCTGCTTTGTGTTTTTGCCTGCTGCATTGGAGAAGTGAAGTGGTTTCTTTTTA